>NC_084904.1:8545724-9294057 GCF_949316345.1 Pungitius pungitius
TCATAACATAACGCATACCGCGTTATTTGGAGAAGACGCGCGCACGCACGCACACACTAATATGATTCCGTCTCTGTTTATTTGTTTCCTTGCTGTTTATTGATTGTCCCACGTATTGACCGGTGGGTTCATTTCAGAAGTCCCCCCCCCCCTCCCCTCCCACACTTCTTACCCCCACACACACGCGCGTACACACCCGACCCCCTGGAGAGCCAGCCCGCCGCTGACCACCCGCGTCCTTTTTGTTGTCGTTGCAGAACATCCAGGGAATGACGGGCACCCCGATGGTGGCGGCCAGCCCGGAGCGGCACGACGGCGGCCTCCAGGCCAACCCGGTGGAGGTGCAGAGCTACCAGCCGCCCTGGAAGGTCCTCAGCGACTTCGCCCTGCAGAGCGACATCGACCAGCCGGCCTTCCAGCAGCTGGTTCGTTCCCTTCTGTTGCTGTTTTCCAAATGGATTTTTCCAGATGCAATATTTTAATATTTATTTTTGCCGTGCAAGTTTGGGAGAAAACGGATCTCATGTTAATGGAAAGTGTTTTTTCCAAATGAATTCCATATATATGCGCGTGCACTCGGCCCGCTATTTACGCCGACTTTCTCCGTGTCCGCGAACCTCATCCACAGTCTGCGGGACATGCAGGCGTGCGTTAATTCAAATTCGTCTTCTAACGACAATCATCTCTATGAACTGATGGAGATCGGCCTGTCAATTACCCCCTACCCCCTCCTCAAAACACACACGTAGACCCCACCGCCACAACCGCACACACGGTGGTCCCGTCAGCGGATGCTGTCGATGGAGAGACACATGGCGGACGTTTTCATTTTTCAGTCGTATTAGACCCCCCCCCCCCCCCCAACATTTGGAAATAAGAAAATAATCTCCAAATGAGACAATGAGGCCAGCAGAGGGGGTTGTGTTGCACGTGCGCATGCTTTTCTTCCGGCGTCCCGTCGTAGTTTGCGAGAAACGAACCCATTACTCAAGGGGAGGACCGAGTGTTGGTCCTGGGGAGAAGCTCCCACAGACGGGTTCGCCTTCATGATTCTCTTTGCCTCTCCGCAGGTGAGCTTCTCGGAAGGAGGACCGGGTTCCAACTCGACGGGCAGCGAGGTGGCGTCCATGTCGTCCCAGCTTCCAGACACGCCGAACAGCATGGTGTCCAGCCCCATCGAGGCCTAGAGCCCTCCCCAGCAGCACCGACCCCCCCCTCCCCCCGCCACAAGACCCCCTCCCCTGGTTGTATTTGGACACTGTGAAGACAATCATGGGATTTTACCACGCGCAGCGGCATTCTGAAGAGGTCCGTGCGGGGAAGGACACGGACTAAGCGGACGCGTCCTCGTGGCCGGTTGCTGCACGCGCACACGCCTGGTTACAGGTTGCCAAAACGAGAAAGACACCAATAAACGGACCTCTGTCCGGGAGATACATCCAAGCCCCGCGCTGTTTGCGCTCTAGACTCTGAAAGACAAACTGTGATACTTTTCTTCTTCATTGGACACATGCACTTCAGACCGGAAGTGGACCGCGCTGCTCCTCTTCTCCTTCATCCAATTTCTCCATTAGGTCCCATGACCCGACTACTAAAAGCATTTGCAACAAGGTATACCTCTATTTTGCCACAAGCTTCGTGGGACATTCGTGTGAATACGTTTCCGTCCGAGAAATATTGTTTTTTTTCTTCCCAAAGATGTGTATAATTAATCATAAGTTATAAAAAAACAAAAAAAAACGTTAGCTCTGGAAGAAAATGTTTCGTTTGTTCCGTGCAACAAAAGCTATTTATTAATTTATTGTCAACGAAAAATTTGCCACCTTTTGTGTAAACTTTCTTAACTGAAGTAAAATGAGAAAAAAGAGATTTGAGTTTGCTCTGTGGGTTTTTATATCAATAATGTTTTGTGTTTAGAAAGAATTTACAAATATCTGTTCTCTCTCTCTCTCTCTCTCTCTCCGTGTGAGTATTCACACGCAAGGCTGAACATCAGATCAATTAAGTGGCTTGATGATGTGCTGCGGTTAATTGGGTGTCGTGTTGGGGCAGAAGTTGTCTCAGTTTACCTGTTTGTGCGCTGTGGAGCGACCTCTTAAAAAAGCCTCTGACCCCTTAAAATCTTATTTTCACATCTAAATATTTTATTTATTTATATATATATATATATATATATATATATATATATATATATATATATATATATAATATATAGGTAAATGGTACAAATATACATATGTATATAACATATATATTTATGTATGTATTATATATATATAGAATCAAAGCTTTGTCAACAGAGAGGTCGTTGGAAAGAAAAAGAAAAAAAGAGGATACTCCACTGTGCAATTTTATTTTAAATCAAACAGAAACCAAAAAAAGGAGAGATAAGTTGATGGTCAGCGTGTCACATTCACTGCTGGTGCCCACAATGCATCAGCCTGCTTTGTGTGTGTAACTGAACTCACAGCCAATGTTAACGAGCGCTCTTAGAATAGCTGAGCTTTCGTTTATTAAGTCAAATTATTTATTTTTTTACATTTTGAGCTAAAAACAGGCCAGTAAACATACCATGACTTACTTTTTTTTCCCTAAGAACATCTTTCCTTCAGGAATTGATCAAAGCCTGTAAAAGATCTTTGAGAGAAGTAGAAGGTCAGCGAGGTCACGGGGGGGTCGTCAGAGGACGAGTTGGTGCTTCGCTGTCCATCGTCAGTGTGGATAGTGCTGCCCGACCCGCGGAAACATGTTGGAAGCTTGAAACAGCGCCGCGTCCTCATCGCATTTGTCTAATTGACACTTCCAAAGCCCCACCTGTCAGACGGGCAGCTTTGCATTGTGGGCCTTTCACTGTCAAATCAAAAGAGAAAGGGACTCTTTTTACTCGGGCTATTTTTTTGTCGGCAAAACACAACTTACATGTAATTGATTTCTAACACACATTGAGAAAGAACATTATACCGCAGGTTGTTTCAGTGAATGTCCTTCAGTCGGAGCAGGACTTTCTTAATGGTGGCCCAGCACCTGCTGCTGCTATTTACAGGTTAACAACGCCTGCTGCAGAATTTGATGAATATCTTTCATTAGCTGATGGACTTCAGGACTTGAAAACATCTGGGAGGGAAAGATGGGATCAGTGCTCCCCAGGTGGACGCTTTGATCGAGATTGGTTCTCGACTGTTATCAGTAATTTCTCCTACACAAGTGGTGAAATCTTGTGGACTTTTTAAACTAAGAGGCAGATGACCCATGTTTTGCATTCAGATGATCTGTCTCATGTACTACTTACAGGACAATAATGACATTCCAAACCGACAAAGAAAGTTTTGAAATGACCAACTGCAGCATTATCTTTCAACCTACTGACGTGTGCGCTACTTAACCCCTAAACAGTCACAAAATGCCACCTGTTGTTTGTCAGTTTCTTTCTTTTACACGACAAGAACAAGTTTTAAAAAGGTTTAGGCAACAAAACCACCAGGTTAGGTTCACAAAAAACATACAGTTTAGTTTAGGTAAGATTGGCTCAAAGTATTGAACCAACCATCTCCTGCACCTTATGGGATTTAGGGATTGAATCAGGTAGCATGGTCTGGAGTATGAATTGAATTCATGTGTCCACCAAACATAAATGATTTTAAAACAATTTGGTTTAAAACCAATAGAAATAAACCTTAGGTTACTATTTCAGAACCCACTTTGGTACTTGGCAGATCCTCATTTATTTATTGATTGGTTTATTTGATTAATTAAACATTTGTGTAAATGCACCAGAGTTAGCCATGAGGCTACATAGTCGCTTGCAGCTGGGTGAACAATTTTATGTGTTTCCTGCTAATTTAAAAGACAAGATAACAACCTGGAGCAGATTCGATGGATTCATCAATTACTCGACAAAGGACCCAAGTGTGTACAATGTGAGAGAGGACACGGAGGCTTGGCATTCTCCTGCATTGAAGGGAAATGCCACACGTTGATTTTTCCATGTCTCACCATCCGGAGCGATGCAGTTGTGTACGTGTGTGTGTGTGCTTGTACACTGTAATTTGGGTGTCAAGAATCACTGTATTTTACACTTTCTGCCTTGTGCTCACGGCCGGTCCACAGCACAGTGTCCCTGTGGTACCCTTTTGTTGTCTGCTTCTGTTCTCAGTGTGCAACCTGCGAGCGGTAAAAGCATCTACATGCAAGGATACACTCTTTGTCTACCGGTAACAATCCTTCCCAAGAGCAGAGTAACGTTTGATTCTGAGTCGTCATCCACACCAGCGTCCCATGCTGTAGGACTTGTATTAGAGCTTATTACTGCCTTAAGGATTTTAAAGCTTTTCTATATGGGTGAGATTTTTGTTGGAACACAAATACATGGTCTGGTCGCGGTCTGTGTGAAGTAGCTGGTTCAGGTTCTCAAATGACTGACAGGGTATAAGTCCTCCCTCTTCATTTCATTACCTGATGGAAATAAATTGGCTGAGACTTGAGGACGAATTCCGCTCATTTTCAGCTACATACTTGCCTTTTGGGGTTTCTATTAGAACAATTCTAAATGTTTTGATATCCAAATGATTTTCTCCTACTGTCTGCAGGCTGTTGCTGCCTTCTGTCCGACATTTTAGCTCCAGTCCCTTTAATGTGCAACCTCTTACATGCATAGTATTTTCAAAATTAACTTCCATCATTACAGGATACAACTCAGTTAGGTTTAGGCCACAAAACAGGTTGGTTAGGTCTAGGAATGCTTGTTTTGGTCAAAAAATATAACAGTAGTATAAACAGTAGTGCAGCTACCTAAATGTGCAGATGGCAAATTCACACGACAGAAGATTAAACACTTTAAATAGTAGTTTAAATTAAAAGTAATTAAAAAAAACTGTCAACTGGATGTGAAACACGTTATAATGGGGTGCCTTCTGTAGAACGCTGGTATTGTCCTCTGAAGGCACAATTCGAATTTGATAAGTTTACTGAGAAAAAAAAAGAAATAAATCATTCGACCATTTAAAAACCAAAGCAAACAAATTGTGGAGCAGTGACATAGACTGGGTTCCCTCCTGGCAGGGGAAGCTTACAAGCAGGACAAAGAGTCCTGACAACCAACCCTCCAGGTCTGTCTGCCTCTGGGACTGTAGTTGGAGCCGATGGAGGGATGGAACAAAAGCAGCACTGTACCTAGGGCCTCTGGATGAAACCACATTCAATTGGGATGGGACATTATCAAAGGGACCAAGTCTCCTGGATATCTGGCACCTTAACCCCCAAAAGCCCACCAGGCTAGTGGTGGTGGGCCTGAGCCAGTGTCCAGTCAAACCTGACTGAGAGTTTTGTATTTTCTACCCCCCCCCCATGCCAATGATATATCTAATGTTCACATCAGGAAGCACAGCGTGAACCAAACGACACCAAAAGTTGTTTCAATGCTGGTTTCTTTGTGCACAGCCACAGCAAGTGACACATGCAAATACAAAGTATGGGCATTCATTCTGTGGCATTGGGCTTTTAGCTCTTGAACTGCACAAGCAGCAGCAGTGACACTCTCAAAGTGCAAATATGACAGAGCAAAAGACTGAGCGGAGATTGACAGCATAATTGGAGCACCTTTTTGAAAATGTTGTGTTTCATATTTTTTTTTAAATACCAGGACTTAATAAACCACGTGTAATATTAAAGGACTTGGATCGGGGGGTTGTTAATATTTTAACATTTTTACTCCCTTCATGGGCCTTTTCTTTGGAGCTTTGTGACCTATAGAGTTCATATTTGCCTGCATGTCCTTCATCCTGCAGGAGACTTCATGGGGTCCAGGCCAGCATTTAGTATTTATTTTATAATGCTATGTTTGAAAACCTTTACAACATGGATGATTTCTCACGTAACTGGCTGACAGGATGTGTTTGTGTCACATCACTGTCACCCATTGTGACCTCTGATCCACCTCCTGTAATACGTTTTAGCATTTGCAGATAAGGACAAAATGACATAGTGGTTTAGGTTTGGAAAATAAAAGCATTAAAGGGCTTTGTCGACTTCCAGAGGTGGGATGAAGCTATTGCTCTGCCAGACTCACGTCAGTGTCAAGTCCGGGGTCAAGTCCTGAATCAAATTCCAAGTCAAGACAACAGTCACGAGTCGACGCAGGACAGTCCCAGCTAATGTGTGTTTTAGGTATCTTTGTAGGAATGAGATCTCGAGATGAACCACAGTGAACCGTGTAAATGATCCTTGGCTTCTTGAAGTTGAGAGTGAAAAGTCCTGCGTCAAGGCCCAAACTAAGCCTCCATGAGGAACCTAAGGGGAAGGAATTCATTTGTGGCAAACCATCATAGCATACTTTAGTCTCTGAGATTACGGGCAGGCATTATTAAAATTTTCAAATCCAAAGACTTGTGTCCAAGGGAAGGCCTGATTTATTAGTGTTAATGACCAACTCAAGTGCTACCAATTCTACATCAACACCACTCCCAAAATAACACAAGGAAGTAGAGTGCATGATCTAATATTTCTGAAGACTTAATAATTAGAATATGAAAAAAAGGAGTGAGGATTTTGATGCTACCAGCTGCTTTGTGCTCTTTGTAGGAGCCTCATTTCATTACTTAGTGTCACATCTGCTAAGCCGTACTATGACAGTACAACAACACAGATGTATAGATTATTTATTTTATTTTATGATACGCATGTTTTCATACAAAAAAAGAGCATTTGTACATGATATGAAAGAGGAGCTGCATGTTTATTAGTAGTAGGCCAACTCAGATAATTCAATGTTTACTTTCATCTTAAGGTTGACATGCTCAGGCTGCTTCATAATTCAGTCATATTTACCAGCAACAGATGCTTTCCAACTGGATGCATGTGCAGTGGAGAGCCACAGATAGCATCTAAGAAACCAAGACAACACAAATCCAGCGTCGTCTGCCGGGACCCCGGGGCCCCAATGGAGCACGTGACAAGGCCTAATGGACACTCCTTCTCCGGGTTTGTCATCTGTCGCATCCCAGACAACAGGAACGAGTAGTAACCCGGTCACACTGGGGAAATACACTCTTTTAATACACAATATACAATCTGGGTTAAAGTTGTACACTCTGTTTGAGATCACACATGCTATTAGGGGCACGTGTGATTTGTTAATCCAAGAGTTGAAGCAAATGCAGGCGCTCTGCTTAGTTTCTAAACAAAAACAGGCCTCCCTCTGTTTTTATCTTCTTTGGATTCACATGTATTCATGCTAACAGAGATTATAAAATACTAATTTGGGGTGAAAGGAATTCCTAACACTGGACTCCACATGGAAAATGAACTCAAAGATTTGTGGAGGAAGTGAACAGATGTCAGATTTTATGACGTAATTAGTCCTTGAAATAGTACGACCAATCACTCATGATGTGAATGGAAGTGTTAGTTCAATCTTCCTTTCTTATGAAGAGCCTTAATGCTTTTTAAATGGATGGAAATTATTGTTTTAAAACATTGTAAATTATGGGGATATTATTATAATTTCAATTCTAGAACCTTATTCAATCATGGAATTGATAAAAACGCAAAGACCAATGCTAGAAGTGCGCTATCAAGCTTTTAAGTCATTCTAAGAATACTGTACTGATTTTGATGCATTTATACAAAAAATAATTCACACATAAGCTGGAATTTAGTCTAAAACTTAAAGTGACCCTCTGCACACCAAGTATTAAGCATTTTCTAACAGATGTGACACAGCTGTTAAATTGCAAAAGTGGTGGAATGTTCTCCATCCAACACGTGGACTCAATGAACAACGATTGATCCAAAGCTGTTACAGGGTCCGTGCATCTGGCCCACGGCATTGTAGCACCAAATAAACATGTTTAAGCAGAATAGTGTGAAATGTACAGATCCGCTGCTCAATGCAGGGTTTCTCTCAGTGTCAGTGCTGTTAGCTCTGTTAGCTCTGCTAGCACAATAACCCGGGAGCCATTGTCATGTGAGGAGCCCACATTCATTTGTTCGAAATCTTACTACCAAAAAGGAGAACCCCAGTCTGCTGTGATCGTTTGACCGGTTGAATATGGGTGGTGTGCATCTACATCTTTTATTTAATCCAAAACATGAAATCCCACTAGCCACACTATGGGAATTTTAATAGTTTTACAATGGCAAACATTTGTATTCCACAGTATTTGTGCTTGTCCCAATTTAGTGTCCAAAGCAGCACAACAAGTGTTTTGATGAAGAGGAAGTTAAGAAGCTACGTCATTTCACTCTGTAAGTGCATAGTCTATTACTGTAAGCTGATGGCCATATTGGAGATGTCATGGACCCACCACTTTTCTTTTAAAGAAGACTGCAGTTACAGATGGAATGAGTGATTTGTATTGAGGTGAAACATGTTGATGATTTGTTACACTAAATTGTTGAACTATATATCGTCTCATATCCATTTTTGTCTTTTGATGGCCTTTACAGATCCCCTTTTCTTTCCTCACCAGAATGGAGCTTAGTGAAGGTGGTTGGGCCTGGAGGAGCGTCAGCGGCACGCCGCTTTCCTCGTGTGAATGTGCAGAGAAGCGGCGGAGTGGCAGCGGCTGCAAAACAAATCGGGGCACTGCTTTAAAGCACTCCAAGTGGCACGCAGTCTGCTAACCTTCATCCTCTGCTGCTATCATAGCAGCTCTCTCCGGGTGAAAACGATAACGCACTTGGCTTTAAAGCACTCAGATGGGCACAACACCAGAGAGTTTTGACCTTCCTTGTTTTGATGGGTTGGATTTGTGCGCTCAGGGCCATCGCTGAAATTGGCACAACAACGCTGGAAACCAAAACAAGCTTGACTGGAAAATCATTGAAAAGGCTCTTACCTGGTATGCATATCACACCGGGAAATTGATTCCGCTCCGCGGCTCAGGACGGTTCTTTGCAGGCGACGCCACGTTTTGTTCCACAATTTAGCCGTCGCTTGCAAAGACAGCAGCAGAAATAACAGAGTAGAAGTCCCAGCAACACTCGATCATTGGTTTGATATTCTTGTTTTTTTATTTTGACACCGAGGATTACTTGACAAAAAATGTTGCTACTAGAAATTTTAACCTCTCACATACAGTATACAGTTAAATAAACTGCAGTGTTTGTCTTCATGGTTATCATATATTTGATGTTTCCTGTACACTTGATTGTGATACACATCCATACTTGTTCATAGTCACTCATTTTATTAGGATTTGTTGGTGATGAGAAGAAATAAACAATCAGACCAATAAAACAACGTCACCATACTGCAGGAACGTGGAACATACGTACACACACATGTACGCACACACACACACACACACCAGTGCATTCTTCCTCTTCCTTAATTCTACAAAGCAACAGAACGCTGCGAAACCTTAACTGAAATTATTCAGTGTTTTTAGATGGTGGTTGGAGCCAAATCCAGATACAGTTTGGCAAGAGGAGTTATGGTTCTTATGAATATTTATGATCAACGAAATGATGGGTGAAAAACTTGATTAAATAGTTTGAAAAATCCTCCCTAACAATAGCTCTAAAACCCTATAATTTAATAACATCATCTGTTTCCACTTTCTCTTCAAACAAAAATAAAAAATGCATGCACAAATACAGGGTCTCACTGAGCATCATCATAAAAAGAAGAAGATTAAATGTGCTCTCACCAGAAAGCTGATCATTATTTCTGACACGTTTAGAAAAAAATTGAAGTGAGGCATCAATGACAGAATTATGACAAGTGAAGACTTTTGACAAAGCTTTTAGAAAAGGAGTGCTTTGCATTATATTCCACACCGTGAGGAATGGCGGTCAATGGAGGACCTCATTGGATGATTGTAGGGATGAGGCCAAGGCTCTTGGAGAGCCACTTCCCTTGCGGGGCCCTTCAGTCGGATGCAAGCTTCTGCTCTTGAATGATGAATTGGGCTCCTCAACTAGCGGAGTCCGTAATGAGCCATTGGTAGCCATGACAACCAGTCTGTAAATATTATATTATTGCAGCCTCCCCAGTTTGCCTTTTATCAAACTAAAGAAGATGAGGTTCTCTCAACTGAAACCTGTCTTTGGGCGGCGTCGGGTGATGCCAAAGGCTTTGTTTTCCCAAAAATCTATTCTGTAGCACCCCAACCCCCCTCAACCCCCCCTCTGGTTTGAATGAGCAAGGAGGACGAACGAGGCCTGTATTTTTCTCCCGGGTGTGGGCCGCCCCTTGTGACTGCACGCCGTGGCGGTGGGTGGTGGCTGTCTGTTTGTCAAAGTCCTGCTAGCCTCGTCCATTTTGACATTCACATGGGAGCAGTAATGATCCTAAAAGCCGCAATTAAGCTGACTGTTGCGTTCCCGGGGAAGCGCCTGGTGCCGACACTCTGCTTCACCTATTATTCCCAGTGGGAAAACTACTCAAATAACAGCATTTTCTCTCCTCCCTGCTGCCCACATGTCCCCTCCCCAGAACAAGCTTGCATAACTTGTAATGCTTTTTCAAAATATTCGCACTCTTTTACAAATATATATATATATACATATGGATTTTAATGTACATCATTAAAAATCAGAGATATATTTTACCCTGTTCCATATGAATATAGATATTTTTTAGCTAGCTCATTGTAGATATTGTGCTAAATCCTGTGACTCTGAACTTAATGGTAATTTAACCTTTTACAATACTGAGGTCTGCTATGTGCTGCCAGCTCTAATGTGGCTGAGGTGATGTGAATAAAATAACCTTTCTTTTTATTTGATATTTCCTGTATTATGTGTACTGTTCAGGTATGTTATTAAAATGCAGTTAAGAGCAAATGTTTAAATCGCTTCTTTATTAGCTGCCAGAAGAAAAAACAATTCTTCAGAATTACGTAAAGCGCTTAACATCATTTTGAAAAATGATTTACAAATGTCTCAACATCCTGAAACCAAACAACAAGCCCCAATATTATGTCACTAACTATTATTCCAAATTTGAAACCAATCTTCATTTTAAATGAAATGTCATTTTTTCATGTAGCTGTTTAAATGTTCAGACATGGGCCTTATTCCAAGACTCTTTGGATATTACTTCACTCCCAAAAGATGCAGTAGCCTTCCAACCAACTCCGTTGTAAACCCGTCCATGTCTGTTAGGCACAATAGGACCTGCTGTGTGCTGACGCTAGAGGGGAACCTACAGGGCCACAGATCAACCACGTCTGCACGACGGAGACATACTGTAGATGAATAGCACAATATCATCAGAAACCTAAACAGCTTAGTAGAAACATTGTTTTTGAAATAAGGTGAAACTAGAAAATTTTTGATATTCGGTGATTAATATAACAGACAAAGCAGGTGTGTTTTGGCTCAACCTAACTTCTAAAAATCTAAGTGAGTGATTCTGCTCTTTAATTATTAAATATCTGTAAAGTAGAACTGAATCAAATCAAGAACCTTCTGAAACACCATGATAAAGTGATCCCGAGTTTCTTTTCAAATGTCTACAGCAACCATTCAGGTCGTAGCTGTGGGTCAATACGATTTAGAAGAATGCATTATCGGCAGCTAAACAGGGGAACACTGAGGCCCATTGATGGGTTATTGGTCACATTTTAGTACGCCAGTAATCGAGGGAACCAGGGAGTAGTGGAACCACAGAGAAGAAACCACCCGTTTGTTTGTGTGTGGGGGGGCAGGGAAATGAGATGTACAGTACAACAGCAGGTGGGCAAATCTATCAAAGACCCTGGGCACACACAGACAAAAAGGGGAAAAAATCATTTTAATTAGCTGAGTGAATGCCATTTGCAGAATGTGAGGGGAGCCAAGCTCTCTGCCCTGCACATTAAAATTGGTCTAATTTTCTGTGCGCAAAAAGTCCCATCTGAGCAGCCCTGGCTGCAGTCAATCATGTTAAAAGCTACGGGTGCTTAATTTGATTTACCAATATAAAATGCAAATGAGGTGATCAAGTGGAGTGGGAGCCAGGAGTAGGAGGCTCTTTTAAGCCATCAAGTTAAATGGGAACAGACAGCAGACTGGCAATGTAAAGAATGTTTTAGCATAACCGTTTGATTAGCGCTACAAAAATTTAATTAGCATAGCTAATTGCTCGACAAATTACTCCGCATCGGAATAAATAATAAAGCAGGCCGCAAAATATATATTTTTGTAAACTGCAAAGCCTATAATCTCTCAACCCATACGAGGACATTTCAGCTCAAACCGGGTCTTTCTAACACGTGAAAAGCCTAATTAAATAAATGGAAGATGGCACAACAGTCCCTTACAAAAGTGAATGAGATAATGCGTGTAATTAGGCCCGCACAGGCCTGGCCATATGCCTGTGTGCAGCACTTAGGCTGTGGCTGCAAGAACAAATCCAATAACGCTGTGTGGGTGAATGCTCTTGGGACTCCCGTATGTTGAGCCACCCCGACCAGTTGTGCGCCATTGGTCCACCGAAGCTGTGGTATCCAAGCTAGCAACACACCAGCCACACGCGTCAATCAATGAGAACATGTTTGTAGGGTTATTTTATGCAGCAACTCAAAGCTATTTGGCTGCAACCTAAAATTGAAGTGTCTGTTCGCAGATCAAAATAATAGTCTGTTGCCTGGAGACGGGTCTAAAAACGGCAGCCCACATACTGCAGAGTCACACTGAGACTTCATTACATCTGACATTTGGTGTTATCATCCAGTGTCATTGTCTTCCGTCTCCACCCATACAAAAAGGACAGTCCTTCACTGGGGGTGGGGGCAAATAGACATCCATGGCATCGCCAATAGGACGCGTTGAACATGCCAAATGGGATCTCAGGAACGGGTTAGGAGCTGGGGATGGCTTAGAAGGTGCCGGCGGCTAGTGGGCTGCAGGCTAGTCAAGTGAGGTGCAGTCTGGGAGCTGGAAGACGGCGACAAGCTGGCTGAGAGCTAGGCGACCGCATGTTAAATGACTGAGGCATGATGGGAAAGCCAGCTAAAGAGCTCTTCTGCCATGGCCTCCCAGCAAGCCAATCTCATAGCTGCTTCTTTAATTTGCTCTCCTCAGAGGGGAGAGTAATTCAGTCTATGTGGGTCTGCAGAGGAGATGAGCAGAGGGGTGATTAATCAAGATTTTAATGAGCAAAACATTTCCAAAAACAAGGTCCAAAAAGTGTAGAAAATCCAGAAACAGGAAAATTGACAAAAAAGATGGTCAGGTATATCAGAAAAAAGCATAAGGGTTAAATACAGGATGCGCATCCATGCCTGTTACCACATTACAATGACTCCCACCACGCGAGGGTAAGAAGATAAAGCAGGCCTCATCTGAGCTTTTCCTCAAATACCTGCATAGGCCACCGAATGCTTGCATTAGATCAAACTGAAGTGAATATCTATGGTGCGACCCATCATGCACCTTGATACCCCTCTGATAGGAGAGACATACTGTAGCAGTCATTGACTAAGTTGTCAGATGATGCTGATAATGACGGCCTGAGTGCTTTTAAATGAGGGTGTGCTGGTGGTTTGGAATCATCCGTTTCAAGTAGATTCCTTAAAAAAAAACAAATATCAGTGTTAACAATGTCATTATCCAAGCTCGAGGATTATTGTTCACAGAGCATCACTTGTGCCCATTCAGTTCATTCATATCGGCCTGTTTATGCACTTGTACATCATTGATTGTGACAGTGAATGTGAACTTTGATGACCCAGTTGTTTACTACTGGGTCAATGATGTTAGCCTTTTAATTTTGTGAGTGATTCGATTTAGTGGTTATGTAATGGTGTACTTGTATTTCTCGTCAGTGAATTCTATGAGATTGCCACTGCTGTAGACATGGATGATAATATTTCACATATTACCCAGTACAATATTCACATAATATGCTCATTAATGTTTTTATGTAGTCGTGTGTGGACCTACTAAAATGCTGTCAAAGTCAGCATTTTACAGTTCAAACTCATCACACAATGATAACACACTTTATTACAACAGCACACAGTAAGTTAATATCTAGATAGTCCAACCCGTTTTACAACCCTTTGTGCCATTGCTTTTTGGACCAGTAGTGAATCAGATTCATTCGGCATATATTTTAACCTAAAGATATATCAACCAAACTGCAAATATACTTAAGAGCAGTGGCTGGTCATTGAGCTGAGACGGTGGGTGACCAGTTGAGCCACTGCTTCAGACAGTCTGTCTGGTCCAGACAGTTTGTTTCTTTTGTTTCCGGGGAACAAATGCAGCTCCAGAGAGAAATGGCTTCCCCAGTTTGGCATGTAGAGGCGTCCACATCCAATGGACCTCGATGTCAGTGTCTCACACCACTGATGCTCTTCGGTTTGGATGGGTGCACATCCCTGTAGTCCCAACATGTGGTGGAAAGCCTGAAAGTAGAGGCCAAGTAGAAGTTGTAGTATTAGTGTCCATGGTCATACTGTTACACACGGTGTCATCCTATATTTGGCCAAAGAAGGAGACCATGTAAATGGGTCCAATTACCTACTGTATATGATACTGTTCTGTCTCCTTTTTTCACTATGAGACACCACCTATATATTAATTAGTGTTAACTTGTACGCAAAGCGCCATAGTTTGAAGCAATAGGTGACCTTTATGATGAGGTTTTAGATGTCTCAGGGACTGCGTGTCAGTTTTCAATTGGTAAATTCATAGTGTCTTTACTAAATGAAAAGACCATTTTCCATGTTTGCAGTTTCTTGTTATTCGCATACAGTGTCCACAAAAAACACACAGTTCCTGCTCCTCACCTACGAATTTTCTTTTAAAAATACACGTTGATTTTCACCAGACACAACGTAGCCTACAGTTGAAAGGTTAAATTAAGGTTTTTATTGACATTGTTGTTATACAACAATATTTTATTTCAGATATTTAGTCAGCAAATTGCAGCGAAAATGTATACAAGATAAAGACATAGAGAGGGAAGGAAATAAGTGAACATTACGAAAGATAAAAATATAATACAGGGCGTATTTTAAGTACAGAGGAATAAGTTTACACTCATTTAATAATAAAGTTTAGGTTTACTCAGGGAAAATTAAAAATAAAAGTTATTCCTTAAATTGCTGGTTTTTCAAGCATCACTAAAACATGTAACATGCGAGTCAATATTAGTACTTCAAAGATAGAGGTATAAAATGTGTTCTGCAAACAAGACCGACTGGTGTTGCTGTCATTTACTGTCAATAAACCTTATTGTGGCTGGACATTAAGTTGCGTTGTGAGCTCTGCATTGTTATTACATTTAGAATATAGATTATATGTGATGTATGAATGTTTTCACTGTTTCCATTCTCTCAGCGTTTCATCTGAGTCTTCACTTGGGACCTGCCTGAGTCCCAAAACACACACACACTAAAAGTCCATCAGGATCACAGGCCGCCCCAATCCACACCTCGTCCCTCCTAACGAAGCCAAGCATCCTTCGTGGGCTTCGTCACTGAAAGTGTGCGTGTCAGCATGAGCCAGAGTGCACTGAGAGCTGGCCCTCCAAAGCAGATAGGAACCACTTAGTAGCCTCTCGGACCCCCTTCTTCCAGAAATGCCAGGCCACTGAAGTCGGCCCCGTCCCGTGTTCAGGAGCCTGTTTAGAGATTCAGATTACGGCGAGGGCTCTTATCCTCTGCTTGTCAGCAGCCGAGTGACACGAGCTGTTAGCTTTCTATTTTAAGGATATCTGGCAGGGTTGTTCTCGTCAACCCCCCCCCCCCAGCAAAACAGAAGTCATTTTGTATTTCTCTTTGTCCTCCGTGGGGGTAAATCCTCTATTTCCCCCCCTGCGTTTGTCTTTTCAGGAGGACGGCTGAGCTCAGCTTTCACAGCAATCATAGAGGGCCTTCTCCCCATTCCGTGTATGCATGAGATGACAGCTCTCCCCCACGTGCAGACGGAGAAGGTTGCGATAATTGTGCCGAGGCCCCTGTAAAAGCTAACAGATTGCAAGCCTTTGCATGCATTCTAGCGGCGAGCAGCGAACGCAGCGATGACATCGGGGCCAAATGACAGCCGCATCTCGGTTTCCTCCTTAACACACACACCTTCTCTGCAGGGCGCAAACGATCATTGGCTTGGAGGACACAATGGTTGCGTCTCTCAGCGCTGTCTGGCTTTTGATAAGACCTTTAAAAAAGGGACTATGGGGCACTGGTGCCATGGCTGAGCCGAGGAGGTCACACTAGTTATCTCCATGTGAAAAGAGAGGAAGAAACTCAAGCACATTATTTCTCTGTGAGGTTATGAAAAATCTGCTCCTCTTAATGTTAAAGGAACACTTGGCCCCCAGAATTAACAATTGTGTATCAATATACCAGTTTTAAATCCATTTTATTAAACCTTTATTACTCAAGCACATTTAATGGTCACAACACTAATTATTTTTTCAAAATAGTAGTTATTTTAAGGAGAGTAATTTAACAGAAAATTTAATAAAACAATGAAAATTGTGCCAAAGTGTGAAAAAAATAAATAATGAATTTCTCTTTAATAATTATTATCCCGTACTAACTTTGTAGAGCATGCAATTCAGAGTCAATTAAGTCCAAATGTTAATGTCCATGATGTTAAAGTATCTCGGTGTCTCAATAAACGCTATGATTAAGCGCCATATTTATTTAGTTATATGTCGTGAAATAAAGCACTAGAGAAAAATGTCACTAACTGTATCGTCTTTGCCCTGAAGCAAGACGTCACCCAAGAAAGCAAGAATAACGTATTATTCTCCTTTAGTGCAGAAAGTTTCTGTGGTCGTCTCAACATCAGCGTTGGGCAGTGAATTTATGCCTGAGGATTACAATGCATCAGTCATATTAGGCTCTTCTGTTTATTTTCTTTTTCGATTAATATAAGTTCATATTACCACTGTCTCTAAGCAGATGAGACTTTTGAAATGCCCAGGAAAGAGTTAACATCTAATGGTCCATCTATTGTTGGTCAAAGGCTTTTTTCCTCCCGAAGCCCACTATTTAAAATAACTACCCGGCCACTCGCTCACCCCAAAGTGTGTCAATCTCCCAGCAGGATTTAAGCTTATCGGATGAGCAGCATCATGTGATACTAACGCATTCAACAGCTCTGTGTTGTTGCTGAGGCGCTGAACAAGTGCTTGTTCTTGCTTTAACAGCAGTTGTGGAGAGGAAAAAGTAACAAGTGAGTCAAGTATCTGTCTGCTACTTTATTTAACATGTAGGCAGGTAGAGGCATGGAGAAGTCTCCTAATAACTGAATCCATTGCCACTACAAAGGGTGGAGTTAAACATGACTGGAGGAAGCACAGCAAACCCAAAATGCACAGTGAGGCTTGGATGTCTGGCCACACGGTAGATTAGCAGCAGTTTACTCTGGTTTTGTTTTAGGTTTAATGACCTGCTGCATATAAACCACAGTATTTGGTTCGGAGTGAGGATGTTAACTGTTGTCGTGCTTTTTCTTTTCTTCTGTTTTATCGTTCACTAATCACACACATGTAGATTTACCCAGAGACAGAGGTTGGACTGTGCGAGGCAGGAGACACGGCCTCGCGTGTTCGTTAGCTTAGCTTCCAGCTAGCCCGCTTGTATCTCTCTCACACACACACACTCACACACACACACACACAATGAAGCTTATTTTGTGGTTTAGTTAATAACATATCATATAGCTATATAGCAGTCGATTTTAATGTTAGTCAGAAGGAAGCTGTTTCCTGTGATTACTTGTGAGACATGATTTAAAGTCACAAGACCTAGGAGCCAAGAAGTGAGGGAAGAGCATCTCCACTCCAGCGTAAAAGTGAAGCCCTTCATTACACAATGGTTAACACATTGTGTCCCGTTGCTTCTTTTCTTTTTGGGACACACAATGGAAGCCCTGAATACTGCGCAGGTTAAATAGCACATCAGGAAGCAGCCTGACAACCTCGAGGATCGGAATGAAAGGAGGGCAATAAAATCGTGTGATATTTAATACTTTCCCCACAAAAGCTTTTCTCTGTAGGAACTCTGGCTTATTCAACTTTTGAATTGATTAACAATGTGTTGTTAGAACACAATAGGATGTGCCAGAGCCTGCTGCATTCACTGCCTGTCAGCCATATACCTGCCCAAGGCCATGCTGCATTCACTGCCTGTCAGCCATATACCAGCCCAGGGCCATGCAGCGTTCACTGCCTGTCAGCCATATACCAGCCCAGGGCCATGCAGCGTTCACTGCCTGTCAGCCATATACCAGCCCAGGGCCATGCTGCGTTCACTGCCTGTCAGCTATATACCCGCACAGGGCCATGCTGCATTCACTGCCTGTCAGCCACCTGCCCAAGGCCATGCTGCATTCACTGCCTGTCAGCCATATACCAGCCCAGGGCCATGCTGCGATCACTGCCTGTCAGCTATATACCCGCACAGGGCCATGCTGCGTTCACTGCCTGTCAGCCATATACCAGACAGGGTCATGCTGCATTCACTGCCTGTAAGCCATATACCCGCACAAGGCCGTGCTGCATTCACTGCCTGTCAGCCATATACCCGACAGGGCCATGCTGCATTTACCGCCTGTCAGGCATATACCAGACAGGGCCATGCTGCATTCACTGCCTGTCAGCCATATACCCGCACAGGGCCGTGCTGCATTCACTGCCTGTCAGCCATATACCCGCACAGGGCCGTGCTGCCTCCAACAGGCTGCAAACATTCTCCTTCTGTCTCTGAGGGAACTTTTTCTTGCTCTGACGCTCTTCCCACGTACGTTTATTCCCCGTATTTATGCAGACAGGCTTCATCCACAAATCCAAACGACCTTTTTTTATCATGGAAATTAGTTTTATTGTCGTCGCGTCGAACGTTCCTGGGTTAATAGCCGATGGCCTGTTTCTAGTCTGTGTTTAATTTGACTATTGCCGGCAATTTGACTTTTGAGATGGGGATATCTACATCCATATGGAGCCCCAACTATCGCAGGTTAAAAGAATGACGAGCAAATTCAGAGAAGTCACAGGAAAATAGCCGGATTGCAATTATTCCGCGCTACTTGAAAAATATCTGTGTGGAATGTTCAAGTAGGTTTTGTGCGATATGTATGTAGATAAGCTAATCCAACGCTTGCAACTCAATAACTATAATTTGAATACAGTTTGTGCAGCGGTTGCCATTGCTGTATTCTACCAGCAGTGAAGATCAACCACCCGGGTTGGCGATGACGGCACACGCGTGGCCTCTTTGAATAATTCCAACCAAGAGACATCAGAGATTCGCACTGGAGCCACAAGGAAATGGCTGCAAAACTGCAGCTGTGCAGCGTGAATATTCCTGCATGCTGCATATTCACCACAACAAATGTTATCATTATAAAATGAATCATTTACACCAATGTTATCACATGGAAACTTCATTTACTTTGAATTAATGTGTAATAAATCATTCATTTAGTTCTCTCTTTATAATCTACATTTTACAGTTAAAGTTGAAGTAAGGTACAAATTTATAATATGTTAGTTATAACAAGAAGAGGTCTTTATTAGTCAACAACAGTCCTGAATGATTATTTAAAAATCTGTTATTGTAGACTATATGGTTCTCCTTAGCTTGCTAAATATGTCATTTGGTTAAACCAAACCAACTGATAGTTCATTAAAACGTGAATTTAATATTAAACCGTGATAAGTAAAAAAGACTTAAGTAGATTTAAGTAGATTTTGTTACTGTGTTTAAAGATTGATTGATTGATTGTGAAGTAAACCTTTGATGTGACGTTATCTGATTTTAGCCCGTAGAGATGGTGAAGATCAAGTTATCATGAACGTAAGTTGTACACATTTTTTATCATATATAAATCCTCTAGGAATCACTGAGGCTGACCTCCTTCACACATCGACTGGAACACATCTTGGAGGAAACCTTGAAGGGTTACAGTTTGCCCTCACAGAGTGAATAATATCCATATGATTCTTTTCTAATTTGTATATTCAACCATCACACATCTTCATGGTAAACAGTTTTAAGGGGTTCCTTTCCTTTTGCAGCAGGATCTCCTTGTACTTTGCATTTGAAATCATACAGGACAACGATGCAATACTGTATGTATTAAACTATGCTGTAACTGAGCCCATGACACACGGCCCATGACATCACCAGCTCCATAAATCTAATCCATGCTAATTTCATTGATTCCAGAGGCTGCACAAACACTGGATTCAGGAAACACTGGGGAGGGGCACAGCTCAAATGATACCATGAGACGCAACCAAGCTCAGCAGGAATACGACTCACAGCAAGGCCTCGTCGGTTCCTGCACCACGATGCACTGTTAATGACAATCACGGTCATTAATGTGACGAATATGAAACCGATCACATGGCTGAGGATTCCTTTGGGAGGCGGCGATGATAATTAGTGGCTGACACTGGGTCGTCCTTAACACTGACTGCTCCTTTTCTCTGTTTGTCACACAGGGTTCAGGTGTATCTCTATTGGTCTGCCTTCTGACATGTTTACCGACTGCTGACTGGCTGCTATTATACAATTTGTTCTCCCCAGCGGGTGTAAAATCCCTTGCATAAGCAAACAAATACTGCACAATGCCTCGGCGGTGAGCCCTTTCCTCTCACTTAGACCTCATCATGACAAACGGAGAGGCGGCGGCTGGGTTTGTAAGCTGCTGCGTGATTATGTGTAACCAATCGGTAAGGCAAACATTTACCGCCACGCGGAGTGAACCTGTCCGGAGGAGGTGAACGGCCTGGTAGCCAGCCAACGTGAAATCCAACCAATGCACCTCAGACCGACTCAAAGCGCTAAGGAAGGAGTATCGGGGTGCTGTCCTATCTGAAAATGTCTCACGAAATAGTATTTTTGTCATTTAGCTAACGCTTTCATCCAAAGCAACTTACATTGCATTGTAACCCATGGCCTACATTTTGCCTGAGGAGCAATTAGGGGTCAGGTGTCTTGCTCAGGGACACTTGGACATGGCACATGGGGCAGCCCGGGATTCGAACCACCAACCTTGCAGCTCCCAAAGCATCACACTACTTCATGACCACCATCACCCCATCCAGTAAAGAGATGGTTGTAGGGTGGAATCCTAGAGACAACGTTTTTCTAATTTGACTGGTAAGGCACATTTGGCCCCATTACGCAAAAACAGAACAAATTATGCCAAAGTATCTATGACACATGCAGTAAAGTTATTAGACTTTAATGTTTTCTAAGGAGCATAATGTAATGTCCTGAGGGAACACTGATTGGTCAAAAGGCTCTACAGTAGAGATGAGGTGACGATACCCTCATGTGATGGTTGGGGTAACAAGAGATTAAGCCCCATATTTTTTTCCTCAGGAAACCTTTAATGCCGTCCTCAGCTTAAAATATAACCTCGACTCGCTATAAAACATAGCGAAAGGCTGTGAACACACTAGAAGAGACGATGCCACTCTGTAAATGTGCTTCAGCTTGTAAATCGGACTGGTTCAGGAGGAGGAAGATCCATGACGGCGTTTTACACCTTATTTGAATGGTAACCAAATGAATCTAATTCACCTTTCATTGCACTTGTTGAGAGTTTAGTAGTAGTTTAGAGGGGTTTAACAATGAGGAATGATTCACTAGTCTTTGTTTTAACACAATACAAACTGTAGTCATATGGACTAATGTGAACAACTACACAGCACAAATGAGATGACATTTTGCCGTCCTTAGATAATACATTTATTTTTTCACCGTTTTGGCCGACTGCAACCAAGCGGTGTCCCCCGTGGCAACAGCTACGTCCAAATGACATTAAAATGCGGTCAGTTCAAAGCGACGCTCCGTAACAATACACCGCCTCCCTAAAAAGAACTTCCTACATGAAAGAAGATGACATGCTTTTGTTTTTAACAAACAGAACTGGAATAATGGAGGCATACAGTCCTATTTCAAGAAAAGACACACGTGGAGAATTAACATTTTCACCCCCCCGAGGTGTAGGGCTCGATACTACAGCCTCGCTCCCCTTTATAAGCCGTCATAAGGTAACCGGGTTCGTCAAAGGACAAAAGCCCTTTGCCCACAAGTCACAGGTTTCATCCTCCTTCCTGATGGAAACCAGTCACATTCACTGATAACAATGAGCCAGGTCATCGGATCTGTGGGATTCCTCTGAACTTGAAAATGTGTCCCTGACAACAGCTCCCAGCAGCGTCACGTAGTTACCAACCGCCACCCGTCCACATCGATTAGGGATTTTATTTTGTGGCTCTGCGTCCTCCACGTGTTTCTGTGCCGGCGCCTCGGCAACGTGACACATGCCCTCTTTTCATGGTCAGGTGGCTCTGTTGGGAAACAGGATCTCAGGCCACGTAGACCACAAGAGGTTGGAACTTGGACAAGAAAGTTTGCAGGGGAACACAAATCCGACATGCGTCCTGGATTGTGATATAGTGCGCACACACAAAAAGAGAATGTGCCTCATGCCACAGAGGATGGACCCCTCCCCTCTGCTCCAGAGCCTCCTCTTCCTTTTTAAAAGCAGCGAGGCATGCTTACCCCCCCCCCCCCCCCCCCCGTGCTGATGCCCCCGTGGTCCAGGTCTGGGTAATGTTGGCTGCAGCTGATCGTCTGTCACTCATTGGCGCTATCAGGCCGATAGTGTTCCCGACTGAATGTGGAGACTGGAGAGAGATTATTGACAGGTGACAGCCACGTGTTGTCCATTGGTCTCACGAGGCCCCAAAGCCATCCTTGGGATTCCGTAATGTTTGTGACTCATAGGTTTTGTCTATGTGGTTTGGTTCGTTGCTGAGGGGAGACTGAAGGCTGTCGCAAAGTATTCATAATAATATTAACAATACAGTGCAAAACTTAGTATTGAAATATTTTTAATATTACACTTATATTAATATTGTGCATATAATCAAGCACTTCTCAAATCCATTTTTTACACAGTTACAGTAAAAAAAACGTTGGATGCTTGGGGTCTGAACACACCTGAATGAATGGACGGATGAATACATAACGCAAAAAATGCAAATTGCTTTTATTGTGAAAGGGGTGGATCTGGGTTACACTGGAGCCTTCCGTGTCCCATGAATATAGTTTACAACTCAACCCGTGCTCTGCAACAATCTGGGGGGAACATATTTAAATGAAGATGAAATGAACTAAATTGCCTTTTTATAGATGCAGCATTGTGTATTCTTTAATAGATATACAGCATAGTTTAGGACGCAAATGAATATTTAATCATTAATTAAATATTCTTTATTCCGACTGTTGATAAGTTGATACCACATGATGATAGGACGTTCCTATAGAAGTAAAGGATGCTCGATTAAACACATTCTTTTAACACAAATAGTCTTTATATTTACAGAGTAAATATATTTCATATCTCTTTTACTCTTATAAATAGAAATTCAATGACATAGTCATGATATCAGATTTCCACAAAACAATAAAACAATAAACAAAACAATTTGCAAAGATATTGTCACAATATTTGTGATGTGAAATTGATTTATAAATATATAGATAATATACATTAATTTGACATATGCAATAAACCTTTTTCACACCATAGACATTTTATTTTATCTCATAAAATCACAAGTCGTAATTTTTTCAAACTTCTGCAGCACAAATAAAGAAATCAACCACCTGGTATAAATGTATTGTATGTATTGTTCATGCTGTACACATGACACCCATTGTCTCCTCTGACGTTCTCTCTAAGCTTTCTTCCCTTTTATCCCATGGAAGGGTTTATTTTGGAGTTGGAGTTTTTCCTGTGTCGATGTGAGGGTTTGGGGCAGAGGATGTCGCATGTGTACAGACTGTAACATTTTCGATTTTGGCCTATATAAAATGAATTCAATGTATATATTTGTGTATGTATGTAAATAAATATATTTACATAAAAATAAGTTTTCTAAAAAAACAACAACGTTATTATAGGAAAACAGGACATCACATCTCCTGTAGCAGCTTCTGTTTCATCCCAACGTGACAAAGCGCACAAAGAGAGCAGACCACGCGCGCACACATCCACCTGCAGGGACTCACAGCAGCCAACGCAAACATTCCCCCGCCAATCCCCTCGTCCCCCCACACCTTCAAAACACAAGCTAAAGTCAGCTTGGCTTACCTTTCAACCACAAGCGGCCCCTCACGCCACGGCCGCGCATTGGGCCGAGGAGCACGCCAGGCGCTCCTGCCAGGTGGCAAATCTGAAATTGGGGATTTTTCGAGGGAGAAAAAGAGGGAGCAGGAAGCTCATTGGAAGCAACAGATGATCCGGCCCCCGGCGTTATCAAAGAATCCTTCATACACACATGAGTCGCCCACTTGCATGATGTTTTCCCCTCCTACCTTCTCGACCACCATTTTTCCAGCCAACTGCCCCTGACAAAGCGAGAAAGGAAAGGTGCACCTCTAAGGTGTCCTCTGGGGTGGAGAGCCCGTTTTTCCTTCGCTTGTCTTTATCTCAAACAGGCGAGCCCTTCTCTCTCCCCTCACACCGAAATGCGGGGCCCAGCTTTATTTCCCTCCGTAGGGGAAAAACCTGAGCAGGGGACAACAGAAAGTGGCTTTAGAATCCAGGTCTGAAAGAGGGCAGCTGTAGTCTGAATGAGAGTCTATGCGCTTTTGTGTTTTAAATGAGCATTGTCTGTCTTTCCAGTCCAGGAGATTCTGGAGGGGTGGGGGGCTCTCAAAAAACCAAGTGTTAAACTAAGAGTTGAAGTTGTATGAATGATTGAGCCCCCCCCCTTCCTGCCCTCTGTGGAGTGCACACAAGTGCATAAGTCACAAAAGGCAACATGCTAATCAGCGTGTAAATGAGCCGTGACTGAAGGGTGTGTCTTTGCCCGCAGTCGTCCTCGTTTTATTCATCCAACAGAAACAACCCAATAAATGTGTGGTTTTCCAGGCCGCAGCATCCAAGGTGAAGGGAAGTAAGGTCGGTGCTGTTCTTTTGTCCTCCGCTCCACCACCTCGTCCTGCATTGTGTCACTGGAAAGCATAATGAGGTTTTCAAGTGTAGTGCCACCTGGTGTATCCACTTTCTTTTTCCTCTCCACAGCAGCCCTCGCTGCTGAAGTATCAGTTTGTGCCCGGCCCAGTTAAAGCTGTTCTCTTAGGCACACATTTAGCCTGGAAGCGGGGGGGGGGGGGGGGGGTAACAAAGGGGAGGGACGCCTCTGGGCTGCTAATTGAGATGCTACGGGGATTGGGGGGCCGGTGCAGTTGGTGGACGTCCTCTCCACCCGGGAGACACACGTGGCGCCTCCTGCTTTGCCTGCATGTTCACTTGAGCTGGTTCTGCTTCCATTGGTTCTCTCGTGGGTACCATTCACTTTCATAGCAGTTTTTGAGCATCCTGAAATGTTAACGATGCAGTTACAGTATTTATTGAAAGTATTTGTTGTGTGATGTTACAATCCAAGATCATCTACAGTATATATAGATATACACACATTATAGGATTGAGCACATAATGTGTCCATCTTTTCACTTTTTACATAATAACCATGCAGTGTCAGGGATGTTTCTTAGTGCATTTGCTTCTGCATTCAAGGCTGTGGGTGGAGATGAAGAGCGGACCCCCGGAGTCAATCCCTGTACTCCTCTCCATCGTCACTTGTCCTGACCGCCGCTGAAAGACGCCTCGCACTCTTGTCATCGGCAGGTTATTGTATTTCTAATTAAGCCAGGTTAATCGCTCTAGCTTTGTGCCATTTGAAAAGTGATATGGGTGCGTCACCATGGCAAGAAAAGTCCTGGACCAACATGGACCTCCTCCTGCAAATTTTTGATTTGATCAAACTGCCCACTAAAAGTCTTATTTTTCTCATCACAAGTTTTAATGGAAACATGCTGGAGGACTTGTGAAAAATACTTGATCACATTGATAAATGACACCGAGTATTTATATGAAAGACTTCATATAAATATTCTGTGATGGTGCTGCCTTTGACATCCTAATGAGATCAAACCATCAGCTGTCCCTTGAAACCTGCCTGGTCGTTGACACAAATGAGCGGTGGCACGATACTAAAACATCCTGCGACTGCATAAACCTATCACAGAGCAGCCCAATGTTTGGGGACTTCTCTTTTCCCCAGCGATCACATTTCAGGCCGGAATAAAAAGAGCCGCGACACTTTTGTCAGTGGAATGAAAGAGTCTCATCTCTCTGTGGGTCATTGTGGACGGAGGCCAGCTCTACCGTACATCCGACCTATTTACCCGACCCAGCCACACTCAACCAACACAAAGGAGACGTCTGTAGGTCTTCTTCACAAGGTGCCACTTTGTATCACAATGGTGAAGTTCATGTCATTTTTAGTCAAAATAAAATACAACCTCAAGTACTACAATGCAACCTCAAGTACGTAGAAGCAATAAGCCGTGTCTAACGACAGATTGAAGGGTAACTTGAGTTGATTACAACAAAACAACACATTTTGGTCCATTTGGCTTCCATTCCTATTGTTCAAAAAGTAAAGAAACATGGAGACATCACTTAATTGAGGTCACAGAAACATAGTGGAGGAAACCAACCTCTGGTTTGGACAGTGTGACGCCCCTCCTCCTCCCATAGACTATGTCTATTGCTGATTGGAGGGTCATCGGCTAGATGAGCACAGCGGAGCCGGTGTGCCTTTGCAAGTAAATACCGGCCCATCCCAATCTCCACCCTGACGGACTTGTGGCGCGTCTACTCTGACGCCGCGAGGGTTGAGCCCTGTCCCATTGTCACGCCGCTAAGGGTTTGAGGTTCTCTGGCAGACATTTTGAGCCCTTCAGGAACCCTTTCCGTGAGTCAACATCGGCAACAAGTCATCGCAATATACCGGCTGAAATACTGAGCGATACAAGGTCTTTCAATTCAGTGATTTTGACTTTTGTGTTTTGTTCTCTAATAGTTGGAGTGCATTCTTATGCTTGGATTGTGTTTAAATGTACTGCATGTTCAGTTGGACTGACTTGGCTGAGGAAAAGGTGGCCCTTGGTGTGTGTCCGACGTGTAAGGAGCGCCATTGCTTTATACTACAGCCCTGCTCCTCTTTCCCTCACCAAACCTTCCATCATGTCCACTAAGCAACTGATTCTGGCTTTGACAGAAGGTCTCATACACTCAACACGGGACAAAACGGTTTGACATATTAAAGGTCAATAATCCCCGGCATGAGTCAGGGGCCCTGTACAGCCCCCTGAATCATTCAGCCTTATGCTACCCCCCCCCCCCCTCTCATTCTCCCAAGGAATTTAATATGTCAATTATGTGGTTTTTCTTATTTTACCAGGCTCTTTTGGACATATTGCACGTTGCATAGACTCCAGTTTATGTTTTTGTAATGATTTTCACACAATGTATATACTTACATGTGCTTATTGTCAGTTTATAAGAAGATAAACATTTACCAAGCTTAAACTGTGGCTCCATTGGGGTTAATGCACATTCTGTTGTGGACCATCTGATGTGAGCACTACATGTTGTCAAGGTAGATAAACTGTGAATAAATATTGTAATGCAGCGTTTAAGAAGATAAAGCTTTCCACCATTTTCATGTGACATTAACAACAACCAAAATTTGATTAGATAAAATCCTTGAAATATTGTTATCTGCAGTGTGGATTTTTGCAAGCAACCTCGAAAGCTCTTCCAAAAAGGAGCTCTGAGTAGCATCCTGCTAGCATCATGAGAAGGAACTTCCAAAAAAGGGTTCTAGGTGGGAGCTATGATGCCATGGGAGGGTTTACTAAAGAACTTCTCAGGGGACATTGAGGGTGGAATCCCTCAAAGCTATATTACCTCTAACTATTTTGGTTGGGTTGCATGTAGATCCTTTTTTCAAAGAGGATCAAATATGGCCCTCGAATGAGGACAAGCCATAGACCCTAATGTTCTACTTGCACCTTTCATTTCTATGAGAGGAGCGGCTGATTTATATTAAGTAAAACAGCCACAGCTACTGCAAATCAGACGATAAACAAATGCTATCCTTGAAGGAAATGTCAAAATAAACATCATCACCCTGTTCATCACGAACGCTCCGAGCCTCAACTGATTTTAAATTGTGAACATTCAATGGATTGTTCTTAAATTAAGCATTCTATGCATTTACATAAGAGATTTTTCTTTTGCTGCTGTTACTGTCTGCATTAACACAATATGATAATATTAATAACAATAAGACTATTGTTTTTATAGCACTTTTCTTGGTAGCCAAAGAAAATTTAAATCCAAGCAATGGAAAACGTTCAAAAAAGAGAGACAGAAAACACTGGGGAAAAAAAGAATAAATAAGTTAATAACTGTAAAAGAACTTGAGAATGCGTCATGTAGGACGAATGGCTTGAGATGAATGTGTCTCTAAATTGTGAATCTCTTTTGGATCACAATGGCCCCTCGTGGATACACATATAGGTGCAATGTCTTGGTGACATAACATGCACTGTACGATGTTGAGATGGTGCCGCTGCTCCTTCACCGCAGTGCTCCTCTCCCCCCTCTGCCGCCTCCCCTCATCCGCGGCTCCGGAATAAAGTTGTTGAGCTCGCAGCCCTCGTCCATCCCTCCTTTTAATCAAGCTAATGGAGGCAACATATCGTATTGATCCGCCTGCGCCTTCAGTTTTCACAATGGATCGACGGCTGTTCCAAGCAGAGCTGCCTCTCCATGGTTGTACCCCCGCCTCTCCCCCTCTCCCCCCGTCCCCCACCACTGTGTGCCTAACCGGTCTTGTGATGTTTGAATAAGCACAGAGAGAGAAAAGCACAAAAAGCAGTCTGTCACGGTTGAATTTTTTGCTGCTCAACTTCACAAATGCTTGAGTGACGTGTGACCTCTGAGTGGCTGGGCTCTTGACCCCTGAAGAGAAGGCTTACGTCTTCCCTCACAGCTAATCTGGAGAGTCAGCTGGCGAGGCCGATTCCAAGCTGTAACAAATCCGCTGCTGCCCAGCCGAGTGTCATAAGAAACAGACAGGTAATGACAATTCACTTACCCCCTACGCAAGAATCAATTCTCCCACAATGCACCTGTCACAAAGCCCTCGGTACACTGAAGCCATTTCTTCCTACTGTCTGACACGATAATTGCATGTTACATATTTTTTTTGACCTCTGCATTTTGGAAGAAATGGTGATGAATCATGCTTTACTTACCATAAACTTTTTTTTTCTTCATACCAGAAATCAGACCAGAATAAGGTAAATCGTGCACATTTACATAGGGACATGAACAGGAAATGATGCTTCATTCAACTAAGTGGATTCCAAATCAAGCATTCTGGCATGTGAGTTTATTCAATCAAAAGATACCAGTAATATCTGAGACAAGTCCATCTGGCTGCCTTGTATATGGGTATATTGTGTTATTTGACCTCTAACACCATTTCTTTCAAATTAGATTGGATGAAGATTAGGTTGCATTATTTTTAAGAAGTAAAACAATGTTGGTGACCAACTATTAAAAGTGCCTTCCATTGAAAATATGAATATATAGAAAATAAAAATGTTTTGTTACCATAACATATGGTTTATGGTATTTATGGTAGGAAAATTCTTTCATTATACTGTCATTTTTAACATAAAATAAAATAAGTAAAAATGAGTTGCATCAGATAAGACAACAAGCTCCACAGGACAAGAAGACGGATGTTTCCGTCAGACCTGAAACCAAAAGTGTCATACAAGATTTACCTCTTTGGTACCTCTTATAGTTAGGGCTGGCTCAGGTTAGTCTGGACCAGCCCTTAGTTAAGCTGTTATAGGCCTAGACTAGACTGAGATTAAATTTGAGATCGTCTGGATGATTGTGACCGATGCGTTAGACCAGCACTAGACCTTCCTAAACAATGAGAAAGAAGTAAATTCTGCCCCACAATTCCTTGTGGGGGCAACATTTAATCGACCTACCATTTTGACATCCATTGATGGATGTCATACTCTGGTTTCACTTCTTGGAGTCCTTCTATGTTGCAGTGGCAGACCTACCTACTAGACACCATAATTACGTAGCTTAGTGGAAGTGTAGTGGGATCCTCTAAACACCTCACATCACATCTTTCCTCGACCCTCATGACATTTTCCATCTAGATCACAGGAAAGTTGTGAGTGATGGACTTTGGGATCGTTGGCTCTGGTTTAAAGTTCAGTCCTCTTTAGATTTCCGGCTTCAGGTCTGTGTTGCCTGCACCCAAACCTTGAATTTAAATAGTTTCTACAAGTTCCTGTATCCTCCCATATTTGGCTCTACCTAATCAACTTTTATGAGTAATATCGTCTGGAATTAAAAATGTGGCCAACGACCAAATCACGTGAAAAAATGCCTGTCAACTGATTTTCCATTGGTTTCTTGCCTACGTTATTTAAATCATCTTTAAGAACTTTAAGACAAAGTTCCATGTGAGGGATGTATTATTTCCTTAGATGTTTGCTCTCCTCTGAGAAGCACATCATTCAGAGATAAAGCAGATAGAATATGATACCCAGCCTTTTAAGAAGAACCCTTATTCCCCACATGACGTTTTGTAGTGTTTTTATAGAAATCAAGGTCAATAAGACAGATTTAAGTCATGCAGATTAAAAAAGGAAAGTTTGAAAGTAATGCATTATTTTCTGCATTCATTTTGGTCCATTTGGCACCATTTTTCTAGACTATTTCACTGAGTCACTCCATCACCATGCCCATGGGTCCATTTTGATTTGCAGGCGTACGGCACAGACTCTGTTGGACTTAAGGTGCTATGGGATGATATATCTATGTCCCTCTCTCTGAGTTATTTCCCCTAAAGACTGATAATGATTCTTGGTCTCGATTATCATTTAAGGGGGATCAAAGAGCAAAATTAGTCCAATTTTTCCCTTTTAAGTGCCATAAGTGTTGACCTGGGAGAATCCCTGCTAGGCCTGCCAGAAATCATCAGGGATGTAATGTTCAATTATGCACACCATTTGTTGTACTCCATGGGGCCAAATATGAGCGCGAGGTTACGGTGTGACAGAAGGTATCCCCATCACTTTGGTATCACTGTCCTAAAAGGCATTGACCTCTTACTCAGATTAGTGCAGAGAAACACATTCAGCGCCATAACTCACCTGGGCATGAAATATTTCACTCTGTATTAGCTTCCTCAATTGCTAATGGCTCCTTCCAAAGATGGCCACTTTACCATAATATGAATAGACATATTTCTCAAACCCAAGAAAAGCCTTTCAGAATTAACATTATTGACTGAGGTGCTATTAAGTGTGTGTGTAACGGTTAATGGAAGGTTAATGTTCCAGTCTTAGGATAAGGTGTGTGGCTTAAAACACATTTATCGATCCTATAGTCGGAGCGGGTGACTTCAGATGCGATTAGATAAATGCTTTTCCACACATTTTCACCAATATATGGCCTTTGGGCCGCTGACTGCAGATCAGTGTGCGACTTCACACCACGGAGCTGATGGAACTTTTGATCAATTATTTTTAAGACTTTAGCAACTGTTAATCATTCGAGAAATAAATTAGTTTATAATAAATTAGTTTCTATGTAGTTTTTATGTGACTTTCTTTTTTTTTGTTTATCATTTCGATTTAGCCTTTTTATTAGATCTAAATTGTTGTTTTTGAAGGGTATATTTTGCATCCCCTGAACTACTGCATTGGTGTCAATTCAACATACATGTGCAGCATGCTAATGAAATTCTGTAATGTCCCAATCTGCCAGTCTATAATGTATTTTGCTTTAGATACATGAAATGTGTATTTTTGCAATTGTACATTTCTGCGAACCATGGATACATTGAAGTGAAGAAGTGACATATGTGAAGAGCAAGTGCCTCATCTCTGTGCCTTAATCTAGTGGGTCTGAAGTTTTTCCTAGTAGTAATGGCTGAGCGGTTTGTCCAGTGTGTCCCCCCGCGTATCATTACGGGCAGTGACTCGCACGCCTTGTGTGTTGTCTGCCTGTGCGTGGAGCAGGCTCAGCTAGCCCTCAAGGGGGCTAGCTGTGCAGATTGTGAGCGCCTGTCATGGCACTCCCGTCTCTCCCGTCGAGCCCTCTTCGCTGAGGACGGCTCGATGAGGCAGAGCGCCGGATGTCTTTATGGGGATCACAAGTGGATCTCGCGGAGGATTCCGGGACGGCTGAGGCCTTTTCCCGGCCCTTCACCGCGAGACCCAGGCGCTCCTTTCCTGCATCGGGAGGCACGCTCGGCGGCTTCCTCCACCCCGGACGAGCGACGAGGTCCCGCCTGCATACGATGGTGCTACCTCGTAAGACGCGGGGTTGCTCTGCTCCCGGGGATTCTGGAGAAGGTCCGTCAGGACGGTGCCCTACTGCTTGTAGCCCCGCTCTGGCCGGCCCTAGTATGGTTCGCGGACCTTTTGTCGCTTCTCGCAGGTCCTCCGTTGGAGACCCCCATCAGGGTGGACCTGCTGTCTCAGGCGTCGGGCTCCATTGTTTACCCTCGCCTCGAGCTATGGAAACCGTCGGCGTGGCCCTCGAGGGGACCCGCCTCCTAGGAGCCGGTCTCTCGACCGAAGTTGTGTGTGAAGGCGTATGCCGGTAGATGGAAGCTCTTTGCCACTTGGTGTTGGCAACGACAGCTGGACCCAATTAACTGCCCAGTCGTTTCAGTACTGGAGTTCCTGCAGGAGCGTTTTGCCACAGGTTTATCTCCGTCCACCATCAAGGTATATGTGGCGGCCCTGTCGGCATCCCATGCCCCATTAGACGGGCGCTTTCTGGGGAGACACCCACTAGGATCCCGCTTCCTTCGTGGCACCCTGAGGCCAGCAGCCAGCACTAGAGTTCCGTCCTGGGACTTGGCCATCGTACTAGAGGGTCTCTCCGGTGCTCCCTTCGAGCCCATGGTGGAGGTCGCAGACCCTCTTCCTGCTTTCTATTTCTTCTCTCGGTGGCCCCATCGTGCTTGGAATTTGCACCCTGGTGAAGGCGTGCTGACTACATTCCCCCGGCTATATTCCTAAGGTCCCGTCCACTACGGTCGGGCCAATTGTGCTGCAGGCTTTCTGTCCTCCCCCGTTCCTGAAAGAAAAGCGTCGGACCAGGCAAAGCTTAACCTCCTCTGCCCAGTCAGAGCCCTAGACCTGTACGTCCGCAGGACCTCCCTGTGTAGGCTCTCTGAAGAGCTGTTCGTGTGGTTCGGGCCCCCCAATACTGGCGGCCCGGTGACTAAGCAGAGGATGAGCAAGTGGGTGGTTGAGGCCATCACACTTGCTTATGAATCGGCCGGCCAGCCCGCACCTTTGGCTGTCCGGGCCCATTCTACTAGGGGTATGGCGGCTTCTAAAGCCCTGTTGTCGGGTAAAGTATCGCTAGACGACGTTTGCATGGCGGCAGGCTGGTCCTCTCCCCACAGGTTCGTGGGGTTTTACCACCTTGACCTTAACTCTACGCCTGGAGCACAGGTGCTTTCGTCTGAGTGTGCGTCTTAACTTCATACCACGGTCACTTGCTCATATGGTGAGTGGGTATTGGGTTCCCACAGAGTTTTTACGCAGCTCGAGTTCCCTGAGAGGGAACGTCTCTCGGTTACGTATGTAACCTTCGTTCCCTGAAGGGAACGAGAGGCTGCGTAAACTTTTTGCAATACTCCCGGCCTGCCCGTGGCACTTGATTCGCCTTTCAGAAATGAATGGTCCTGCCCTTCGGGTCCCTTTATAGCGCCCTGTTCTCGGCGTCGCCCGCCTATGACGTACCAGCTCGCCATTGGTTAGATTTCACACGTGCTTCATGACGCGGTCACGCAGAGGCGTTCCCACAGCGTTTTTACGCAGCATCTCGTTCCCTTCAGGGAACGAAGGTTACATACGTAACCGAGAGACGGTTTTCATAAGCTGTATGCCATAATCATCCAAAACTCTATCAAATAAAGACTTGAAATATCTTAAGTTGTTTGTAATGAGTCTATATAATATATTGGTTTCACCTTTTCACAAGTTGAATTACTGAAATAAATGAACTTTTGCACAATATTCTAATTTTTGGAGTTTCACCTGTAAACCGAACCATTTGACATTTTGTGTCTCTGCAATGTAATACCAGAGTGATATGAAACAAATATTAAACGTGGCCATTGTTTTCAGAAACACAATTCTTTGTGTGTGTGGGACTTGGATTGGCCGGTTGACCTGTTCGAGCATACATAAAATGCTGGTTTCTAAATCACTTTTTATGTCCATTTGCTGTTTTCCATTAACCATGTATGCATCAATAATGTCCCTACACATCAAGTTCAATTCTGAATACACTTTAAGATGGGATGGGAACCCCTGACGCTACATCCATACATCACAACCCAGACTCACTCACTGTCTGCACAATAACAGGCCTGGTCGTCCAATGGCAACATAGTGCGAGTTGATGGATGGTACACAACAGGCAGGTTTAGCCATGACCGGAGTGCAACCTTTTTTAGACATGGTGCATCAAGCGCCGAGTCACTTTCAAAGGCACTAAGGCAGAGATTCTCCTTTTGAAAAACACTTTCTTTCGTCTCACATCTGAGGGAATCGCTGTCGATGCACAAAGGTGAAAAGGCATTCGAGGACCTTTCAGAATTGCCTTGGTTGTCTGGGAGAGTTTTGCCGCTCCCCTTTTTTTTTGAAGGATGAAGTGAACCTCTGAGGCATCAGATTGATTCAGAGTGAGAGCATCGTATTGAGTGGAAATATAATAGGTGTCTGAATGCTGCTTTGGGGACGACAATTGATTGAGAGAGAATGAGATAACATTTTCTCAATTCAGAAAACTCTGGTTTAAGAAAAACGTCTTTCAAGACATTATTTATGATTATTGCTAGGTGCAAGGAATACAAACGGTTGTGTTGCACGTCCTGAAACATGTACATTTGTGCTTCTGAAACTGGAGGGGGTGGGCCAGGGCTGCAAGATTCATTGATGATATCAAAAGAGCACCCACCGCTGAGAGCATCTATTCTGAACCCTGAGCTAAGGTGGACAAAAAGCAGTGGCATCAATTCAGCAAGATTAAAAGAAAACCTACTGTACTATTGAGTGCATCAATCCAGCAGTACAAAAGAGGGAGGTAAGTGTCGAGATGAGGAGAGGGCCGGCTCCAGTCTCTACATAACCTCTTGGCCCGACACAAAGCAGTGGTTTGAACCTCTCAAAGCGACCCGCATACATGGGGACGGGCTTGTCTGCATGCTAATTCCACGGAGATACAATTTGAAGCACTAAAACACCTCAATGTCACATGCAAATGATGTCTCTATTTAATTCCACGGACTCAAACTGTCAAATACAGCAGCGATCAGCCAGTATAGGAAGAGTGACACCGGTACTGATTAAAAAGAGCAAAGGGGGCGGGAGAGATACAGTCACAATCCTTTACCCAGTATCTCACAAATCCATCTCCAGTCCCTTCATCGTATGGGGTTTGATTTGAAAAAGAAAGATTACACCCCCCCACTGATTGGGATACACAAGGCGTGTTTGAATAATAATCCAGCCCACACAAGAAGTGTAATTGTGGTCTTGTCCGAAAGACGTGCCTTAATTTACTCTGAGTGAGAAAGTGCAGGGAGGAGATGAATTGAGCTTGGCATTGTGAGCTGCAGTTTTACTGCTGTGTTTTCCCAACAAATTAATTAACCTAATTTTCCCCAAGAATGTAGAGGAAATTGTAAATGTAGGGCAGTCAGAAAGCGTTCCTTCAATGTCATCCCAAGAGCACTTTTTTCTTTCCCTGCTTGGAAAATCAAACCCTGCGTGTGATTGGTGTTTTGCCCTCTGCCAGGATAACAAAAAGAGCAGGAGGAGGTTATTTCAGAACATTTCCATCCAAACTCAACAGATACAGCATGTGCCCTGTCTGGCCTGATCATTTGTTAATTACGCTGGTTTTGACTGGTCTTGGGAGGAGGATGCTATCATTGGATGGGACATGATTGGGAATGGAGGTGAGTTGTGAGGAAATGCTCAGCATGGGCTCCGATGATGGATCCCGGGTTGCTGACATCTGATGATCTGTAAAACAACATCTATTTGCTGCTATTTAGTATTTCCCGTCTCATTTGTATCTGTTTCAGCCTGCATGAACAAACCATGTTGACCAGCTGACAGATGCCTGTCAGTCTGTACACCATTCAATGTCATATTTCATTTTTTCTTTCAGGAGAGAAATACTGTTACATCAAATTACTTGAAAAATACATTATAAGTGAAATGATACATTAGACAAATAAGCCATGTTTCAATCAATCATATTTCAGTCCCCTTCCACTGGATACAACGTTTGTGACTTAATCTGAATCCGAGAACCAGAATGAAGAATTACAATCCGTCTTCTTGGCCTGCTTACAAATTAATGGTGTTGTTCATAAGCAGCAGGAATTTAAGCAAACTCTAAAAAATGTAAGCTTAAGATAAAATGCATTGTTACAATGTTCAGAATGATTCCATATTATTGATTTACTTTTTCAAATCTCCAAAGATTCAGCTTGATTTTTTTTATAAAATTCTACAATGACATTTGACAGAAGTAATAATTTTGGTTTCTGATTGACAAAGTCCCGGTATTTCCCAAATAATAATATTTCCCATATTGCCACAACAAACTATGGAGAACTGTGTAGCTGACCTCCACCAACATGAATTTGAATGATTAGCGTATCAAGTCTGGTGTCACGTGTCTTCAATTAGACTAAAATAAGTATTTTTAAGTCAAGCTGCAAGTTTTTGCCAGAAAAGTGAAACCCCGAGATGGTGTGCTCCCAGGAATGGCAGAGACTTGAGGTCAAGGTGACTTTGACCATTTTTCGTCCCAATTCTAACCCTTTATTCTTGACTCCAAGTGGATGTTGCTGCCATCAAAGCTCCTCCTCACATGGCCGAGGCACAACAATGCAAAAAGTCTATCAAATACATTTTGTTTTCAGATGTAACTTAATGAAACATGATCTAAGATTGATCTGCTGAACAAGATACAAAGTTGACAGGAACATTTGGGAAACAGGGTTTTTGTCACATAAATGGTATTTAAGCAAACATTTGTGGAACAACAATGACAAATGACAAAATAAATACATCAAGATGTAAGCGAGTGAATAGGAAGGATAGAACCTAGACAAGAAGAGGGAGAATGAATATTACAGATAGGAAACAAAAAAATAAATCCACTTTTGCTCCTGGGGAAGGGAAGGGGAAGGATTGAGAAGGCGCTACAATCACGGTAAGTTCTCTGCTTCGCACAAATCACGAGCACTCATTCTTCCTCAGCTTTGCTTACTGTCCTCCGGACAATATGGTCAATCCCTCTCCGTTATGTGCCGTCCCGTGAATTTAGTCCCATTGTGGGGAGAGAAGCAGCACCAATCAAACCCCAGTACCCAGCAATCAGCCCGGGACCCTTCAGCCAGGGCATCCCATGTGAGCCACCCCCCCCCCCCCCCCCCCCCCTAAAAAAAAGAGCTGCACGCCTGGTTAAATCAGGATCCTAAAGCCCCTGAGCTGGATTGTGCAGCCTGACAAAATGGGGGCGGGATGCAGCCATCACAGACACCTTGCAGCGGATACATTCAACTTGTGTCACTTGCACCTCAATGCACAATCAATTCAAGGCTCTCCCTTGATGCTTACACCTCGGTGCCATGAAATGCTCTTTGGACAACAGCGAGGGAGCATAACATTTTTGGGTGTACATCAAAGGAGAACAATGTTCATTGCGGCTCCTTTTTTTCACTGTCACATTTTTAGTATAGAATGGAAACAGCCTTTTTTGACGTTAGCTTTCAAACCTACTTTGAAAGCTATTGATTGTATGTCCTGCACTGTATGCTAGACGAATGCCCCTTTACATTGATTCTTTTGATTTGAAACTAATTGCCATGAAAAAAGGCCTTTAAGGGAAGTCAACAAGAGTGGTGCACTTACAGAACATGTGATCAGCTTAACCATGGGTTGCTGGGATGTAATTGCAGCTAATAAATGGCTGTAAAGTGCCCAGAGTCAAGTCTTGATCGCCACAATTCCAACGCTTGTACCCGCTGTTTTCTTTTTTCCAAGATTTCTAAACCTGTTCTCACAACAACAATTAGCTATTTATTTCCAAATGTATGAAACCATAAGGGAATTTCCCAAAATGTCGGCAAAATGAAATTCAAGTGGACTAGGGCTATTTATCAATTAAATCTATGCAAGTAGTACTAAAGGCAAAGAACAGTATGAAGGAGTATAATTGTTATCGTAGAGGACAAATTCTTGTTCTTGTCATTTATTCATTTTTTTCTAAACTTTCATCTTTATGTGTTCAACCTGTTATTGCTGCTGAATACGTTTCATATATCCCTCAAACAGATATTGCAGCACCTTCTAGCTATATTGATAATGTTTCTCTTAATATTATTCACTTAACGTACCTACTTTCTTTAGGATGTGCCCTTAGTGACAGTGTGGGCTCTGGCAGCTTGACAGGGCAACAGCAGGTTGCCTGAAGTCAAAGGGCAATTATAGAATTGCATTAAGCCAGCTCGATATATAAGAACGGAGTACTGGCAAAAGGGTCGTAGTGAGCAGCCATTATGCTTGCTAGCTTCAGAATATAGCCCTGCAACCCTGAGATTCATTTTTCTACGGCATTAGTGAGTGCAACACTTCGCAAACAAATCCCTTCCAGAGGAGAAGTCTAATGTGAGAGCTTAAATGTCTGGAGAAAGGAGCAGGTTTCAACAATAGAAAAAGGACAGCCCTCACCTTGTGAAGATGAGTTGTTGCAGTAAAGTAGAAGGATATTACAACATAATCCACCGTGTTTCCATTGAGGAAGAAAGAGTGCTTGAAAGATATTAACATTCAGCCCTCGGTTTCAGTGACATTGAGGGTGCACTCCCAATCATTTCAAAGTAAGAGCTCCAAAACTGCAACTCCTGTACATTTCATTTTCCAGCTTTGAAAGAGAGACAGTCACGTTGGAGTTGTAATAACTGAGTTCAAGTCTGGTAGGAACATGGCAAAGTTAAAGCTAGAATTGTAAGCATGTGAAAAGTAGATGTTGTCTGAATTCCAATTCAATTCAATTCAATTCAATTCATTTTATTTTGTATAGCCCAAAATCGCAAATTTCAAATTTGCCTCAGAGGGCTTTACAGTCTGTACACATGCAACATCCTCTGTCCCGAAATCCTCACATTGGCACAGGAAATACTCCGAAAATATATGAATATATAAAAATATGAAAAAACCCTTCAATGGGGAAAAAAGGGAAGAAACCTTAGGGAGAACGTCAGAGGAGGGATCCCTCTCCCGAGATGGACAGACTGCAATGGATGTCATGTGTACAGAATCAACAATGTAAAAGATGTACAATACATTCAATTTCTCTAACAGAAATGATACAAGTAATTGCAAGTAGCAGAACAGGTGTACAGCAGGACCCCCTGCAGGGACAACCTCCATCAGATCGAACCACCATCCACAGAGGCTTCTGTGGGGAGGGAGAGCAGAAAGATGCACAAAAAACTCCTGGAAAGAAGCTTAATTAGTGATGTACATTAATAAAACATGGATGATTGTGGAAGGAGAGAGTGAGAGTGTGAGAGAGGGGCTTGGTGTGTCCTAAGAAGTCCCCCGGCAGTCTAAGCCTAGAGCAGCTTAACTAAGGGCTGGTCCAGGCTAACCTGAGCCAGCCCTAACTATAAGCAATATCAAAGAGGAACGTTTTAAGCTTTATCTTAAATGAACTGACTGAGTCTGCCCCCCGGACTGAAAGTGGAAGCTGGTCCCACAAAAGAGGAGCTTGATAACTGAAGGCTCTGGCCCCCATCCTACTTTCTAAAACTCTAGGAACCACAAGTAGCCCAGCATCTACCGAGCGCAGATGCCTTGTAGGGCAATACGGTGTAACAAGCTCTTTAAGATAAGACGGTGCCTCACCAGCAAGTGCCTTATAGGTGAGGAGAAGTACCTTAAATTCTATTATTGATTTAACAGGAAGCCAGTGCAGAGAAGTTAATACAGGAGTTAAATGATCCCATTTCTTAGTTCTTGTTAATACACGTGCTGCAGCATTCTGAATCAGTTGGAGAGGTTTAAGCGATTTACAAGAGCAGCCTGATAACAAAGAATTACAGTAATCCAGTCTAGAAGTAACAAATGCATGAACTAGTTTTTCTGCATCACTTTGAGACAGGAATTTCCTGATTTTCGATATATTACGTAGATGATTCCAAGAAGCCCTTCCTCTATGAGGAGGCTAGGCTGCATGTGATGACATACAACCATGTTTGCTCCATCTCACTTATTGGTTAAAGACCACATCCAAAGGCCATGAGGAAACAAAGAAGTGAGTTCATTTTGAAACCCCAATAGATGGGTTATGAGCTGCATCCGTACATTTCCTGTGAGCAGGGAAGTTTATTTTGAAAAGACTCTAAGAATCTATCCAGTAGAAATCATTATTTTCCTGGGGAAATGGAAATGTATCTATAGAATGCCGAATTCAAATTAAGCAGAAACTACATGTGTGTAATATCTGCAGAAGTTTATTTTCAGAAGACAATTTGTTTCACGACATAAAAAATGCTTCCAGAAAAAAGGGAAGACTAATAATCCACATTTAAGTGTGATCTTTGTGGATAAGATATTGCACAGCTCAGGATTCTCAGGAATCAGGCCCAATAATAATAATACACCCATTTGTGAGTGATATCTTGTGAGGCACATACTTAATTCCTTTGCAGTATTTCTCTTCATGTTGATTTACATTAGACACCTGAATTATTACTGTCAGCACATTGTCCCCAGCAGCTCTATCCCATAGGTGACAATCTGCTTGATAATTTCCCTCTAAAATATGTGCAGCCTTCTCATTTGCCTGTGTGCTTCAGTGATTACAAGCCTACCTTCAAGACTACACTCCGAGCAATAAGACAAAATTAGCTGAAGTGCTTTTAATTTTGCAATTACAATACTCCCGCGTGAATGAGACGACATAATTGCAGTCTCCTCGTGACATTCATCACTTAGCGGCAAGATTGAAGATGTCATGTTTGTCACATAATTATGTATTCCAGCATTACTGTCTGGGATAATTAATAATTACCCCTCATGTCTTACTGTATACACCGGAATCTGCCGGGGACTTGTAAAGCACCGTGCACTTACCTGCACATGCTGTCCCGTTTTTTTTCGAAGGAAATTACTCGTCCTTGCACTTTTCTGCTTTTTCGCAGGCCTGTCTGTGTGCTGCCGTCAATTTTCTCCAAATTGCACATAATGGCTGGTGAGATTTGGTCACACCGTGCACACACAGTCTTTTGGCTTCGAGTGACATGGGGCAAATACATCCACAGCGTGTTACCTCACCCGGAGGCTCACTGCTTTACTGTCAGCTTCTGAGGAATCTGTGGCAAATTCTGACCTTTTGTTATAGTAAAGAAAAAAATCATAATAAAATTGTTCTACTACAAAAAAGGGTGATGCAAAAGGTTGGAACAGTAATAAAATCTGTGTGCTTTGGTTTTGGGCTCACGGTCCTGGATGCGGCAGGAAAAATAAAAAAGCTATAATGATATTGAATATTTTCTTAAACGAACAGAGGCTCCATCAATCTTACTGTAAGAGTCCAGGTGCACATGTACTGGTTCAAGAAATAACAAAAATGACAAATGCGTGATATAAATAGGACTCTGACACGCAGCTGGCTCTGGTTAATATTGACCTGTGAAGGCACATTGAACCTATGCTGGAGCACTGTTCAACCCTATATTACACATGTGTCAAACTCGCGGCCCGCGGGCCACATCCGGCCTGCCGGGGCGGAGGCCCTGCCGGGTGACAGCCGCGCCGTCGGCAGCGAACGGTCGGCCGTACCGTTCTCCAGTCGGATCGTCAGCACTTTACACCTTAATGTCCTACCCAAGCTAAGCCGACAAAGCCAGCTACAGCTGATACGCTGCCAAAATGTTTAAGGTAAAACTTGTCTCTGTTTGTTTACCAGAGGTTAACATAACGGTATTCTGACAGTTTCCGAGCGTACCAAGCAGAGGTCGCACGCGTACATTTTAGTGTTCTTTTCTGTAACATTTTCACTTCTGATTTTCACACCTTTGGGTCCTTCCTGATTTCAATTCCTGTTTTACTTTTTAAAGAAATGCCAATATTTTTATATTAATGCTTTAATGGATGCGATTAATGTAAAAATATTTGAACACAGTTAACTTTGTTTACTTACGTTCTTCGGAGTGCCGAAATTAAACAAAGTTGACCCTGGAAACGAAAACGCCGCCAGCTGCAGTTGGTTAGATCGGAGAGAGCGGGGCGGTAGTTGAAGATGGAGATACAGCAGAGAACTGTGCAGAGGGATTCCTCCACGTGTCAAACAGAAGGGGGATGAGTGGAAAACAGACCACTTTACAAACTACTGGGCTCAGCTAGCAGCTAATCTACCCTGCAGAAGACCACCACTGCCTTCATCTAATCTTTATTAGTCGCGATTAATGTATTTTAAAATGCGATTAATTAGTTCTAGTTTTTTAACTATGAATTACTTCACCGATATTCTCCAGATTATCAGTGTTTGAAGTGTAAGCCTTTCGTGAGTGAGAAAAGCATTAAGAGAAAAAGCTTAAACCAATAACATCTACATCCCATTTCCTTTTTCGGGGTCATCAGTTCCTTTGAGGGAGATTCGAAGCCTTTCTCAGAATGTTGTCAGCCACCCCTGCTGTGGCTTATTTTCCAATGTCTTTCAACCCTGCACTTGATGTGTTAAAAAGTACATAATGGATAAAGCAGTCGAATGGTGCCTCGGTCCTGGGGATTGCTTTTCTTTGTAAAGCAACTATTAATTAGCATTGCCAATATTACTGACTGTTTGGAGACAGGGCCTGCCAAATGTATTATGTTTACCACCAGCATTAGTATTATAATAATTCCCTGATGAGGCAATATTGTAGCTTCTAATAGTCTGTGTTTACACCACATTTGTTGCCAAAGGACAAAAAGTAAAAACTGTTGATAATGACTGGTTCTGGCAACAGCAAATGCTTTTATGTAAATGGCTGTTCCTAAAATGTGACCTGGAAACAAAGGCAACTTAGTGGTGAGTGTGCAGCTAAATGCATTAGTGGATCAATTAAACACTAGTCTTCCTCTGCTTGGGTTGCTATAGCAACTGACCTGCAAATGCAGGGAAAAGGGATAGAATGGAGAGCACATTGAAATCTCTCATGCTATACACTTCCAATTTTTCCTCATCACAAGAACAAATATTACTGCTTAAGGAGTAAATCAGTTAACGCTGCCAGTTTCATCTTACATATAATGAAAAGCCACAACAATATTCAGATATGTATTATTAATACAGCTGTCAATAAATTAAAAAAATGAACGAATTAATCACACATTTTGGAAATTCATTAATCTTGTTTAATGAATGCTGTTGATGTTGTTAAAATGTTGTTTTTAATGAATGTTTTTCTTCTAAAGACTAGATCTTTAAAATAATTAGTGAGGCGTTGGAGGCAAAATTCCACCTGGTGGAACCCGTTGAACTAGCGACCATTCCTGTTGTCCTTGTGGACTTTGCTCTCAACTCTTCATTATTTAACGGCTGGGGTTGAAGTGCCAACAATGTCCCCACATTTAGCAGGACGTTTTCAAACCACAGTCTTTTAGGGACACCGTGGTGTCCTCTGCAGACTGGGTAACGTTAGATGTTGAGATGGAAGTAGCCTAGCAGCTAGCTTAGCATAGCGGTGCTTTAAGTGGTCCGAAACTCACCCCCCTTCTGTTTGACACATGGAGTAGTTCCTCTGCACAGTTCTCCGCTGTATGTCGCGCGTCTGTTTGTTTTACTTCCAATGAAGAAAGCGTTTTGTTTCCACGGTCAACTTCTGGTTTACTTCCCGTCGTCGAAGTAAACCGGAAGTAAACAAACGTACGTTAACTACGTCAAAATGTTTTGTTGCATTAGTCTCGGCCACATTATTCGCATAGATTAATGCGTTTATGTTGACAGCCCTAATTAATAATGAAAGCTTTTTCAGCATTTTAAATACAATGAATTGTGATCCCTCCTCAGTCATAAATACAAATGTTTGGTATTCTGTGGTATTAATGTAGAGTAGGCTGCCCGGGAAAGCCTCGGCTCACTGTTACCTGCTCGCTTGCTTTACAAAGTTCGGCAATATGTTCTTTATTTTTATCATCCTTATTTGTCTGAATAGTTCAAATAATATAAGATTTTATTGATGACTGGTGTTAGGAATAGTTTTTGTGTTATTAAGTATTAGTGGAGAGTGGAGAGCACGATCGTCCTCCAATCAGAGGCTTGTCGCTGTGTCCTTGAGCAAGGCACTTAACCCCAACACCTGTAGCTGTGTGAATGTTAGTGACTGATGGGCAGGTGGCACTGTGTATGGTAGCTCATGTCATAACTGTAATGGGTGAATGATGACATGAAATCACTGTAGACATTCATAATGTAATGTTCAACCCGCGGAAAGGATGCTTAAACCTTCCTTGATGGATGGTTTTTCCTCCTGTGAGTCTCAAGTGTAGGCATAAAGGATGTCGTAGGTGTACACATAGGAAAAGCCTGTGTGGCAACCATTTGATTTTTGACCAAATAAAATGAGATAATATTCTATTTGAGATGCTATGCAATTTTGTAAGACATCAAAATGTTCCGACATTTCGTGACAATAGTGTATCGCTAATAGATGATAATGATGATATTATGCATGTAGTGATATGTTTACTCAAAGAAGCCTTAGGCAAAAGGTTTATTAATCAATGGTCAGGAGAGAGGCATTTCCGGTTCGGTCCAAAAATGCAGGCAGAGAAACAGCTCAAAGACAACCTGAGAGGAGCTACGATTGATTGTGCCGTCACTCACGGCTGTAAAAAAAGGGACACTGTGCAGGACTCTAAAAAACTGTACCATGGAGGGGACAATCAGAATCTTCTGGAGATCCAACTTTGTAGATCGCATTAGACTGGAAAGGAGGAGAAATATATTAACCTATTCCTGCCGTATTTCGTATTTGCCTGTTAGTTAATAAATCCTTAAATAAATGATTTTTAAACTCGACTCAGGTGATTCTTTTGTCTTTCCGTCCCCGGTCGGACACGTGCTCTGTAGTTTTTGTGTGTGTGTGTGTGTGTGTATGTACGTGTGTACAATAAGAGCTCATTTCTACCTCCATCAAAATAATGGGGGTGGTGTTTTTTCAATAAATCAAATAGCGTTTCTGGTAGCTCAGCTCTCTCAATGACCATCAGCTGAAATGAAACTGAATGAGCATCAGTAAGTGAAAGCCAACTCCATTTAAGGAGGGATATGACATCACATGGCAGGAAACACCGACCTGGTGAGTGGAATCAACTCAGAGGGAATCGCTCAGTGTTACTAAAATTAGACTTGATGATTGAAGCGATATAGCAGCAAACACTCACAACAAGAGCAGGTGAATCAGAAGAAATGGTTTTCCCAGCATGTTTCCTTATTCTTGCCTTATTATTATACTGATCACACCATTCCAGAGATTCACCCCTCTTTGCTGCACATTTCCACGTTCTATTTAAGGTCTATTTTATTACTCCTACTTTATGTTATTGTCATATTGTTTACACTCTTGTAGACATTAAACACTGCGTGGCTCATGTTGTTGTGGGGGGGAAGAGAGAGTCTTATTATACAGATCAATGCTCATTAGACACTGTTCATTGCTCTCATTTACCCTCGTCCACCAACAAGTATTTTAAGCATTTTTGAATCGCTCTCATACGACACAAGAGTTTTTTTGTTCCCAACAAATAAAACAAAAAAAAATTAGCTATTGGATAGTTGAGTTGCTGACAGCCAGTCTGCAGGTTAGTGCCCCTGCTCGGCCCCCCAGTGACTCATTTTAAGCTAACCTACAACCCCCGACAGCCTCATGACGTTGACATGGATTATGTGAGTCTGGTACAATGAATTCATTGTTCACTAAGACTGAGTTGATTTTTACTTTCAGACAAATTCATGATGCAGGTGACTGAAGGAAGCAGCAGAGCCGCTGTAAAAGCCTTGATTCATGCAGCCTGGTGTGTGTGTGTGTGTGGGTGTGTGTGTTTGCTGCTCCATTCGCTGTGTTACAGAGTCAGAGGCATCAGACATCATAATGAGCAGAATCTTGAACCAATCTTCATGTCTGTGCACAGTGGCGAGACAATGGGTGTCATCTGGCAGCAGAGGAAATTTGTATTGAATATGAAGAAACGTGAGGCAATTAGGTCAGGGGAAAAATGCAATTGATGTTTCACAGGAGCCAGCGATGCATATACCTGCAGCACATTTGTCGCTCTTCAGCTATGAATAACTCATGTCAAGGTTGAACTCTGAGAGATGAATCTGGTGGGGGCGCAGGGACCCCTGGTTTTGTACATTTGAAAAGAGACGTGGATGACGTGGGACATAATTCCCGCTCACGTGGAAGCTGTACTGACTACAAACATTTAGCATGACAAAAGGTGCAGGAGCCTTGGTTCTTTTTATTTCTCTTATTTCTTGTAAGCACAAGTCGACTTAAGTGTTTCATTATATGACAATTACTTTAAATGATAACTAAATTGACTTAATAAGAACCCTTCAACAGTAGGCCCCATTTGCTGCTTTAGACTTTTGGACCCTTGTGTCTTTGGGGTCGGGGCTAACTTGACGTATGGATGTTTCAAAGTGGCTCACTGTTCATCTTTGCCCAAATGCAGTATATATGTGCAGGTGTTGGGGAAATGACATGCACTTGGGTCTATGTACTTGGACAACAATTTGAATGTTTGGATTGGATAACATAATGAAGACCACTGGGCAACTATAACATCATATCAACATTTTCACAAAAAACAAAGGACACGCCCTTTAAAGAAGTTAAAAAGAGTTTTAAGCACAGCATTTATATATATAGCAGACCTGTGCAGCACTTAGTAGATAGTTCTTTACTTAATGTGACATGTTATATGTCTTTATGAGTAGGCAGCTCTTTCTACATATTGATCTGGTGTTAAATAATCATTATAGGCTCCAGACTCAGTGATTAGTAGTGCTGTAAGTGAACCATCTTTTTTTCTCTGGGTGACAAAGGGGCCTTTCAGTCCTCATCGCTGTTATCTTCCATGTGTTTCTCCTGGACGCATTAATATTTATCCTGAGGAAAAGCAGAGAGGGACCTTGCATACATTTGTTCTACTGATGCTATTGAGCACTAAAATCCATCGTTTCTGAGCCAATGCAAAAGGGACTAACAAGTCTTATGGGTGTGTTGATTGGCTGAACCTGAATGCTGCCACGGCGGCATATTTGGTTCCGCCTACTATAAATGCGCCAAAGGACCAAAGTATGCTAATTGTCATGATAAGTTCCCTCTGCAATTTTGTCTCTGAGGATGTGATAATTTTCTCAAACACGGCACCCTTCAGATAATTCTGTGGATGGAGTGTCTCATCTCGGCTGAAGGACAGGGGTCATTAAGTGTTGTTGTGGGGAGCTAACAGTGGGGATGGACCTAAGCCCCCCCCCCCACACACACACACACACACTCATTCCCCTGCATTCTTCCTCTCCACCACCACTTCCCCATATACACTTAATTCTTCCACTGCGGCTCTCAGTGCCGTTACAGATGCTTGGTGTGTGGTATTGTAGAGCAGTGTACAATTTATTGCAATTTTCAATGTTTGGATTTTTAACAAGACTCCAAAAAATTGTAATTCACATGGAACCTTTATATACGAATTTGACAAAAATGACTTTTCCATGAGGGCGATTTTCTTTAAAGAAACTACAATGGCCAAACCTCTCTGTCGTGTTACCACTAATAAGGCCTTTACGACAAAGGCACACAACAAAGGCATGTTGGTGCTATGAGTGCTATCAATTCATAAAGAGAATGTATTTTTCCTTGAGGCGAGGGACTATTTATTGCACCTCCAGCCTGGGGAGTGGAGCGCTCTGCTAGAGGCCCAAATGGATTTTCAACTATGGACCCTAAACCTTTCAAACCGCAATGCCTCTGAATAGCAGTTAGAGGTTGCCATGCCAACCCCATCTAGAGGGACATTTCAGCTGCATCAGAGAGAAAGCTTGGCCAGATGTCTTCAACAATTTGCTCTGAAAAGATTCACCGTCCGCTCATTAGAGAGAAGCAATCAGGAGAACGGGGAGATACGTGGCTGGCTTTCCGTCTGGATGGCACGTTTTATCCACCCCCCACCCTGCCTTTTTAGAGAAAAAAGAGGGAGAGAGAAGATGGCCACTGAAACATGGCAGTACCCTCGGATGTGCAGCCGGTCCCACTGTTTCTGGTGTATATTTTTTAAAATATTTATGTCTTATTTCTGCATCTGTGACATGCCCAGTCAGTGTGCAGCTGACACGCTCAGGCAATGCAGAGAGGCATCTGGCCAACACAGAGGAGAGCGAGCAACTTTGTGAATTATTAATGGTATGAATCAACACCTGTGGTGTGGCTGACAGTGTGCAGAAGCAGGGAGGCTGCCATGAAGACTGGAATAAAGCGCTCCGAGCAGCCGGGCCAGCAGCTGAGGTGCCCAGCAGGGAGGTCGGTTGCAGAACAGACCAGAAACACAGACTGTGATCAGTGATAACTCCAAAAAAATGTAACCTCTGCACCATCTTTAGGGGAGGGGTTTGTAGAGAAGTTGAAAAGTTGCAATCGTCACAAAAGAATCTCTGAACGTGAAAAAAATGGTAAAATCAAAAAGATAACATTCTATTTCACATGATTGATTTGGAATCACTTGAAAATCTTGATCATAACTTTCATTTGTACATTTTGAAGCTGAATTCACTTTACTAAACCACTCAGTTTCCCACGCAGAGATGGCGCGGCTCTCAGTGAAAGCTTTGAGACTCGTTTCCTCCTCTCCTTCGGCTGGGCTTTTAAACGATAAAAAGCTTTATTTTCCAGTATCCTCGCTGCTGTAACTTGTGTCCAAAAGAAATACACATCCAATAAAAAATGTAACCAACTTAAAGCGTCCTGGAGGAGAAAAAGGTTCCTTAGTTAAACAGAACCGGTTCCTTCTCAGGTCTTCTCAGGTCAGGTCAGGTGAGGTCAGGTCAGGTCAGGTCCATCTTGTCGGGTCCGTCCTCGTACTTTCTCTTCTTCCTTAGGCCTGTCCTATAATCAACTTCAGCCTTAATCAGAGGCCTAACCACCTCCACCTGTGTGAGTCCTGAGGCCTTCTGGGAGCTGTAGTTGCCTCTGCAGCAGTCATCTTGAAAGATGGCTGCTGCCCCGTAAAGGGGACGTGACACCCATCCACCACTTGGCCCTCTGTGATGCCACATGTCATTTTAGTTAAATGACTGCAGGATTTCCATTAGAATACGACGCAAGTACCGTGTGAATCAACAGTAAGTCCTCGTTCCACAAGGACGACAAACAGCGGTCACCTGGGTGGGAGATCATCTGGGTGATGGGTGGTCAAGACAAGGAAGTGAAACAGAGTGCTCAATGAAATACACACCACACAGCGCCCTTACACACACAAACGCACACTCACTCACTCGGACCGTGGCGGTAAAGTTGATCAGGAAGCACTCGGGCTCTGCGGGGTGACAGCCACAGTGTCTCTGCGGCGATGGCGCAGAGTGAAGGATGGTCCTGAAGCTGAGCTCTGACACATGAGTCAGACTGCAGTCACACTCCCTCTAAATGGGCAATGTGATAAATCACAACCACTGGAGTGCACCTCCATGGCTCTGGTTGGATTATTAGCCGTGTCGGATTTGTTTTGTAGGAAAGCATCAGGATCGGTTGCGCTGCTAGTGTTAGGGTTATGTATGGTTATCATATGGGAGCACTGTGCCCTTGATGTTAGAATACTAATATGTTCTAGCAGATGTTAAACATCTGTTATCCATCTTCCATGTTGAAGAGACAGTGTCATAGGATCTGAAATCATCTCTTTGTTTTGTTTGCTGCTCCCAACCAAAGGCTTTACGAGTCGTTGCGATGTCACCCATTGGTTGCTGACTCTTGAATCTTGTTTCTACGGATGAGACCTCCTAACTTGTTGTGCCCCACTTGCAGCAACATCTGCATCATGGGTTTGTGATAATAATAATGCAGAATTTAATTTTCCTGTTTAGATAAGGGCAAAGACACAAAGGGAAAAACATCTCTTTACCTTCCCTCACAGCATGTCGCTGTCAGTCAGATACACGGCAACCGCATCACTTCGAAACAGAGTCACACCTCAACAACAAGTTGCACAACTAAGGGTTCAGCATTGACAATCCTGAAGGATTTGAACAAACTTGTAGTTTTTTCCCAATTCTAGCCGGGACATGGTATACAATGAGGACATGAATCCAGTGTTTCTCCTTCCATTGTATGGGGGGGCACATTCACAGCCATCCACTGATCTCTGCTTACGGGGGAGTTCCGTCCTGATGGACATTTCACCCCCCTCCAAAAGGTGTACACCTGGGGGAACCATTGTAGTCCGTTTAGTCCTTTGCCCTGGGACTACATGTAGAGAATTGTTCACAAGGAAAGGGAGACTCCCACTTGGTCCGATGGCGTCAGCGATCCCCGGAACTGCCAAACAAGTCGCTTTAGTATTAATTCAATAGAAAAGGCATTCCGAAAGGTGCTGATGCTAGTTGCATCAGTACCTGCATGCCAGCATGCATTTTGCTGCCTGCCTCTCTAGTGGCGGCTGCTGGTCTTTCAAAGAGGGGAAGCTCATTTTCGGCCTACATCATAAAAAGCTTAGCATTAGCATTGTCTGCCATCGTGTGCAGTTTGCTAGCTGGTTAGTTCACACCTACGAGCAGTGGTGATTTCTTTAACACTGCAAGGGAAGCTCGGCTTCCCCTAAAATGTAAAAAAGGTCACAAATGTACTATTGTGTTAACATTTTATTGACTAAAAATGCATTAGAAGACGCTTCTGCGTCAGGATTGGAGGGTCTATAGAAAAACGGCATCACCTTTTGATGCCATTTATTTTGTACTATAAAAAGTCGTTATATACATTTTTCCATGTCTGACCCATTCTGGGTTACATTAGAAGTCAACTTAAAGTTAATTGATCATTTGCATTCCTAGTCCTGGTGTTTGAAAACGTTGAAACGTTGACTGCTCTGTTTTATACTGACGGCTGACTTTCATAACCTGGACTGTTGTAGGTCTTGTAGTGTCCTTAATTAAAATACGTTTATTCTAATTCATCTTCACGGCAGCAACATTTATTAAAAATAGGACAGAATATTATATTGTCAACTCTAGTGTCCAGTCTACATTGTCATTTAATTGATGAAATCAATCCTGCTGACTGCGTTACTAATCCCCAGCAAATTGTCATCTTTTTTTCAGATTGAAATGAATGCAGTGCAAATTTTACAATAGAAAATATAAATATATATATATATACAGTATATACACATTTAAATGTATGTATAAATGTAGCACCGGTTGATGACTGGGAGAATTGGGTCTCATTTACTTACTGTTGGAAAGGATTTGATGCTGGTTCAGTGGAAATAAAACAAATGTTTTGAATGTATATGTTGCGTCTGTAATTATTTATAAATTTGATTAGAGGTTCCTGGTTCTAAATTATAATGTATGTATTGAGTTACATTAAAAAGTATTTCAGTGTGCAATTTTAAATTCCTCTTAATTTATTCTGCTATACTAACTTAACCTAATTAAAGTAGAGATTTATTACAATGTAAAATTATGAGTAAGTAGAACTTACTGAGTTGACAAAAATCAGAATTCATAGTTCAGCAAAGTAAAACTTAAAATATTTAGTTCAATTGCATAACTTAAAATTTGAAAACTGAAATTTGTTGCCTTGAAATTCACCCAACTTTTTTTTTTACAGTGTACTTTTCTCTCTAGCCTTCGGCGGTTGGTCACATGCCAGACAGCCACATTAACGTGTGAAGGACCCATCAACGTGGAATCTTCATAATATGTCCTCTTTTAAGAGAAAAAGCAATGCCAGGAAACAGAACACCTTACTGAGGCTGAGCTTAAAAGACAAAAAAAGAGGACTAAAGACGTACAATACACTATTCCACATCTTAAGGCTGCTAATGGACCTGTGAATGCATCTGTATCAGGCCACAGTCAATGCAGTCCTTTCACATGATTAGTCCATTATTAGCATAAAAGATTTTGCTCAAGTTCATGCATTATGAGACAAACAAAAACCCTATAAACAAAGCTGCCTAGGTGATTAAAAATAAGCCCTGAATAAGAAACTTTTTCCCCGTTCGTTGGACCACAACCAGACGAATGCTGATAAGCCCACATGGGTCCGAGTGTATTGGCCTGTAATATCAGTGAGGTGGCAACACCCAGCCCACCGCTACCAAACTGTTGACTTCCCCCTCTTTCTAATCAAGCCCTTTGTCTCAACGTTGACTGAGATAAGAGTGGGAATAAATTGTCAGTCTCTGCTGTTTATCGGGCCCCCAGTTGGTTGTTTCGCTCTGTGTGTTTGTCAGCACATCATTAGGCCCGGGGACCACTAATTAGTTGTTTATTCAGCAGGCTGATTAGAAGCGGGACTCTCATTGTGCTTTACTCTGGGATCCCACGCAGAGATGCCGCGGCTCTCTGTCGGAGCTTTGAGACTCATTTCCTCCTCGTTTCAGTTTGCAGAGAGCACGAAGCTGCGGGAACGTTCTGAGCCGGTGACAGCGCGGCTCAGTGGGCCTTTCGAATTCCCCAAATGTCCTGCATGCAACTCCTACGCAATAAATGGAATCACAACCAAAATTTGATGTAGCCTGGTTCTGGTGGTATGTCTCCATAAATGGACACTTAAACACAACTTTTTTAAATGTACTATTTAATTTCTTGCTTTAATTTGCTTCAATTTTAAGCATTAAAAGAAAAACAAATGGTTAAAACCCGACAGAATAAAAGACCACACCACACACACAATTCAGGAAGTGCATCATAACAAGCCGCCCTGCCACTTATAAATCTCAAACATTTTTTTGCATTTTGGATGATGCCGCGCGCTCCGCACTCTGCTTTTATTGATTTGTTCTCCTGCTAAGCTAATCAGGACCTGCCGTTTATGGGCCGGGGAGGCAGACAGACACTTAGAGCGCCCAAGAGACGGCAGTTTAGAGCCCGGTTGTCCACAGCGAAAGCAAGAGATAAGATTTTATTACGCCTCCCGAACTCTAAATAAAACCGCAGCGCCATAAAAGCTGGAATGCGGCGGCACAAATTTATTCCCTCTGTAGGAGCGAGGTTGATGTCGTAATCTCCTCCTGAACATGACAGACACACTTTACTCCAATTGCATGAAGGAAATAGCTGCTGTGCAGAGGATATCAATTCAACTTGATGCAAGTGTAAATACCAGTGACGGTTACATAGCATCTCACTAAGCATCCACGTTATCTAAACCCTTTCCCCATTAATCAAATATATACTGAAGTCAAAACTCACTAAATAAGTTATATAACCAGTTCTTCTTCAATAGAACAATAGAGAAACATAGAGATGACATAACGTGTCTTAATAAGAAACCTGAAACTAAATGTACAGTCATGAAAAAATAGAAAGTTAACTACTAACAGTTGGGAAAGAATACGCAAAATTTGATGAAACTGAAGCCAGTCATCAGCTTGTTGACTCTTCTACTAATCGGTGACTGTTTGGGGCGTTGAAGAATAAAAATGTTTTTTTCAAAAGTCACTCAAATGCTGTACCTCCAAAATTCGATTGACACGCTACCTCTCCGTCTTGGTGGCCTGAAACCTACGACTCTACTGAAAAACGCAAAACTAATTTGTCAAAAAATGTGAAAAACCATTAAGGCATCATTTTATTGATGTGTGCCATGACAAGCGCAGAGGTTATACAGTTATTTACAAGACATCTGGTCATATTTGTGTCCCTAGATACCATGTGATGTGTGGTGATGGGGGCTGAGGGGGCTGGGGCAGAAGGCCTCCTGTTGTTGGGTTCTTCCCAGATGACTGAGGCAGGGGCCGAGCATCGGGAGTTTGCACAATGTGATTGATGCCTCTTTTTCCACCCGTGGCTGCAACCTGCCAACTCAATTGTTTCATTGCCGTCAAACAAACACTGGTCGGGACAGACAGGACGACTGGAACAACACAATGAAGTGTGAGGAGTGACTGATCCCTGAATGCTTACTCCCCAGGTCTCATCTCTGGTTAAACATTAACCATCTAATAGTGGCACAGTGTCAGTTGACTGCAGGTGAGCTGTGATAACATGGCAACATTTAAGCAAAACGTGGAGCTCCTAGCAACGGACAAAACCCGCTATAGATTTTTCTATTCTTTTTTTTATCGGCATCTTGTTCATCTTGTTCCGTAGAAGAAAGCAGCGATTCATTAAACGCAGCATTAATCCAAACCAAACTCAACAATGCTTAGGTGTAATTGTAGTTTTTCTGCAAACATCGTATCTCATTTTAACGGACATTTTATTGCCTTTACACAAGCCCTGTGTAGAAAGGTCAAGTGCATGGGCCAAAATGCACCACACAAAACAGAATAAAGTAGATTGAGCTTGTCCCAAGTCCTGGGTTAATTACATTAGGAAGAAGCTGTTGTTGGGCTGCCTGAAGCTCAATATTCTTACATTGCTGGGAGACGAATGAAGGTGGTGTATCAGCTAATTAAATACAATTTTAGGTGAATGGATGATTTACTGAATGGTCAAGCAATTTTGACAAATGGGCAAAATCACAAATAAGAGTAATATGAGGAAGTGCCAAAAACTCATCGAAAGTTTCGCCATGCACTGAATATTCCCTGTGAATCTACCTGTTGGGTCGTCCAATGTCAGGTATGCAAAGCTTCAAAGGCAAAGTGAGACGGATTCATCTTCTGGCTGTGCTCCAAAAAATGTCATGACAATTTTGTCTTTACGATTTTTAACCTTTTTAGGTTGAAGTAAATATATTGAATTGGTGAGAGGTCAAGAGGGAAGTTCAGGATGTGGACAAAATCTTTACACACTTCCCAGTACATTGACAATGGACCGACTGGCAGACCAATCACCATTGAGCCTTTTGTAATCGGGGCACAGCGCCTGCAGTATATTAATTGGAGGTTTGCTGACCATCGCTTAACTTAAAGTTACCTTGAATTGACATAACGGCACCAAGAATGAGCTCCACCTCAGCCAGCTGTTTTCTACTGGTGACAGCTTCCAGCTACAGCTCAGACTGGACTTCCTTTGTCCTCTTAAACTGACTGACTGACACTTCCAGGTAATTTCCTCCATCAGATAGTGTGCAGGGTCAGATAAACCAATACATACAAAGGTGAACAATGCAATGCCTGCTCATAGGTATTCACACATATTGTCCTATCTGTACTCTGTTTCCTGGTTCAGGTCTAGGGACAAACCCATCAGTTTTTGTCAATTGCAAAGGCAACAACAGGCTAAACATGGAGGGATTATCTTTTTCAATGTTGACGATAGTCTGTTTTGTTTTAATGCTAAAAAAACATCAGATTAGGTTTAATCAGTTTTAGAGGAAACAAATAGTCAGATTATATTGTTTATTGGCACATACAACATTGCAACTGATATTGCAGTTTAAAGACCGAGTTTAGACCACTATCAAGTAGGAGAGGATTCTGAGTCAGGTTAAAAAAAAAATATATATATATATATATATAAGCCCCATTCATTTTAATTGTATACGTTTGAAATCATTTCTGGTTTGGTCTCTTATGGCAAACAAAAGGCTGAGTGTTTGGAGGTGTTGAATCCTGAGCGGAGTCCTGCTACATGGCACATGTTGTTCTGAAGCTGGACTCCTGCTTGCAGCTTCGACTTTGCTGTTTTAACAACCTTTGATGATCCAGAGCCCGTCACTGGCTGATCAAAGTCTCCTCACATAGGGGTTTCTGTGCGTGTGAGAGTGTGCAGAGAGACAATGACCAATTGAGGTGTCTTTATAACTTCCTCAATCCCCTATCAGGTTCATCCAGAGTTCTTTGTCAGTCAGTACATAATCAAACTAGAATATCCTAAATTTACACACAATATTTATTAGAACTATGATTTTTGCAACCTCAAAGTTTGTAGCTTTAAAATCCATCCAAACCTTTTTTTCAGTGCGATAGCAGTGTCACAATATAGGCCTCCATCTGCATCAAGCTAATGAGAATAGCGTTGAACCATCTGATCTAAGAGAAAGGGCTTTCTAGATAACCTGTTCATCAGATTGGTTTGTGACATGGAACCATCTGAGAGGCAGCCATTGGATACTGTTTGCAAAAGGGCAGGTGATGTCAATGCATTCTTGGCAGGTGATTGAATGAATGATTTCTCAATCAAACTCTTTTCAAAAGGTAGAGGAGCAAAATCACTTCCGATCCATAAACGGCCTTCTGTGCTGAAATATTCCATAATTCTGACTCCCTTACTTGATCATCAGCCATCCAATGTGTACCGTCCACGCTCAGTTCAACGTTATTACTCTAGACAGGAATCATTTGTTTCTGTCGTGTTTTCAGGTTAATAGAGTGAATGCTCCTCTTTTTGATAAAACAAATGAAATGGATCATTTCAGAATACAATTGCAATGACACCTTAGAAATATCGAGATCAGTCAGTTCTAAGTAACTGAAAAGGGTTTTCACCCAACCCTATTGGTATAGTAAAAATATGATATATGGTGTCATAGATGGTCCTGAAATACTTTTTTTTGTGTCCCAAAATCCGAGCTCAGACCCTTTTCTGAATTAAAGCCACTTCCAGCTTCTCAGTTGTAAAGATTTGGTGCTTTTTTTATAACTTTCTTTTCTCTGATCGTAAACCAACCAGCTATTGACTATTAGTTGGGCAAACAAGATATGTGAAGGTTTCACCTCTGGCTTATAAAGGGCTTGTATCAGTAGTGTTTGTTAATTTTATTAAAACAATGAGATTCACAAAATAATAGTGGAAAAAAGTAAAAAATTCCAAATAAGGAGAAATGTATTTCATCGCTATATATTACCACCCTAAATTTCAAAATGTACACCATTTAATTTAACAAATAGCATTTGAGTACAGTATGTTAATATGCTAATGCAAACAGCATTTATTCTTTAATGATCAGTCAAAAAACATGAATTGCTGTATATGCTGTACATTCGCTTTAAGCTGAGAAACTATTCAAGACCCAAGAAGGGTAGAGCACCTCAACTGACAGCTCGCACAGGAATCACCTCGACAGCGGGGCCCCCTGGCCCGCCCCCACCCCCTCCTCATGGGGCCTGTTTTGGGCAACTTCGTTATTGGCTTGCAAATAGCCGGCCCTCACACAGAGGGTAATACGCAGCAAAATAAAGAGAGAGAAACTCAAGCTGTAGGGTATGTGGAAGCTATTGTCGGCCAAAGACAATGGAAAACCAACATTGGCTGGAAGGGGAAATTTGAGTCTCCAATCTGTCCGACTATATGTGCTGATAAGAGACGGGCTCCGCCAGCGCTTTAGCCGCCACAGAATACAGTAAACACAAACTGTGAGCCAGAGTAGGTCATTGAGAGTCGTCCCTGCTTTGGGCTTAACATGACACTTAAGTACTACTACAAGGGCTGGAAGAAAAGGCAAGGCTGCCCACGTTACAAACTGCCTCTATTCTCTGCTCCGGGGCTGAAATGTCAGAGCCATTCTTTCAGCGAGGTGGGGAGGGGGAGGGGGGGGGGCACACAAAAGGCTGGGGGACTCTATGGTGATTTGTTGCATTTTCATTATAACTACTTTGATTGTACAAGAGGGAGGTAATCATGGATCTAAACAGGCTCCCCGAAAGTAACTGTTTTCCAAGTGTGCAACTTGAGACGCTCCCTGGCTAACCCAACACGCCCCCCCCCCCCCCCCCACACCTGACAAACGAAGGCTGTGTTTTCAGCAGGATAATCCCACCTGCTGACAAATCAAAGACGGTTTCAAACATACACTTAGAGCCTTTAACGGAATCAATCCCAACAATGGCCAGGGGGGGGGGGGCAACAGAGGGAGTCAAAAGGTTGTGCCAGTGTCTTTTGTGTGGATTGCTCGTCCTTTTCTTGACGCTGGTCATCTTATTAAATTAAGGTGACCAGCAAAAAAACGGGATTGTGTCTAATATTGAAGAATTGCCTGTTCACCTTCAGGCTCTGCTTTCCATGTTGAGAACATCAGATCATCTTCACATCACAGGATCTCTGGTTTCTTTATAGTATTCCAGTTGGGTGGTGACCCACGAGTCGATCACAGCGTGAGGCGGCGAATGAGAGCACAAGTGGCTCCGGATCTCCGTCATCATTCTCCTGACTGCTTGATACGAGTGTTGCGGCTCCTAATTCCCCCATTAGCAGGACTCGAAAAAAAGCGGACAATGCGATTGATTAGTTGAAGGGGGGCGCTCTCTTTGAATGCACCACCTTCTCCACACTCCTCCAGCACTCCTCCAAGCTGGGGGGGTGGAGAAGTGTGTCGCTGTTAACTTTTTCCTGTCAGATGATAACCTCGTCTTTTGGACGACAACAAAAGCTGACGTGAGTGATGAATGAACGGGAGGGTCGGAGCGCGTGTTTTAACACAAGCGCTGAGAAACAACAAGGCTTTCTTTGACAAAACAGCAATTACCACGTCCACCATTTGTAAGAAATGTTGTTGAGGCAAAGGAGCACATTTCTCTCCTGACCTCCTCATGCTGCTAGAGAAGGAAAAATGTGCTCCTGCCGTATTCTGGTGGCGTGTCGTACACGGCGCTCCATCACAACAAAATAGAAGGCGCACAAAGAGATTGAGCAAACAGGGAGGGGGGGACATCTGAACCGAGACATGCGATTGGACCGGGTCCATTTCAGCCGGGACAACAATGCGCCGGGGTCAGGAGACATTTTGCCTGTCAGGCCACTTAGGCGGAGCAGACAAAGAGGTGAAACAAATCCCGCCGAGGCTCCAAAGCTGCAATCCACTCCCGGGCCAGACAGCCCGAGCCTCCCACCGCCGCGCTCCGCTGGCAGCCGCCACTAGATTAAATAGCGGCTGTTAATTATACCTGGATTGTGAGGCGTTCGAGCCCTGTGGTTAGCAGCTATCCATCAACCCCCCCCCCCCCCCCTTTTCCCCCTACACATCATTATTCAGAGGGCTGGATGGTGGACAGTAGCAAATGTCGACTTCTTCTCTTTTTATATAGGGTTGAGAATAGTTTTTTGTTTTAATATTAAAAAATTGCAGCAATGCAGTCAATTGGCAATTTTTAATGCATTTGTACAATACGGATGTATGGATATATATACCCAATAAAGGATTTTCAAGGCGCAGATCAACATTCAACAACCCAAGCAATTTGCCTCCCAGTAGATTCACCACCATTCTGATGTCACGCACCATTGGACATCAGAATGCTGCTTCCCTAATGTGGAGCACGAGGTGTAGAAGTAGGACCATGGTGTGTGCACCTCAAACGAGGCAAGCATTAAACACAAATGAAAAACAAGAGCAACCAAAAACGATACCTTTTCCCAAAGAGTCAGTATTGGCTGGCACTCTCGTGATTGAGCCTGGGCTTTGTTTAATTAATTTCAGGCTTGATGGAATGACTGGGGCTTACGCCTCTGGCACCGGGGTCGACACACCGGCCCTTTAAGCCTCAAACTCATTGCCATAATGTGCTGGGAGAAAAAAGCCTGCAGAAAGAGGAGGAACAAGCAGGGCCTTTTCGATCTTATCACCGCCGCGGCCACTCCTTCCTGATTTAGACCCCAGTAAGGCGACACCAGCTGTGGTGATGGGGCTGCTGGTGTCTATGTTTTGTCATTGATAAATATGCAAAGTGTCAATTGATCTATACATTGCACACTGAAAGCACACATCACCTACCTGATGACCGGTCCTTGCTTCACGTCTTCATGTGCCTAAAGGAAAGAGAGCTTTTCGCTTCAGGAGGTCTGAACTGAAGGGTTTTCCCTTCGTGGATATCCGTTCATTTCACATCATCACGGAATAAGATAAATAAAATATATGAGCAGAACATTTTTAGCTTCTTATGACAGAACAATATAGTTTGTATGTAATGGTCAATCTCATGGATTAGATTTTTCAAGCAAGCCTATGCCAATTTTCATCCATTGCAAAGAAATACCCCCCTCAATTAATGATCTTCCAAAGACATTTCTGAAATATGCTTTAGTGTGTGTTTTCCAGTGTAGTGAAGCTGATTTGTGGTGACATGTGATAATAATCCGCTCCAAAGGAAAAGCACCAATCGGAGCCACCGAGTAAATCAGTAAACTGTTTAGCTGTAAACACCAAACACAAACGTTACCTTTTACAGCTCAACAGTGCACAGTATACTCCCCAAACATAGTTATAGAATCTTGATTCATTTTGGAGGAACTCAACTGTGACAGGTGTTTTTTCTTGGGTGCGATGGAATGTTGTAGATGCCCTCAGCGGTGTAATTGAAGCAGTTTTCAATCAAATATTTGAGTGGTTACAGCAGGAAGACGACCCACAACCATTATCCCAGCACCCAGAGTTCATCTGTGCCAAGCATTTGTAAAAGGCCTTGAGTCTGAAAGGTGTTGATTGAATACGTTAGTCCAGTATGTGTAACACCAGTTCCAGTTCCAACGTCTCTCCGTAGCTCCTGAGAACTTTCCTCCTGGATGTGAACCTAGTGTGTGGACCCATATTTCCTTTGAGACTTGAGAAGAATCCGTCGTCTCACACAGAACGGTCACATGACACAGCGGTCACATCCCGTTCCACTGCTGCAGAATCCAAGCAGCCACTGTGCATAGCTGGCCTCTTGCAGGGGGGGGGGGGGGGGGGGTTGTACTCAAAGCAAAACATTATTATGAGGTAGACGTTCCATTTTTTTCCTTTTCCTTTTTTTGTGATAAAACGAGATGGACAGAAATGAGGAGGAAAAAATACCATAAATATGCATTCCATTACATTTGGGAAAATTTAATTCAGGGCAAATAATTTGAGAGATGAGCCAGCGCTGAAAAATGATGGTCTTAATGGACAGGTGTCCACTTAAAATCTCTGGCAAAGCTAAGACTAATGGATTGCTTTATATGCAGCACATTCAGAGAATGGAAAAGGGATTGGGAGAGCTTAAGCGCCTGTAGCACCCCTGCATGCGCAGATCCACGCATAAATACACTGCTTTCATTTCCACAGCTCCGTGCATTTGGCAGATTGTAACCTTTATTTTCCGTGTTGTTTAGGACAATGAAAGTGAAGCGGGGCCGGATAGTGATCCTCCATCCGTCCTCTGTTTCATCACATCTTGTGTTTGCAGTGGAGACACTTGTTTGCTCCATGTTTATTTGATGGAAAATTGGATGTTTGGGTTTGTTTACCTTGCACCTGAAGCTACGGCCTGTGCTGCGAGTCAGAAGGCAATTAGTGCTTGACTGTTCCCTACTGTGCACATTGCACAGCATGACCCTGTTTTAGTTTATTTATTTTAAATCATATAATGACAAATATATTTGACATCACTAGTGGCCAATGCAGATGTTCTTGGATTGAACATAAGTTGGTCATCTTGTCATTACATGCGCTTACAGGATACATTTTTAATAGGCTAATAAGAAATGGAACGCAAAAATGGAATATTGCACCATGCATTTGAGGGTATAAAAAAGAGCAGATGGTAAGGTGAAAATAATCACTAATATCACAATGAAACGTCCTCAGTTCACCAAGAACATGAATGTATCAATAGTCACCTATTTTCAGAACAAAAATGTGAACATTGGACAAACTTTAAAATTCTTGTTGCATTTGTAGTCAATGTATATTCGCAGAGGGAATATTATATGTATCTATCTATATATAGTGTGATGAGCGTCCCAAGCCACATCAGCGTTGCCCTGGAACCTACAAGGAACACCTGCTCACCACTCATCACGAGCTGAGTGGCCACACCTGCAGCTCGTCAGCTCCGCTGCATTTAAGCTGCAGGTTCAGAAGGAAGAAGGGGGCCCACTGGAGAAGACGTAAGGCTAACCCTCTTGTGTGCCACTCTCTCTCTAGAAAGCAGCGAGTGACCCGACGGAACGCCTGGAGCACTGCACCGACTCCCCCACAAGCGGATTCACCACGAGCACCAGGGCCTGCAAAACCTCGCAAGCTGGACCTCTGGATCTCCTAATTAACTCTACGGTTGTAAATAAACCTTGCCCTCCGGGGACTTCACTTGAGCTGTTGTGTAGTGTGTTCCTTCCACCCCGCCACAATATATAGATATCTATCTATATATAGATAGATAGATAGATATATTTGCATCATTATAAACATCTGAAAATACTGTCAGGAAGGTGTTAACACAATATGATCTTCTGAGCTTTTCACACACCTGTATATGTGCACATGTACAACACTGGCACACACACAATGACACATCACACTACACATGAACTCAATATTTATGCAACCCAAAATGACGAAATAAAAAGGCACATTATCTCGTGGTGTCATCTAGTGGTTGTGCTGTCTAACTGCAAAAGAAAGTCAATTAGACAAAGTTCGAAAGCTGGAAATCAGAAGTTGGGAAAGCCAGGTGAGGAGAAGCGTCCTCGTCCCCTTGTCAGGAGACATTGGGACGCTTTAAGACTTTCTGCACACCACACTGGATATAAGATGCGCTTCGTGTGCAATTTGGTTTATTTTTTATATGGGTGTAAAAAGAAGAAACTCCTGACAGTGACTTCTACTTTTTCTGCCGTCAGGCACATTTTCTCAAAATAAAGCTGTATTTGTGTGAGAGGCAGAGATGACGGAGACATCGGCTCAACCTTCTCTTGTCTCCGATGCCACAATGTTGCCGGGAGTGTTTTCATTGGCTGGAAGCAGTTCTTTCCTCATTTGGCTAATGCTAAATAATTTAGTTCATGAATCTATTTTGGCATGATTTAATACTATATACAGTATGTATTATTTAATACATTTTTTATATTCTTTAAAATTATTTTTTGTTTAATTTTTTATTTATTCAGACATACACTCACCGGCCACTTTATTAGGTACACCTGTCCAACTGCTCGTTAACACTTAATTTCTAAGCAGCCAATCACATGGCGGCAACTCAGTGCATTTAGGCATGTAGACATTGTCAAGACAATCTCCTGCAGTTCAAACCGAGCATCAGTATGGGGAAGAAAGGTGATTTGAGTGACTTTGAACGTGGCATGATTGTTGGTGCCAGAAGGGCTGGTCTGAGTATTTCAGAAACTGCTAATCTACTGGGATTTTCACGCACAACCATCTCTAGGGTTTACAGAGAATGGTCCGAAAAAGAAAAAACATCCAGTGAGCGGCAGTTCTGTGGGCGGAAATGCCTTGTTGATGCCAGAGGTCAGAGGAGAATGGCCAGACTGGTTCGAGCTGATAGAAGGGCAACAGTGACTCAAATAACCACCCGTTACAACCAAGGTGGGCATAAGAGCATCTCTGAACGCACAGTACGTCCAACTTTGAGGCAGATGGGCTACAGCAGCAGAAGACCACATCGGGTGCCACTCCTTTCAGCTAAGAACAGGAAACTATGGCTACAATTTGCACAAGCTCATCGAAATTGGACAATAGAAGATTGGAAAAACGTTGCCTGGTCTGATGAGTCTCGATTTCTGCTGCGACATTCGGATGGTAGGGTCAGAATTTGGCGTCTACAACATGAAAGCATGGATCCATCCTGCCTTGTATCAACGGTTCAGGCTGGTGGTGGTGGTGTCATGGTGTGGGGAATATTTTCTTGGCACTCTTTGGGCCCCTTGGTACCAATTGAGCATCGTTGCAACGCCACAGCCTACCTGAGTATTGTTGCTGACCATGTCCATCCCTTTATGACCACAATGTACCCAACTTCTGATGGCTACTTTCAGCAGGATAAAGCGCCATGTCATAAAGCTGGAATCATCTCAGACTGGTTTCTTGAACATGACAATGAGTTCGCTGTACTCAAATGGCCTCCACAATCACCAGATCTCAATCCAATAGAGCATCTTTGGGATGTGGTGGAACGGGAGATTCGCATCATGGATGTGCAGCCGACAAATCTGCGGCAACTGTGTGATGCCATCATGTCAATATGGACCAAACTCCCTGAGGAATGCTTCCAGCACCTTGTTGAATCTATGCCACGAAGAATTGAGGCAGTTCTGAAGGCAAAAGGGGGTCCAACCCGTTACTAGCATGGGGTACCTAATAAAGTGGCCGGTGAGTGTATTTAAAATGAAATCTACTTACTTTAATTTACCTAGCTATAATGCTAACCGGCGCTATGGAAGAGTCACTCCCACGAGCATCTGTTGGAATACAATGCGCCCCCATAACCAATAATTAATTAATAGAATTTCTATGTCACTGTATAAAAAGCAAATGTATTGTTATGCCACAATAACGGTCAATAAATAAAGTTCCCCACTGATGGTTTATTTAATACACGTCGTTGCCACATGACCTCCAGTAAATATTACAAACATAATCATTTCATGGAAATAAATTATAAAATAAATTCACCCCAACTTGTCCTAGTATTTGTGAGTTTGTGAACATTAGCTAGCTATCTTAGTATTGTATTGTTGAGACAACAGAAAAGGCTCGTTGTAATAATTGATATAATGGACGTGTTGCATTGTTCATTTGAACATGTTAGCAGTTAACTCGGCCTACGCAGGGTTTACCTCTGGCATCATGTGGTAAAGATTATGGAAAGTGTGAGCTTTAAATAAATTCAGTTTTCATTTCCCTGTAAAAAAAGCAACCTAATGAAGCAATTTCAACATTTAATTCCCCCAAAATTTCAACATTTAACAGCATATCTGCCCCCATTTCACAATCAGACACTTGGTAAGGTGCAATTATTTCTTTCCAATTGACCATTCATAATAATAATAACTAACTACAGAAACATTTTTTCAGTTTTGAATCTCTTAAAATTAAATTCAAATTACATTTGACCCAAATGTGTTCTGATGTTGTGTTTGCTAGCATCACTCATCAAGTGCATCACAATGAAGCTGACCTATGTATCATGAGTACATACACGCTATTTTCAATGATCAGCTAAACTCATATATGAAAATAATTTGAGATAATTCTATACATAAAATAGTTCATCTGGATTGACATTTGTTTTAAACAGGCCTTCCAAGCAAACATATTAAACACACCTTCCTCATCATTGTAACCTGAAAGGTGAGGCACATATTTATTGAATCCTCACTGATGGTAATTGTATTGCAGATACTTCCCATTACCTGATTTCTGTATCATGTCAGGGGAGCCAATAGCAATCATGCTTTTTGCAGACACCTAATCACAACCTAATGACACAGAAGGCATTTCATTTTCTTCATGCAGAGACTCCGATCGGGGAAAGTCTAAGCCCTGCTTGCAAACATCAATAGGTGGTCACTAAACACCAATCCAAATATCAGGAAGACAGCGGGGAAGCTGTATTTTCTTGACTGCAAATAAGTGAATAAAATTGCCCTCCTGCAGTCAGCAAGAATAATGTTATTATACGTGAATCAATACTGTAGTGTGCTGCTGCAGCAGCAACAACAGAAATGCACATAGCAGCATTATCATAAGGAAAGCCCCTTGACAAATCTGATTAGCAACCATCTGAGAGGGCTGTTCCCAGAAGGACCTGCTGTCACACTGACCCTGCTTAACCTCTTGATTTTCCCAGTTCAAGTCCAATTAACCTTTGGGATGAAGCAAGAGTGTCAACAGCAGTGCAGTCGATAGAAGCCCAATAGTAATCATTTCATTTTCTGGTTCGTCAAACAGGCCCGGGCCCCACCTCACTAATCTCAATCAAAGACAGGGCCATTTGTCATTGCAGACACTCAGGACAGCAGTCTGACCATAGCAGGCATGCTTAGAGTCTCAGACGCCCATCTGTGCTGCACGGACTTCCTCTTGGAAAGGGGCCAGCTTGCATGGGGAGGAATGCCGGTGCAGCTGGGCTAGCAGTCTGCCCCCTTGCACAAACAACTGGATATTTCAAACAAGGGAAAGTAAATTGGCAGGGGCTGAAAAGATGGCTCTGATGCCCCAACGCGTGGCTAATTAATATGCCGAGTGATCAGGCCATATTCGTCTCTCACTATGGCGAAGGCATGACCCACCCTACTCTGCTTTTGATTGGCTAAAAACAATTCCAATGCCCAAACGATGAGAGCCAGTGGTGTTGTGGCTGCGCCGGTTGGAAAAATAACCTGAGGTCCAAAGGAGGACCGCTCAGATCCTTTTTGCAGAGTGGAAGGTTGGAATTACTCTTTTACACATTTAATGATAAACTGTGAGCATCCATCGACTACCTCATGTGAAGAAAGCAGCAGCTCGGTCAGATTCTCAGTCCTGTCTATGACCACATGATGATCAACAGCATGCTATTATCACTACTTCTACTACAGTTGCTTCAAGGCCTATCAAGCTACTCTGCAAGTCCCTTTACATCCAGATCAGTACGTCTGTCAACATGTGTCTTTCTACCAAAATGACTCTCCCACATTTGTGCCATTCTGTTGAATTGTATAGTATATTTAATCAGGTTTCAAAGTAATGAAGTTAAAAAATGTATGACCTCTGCGTCCCCTGGATAAAGGACTCAGCTAGTGGTTTGTAGCTGACAATGATCTGTTGGCATTTGTTTTGCCCTTTGCATGCCTACGATGCAGATAGAGTCTTCACCTAATAACCTAAAGTATGTTACATACTCTGCATCATCTAGATAATATCACAACTGTTAATGATGCTCTGTTACTGGTCTGGTAATCTAACAGATGTAATGATCTTTACAGAGAAATGATGGCACCTACTGGCTCATTCTGAGGAGTTACAATCACAACGAGCCAACAAAGGCTACTTTTGGACATGCATAAATCAGACGAGTGGAGTTGAGTTCTATTCAACTTTTCAACTTACACACACATTGAACCCAGCCAGGAGGACAAGGGGGGCACCGCTGTTTGATCCATTGGTTATTTGCCTAACCTTTCCTCCACTACCTGCTGTTGAAATGGACAGGAGACAGGAATCCATCCCTCTGTGTGGAGCTGGACAAGCTCCCCGTGTCCCTGACTTTGGGGATGCTAATAGTGTGGCTCTACTGCCACCAGACACAGGGTCAGCGAGTCAATACGGAGGCTTGCTGTGTGGTAACAATGTGCCGCTGGGAGAGGAGAGGAGGCAGCAGCGTGAACAGGCTTTGTTGTGCCACATGGCTTCCAGGCTGAATATGGGCCATGAGGGAGTTGTTCACCCAATTGTTCCACTCTGGGTGACATGCATCCACCTCCGAAGCAGCTCTGTTTAAATAGCTGCACCCCCGCCCTCCCCCTCCCCCCTAACTCACACACTGACAGATGTATCTTTATTCAAAGGATTTATTTTGCTTTCCCCCCTTTCTTTGAACAGGATTAGGATTATTTAGAGGGGATTAGTGTTATTTTTTCATGGATAATGTCAGAGTTTGTGTCAAAGGGGATTCGGCTTGAGGTCCTTGGCTGCCTGTTTGATGTTTGTTTGAGCTGTTTGTTCCACACGTAGTGAACTGGTTGCTCTCTCTCGTGTAACTCACCCGTGATCTGGATCTCAGCTGTTATCCATCTACACAATGTGACATTTAGAGCAAACAAATAACCACCAGATCCTCTGTTAGACCATTCATGTCATATAGAAAAAATCAAAAGGGCCGCACCCATCACAGAACATATTAAAAAATTAATCAAATAAACATTATCCACTGGAGAAATGGATCAATCTACCAGCCAATATTGCAAAGTCAATATGTATGTTTTCATTTGGTTAGAGTGTATGTAAAGAGTACAACATATGACATAGGAACTGAATACATATTAGATTATTTTTACATGTGTAATATATGATATGCAACACACCAATAATAAAATTAGTTACATCATTTATAATTATGAACATTTTCAATCTTATAATATAATAATAATTAAATAATTGTGTCCAGGGCTTTCATGTTTCCACTTATGGACACTAAAATCGTAAGACTGGATATATATTCATGAACGGAATAGTGCATCATGCCCACAGCACCTGTGTCTTATGAACAGGGAGATACATAGAGGCACACCTGTAAAAGTACCTGCTTCACTGCACTAATGTGTCGCCGTGTGTTGTGGAAAGTCCAGTAGGGTGCATAATGGTGTGACCACTGCAAGTAAAAAATGAATAATGAATAAGAAAATTAGACCTCGGATAAAGATTGTAAATTCATGAGAAAAAAAAAAATTCTCAGAGGAAATCCTTGGTTTGAACAATGGAAAAACCTAATAATTTTGTCAAGCAAGCACATGGCTTCACTTTCAGAGCTGGTGGACTTCATCTCTCCACTGACCATTTGATGTGTATTATACCTGCAGTGGACAAGCTATTCCAGTTATGAATAGAGATTGGATTCAGCAAAAAGAGAAAAAATTCAGATTTTTTTCAAGAATCCCCAGATCGTCCCATAGAAACGTTCAGACGTTATTTGAAAGAGGTGATGAAGGATCTCCCCGTATCCTTTACACAGAGTGATAAGGCCTTGCAAAGTAAGGCCATGTGGTTCCTTGAGAAAACTATTCTTTTCCCCTCAGTTTATCTTGGAATTCAGGTTTTAAGTATGCTACAAAAACAAATTTTTAATTATAGAACTATAAAAACTAAAAGAATTGACGAAATGAGATTAGTTATTTTCATCTCCAATGAGCTCAATTCACCTGCCATTAACAAACCTTAAAATCTCATTATCAATGTTTTTCACGCACTGCTCAATACATAGCAAATAAACATTCAAGCGTTTACTATACATTGTCTATTCGTGTCTATCACGACTCAAACAGGTCCTATAAACATCAGCAGTATGAGAAGTTCAGGATATACAAGGAGGACACGCAAATCTCCTCATGTGTGGATAAAAATGATGCTCTTCTTGTAATACAAATTACCACAACCAACGTGACTTAAAAACCCTGCGAGTGATGCCCTTCTTGGGCTCCCAATTTGTTATCGGCTGCATAATGAGACGAGGATAACAGGTTGATACAACATTTAATCTGGAGGATTTGAAAGGAAGCCCGAGTCGTGTTTATCAGCTCTATTGTTGAAGTGTTACACAGCCACTTAACCCGGTTCTCCTAAAGCCCACTGAATGACCACAAAGCAAACTATAAACTCGTCCCGTCTAGTTTATACGCCAAAATAGGCGTTAAACAACCCATTACAAGCCATCCCATCCGACGGGTGGACACCGCAGTTGTTGTTGGGGCATCTCCGTGTGTGTTCTCCTTGTTCACGCCCCGGTAGACCTACAGGCAATCCACGTATCTGTTGGTATTAGAGGGTCCAACAGCTGTCCATTTACCCCCGGCAGTCAGTTCCTTCAGCAGCACAAAAGCTCGTTAGATGTCGCAACCGCCGTGTAAGACATTTGGAGCCATAAAATGTCTCAGCCTGACCATGTCAATTGGAAACACAAGGGACACACTTCCCATTTGCATCTGAATGGTGTCCTAATGTTGAGCAGTCAAGCAGATTGTCACGCCCAGTAAGTGCACGGAGTGGAGGTCAATGGGCATTGAGCAGTGTTGCACTCGGAACCTGAGCAGCACTAATTCCATCTCCTTAATTAAACAAGGTGTGCTGTTAGTGTTTCTTAAAACATTTGATTATTATATCACTAATACATTTTTTGTCCAAATATTGTAAAGTATCCATCCAAGGTAAGAAATGAAAAAATGTATTAGAACTCAGTTGAAACATTTAGTTTGAATCTTCCTAAAAAAAAAATACTTTTTATATGCTTGTCCAAAGTTAGAGGCCTTGTCATCGTGACCTTAGACTATAATCTTCACCTGATGACTCACATTAACACAAAAGTAAAGGTTCCAAAAATGTGACTTTAATTGCAAAAATATCCAACGTTTTTCACCATGAATTAAAGACTTTCATTTACATTCTTTCCATGAATATTACCTCTCTTAGTCATTAATTAACTTCCTCGAATGGCCATAACCAGCTGTTGCTGAATTGCAGAGTCATACATGTAGACACATTTTTAGAAGACAAATAAAACGAGATCCTCCGAGCTCCGTCTGAACAGCACGTCATCTCAACTCAACAAGTAAGTCTACATGATTGAGATCGAGAGCACACCCCGTAGGACACCCCCTTCTTCACCAACCCTCCCCTTCTGATTCTTGCTTAGGCAGCAAGTAACATCTGACCCTTGTAAGAAATTTTTCACAAAATTCATTTCAATTAGGGCCTGGCAAATCTCATAGGCAGGTGGCTATTTGTGATCCATTTGACCTTGCAGCTGAGATTAGCTCAGCTTTCCAATATGCTTCTGTGATCTTACCCCTCAGTGTGCTGCTACCCCCCTCACCTCCCCAACTCCATTGTTGCTTGCCAATGAGCCATTTAAAGGCTCCAAATGGAAATTGAAAGGCAACACGGTTGTTAAAGGCAGGTAACCATGATATTTTTAAAACATACAGTAAATACATGAGATAAATAATTAACTTGTTAGAAACCCCTGATATTAGTTATGGACTTTTTTTATAATTGTTGACAACATCCATCCATCCATCCATCCGAGACCAACATCGACCTAGACAATTTATGGTGTAAAAAAATAACTCCAGTGACCAACAATGTAATAGAAACACTTTTTTTAAAGAAACTAATTAACTATTGCTTTTTTTATACTGCAATTACAAATTACATTAGTGAATTTATCATCAACTTTTTAATATTTTGTTTGTGACTTTGAAAGAAGGTTTTAGACTGACATTAGACTTCTTATTAATTTGCAGCAGCCCCAGGCTCCCTCAGCCCCATGGACCCCACGTCCTACGTTCCCTTAACATCCCGTTCCCTCAGCCACATGTTCTCTCAGCCACATGTTCCCTTAACATTCCACTCCCTCAGCCCGGTGGTCCCCAAGTCCTATGTTCGCTTAACATCCTGTTCCCTCAGTCACATGGTCCCCCAGTCTTATGTTCCATTAACCTTCTGTTCCCTAAGCCCCATGGTCCCCAAGTCCTACGTTCCCTTAACATCCTGTTCACTCAGTCACATGGTCCCCCAGTCCTATGTTCCATTAACCTTCTGTTCCCTCAGCCCCATGGTCCCCAAGTCCTATGTTCGCTTAACATCCTGTTCCCTCAGTCACATGGTCCCCCAGTCCTATGTTCCATTAACCTTCTGTTCCCTCAGCCCCATGGTCCCCAAGTCCTACGTTCCCTTAACATCCTGTTCACTCAGTCACATGGTCCCCTAGTCCTATGTTCCCTTAACATCCTGTTCCCTCAGTCACATGGTCCCCCAGTCCTATGTTCCCATGTGGCTGTGATGTTGCCCTAAAAGGAAACACACACTACATGCAAAGGTTTTGTAAGGAAAGACAAAAAGGTGAGCATTTACTTATTTTTCGCTTTAGCTCATATTTCTATCTAAGTCGTCGTTTGGGTATGTTGATTTATTTTTCTGTTTGTTTTTTTTCTTTGTTAACATCTGTAGGGATATGGAAGCCAAATTCCGCCACAAAAAAAGAAGGGTTAGAAAATCGAAATTATGACTTAAAAGTCAAAATAATGAGATAATTATGACTTAAGACATGTGCATGTTCCTTCGTTGTTTGGTAGATTTACTTTCCAAACCCTATTGACAACTTTTTGTCAAAAGCGCCAGCAACAAATTCAGTGACCTTATCTGGTTTTATCTTTTGTGGTGTCTGACGTGAAAGCGCATGTTGTTCTGCAGTTACTGTCCTCAGCGAGTCTCACAGAAACCTCAAGACTTGCACCAGTCCAGCTGGAGTCATGAGCACAGAAGAGACATATGTCACGTCCAGACTGACTGTCACTCGCGCATGTGCTAAGCCGCCGCTGATTCTGCAGCGGCTTTCCTCGTTGAGGAACTGGCTACACTGGTTCCATAAAGAGAGAACTTTCTTCAGGACTTTTCAATCGTTACTAATCATGAGAACTACTGAATTACCACCTGGACTGTATTTTATCTCCCAATACGTTTGATTTATCTCGGACTCGGAAATACCAAAGATAATTTAGACTCCGCTAAAAGCGGTCCACTGTACGTCAGACGTCCCTGTCCCTCCCTGTCGGTTATGAGGTGTGGACTGAGTGGGTGCAAGTGTCCGTCGAATGTTTACAGTTGGCAAAGTTGGCGAGATATTCACAGATTCAGACTCTCCGGTCCAATAGCTCATCAGCGAGACATTGTTAAAACACGAACGACAACTCTCTGTAACTGTAGTGACATCAACAACCAGCTGTAAGGAGCTCACATATCTTAAGTCATTATTTCGAATAATTTCGACTTTTTTAAGTCAAAATTTTGACTTTCTGACCCTTCTTTCTTTTGTGGCGGAAATGGGCTTCCATAGAAATGGGCTTCCATACTATGAGTTGCATATGAAAAATGCAACACAAAAAAAATCTGATTTTCCTCACGATCTTAACACCAAAACCCGTCTGTTGCTCTTATCAGACTCCACATCCAGGTGGTGAGGGACTGTCCAAACACAGAGCCGTGTCAGGTTTCCTCTGTCCACAGAAAAAGACAAAAGGGGATGGACTGTTTTCAGCAGACCTTCAGACAATCCGCGCACAACTGCTGCTATCCTCTGACTTCCTCCAGGCCAGACTCCATCCTCCTCCGTCATCACGACTGTGGGGACTAGTTGCTATTGGGGGTGGGGGGGCATCCTCGTCTTCCCCGATTGTTGTCTTTATCAAGTGCTCAGCCTACGACTGGCAAGTAAATCGCGCCCGCTGATAGACGTTTCCTTTTAAGGACAGGAATAGCAGGGTCAGTTTTTTGCTGTCAGTAGACACCACAGCCTCTCATTCTGCAGATATACACTGTGTTTGTGCTGCAAGGTGGGAGGTTTACTCAAGCAGTTTACTTGGTTGCCAGTAGGGCAGACTTTTCATCTTTACATCCATGGAGCCATCTCATTATAAATAATATGAGGGTGACGATTGCCAATTTGACCGCTGTCACTCATTACAGCTCAAGGAAAAGGTTGTCCTCCTTGTCTTATGAATTATGCGCTGCGCTCAGAGACAAAGATCCTCTCCAGCACTTCCTCTACTTTAACATGCCACACACTCTTGATCTATATCCTTGATTACTATTGATTGTCTGAAAGATTTTTATCACAAAATCAATAGTTTATGGTGGCTGTGATATACTGCTGCTCTACTAGCTCAAAGTTGTCCCCCTCTATGTAGCCCCTACATGTGAACAAAAGGCAAAGGTAAAACATGTCCTATTGATTTCCCCCATTGATTCCTTTATCACTCTGATAAGGTAATGGCAACATATACGGACCTATCAGTCCACAGCGCAATGAATTGTGTTTTCTGCTTTAATTAAATGGGTTAATTGGTTGGTTCAAACAGTGCACAGATGTTATATATCAGGTTTCAAAAGTAGACACAAAGTCCCGAGGCTAGGACTGTGACTTTAACAACACCATTCTCTGAAAATACTTATTGCACCGTGATGTTATGGGAGCACTTTGTGTTGTGTTTGCGCAAGTGTTGCTCTATATTCGGTTCTACCCCCTGGACATCTGTAGAGCCTTCAGATGGAATACACAGTGACACAACTGATTATGGTGATATACAGTATATATTATATATATAAAAAACCTCCCACATGGTATTCAGGCCATAGAATCTTAGTTTCATCAGACAAGATGTAGTTTTATGGTCTGAGAGTCCTTAAGGTCCCTTTTAGCAAACTCCAGGCGGGCTGTCATGTGCCTTTTACAGAGGAGTGGCTTCCTTCTGGCCACTCTACCATACAGGCCTGATTTGTGGAGTGCTGCCGACATGGTTGTCCTCCTGGAAGGGTCTCCTCTCTCCACAGAACAACGCTGGAGCTCTGTCCATCAGGTTCTTGGTTACCGCTCTGAATATGGCCCTCCTCCCCCCCGACTTTGATGACGGAGGCTGCAGTGCTCATTGGGAACTTCAATGCTGCAGAGATGTCTCCGTACCCTCGCTATGATTCTGATTCAGAGGTTTACAGACATTTACAAGGAGTTAGCTTGGTTTGTGCTCTGACATGCATTGCATTGCATGTTATATTTTTGCTTTTTATTTTTAAAAGGATTTTCAAAATTTTCTCCAAAACACTTTTCACTTTGACATGTTGGGATGGAATGTTGTACTTAGGATTCTGTGGGAAAAAAACAATCAATTGTTTTTGGAAGAAGGCTGTAACATGACAAAATGTGGAAAAAGTGAAGCGCTGTGGATACCTTTCCGGATGCACACACCGTCACATGCGCACACACACACACCTTCCTTCAGGGACTATATATTCTTATCCTCTTCCTGTTTATACTGTCCATATTGTCTTACTACTCTTTACTATTGAAAACTGCATTCTGTGTCCTAATACTCTGTGTATTGAAAATAGAGTGAGGTAGAGAAAATAAACTGTTATACCCTAAAGGCATTATACTTGGTAATTGTTTATTTTACTGCTATCATCATCATTATTATTATTTTTAATATTAATCACATCACTATTCCTGTTATCATATACCAACATTACCCTTTCTAAAGTCTTTGTGCTTTCCCTCCCCACAGGCTTCTGTGGATGGAGGTTCTACCTGATGGAGGTTCTACCTGATGGTGGATCTACCTGATGGAGGTTGTCCCTGCAGTGGTCCTGCAGTACACCTGACTTACTACTCGTTGTTACTTGTATCATTTCTGTCAGAGGAATTGAATGTATTGTACATCTTTTGCATTGTTCATTCTGTACACATGACATCCATTGCAGTCTGTCCATCCCGGGAGAGGGATCCCTCCTCTGACGTTCTCCCTAAGGTTTCTTCCCCTTTTCCCCCATTGAAGGGTTTTTTCCTGTGCCGATGTGAGGGTTTCGGGACAGAGGATGTTGGATGTGTACAGACTGTAAAGCCCTCTGAGGCTAATTTGTAACTTGCAATATTGAGTTATACGAAATAAAATGAATTAAATTGAATTTTACTTGAAATTGTGTTTCACGTTTTTGATGTTATTTTTTTGCTTTTTTTAATGGAATCTTTCATGCTGCCGTCTCTGTCAGAGTTTGGTTCGAAATGACGCCTTTGTGGAAAAGAAAAAAGAAAAACTAAATTTATTATTATTACATTACTAATACAAATAGTATGCTACTATGCTATTAAATACAGATATAACACAGATATACCATGGGACCGTTTTCTGTTAAAAGATGCTACTACCATTACTGGTATAGGGACCTGAGATGTCTTATAATTATTTACCTGTTTCACTTTACACATAGTCTTGTTTGCATATTAATATAAACTATATCAAGGATTTTTCTGACATCACAGATATTGTGAGAAATAAAAAGATAAAAACTCTTGCTGCTCAAAACCAGCACGAAAGAGCAGCTTTTCTGATTTCTGTTGACCCTTTTAACCATGAACTTTAAATGGATAAACCGAGATTTGTCTGAAAACAATTCATATTTTTGCTGTATACACTTGATTCCTATTCTTTGCTATGTGCTTTATGAGAATGCATAGAACATGCTCCATCCATTTGACTACATTCATTAACCTTGGCCACGGGCAAAAGAAAAAGCAAAGAGCATGAGTATCCAAGCTCTCTCATTTGTAGTTGAAGAGATGGATTTTGCGCTTGCATCTGTGCTGATTATCCTCAACAATTGCCACTTTACATTAGGCCTTGCAGAACTGTCCTGCTGTCTGCGGGCCTCTCCCTACCCTATAAAAGAAACAGTGTTAACAAAGAGTGAATCAAAGCTAGATACCAAGTGCTACATAAAGGCTCCTTTGGCAAGTGGAAGGTTATCACCAGTGAGGTTTGTGTGCTGAAAGCAAGTTGAACCCACCTGCACTAGCAGCTCGGGAAGGGTTAGTGTGTGTTGAGTGTGTGTTGGGTGTGTGTTGGGTGTGGGTCTGTGGCCACTGTGCTCATGTGTCATGCGTTTGCATGACACACAGAATGCTTCTTTAGCTCCCTCACTGAAACGCTTTTCCCATAAAAATTAGCTTGTACATGCAAGTAATCTTTTTTGTTAACACAGCACAACCCGTTAAAAAGTATGATTCTGATGTATTTTGTTTAGGTCGGGTTAGAGTCAAGTGCGTTTCAAAACAAGGTAAAACGAGGTATACTATGTTTGTGGGTTTGAGGAACACACCGTTTGATGGCGGTTTCCCCGCACATCTAACATGGGTAATTCACCCAGTCACGAGTCAGTGATTTCGCTCTGATCAGATTATGTCGAAGATTGCTTTACAATTATTGAGGTGGTTTTAAGGAGAGCCCATTAAAGTACCAATAAAAGCAGTACTGATTAGTAGCACTATGTGCATGGTATCGTGACATACTGTCACGGTGTATAATTAATTTATGGCTATATATTTTACATGAGGGAGGAAGGTTGGTATGTCTTTGTCAGAAAAAATATGCTTACCACTAAATGTTTACTGACATAAAATGTTGCTTATGAGCCTGAACCCTTGGTTGGGAAAAGAGCAACGTGCTCGGTTACGTGGGTAAGAGAGAGAGAGTCTTGAGGCTTGGTTGATGGACGGTCCGCTCTTGGACCAGTTGTATAACGCCGGTTGCAGGCCGAAACAGATTGGTTTCAGGCTGCGGTGACCAATGATGAGGGTTTTATTTTACCAGTGCACTCGTTCAGTCTGCATCCAATGAAAGTATCCACTGCTTGTTTTAGGATGCACATCTGGGTCAGGTGGCAGCAGAGAGAAAAACACACAACCCCAACCTTTGCTTCATCCGCAACTCTTTATGTGGAGGCAAATTCATTCCAGCTGGGTCAGAACTCCCTCTTCTTGGGCAATGACACAGTTTTGATGCTGTTTTATACAGTAGGTGGACATTGGCAACCGGCAAGAGCTGTCTGTGACATTGGCTGATGCCAGCTGAGGGCTTTTCAAGATGCGGCTCTGTCCATTTTTATCCTGAAATATTCCCTTAAACTTGTGTTTACCCTGACAGCTGAGGTCAAGAGAATCTATTAATCATTGGGAAAATCACTCAGGTGTTCTGGCCAGACAGGGCCTGTGTGTGTGATGACGTGTGTATGTCTGTGTGTATTGGGGGCTGCATCAGTGATATTGAGAGTGGCCAGCAGTGACTTATGCAAGTTCAAGGACTTTATTGATCGGTGAGTTGGTCTTAATCAAAGTCAGGCTTCCCCCAGCACTCTTGGTGATTAAACAAGTTAGAGGGAGATGGCATAACTTCTGTATTTCCATTTGCTTTTAAATCAGCCATAAACCAAAATAGTAGGGATGCCAACATAAACGCGTTAATCTTTGTGATTAATGTGGCAAAGATACTTTAACGTAGTAAACGTACCTTTGTTTACTTCCGGTATTAGACTGGAGGCCGGATGTTGACCGCACAAACAAAACGTCTGCTAGCTGCAGGCAATAACATTGGAGGAAGCAAGACGGTCGCTCAAGATGGAGAGAGCTTTCTGCATTGAAGTTAAACAGACAGGGGCGCGACATACAGCGGAGAACTGTGCAGAGGAATTCTTCTAGGTGCTAAACACAAGGGGGCGAAGTGGCAAATGAACAGGGGTGCTAGCGTTTTCGACGGGGGGGGGGGGCTTCCGCGTTCTAATTGCCGCGCTGACTGAAAACATGGACGGACGAGGAAAAAAACGGACACTCCGCTGCATTAAAGAAAGTCCCTTCAAAATAAAATCACAGGATTTTTTTTTTTTTTCACCCACTACAAACGGGTCCACGATCCACTAGTGGATCGCGACCCACAAGTTGAGAAACACTGACTTAAAGCACTGCTATGCTAAGCTCGCTGCTAGGCTGAGCTAGCTGCTAGGCTACTCAACGCAACACCAACGTCACCCAGCACACAGTCTGCAGAGGACACCACCGTGTGCTGCTGGGTAAAAGAGGTTTGAAAAGGTTCTGACTAAATGTGGGGAGACTGTTGGCGTCAGGGCTCCACCAGCTCTACTCCCGCTGTGTGTTTGTGTGTGTGTGTGCGTGTGTGGGTGATGGCTGCAATCAGCTGGCATCTGGGCTCCTCACCTGTGGATCGTCAAAGCCAGATGAAGTACCCGGGCTTTCCGTGGTCTCGTCATCAGATTGTTTCTCCACCAGACTGGTAGATATACTCTCGGCTCCTTTGAGTAGGAAAATCAGTTCATTGGTACTGATACATCAGACTAGAGTAAATAAATTTCCCTTCAAAAATAAATATTTAGTTTTCCACCTACCCTGCCCTCTCTGTGTCTGCATCTGGGTCCCAGAAACTGACCTTAACAGTTGGCACTTCAAACACAGCCGTCAAATGAGTGAAAACAAACAATCTTTATCTTTGCCATTTTCAATGGAAAAATACAATTATTCCGTTGGGGTGAATAATGTCTAGCAGCCATCTTGTGTGACCCACAAATATTCCTTTCCTCTTTTCGATCAGTTAGTGAGGTCACGGGGGGGATTTGGAAGCCCTCTGTCTCTCACTTATCAGCTGTCTCCTGTTCTAGTTGGTAAACCCCAACTCTTCTTCAGGTTACTGCTTAAACTTCCGTGTGTAGCGACACTCAGGACTCTCGCACTGCACCTTAAGAATTTTCGAGAAGATTTTCCCAAATGAGTTCATAGAAAAAGGAAGCATTCACATGTTCATCCACGCGGTGCTACAGCATGACAGATGATTGCTTTCATGTGGACAAATTGTACAGGAATATGACATAACTAAAGTGTATAGTCCAGAGTTCTGTGCTGACAGCATTGGACATCAGACACTACACGGTTGGACCCCTGCTTGCTGATGGGATGCTGTGTGTTTTCACTGGCAGTATTGGCATTGTTGCTGCTTCTGGCTCCTGATCCTTAAATGACAAATAATTATTTCTTCATTATCCTATCAGTTTTGTAACAAGCTTATTGTTTGTCAACTTTTTCTTAATAAACATTCCAACTACCACAAGATCATGACATGATATAGATTGCATAATTCAAGAAAGTGGATGCTTTAAAGTGACCAGTGAGAACTTCTTAGTGCTAAACCTAAAGACTCTTTGTCAGTATATTGTCATCTCCGAAGTTTACACAAAGATTGTATTACAGTTTGCATGCCATTCACACCAGCACATACATGCACACACAAACTTAGAACTGTGAGTGTAAAAGTTCTCCAACTACGTTGAGGCACACACACACACTCATACACAGGCACACACACGTCTCTGGTCTCAGTCTCCCTGTCGCTCCTTCTCCTCTTTGTTCTGACTGTGAATCCAATCTCAGCTCAATCAGCACAAGTGCTGCTGCTGCCCCCGCTGCACTCTGCACACAGATGTTAAGCAAGAAATAAAGGTCACGCGAGCATTCAAGTGTTACTGATCTGTTTCTCCTTTTCATCCGGTTATGGAGGCTGATTGAGGAAGGGGCGATCAGATGATACAGGAGCAGATAAAGCGGGCCTGAGGTGTGGGCCGCGGTGCGGTTGGATCTGATTAGAAGGGCAACAGGTGAAACAAGTGGGTGGGTGGGTTTGTGGCGGGAAGGGGGGAGTAGAGAATTTTCACAACACCACCATCAGGTCCTCTTTGAAAGATGAGCAGTGATCTCTGAAGATGGGGAGCGGCATGACAAAGCTGCAGATCTGAATCTGTGACAGTGTCCTGCTGCCAGATAGCCATCGCGGACTTTCAACATCTGTGAAGACAGAGCGTTGTAATGTGATGCGCCCTGATGGAAGGATCAAGCGGACTGTGATGAAAGTTGTGGTGCGTGCGTAGTGGTAAAGGGTTGCAGATTTTTTTTAAACACACAAATGGAGGTAGTTCTTCTTCCCTGGAGAAGCCAGGTAGCAATGTGATGATTGACAAGGATTTAGGTTCTTGAAGTTCAGCCAATCTGATCACATGTAATGCCTAAATCAACCCAGTAGGCAGAAATAATTTTGCCATTGTATGTTTCTGCAAACTAGGAATACGTGAAATTATCACAAAAATACCTTTCATGGATATTTGGTTTTGGTTTGGTAAAGCCCCAGAAACAAATGGTTTGGTTCAGGCAACAAAACAACTTGGTATAGGTCAGCTGGCAATCTCTACAAAGTAAAGCCAAAGTGAAGGTGCCTTAAAGTTTATGGTCTCAATTGGTTTAAAGTTGCCTTCAATATAAAGTAGAATGATGGCGATTCAGTAAATGATGGTTCATTTAGAGTCAAATGAAGAGAGATCATGCTTTGAGGCGTGACCAAATTGTGATTGACAGGTCGCTACTGCCCCCTTATAGATAGATAACACAGATCATCGCTTGTATTTAATCATAACTTTATAAATTGACAGGAGTGTTAATAAAGAAACACCACCCTCCAAGTACTGAGTCAATGATTGAATCATATAAAATAATATTTGATTGAAAGTCACCCACAAACCAGTTAGACCAGTAGACTGGAGGTCTGGTAACTTCTGGAAAATCTCTCGGCCGTATATATTGTGTATACAGAACCTCCGTACCACACCCCCTAACTGATTTCCTACCTTACGACCGCGGTGGCCTCATATGGAGTTTTAGCAGTTGGTTTCCTGTGCTCTCAACTACTGCCGGACACATGTAATGACTAAAAAGGAACAACAGTTTAATACATATGTGAAATGCTTTACGATTCCATTCCTCTGACCACATGTAATACTGAAAATGATTTGATGTCACAGTTTTCAACAGCATGAGAACAAAATGTCACTGCAAATGACAATGTTAGAGCCACTCAGCCACTCCCAGTTAAGGCAGCCTGGGGTTAGGGATAGGGATCAAAGTGACCTGCAGTAACCCGCTTAAATAACTCAGGTGGACAGGTGAATAAATATGAATATTGCATTGCTGTGTATTGGGGGAGAAGTTTAGCTTCCTTGTGGGAAAATAAACAATCTGACCGAAGAGTAGATTGTCCTCTTTGCTCTTTATCATCTTTATCATCGGAGCCTTCTAGGCTGGCGTTCTCAGATGATATTGGACGTCAGAGGTGATAGTGAAATGTTTTAAAACGCCGCATTGAACAAGCACAATCTTTTATTCTCCACAAGCTTGTGTTTGTGCTTTGGACGGATGTGTAAATTTTATCTTCTGGATAAACTGTACACGCCGCTTTGCAAAGGTTGTAATCAAAAAGGTCTCCTGATAAGCATTTCCATTGTTTGTAATAGGAAGATTATCATTAAAACAATCCAGTGTAAGGCTGCTGTGAAGCATTCCTCTCCAGCACACACTACCCTCTTGTTGGTGCAGCGTTTAGCTGAGATGCATGATCTGCAGGTTTTTTGAGCTTGGAAGGTCTGCCACGACATGACAAAGGACTGGGATCTAATAAAGGAATACAAAGAGAGAGAATATACCACAAAATACCAGTGTGTGTTTAAAAGTTGCTGTAGAGAATCTCAGATCACTTAACAGTGATACATGAACTACTCAGGGTCGACCACCTAAACAACATATTGCTGGATTCTGTTGCATCTTCTGCTCTATTACTGGATGGCAGTTTCAGAGCAAGAAACCACTTTACATCTTGTGCCCGCATTGTGATATCCATCTGACGTAAGGCAAGTATAGGTGGATGCTAAAACAGATTAGATAGTTTCATTATTGATTCACCACAATATGCTTACGTTACTTTTAGAGCTTCTGAGCCGCATCTGCAGGGCTAAACGATCGCACAATGTCATTATACTCTGATTTCATGAGTTATTTCTGAGAATGTGCTTCCAAATAGAGGGAAATAACGCATTCACGTTTGCAAAGCGGGCCAGAAGACAGATACCATGCCGTCACTGCCAACCTTAACCTGCCTTACAGTTGGGAGGCTCAGATCAGGAATTGCCCATGAGAGCAACAAGAATAACATTTTACTTTACTTAAAATATGCTGAATCAAGCCCAATTATAATTCTGATGGGGAATCATGATGGACGGTGGGCTCCACCCTTCTGGGACACGGACGTCAGTCGGGAAGTTGTTATACACTGTAATCGCCACATTAGCATAGTGCAGAGGAGTAGCCATGAGGTGATTGGCTTATCCATGAACTTGTTCAAGCTTTCACTATTTAAGACATTTCCCTACTGACTGAGTCCACAGACGGACAACAGCTGCAGAGGTTTTAAGAAAAACATATTTTATTGCCAGCTGAGCTTTGAAAAACATGGTGTCATCTCAAAGTCCCAAAAGAGGACTGATTAATGCAAAGAGAGGGCAGTTGAGGTTCAGTTTGATGTAAATACCCTCCAACAGTTCTAAACCACAACCTGAAACCATAACTACCAATTCTCTCTGCTGACTGGGAGTTTATAGTCCACAATAAGCCAGCACCAAATTGTCATTGGCATTACTGGTATTGGAGCCAGAAACTATTCATCAAACCTGGATCCTGTAGATAATTCATGGTAAAGGTGGGTACAGATGTACAGAGTAGCAGAACCTACAGAGATTGAAAGGGGCTGTAACCTTGGCATTCTGTTCATAGGCCACATTTTCTGAACACACGGGGCCCAGTTTGTGGTCAACTGCTTACATTGTCCAAGCCATCTACTCTCAGTGTTCTGGGGATAAAGCCAGCCTCCATTTGAATGGACCCTGCTGGGTTTTTATGCTGCTTTTGAACTTGAATAAAAAAGGGCCACCTAAGGAACAATTCAGAAAACAATGTGACATATCCAAATACCTCCCTCTGTATTTGCAGAGCTTTCATTACTAGATATACAGTAGTCACCTAGTGTAGTTTTCACCGGCAGGTGCAGCATTTTCCGCGCCTTACCTTGCATGAAATGAAAGTTTATGGAATCACATGATATATATGCCCCAAGGGGTGTGGAGTGATTCACATTGGCTTACAGTGCAGTATTGTGTGATATCTGGTGGGGACACATCGAAGTGGAAGTGGTTCTTATCTCTAGAGACAACAGTGCTATCCATGTTTCAAAGCCCTTGTTGGAGTGGGTGCCCTGCTTTCTGCTTGATCCACTGCTGCCACTGAAAATCGCTTTCTACTAGCAACGAAATATCCACAAGCTGAGGCACAATGGTCGGAATATGGCTCGAATACTTAAGTATGTCTGTGTGCTCAAGGTGGGTGCGGCAGGGGAGTGCTCGAAGGGGATGGAGGCGGGGGAGGGGGGGGGCACTTCAGTAACCATTCAAACCCATCTCTGACATATTCCATGGCCTTGAAGTCTCTGTAGAGCGTAGTGGTGCTCTCTGGGCTTTGTTTACGGATCACAGCTTGTTTACTATGAAGCCCAGCGCCAACCCTGAAGAGATGTGGGCCCAAGATGTTTTATCTCTTGTCAGGGCTTGCTTCAATTAAATTAATGGAATCCATTCAGCTCTCCTCTTTCCCTTTCCCTTTCAGGCCCCCGACCACAGAGGAGAATACATTAAAAAGATCTTAGAGCCTTAAGAAGGTACATCATGGTATTAGCCTCAGTCAGTCATTCTTGTTTCCTCGCAGATCCAGTTCAACCATTTTTTTTCCCTTCGGTGGATGAAATAATCAATGGGATCTCATGCTCACCAAGTATAGTTTGTCCGCCCAATTTTCCATCCAAAGCACTAAATACAGAACATTGTAATTCTTTTCCTAACTACTGTTTCTATTATGTTTACAGTAGGCAACAAATGCCCCTACTGTTTGTTAATGAATCAATCAACAATAGTTATTTCCTTATTAGTTGTAAGCGATCCCTAGGCATTTTTGGTGGTCATTAATTGTTCCCTGGGCCAAAATGTAAAAACCATAACAAGCTAAATGACCTGTAATCTGTGGTTATATGACTAAAACATATTTGTTATAGATTTACATAGAAAGGCATTGATAATATGGAGAAGCAACACAGACAGTCATTCCTGACAAAAAGTGAATACAGGCCAGGAAAAAACAATCTGTCACAGAGGTGATGTGTGGTCCTCTATCCTCTGTAACATGATGCCAGCAGTTATCTGTTCATTTGAGATAGGACCACGTGTATGACCTATGAACTGTCCCATCAGACCACCTCTTCCCTTGATCATTCTGCTGAATATGCTGCACAACTGATCATTTTTTAGTTTATTAAATTAATCAGTGCAAAGATTTGGAGCGAAATACTTCCAGCGCTGGAACAATGCAAAGTATTCATAATCAGGCCGTAATGAGAATAACACGGGGTAGATGAAATCCACCGTTCTGATTGGTTGTGAGTGAGTCACAGGCTTTGCGGTAATGTACAGTACCTGTTCACATTGACCCCATTGTTCCATATCACTACACACTCACAGTAACACGTTGACATTTTAGCTTTTAGCTCGGTGGAGATCGCTGAAAAAAGACCGGAAATCCCACAAATGATCGTTTTGAGGCAATGTGAGCTTTCACAGCCGGACATTAAGGTGGATGTTATGATGTGAATGAATGAGATGGTGAGGGACCCAATGCTGTTTACATGCACGTAGGGGACTATTTGTCTCAACTAACTAACCGTGTTATGAAAGCAATAAGGTACTTGAGGCAGTACTTTATCTATAATAATAATAATAATCAATAATAATAACAGTTCGAGGGTATAGTTAGGTGCGTCAGGCCTAACTACACCCTCAAACTGAACATTATTGGGCGATAAAGTACAGCCTCTCTTATTGCTCCTAACTTTATTGCTTTAATACGGCACAGTTAGTTGAGTTAATCCCTCTTTGTAGCCTCGCTTGTATATGATAACAAATCATAAGGAATGCCATCACAATGTGTCACTAGATACTCAGGCCTTGGGAACTTTTTATCTAATCTGACTGGGTCATTTTTTTCACATGTGTTTATCCTTAGAGTTTTTTTCCTAATTGTGCAAACAGCAGGTCGTCATGGTGCAAATAGTCTAATCTCATCACATGCTATCATGCATACATTCGCTGGAATCTTATCATTTAGAACGAGCAAATCTACATAAAGCCCTCTGATGTTGGTTTACAGCGTTCATAATCACCTTGAATTGCAACTCTCACTTTATCCCAATCAAATCACAATTGTAACCACTGTGTGAATTGGGTGTAAATAAATCAAGACATTGATTGCAAATGTAAGACAAGTAAATGCAAAGTTTCTGTTAATTCTTAGTGGCTTAGAAAAAAATGAAAAAAAGTTAGAGGGAGCTGATGGTGTGTGAGAACCTTCTGCCACTGCTAGTTAATAATTAACTTGTTTCCCCTCCTTGTCACACCTCTCTTGCCAGCAGCACTGTTCTTTATTTTCCCTGATGGTCTTTTAAAGCATCATGAAGAGAGGTGATGTTTAGGTACTCCATAAACAAAAGTAATAATAACCTTTATTAATATTGTGCTTTATGTTCTTGAAATACAATCCAAAAGCAACCACATAATTGAAACAAAACCAATACAAATAGTTGCAACAAAAAGTAGAAATACAGCTAAAAGCAGATCAGGACTTAACAACAACAACAATTAGAGCCCAATTATAGTATGTTTTGAAAAGGGTTCATTCACTGAGGTACTAAATTAAGTTTATCACAGACCTACAGAGGAGTCGCCCCCAATGGCCATTAGGAGGAATGGCACCTCAGCAGGTTGTCGTCTGGTTGCGGCTCATCGAGCAGTAAAAGGTCAGTTTTAGCTCGGCAGAAGCAGCGCAGAAGAAAGGCCCGTGTTGTGAGTGAAGTGGTTTGTTAAAGCAGAGGAGATGGAAAGCTGCTCTTCTGTTGGCTGCTCGCTGACACAATCGGTGGCCTATGGCAATCAAATGGATATGAGGAAAGCAGGTATTACTGCCGTCCTCATCATATGCTGTCATAATCGTAGCTCTGGTCCACCTCTGAAGGGACACGAAAATGACTTATCAGCTGTCAAGGGGAAAATGACTGGTGATGAATGTGTTAGAGCTCTTGTGTTCTCCTATCTTCCCGCCTTGTGTTGATATTACACCCTTGAGCTGAGTAAATGCGCGCAAATACCCAAGACGCTGTACACTTTGAAATGAGGGATTATTATACTGGAGGAAAAGCAGGGGGCAAGATTTGGAGGAGATTTTGTGTTGAAACCTGACAGCATAAATACTTTGAGTTCTGACTGTCCCTGGTGTCGGCACAAACAACTGACATGGGATATACTTGGGTGCCTGATAAGACTGCCAGACGTGTAATTCCTCTGTCATCATTATCAGAGCCATCTCCCATTCAACAGCTCCAATTTGAATTGCAGTGTGACGGTGGGATTAATAAATACAAAACAAACATTTCTGGAGATGTTCAGTGTGTCAGTATTTGACAGTGCAGTGCAGACCCGCTCACCAGGTTTATTGATATTGAACATTGCAGGAATCATTTTTCACAAAAAACACACCCCCGAAAAACATCAACAAAGGCCAATGTTAAAAACTAACTTCTGAAAAATCCAACAGAATGAATAATAAATAAGCAAAAAAAGGAGCAATTCACTACCAAACCTTTAAGTACAGTATGAGAAATTATAAACAAAAGGTGGCAGCAAACAGAGAAATCGTAGGTCTTCATTTAGATGAAAGAAAGAGAGAGTTGCAGCTGCTAAGCCAACTGAACCCGCTCCACCGTGTTTTGAGAGGTCCTTGTGGTTGACAATGTAGCAAAAGTTCAGAAATCCTTCATTAACGTAAAGTCAATTCTGTGACAGATAGGTAGCCAGTCTGAAGACCTGAGAACTGGAACGATGCATCCCCTTCTGTCAATACCATTGAGGGCCCTTTGTCTTAGGGAGGCCTTTACAACACACAATATAGACTTTGTTACGTATTAATCTGGCTGTTGAGATTCCTGCCATAGACAACATTGGCAATTTAAGCAGCGTGCTGATTTGAGAAATTCTGGCAGAATTGATTGGTTCAAAGCGCTTCCTCCCTGCTTGTAGTGGGCCGTAGTCCGCTAGTGATATGGATATGTAGATTTATATGGGGAAGCATCCAGATGTTAAACAGAAGAGGCCCCTGAAGAGAGCCTTTATTCATGGATATTATAGAGTGAACAATAGGCCGAATAAGCTTATATTCAGGTGCGCTCTAAAGTCCGGAATTTAATCACTTTAGAAAGCGTATTTTAGACACTGTTGTTTAATTGTTAATGTTATTTTAAAAAACTACACACATTTGATCATTGTGGAGGCAGAATTCCACCTGTTGAACTAGCGACTCTTCCTGTTGTCCTCAACTCTCCATCATTTAACGGCTGTGTTTTAAGTGCCAACAACGTCCCAAATTTAACAGGACGTTTTAAACCCACGGTCATTTAGGGACACCGTGGTGTCCTCTGCAGACTGGGTGCCGCACAGGGTAACCCTAGATGTTGAGATGGAAGTAGCCTAGCAGCTAGCTTAGCATAGCAGCTAGCTTAGCATAGCAGCTTGCTTAGCATAGCAGCTAGCTTAGCGTGGAGGAATTCCTCTGCACGGTTCTTTTGTCGCATGAATCTCGGCCACATTGTTGGCATAGAATAGCGCGATTATGTTTACACCCCTAATTTTTGTTCATCTAGGTACAGGTTTGGCTCTGATATTTATTTTCCACGAATTGTGTTGTTCGCACAGCAGAGACAGTTCAATGACTCTACGACCGCTAAGATGCAGAATACTCTCTAATAATAATACTCTCTAATAATACTTGTATTCAATTCATCGATTTAACATTGTGTTACTTACTGGGGTTTGTTTTCGGCTTCTGCTAATTCATTGTTGAATAGATGTTATATTTATTTCATGGAAGCGAGAACATGTGTTGTTTATTAAGCAATAAATAATGACAGTTTAAGAATAGAGATGTACTGTATATTACTGTTGAGGATATATTGACTGAGAGGCCTTTGAAAGCCAAGCTGCATTGAACTCACCAAGAGACCACTCCCAGGGGGCGTGGTCACCACGCCCAAAGGCCACCAACTTTCACACCTTTACTGATCGGTATACAGTAAATACTTGTAGGCAGCCATTGTTCTCGAGTTCGCTGGTTGTAGACAACAGCATGTTCTAGGAATGGTCGTGAGATGGTCCTGTGGCCTGTTGGTTGCGGAGACCAGCGGTTCCTCAGCTGAGATGTCCTTTTTAGCACAACACCTTTTCATTTATTAAATACTTTTGATTTTAACTGTTCCATTCCCAGATATCTCCCGTCCGTCTGGTGTTTCTTCATTATTTGAACACTTTAAACAACAGTTGTTACCATGTTACCTCTCATGTTTCCCTCAGAGCCATCTCTGGAGCTGTGGACAGATACGGCCATCAGGCTAGAATTGGGTTGGGAACCATTGCGGCAGACTTCCTGCACTTTAGCATGTTGGACACACCACCATGACACTGTTACAGAATATGTGCTTCCCCCAAATAACACAGTAGTAAAAAGAAAGGAATGTTTGGACAGGTTGTCTCCGGTGACAGAGAGACACCTTTTACTTGAAATGCAATATTAGTATCCTCTTTAGTTTTACATTTGAGTAAGTTCATCACCAAAGTTAAAGGTCACATTCATTCACTGTACTGTACACTGTGAGGTGGACAGAATCTGTCCACAGGACAACTATTAGCCGTGTACTCCACAAATCTGGCCTTAATGGAACCAATATTGAACCTTTTGGCCTCAATGCCAAACGCTGTGTAGTGGAAACCCAACACTGCCCATCACCCTCAGCACAGCATCCCTACAGGGAAACATGGTGGTCATGGCATCATTTCACATTCTATATTTGACAAGTAGATGAAAGAGATAAATACAACAAGTGCTGACAATGTCTTCTTGTAACATCAATCAGGCATTTGAGTCCAACTTGAAACATTTTGGCAAATGATTAGCACCAGTGTCTGGCAGTACACCAACATCTGGGCAAAGCACATTCCATCTCTGCAGCTTCCTGGTCCTGAGCGCTTTGTTGGTGCCAACGTGTGTTAGTGAATCCACACTCTGCAGCTGCTGATGCATCCTTCGCTGGCCCAGTAACTGAGGTTACTCTTCCTTAAAAGAATAATTGAATGTTTAACAATGTATAGATTATATCCAAAGCATCTTCAGCATCACAGGCGTTAAAAATGTCAAATGATTGCCCATCTTTTTATATTTGTATTAATCTAGTTATTAAATGCTTACCATATTACGTCTTTGTCATTCTGCTGTTTAGATAACCTATTTAGTTATGGAGCTGTAGTCTAGATGATTAAAGTTCTAACCTTTATGAAATGACAAAATATTTGACAAAAATATGAATACAATTATTTACAGAAGCTTTTGTTGAAGGGTTGTACATCAAGGTAAGTATGTATTCTGGGCCATTTGTTTTACAATGCAGAATCATTTGCATGATAAATATAATTACCAATAAAATGAAAATAAGTGGAAGCCTTAAGAAAACTAAACCTGAACAAAGAGATCAAATTACTAATTGGTTTACTGATCAGTTGTACTTTGTTCGATTGATTTGCAATTAATTCTGGTTTGCGGTGCATACAAGACAGAGGCTGGCGCCAACCTTGGAGCTTGTGGATACCTTATACTCACTTAGAGGGCGAAGGGGGAGAGAACATCAATACGTTGTTGTGAGTCCAGCCCGGGACTCACGCTGATACTGTCTTCTTCATTTGTTGGGGCTGTGAGTATATGGAACAATACATTTTCAGGATAGATGATTTATCCTCTTAAGTGGAGGTGGGAGGTGTGTAACCTTGATCTGCCGGGGCCATTAGTGTGATCTTACGCTTCAGGGTGCACATAATGTTTTATACTCCGTAGGGATGCATCACACAGAGCTGTGCAGTAAATACAGATCCTCTTCTCACAGAATGGCATTCCACTCAATAAATATGATATCTTGTTTTTTACATAATGGGATTCAATATACAAGTATAGAGAAATTAAGGTTGGAATAAAAGATACATCTTTATTATGTCGACTGATCCAATGCAAAACTGTGGGTACAAAAAATGACCGTGAAAATCTGGAACTGTCTGGAAAACCAATGAGTTTTGGATTAGTTAATAAAATAAGACCTTACTCTTAAGAACTTTCTTCTGTCCCTGAATTTTCTGAACATTTTAGTTTTTTTTATTAATCCAAAGCCTTCACAGGGAGTTGTTTTACTACTCAGGCCCCCGTACATGCAGAAGTATTTGTGAATGAAGGGGCTCTCAGAGGCTGATTCGCTGCATGTGTGTGCGACTGTGTGCGTCAAGTCGCACTTGTCCGACCTCCAAAAATCTCCCCTGCTGTAGTTTTGTCTGCGTGCTCAACCTCACACTTCTATCTCCTCTTCTCTACTTTCACTCACTGGCAGCTTACTTCTGCTCTTCACTGAGGGGCATCCTGCAGTCTTTAAGGTAGCATTGTCTTTACAGTGACTTTGTTCAGCCCTTCAACATCACACCATTTAGGCCATCACAGCGCAGTTGTCAACCGTAGGTTATTACTGAAGGTAATTACCGCCATCGCCAGTGGAAGTCACATGATGAAGCCGGTCGGTTGGTGTTTTTCCGAGGGTCGTAATTACCGCTGGTCCACAATTAACCTTTTGCAGATGCTTTAGGAACCCCCCCCCCCCCCCCCCCCCATCAACACTCGATCAGGCGAAGAACGCTTCAACGAGCTTCATGTAATAATCATCACCCAAATAACGCTGACCTCTTTGGTTCTTATCAAGCCACTGCTGGTAATCATCCTCTGAACTGAGCCCAGCCTCTCTTGGTCTGTTTGAGAAGAAGACTAAAAGGCTGTGGTTGTAGGCTCACTGTAAAGATGGCAGTGGGACGTAGCACAGCACTCTTTTTTGACCTTTGTTCATTTGAAAGGGTTGCAATTTCTTTGATCTCCAAAAATAAATGGTGTTCAACCTGCTCCTCCTTTTTAGAACTGTATTCACTGTCAGAAGGTCTGTAGCGGTTGTTTTGATAAAGTTTGAGAAGTTCCATGTGCATCACAGAGATGAACTTTAGAAAGCAGGTGTGTCCGATGAAGGAGGTCTTATCTGTGTCCACAGTCATAATGTGAACTTCAGTTTGTGGATTTTTAACAGTAGTCCTACTCAAAAGTGAGTCCATAGTGGGTACATTGAAGACCATATTTTCATGTTACGGATGTCATTTGTAGACCTTTTGTTTCAATGAAATATTGTGTCTGTAAAGTCCAAAAATGTGGCAGGATATTAAGTTAGTGTGAATCCACTGTAGAAGGTTTTACATTGAAAATGTGCAGTGAGTTGAAGGTGTGGATGGAGAGAAACCACAAGTTCTCATACAGATCATTTCTTCTTCCTTTGCCTCCCTCTCTCTTGTGCTCCTCTGTCCCCAATGTGTTGTGAGCGGCGACTGCCCTAATGCTCCCCTGAAGGAGGAAACAGAGATAAGGAAGTGAGAGAAAGGGAGGAGAGAAAGTATTGACCACAGATGCTTTTTGAGTCCAGACTGTTAGCTTTTTAGCGCTGTGTGTGTCGTGATCTGGTTACCCAACGTGCCGCCACCACGTTCTGAGACACACTAGAAGCTTCCCCGGAGACTCAGGAGAGCAGCTCCTCTGTCTCCAGCATGGCTGGGAGAAAGATCTGTCTCCGACGTCACTGTGTCTGACCACCCGCCCGCGAACCTCTCCCCCCCCTCCACACACAGCCCGTATCGCGAGCCACTGTCCCAACCACAGCCGCCAACCAGAGCATAACACCGAGTCCACAGCAGGTCTGAGGGAGGCCGTGCATCTGGTCCCACGTGCGCTCCAAACACACCGAGAATCCTCTTTCATAAAAGGTCATTGCAAATCGACTTTGGACAGTCCAAATCTCACACTGAAACATCTGACGGATTCCCTGCTAACTTCACCAGCCGCCTCTCCTACGTAGGTTCTCCCAAGTTACAAACACGTTGTAAACATGAACAGACAATAAGACTTTAAGGTAGTCATGGTGACATCACTCATTGGTTGGTTGAGTGCTGTTTTGCTATGTGAATGGAATGATTTTTTCGCTGAGATATAATGACTGCTGACCAATAACAAAGTGTATTGGCTGCTGAACAAATATTCTAATACAAAATGGTTGGATTCTTTCACATTCTTTTGTCTATTTAGACGACCTCTAATGATTTCTTAAAATATCGGACTACATACCAGCATACACTGGCATACCCGAGGCTCCAAAACAGCATAGACGTTATTAGCCAATGGGTGAGTGGTGTCGAGGCATTTTCAAAGAGACAAGAAAAAATCCATGGCAGCATCATTTGAATAATTTACTGTTAGAGGCACATGTGACCCATCCTCTGACCCCTGACACAGAAGTCAAATATTGTTGTCGGTCTTTAAATGTGCCTTTTAGATAAAGCCTGTCACACCAGCAATTGATAGTTTATTGATATGTGCATGTCAAATGACTACCAAGCTGAAGGGGCTAATCTAAAATCAAGGACTTATGCTCTGCAGTGGTTAGTCAAGCAAATATGCACAGACTAAAGGTCTTTTAGTCTGTGCATCAGCAGTGACAGGGTTCAGTGTCTACGACCCATACCCATATATAACCGTTAGCTATGTCCATACATGTCAGTAATACATAAGATGAATAAATCAATCTGCGCACTGAGGAACCCGTGAGCGTCTGCAGAGGACATGCCAGACTTTAAACTGACCTCCATGTGAACACACGTGTGTCCTTGTTAGATGTCGAAGCACCTGATGCTCAGCAAAGGGAGGATGAGAGGAAAGAAAGGGTCCAACGAACACAAGACTCCCCAGAAAGAAATAGTCAGAGGGGAATTTGGTTTGTTACGTAACTAAATATCTGTTACAAAACCGCCATTTATATTTACTTAACAAGCACCATTATTCTGACCTCCAGCGCAGGATTTCCCAAACCTACAGTTTCTTACCTAAACCAAGGAACAAGGAAATAATGTTGTTAAATTCCCTTACATGTCCGGGTCCTGTGCCGTGTTGGTATTTGTTAAGTTTGGAGTGAGGCTCCTGAAAAGTGTGTTATGAATCTTACTGTATGCACTTCATTTTAGTCCTACATTGTAGCGACGTCTGTTTCTGTTACTGTGCCTTTCACATACAGCCAGTGTTTCCCCTACTGTTCTAACGGGGGCGCCCAGCAGACACAGAACCAAACCCACTCCCCCGGCCCCGTGGGCCGCTTCGACTACGAGACATTCTGACGGCTGTCGTTTGTCCCCCGTGAGGTGAAAGCTGAATCAGACTTTTATCAATTATTACTTTTAGACATCAGCACCTAGTTCATATCAACAGTCGAAATTACATCAAATCACCTAATTTTCTCTTTAAATTGTTCATGTAAGCACTAATGAAGTTTACTCAAGGATTCATTTTATGAAAGTATTTCAGCTCATTCAACTCATTTTTATTCATTTCTCTTGAAAATAGTCAAATTTAAAGATATTTAATGACAAATGTCTGGACCCTATACATCCAGGTGCATACAAATATTTTAAAAAGAATTAGAGATGTTTATCCCAGCGATAAAACCATGATAAAAGACAAAGAATAAGCCCAAAACAAATAGATCTCCCCCTCCTTCCACCAATAAACACAACGTGGATTTGGCTGTTTTTCCCTTCTATTAAATGCATCAGGCCATTATAAAATACTGCAGCTCTCCATAGGCAGCTCTGGCAGAGACTCAGAGTGTATGAAGCCCATTCAAAAGAGCGCCTGGTTGTTATGGAGCACAAAAGCACCGTAGCCATTAGGACACTGACAGAGTTTTGCCTCCTGCCATCAGGACAAATCTATAATTAGACATTCATTTGGGCCCCACAGTGTGTGTGTGTGTGTGTGTGTGTGTGTATGTGCGTGCGATGTGGCCCTTCTCAATCTAAATGCATCTGTTTTAGAGTCAGCATGTGTTTGAATTTCACCTCAGATGAACGAGTACCACCTGATATTTATATTAAGGAAAAGCAATACTTCATTCCTAATGTATGCTGCTGCAGATCAAAGCTAATACAACGCTCCTCATTTCATCCATCATGTGACCTGTATTGCACAATGGTCTGACCTGCAGTTCAAACCCCACACTACGACGCACGAGACTCTACTTCAGATGGAGAATACTCTCAAGGTTTCGAGCTGTCAGAATAAAATACATCTTTGTAGGGAAAATGACATTATTTTGTGTCTCTGCTCCTCATCCAATAGCATCCCATATTCCTTTGAAGGAATAGAAACTTCAGATGCAGGAAATTGGAAAAATTGCAATACTTTTCTGTAATTTTGTCTGCCTATTTTGAGTCAAATTAGCTCAAGGGTTGTTGCGTACGTCTTGTGTAACACAATGAGACGCACTGGTTTGTTGGGAAAAGCACATGCACCTCTCTCAGAGTTCAAAGAGGCTTGCAACAAAGCTGCCATTTATCAATACATATCAATGTTTCTGATGAGATTACACCAAGCAAAATCCTCCTCTCAAACAGGACTCAAATTCAGAGGCATAGGCGTTTGGCTTCTAGTCCGTATCTCTTTTTGACGAGTATCAAAATAGGTTTTACACTGTTGGTTTGGCAAAAAAAGCACAATATCCTTGAGAGAAGTATTGTAATTTACTTTTTATATTTTTAAATTTTAATATCAATATTACAAAACCAAGATACCAAGTGCATCATAATAACTTCATCAAGGGGTCATTATGTCTCTGCTATTTCAGAAGTATCCATGCTGTCATAGGAATCACGCATGTGACAACAAGCAGACATATATGGAATAATTATCTTATTGTCATCCAAAGGGGGGGGGGTCTTGGATGTTGGATTGCTGGACAATCAAATCTCCATGCCAACTAATTGATGTATTTCCAAAGGGTTTGAACCAAACGGAGCTGATTTGCATGTGTGTGACAAGCTGCTACAGCTTTGACATCCCTGTGATCCGCAGATGTGGATGGATTACTCAATGTGGCTCATAGTACCAGTTGCCCCCACTGGCCGTCACCCACAAAGTGTAACTCAAGAGTCACACACATACAGACACAAAACAGCTGCACATACAACAATGTGGAAAGAGATAAAGCCACCACAAAAAGACAAAATAACTATAAGGCACACAAATTACTTTACTGACCCACAATAACCATAAAGAGACACAAAGCAACTACAAAAGAGAAAAAACGTCAAGGAGACAAAAAACAGACATGCAAAATCTTAGGACCAAAAGGGCAAAACAACAATGGATGAAGAATAACAAGAAGAACAAAACAGTTTCCGTTGCTTGATTCATTTGCATCCATCTAGACAAGATGGTATGTGGAATCAACATTGGGGGTATATGAACCGGGGGCTTCTTGCTCTGGTGGTGATGGTGAAGAATTCAATCTTTTTATTCATTCTCTGATTTTAGACTATTTTGATTTTAGATGATCTATAGTTAGGGTTAGAGAGACGAAGTGCCATCCAGAACAAGGTTGTCTCCAAGAAGTTAGGTGTGATATTCCAGAGGAGGTCCACCACTGTCCATAAAGAACATCCTTGAGTTAGAATCAAACCGCATAACAGTGAAAAGTTATGCAGGGACAGTAGTCAGTGAACTTTCTCTATTAAATCACAAGAGACAATTGTATTATCAGCATTCTTAGCATTGTTTGTCATCCTTACTGTGACCAACAACAATCAGCAAGGTGATGGTCACCTGTAGTATATTCCGCTTTACATTAGGACATACAGCAATCACCCGGACTCTTCGTCATGGATCGACAATGTAAAACACAAGCCCACCTCGCTGGACTCTTTTCAGCGTGAATTGCAGCAAAATGAGATATTGTAGATGTTCTACCTACTTTTTGAGGGAATGTACCCATGCCTCACATGATATTTCCCTAGATTAAGATAATTTCCCCTCTATTAGTTGTCTAGGTATTCAGCAAAATGGTCAGGTGGGATTTTGGTCGAATAATTGATCTATAACAATACTTGGGAGGAGATACAACTTGTAGTTCCAAGAAAGTGCAGGTTTAATCATTTAAATGTATTGCCATTGGATTGGTCCGACAGACACTGTTAGGACATTTTTATCATGGGGAGTGTAATAATTGTATGCGCATGACCAATTGATTGGTCATCTTGGGAATGACAACTGAGTTGTAGAAGTGTAGCTTTAAATTGGTGTATTGATCAGCTATTTTATGAAATAACAGTAACTTGCATTAGCATTGCAATGTTGCATTAGTGTGTGTGTTATTTTGGGCCCTCATGAGCCACATAGACTTTGTCTCAATGCAGTGAGAACTTATTGGATTCCCTTGATCCCCCTAATATCATAATCATATTGTTAAAAAAATGTCTTCAGTGCCATTGCAGCAGCGATTACTGTATGGTTGCCACTTGATAGCGAGTGGCTCAACAGACTTTGCAACGAATTATTTTTTATGTAACTTACGTTACTTGTTTCCAAAAACAAAAAGCCTTCAAAAAGACACAGCTTCTCTCGTAGGCACAAGTTGCAACGGAGGGTAGGGCAGGGTAATTTGTATAAATGTACAATTATTAGTGTTACAAATTGTTTATGTGTCACAAGCTGTTGTGTCACATGACGCCTGCCGAAAAGCAACGTCAGTTGTTATGGCGTAACACCAGAATGAACGCTACGCGAGAAATTCATACCGTAAGGAGATCTTATACCGTGCAGGCCTACTGTAAGATGAAGTGATGAATGAAACGGTATAGCAATTAACTACAAGCTTTATTAGTTAGTGTGCCCTCACCAGAGAATTCAGTGTCCCTTTTGCTTTAAAAATAACAACAGATACAAAACTTTATGATGTCATAATAAGAAAATGACAAGATAATGATGCCTATATTCTCCAACAAAACAATAATAGTCAATGACAGAAAAGCAGAGCTGTTTGAGTGATGACAGCAGGTGGGAGGCAGATTCTAAGGGAAGTTGGCGTAAGACTGCCCTCTGCTGTAGCCTCACTGTCGGGCTGAGGACCAGGGTCTGGGACGCGTGAGGACCACATGGGGTTTGGGTTAGGACCGGGGTGGGGGACGTCTTAGGAGCAGGGTCGACCTATTCTTCATCAATGTGTTTTAGGAATTGTCAATAACTTAAACGCTCCACCTCAAAAATGGCCATCAACAGCTGTGCTGTGACTAACAGAAAATGAGAACAGAAGGAAACACCAACAGTTGTCTCTGGACCTAGTTTACCAAAACAAATAATAGCTGTAATAATTCAAATGAGTTGATACCAAATAGTGAAACTTAACCACAATATGAATGCAAAATGAATAAATGCTACTACTAACATATAGCGTTGAAACTAATTCAGGATAGTGAGCTAATGACCTCACACCTGACAAAGTTACTTGGACTGTTGCTCAGATTAGATGAAATCCATAGTTTAAAAAAGTAAACGGCACCTCAATGAAGGGGCCTTCCTGGCAGTCCAGAGATGTCAATTCGATGACGAATCTGTATTCATGAATTCTTGTGACGGTTTGTGAAATTAACACGTGCAAATAAATAATTTTGGAGACAATATTAACAATATTGGAAATGCACATTGCAAAGTAGATCAAGAAGAAGCCAACAACAAAAAGTGCAGCTTGGCCACCACACAGGGAAGAAAAGGAGATCCGTGTGGAGAACTTAAAACATTTGGAACATCTGAACATCTGCTCTCTTCAAACCGTAAAGGAAAATGCAACGCCACGGCAGATTAAAGATGCAAAGTCTGCTCAGCTGACAGCAGTTTGCCCCAAGTGCAAGTGAGAGTGGTGATAATAGTGCAGTATTAACCCAGCAGCATTGTGGGAGTGAATTCCTCATGCAGGGACTCAACATATGTAACACAAGGACACCCTGACAGGCAAGATACATTTATTTTCTATTCACTTCTCTTTTCGACGAACAATGGAATTGTGTAGATTGATCAAACTGAAAAACTCCAATAATGTCAGAGAAAGCCTCAAGCCTTAAAGGTTGATAGTGGCTTGCTGTCTTAGCTGGGAGTGTTCGACTTTATCACTTGGTGTTCGACACACACACGTTTTCTTAACGTCCATTAATCAATTAATACAATTACATTGTAGTATTTAAAAATAATGGTTTTGTTCTAATAAAACGATGACACAAAGGCAAAGGAGCGACCTTAGGCACATTGCAAATTGTGAATGGGTTGGGCGTGATAACAGTTTAAAGTGAATCCATAAAATGTCATTAACATTCAACAGCAATGAAGATTTAATAGACATTGTCCAAACTACTGTAAATGTTCCGCATCAGTGCTGTCTTTTCAACCAAATCAATGCTCATACATAAGATGACGACGGAATAATAATGCAAATTCATTCCCTGCAAATACACGTACAATCCATGTCAAAGGGGCCGGGTAATTGACCAGCCAGCTAATTGATATTCAGGACCAGAGTCTCATAGGCGGCCAATTGACATTCATTCTCTGCTCCCTAAGAACCAGTATGGAGGAAACAAAGCCGCTGAGAGGAGCTGCTTGAATAGCCCCGTGTCCCAGACACTCAGACGACTTCTTCCTCTCGGTTTTTCTTTTTTTTACTCAAGATGTCTTTTAAGGTATAAGAGCAGGGAGGGTTCTATAAAGAAGATCCAAGAGAGCACCTGCGTTTGATTTCTGGGTCCGCAATTGGCCTCATTAGCTGTATATTCAATTAGGCTTCATGCCCCCTGTATTGTCAGGGGATCTGGGTCAAACACTCAGGTCACTTTGAAGAGCTTCAGTACTCTATCCTTGGAGCTTAGAGCCTGCGCACTCTATCCGTTTGATACGAGACAACTGGCTGAAGATTACCATCAAACACTTGTGACTGATCTTGAGCTAAATGACTGACAATGACTTTCTGATTAAATGTTCCTCATGCTACAGTCCACTGACCTCAACAACTGCCACACATTATACAAAGAAAACCGAAGGCTCCAGACTAAAGAGTCAGATCGCTGCTCAACAGGAAGGAGACAAAGGTAGAAACCACAGCTGAGAAGATGAAGAAAGTTTAAGACATACTTAGTTAAAGGCTAAACATTATTTTTGCTCTTGGAAGAAAATGAGCCAAAGTCACGTGGGAACATTCATGGGAAATGGTCCAAAGATCACACTGTCATCACTGGAAATGATTTGACCTGAATTGGACCTAATTTATTACTTTGCTGGAGAGGAAAGAGCAATGGGTTCAAACTGCCATTGTGCAGCAAGGCATGCATCATAATTATACATTTATACATACATTACATTATACATATATGTATATATACAGAGACACACATCATGCTGTTTGTGACATACATCACATGAGGTGATGGTCTTTATTTCACGTATAAGGAATGATTGATGCTGCCTGAAAAATCAAATACTCACCCTGACAAAAGACAATGACTCTGCATTTATTCGTAGAGAGGGTGTTTACAGCTGAGTCAGCTTTATCCGGCTCCATCATTCCCAGGACACCATCTCCATATGGTTTTCCTGGATCAGAAAAAACCCATGTTGTTTTAGCAGGGAAAACCTGCAGAACAAATGATAGTGTTTAGATATATTGAACAGGTGATGAACACATCACGTTTAACTTATTCAGGCTTTTCGCAAATAACCCTGCAGTCCAACACCAACATTATTATTGGGGGGAAATAGGGGGAACATTTCCAAGGAAAGGGGTTTATTTGAGGCACGTGGTTCCAGTATTACTAACAAGAGCCAACTTGGATATCTGTCATTTCTATTATTATAGTCACTTACTCAAAAATGTATTACAATATAATTACATGTTAAAAAGTAGTTATTAACTGGGTATTATAAAAATCAATTTAATATAACGTGATGATTTGCCTTTTTTGGATTACTTCACTACAAGGTATGCAAATATAGAAGAAAAAAGAAAAAAATCCACTAGTAATTTTGATGTATTATATTACATCACATGTAAGCTTTTATCCAAAGCGACTTACAATAAGAGCATTTCAACCATAAGGAAACAAACTCAAAGAACAAGAAACAAAAAAATGCAATTTCATCAAATAAGCCGCTTTACAGCTTGTTATAGATAAGAGTCATTATAAGTCCAGTTTAAGATCTACAGTGTGTTAATGTTTTAGTGGTTTAGTCTGAAGATGTAATTGTAACTCTGTGGTCCTGATGTCATCAGAGAGCTCCTTCCACCGCTCAGGAGCAGGACAGCAAAGAGTCTGTGATCTAATCGAGTGTTTTGCTCTCAGTGAGGGAGGAACAAGCAGCTTGATGTTGGGATGGAGGGTTTGACCATGTCCTGGATGGAGACTGGACCCCCTCCATTCACAGCATCATTTTAAACGTAAAGCAGCAACAACATCACGGTAGAGTGCAAATTAAGCCTTCAGCTGTCAAAATGCGGAATAGTTTGGCACAATACTGTTGTTGAGATCCTAATTTTGAACAGCGGCAGTATGCATTTAAATTAAATCAATCTGATTGGTGATGCATTATTTGTGCTGAAGCAGAAACTTGAAGTAGTTTGCTCACTTACAAGTCATGCCATATATGTTCCCCTTTTACATTCTAAATCACGGCTATAGACTCATCCACTGAAAGCTTTTTTTCATGTTTCAGGCCCATGAAGTGCCGTAATATTTGTGCATGTTTTTTGGTAAAATATTATTCTTAGTTTTAGAGACTTTAAAAGTCCAATGGGAACCAAAGCCTTCAGTTATCAAGCTCACAGGGACTGGCTAATACTGGACTTACTTAGACTCTGGTGTAGATGTTTGTTATCATCAGGCTGATTTTATGTATTTGGAACTAGTAATGGTTAATTGTTGTTTACTACTATTACTAGAATAGGATTTATGCTTAAGTTACTACTCAAAATACTGTGGAGATAACATCATCAGACTCCATAAGCTGATATGTAAGTGTCCAATAAGGTGGTCGTGGGTTTGTACTGTACTTCAGGCCCAGAAGCCATGACAAAGAGGGAATAAAAGAGTCCACTTGGATTAAAAGATGTCCACTCTGTTATATAGTTACAACATATATGAAAATATTTGTGACTATCACAGCAGGAAAAAACAACGTCTTTGCTGCTGTGGTTGAGTCATGATGGCGCAAGTAAATACAAGATAAGTGAGTAAACCTGGACAAAGGCATCTTAAAAAAAATCAAATCTATGTTAAACTACATAACAAGACAACCAAACTAAGGGAGAATCATTTGTGCAACCTCCGTGTGTTCACACGAGAGCTCATGTGGAGATGCACTTATTTGCAACACTGTATTAGTGAAATGAACCTTTATTAAATAGCAATATTCTCCATATACCACCTGCTAGTCTCATAATGAGTAAGGATTCAAATTAGGGAGAGGCGCTCCTTTCTTCAATGGCAGCCCGTTTCTTTTCATCAGTGAGCGCTTCAATATAATACAATGATGGAGCGGAGAACGGGTGAAGAAAGGAGAAAATAATGTACAGCACAAAGCAAACCTTTTTTCACAGTTTTAAAGGCTTAACAAGGAGGAATTTTCTGAAGCAATAACCTTATTAGATACAAGGGGTTGTGGCATTATGTATTGAAAAGCAAAGTAATGGGTACAGGTAGAGCAGAGGACAAAGTCAAAGGCTATTTAATGTGAGGACGTGTTTATAAGAATAGTGCCTTAGCTACTAGGCAGTGCAGCTCAGAGCTCAATACAGAGCTCCCTAATATGTTATTGTATTATAAACTACGTCAGCCCTCATATATATTTACACCAAACATGATGCATGTGGCAGATTGAAACTCTTGTTTAAAGGAGCCGTATTTTTAATAGTGACAAACAACGGTTTGCTTTGAGTGGTTTTAGTGGAGTAATGTTTGTCTGAGAAGGACTTTTTTCAAATGGTCTCTAAAACTTATTTTTGTCCCTATATGCCACACACACACAGTCCATTTGTTCTAAAACACTGTCTACACAATATAGTCTGGGTCTAATTTTTCTGAAATGTCCCAAATATTGACCAGTACTTACAGCACACTGATCCAAACATAAAACCGTTTACTTCATCAAGGAATCTCCAAAGGTTGTGTTTCCAAACACATTCAAAAAGGCATCAAACACACAATATTACTTTATTTCAACAGTTTAATAATATAGGACGTCTGATTCTATTAATTCAGTATATATTCAGTAGATACTATGAATAGCACATCGTAAATGATTATTATAAATATACAATATAAATATATCATATTATAAATATATTATAATATGAATATAAGAATTCAAGGGAATTTCCAGGACACTTGATTAAATCCAATGCCCTCACATCCCTAAGGATCCCCCTGGGTCTGTCAGAGGGTCGAGCTGGTGCAGGTCGAAGAAGGCAGGCAGGACTCAAATGCAGGATTCAGTTTTCCGGAATGTGCTTTTTATTCAACACAAAAACTAACAGAAGCCAAAAGAACGTGCACCAACAATGACTGACGTTAGACAATGACGCGACAAGGGACAAAGGACACACAGGGCTTAAATACACAAGGGAGGTGCAGGTGATTGGACACAGGTGGAAACACTCAGGCAATCACAGGACAAGGCAGGAAGTGAAGTTAACCCAAGACCACAAGGAACATGAAACTTCAAACTAAAACAGGAAGAGAGACCAAACCGTGACAGGGTCTATGATTGACTCCCTGCTCTTGGTCCCTTAACCCGGATCAGGCCTCTCATTTGAGACTCAGTTTGGGTAATATCTAACCGTTGGGCTCGCACCCTATGCTACTCCTCTTCTATTTGTGCGAGACTACAATGCAAAATGTAGTTTTGTGTGCACTATACAAACTTTACCTGAATACGAATGACATCTGCAAACTGTCACCGCCAACCATCCCCATATGTTTTGGTCAAAATTAAACAAGTTCTGGGGTCCCATTTGAAACACTCGGGGCGGTAGAGCGGAGCCTTTCACAGCTCTACTCGGCACCCAGCTGCCACGAGCCAACAGGAAGACGCAGCGTGGCCTCACATTACTCAAGTGGAAACAGTAACAGTTGGTGGATTGAGATCTTAGAATTCATTGAGAGAACATTATTTATATTTGCAGGCACACATATATGTTCGCTCTTTGTTACGAGTTTTAGAATCAAACTGAATTCATTTGATTTGTCAGGCGTGTATTGATTGAATGCACATGTTGATACAATTCACACTGAATAGTTTAATGTTCTTTCAGACCTTTGCTTCTCGAAAAGTTCTCTAACTGGACCTCGTTACTTTTACTTGATAGACTATGACATCCTATGTTCTGATTTTAAAGAAAAGCCAACACAAACCTTTGTGAAAATAAAATAAGAATAGAACTAATGGAAGTGTAGAAAATGAGCTTGCCAAGCTCAGGCAAAACCAATTCTTAAAGTGAAAGCTATCTTCATATTACCAAACTACAGGAAGTCAAATCCAGCAGTATTAATCTAATACCCTTGAAGGCCTGCATCAAGTACAGTATATAAAAAGGGGTCACAATCATTTTAAGCACTAGATGAAAGCTTTTAGTGTATGAAACAACAATCTGAAAGAAAGGAATGACCCCTGATACCTCGAATCATTAAGATATGAGCAATCTGAGCCATTGTTGTTTAGTTGCAATAATAAATGTGCGTGTCAGTTTGTCAAGTAGAAAGTAACTATAAAAAAGACATTATGCCTCCCTGCAAAAAAAGGCGTTTCTCATTTGTGATGGACGAACACTGTCTTAAAAATGAGTGAATGTCTACATTCAATCTGACAGAAGTACTCATGGAAGCACACATAAGACCGAATGCATCATCTCCTCCTGGCAAATGATTAGGCGATCATGAGTTCCATGTACAGTTACAGACAGAAAAGTACTGTGCATTGAGAAGCAGATACGCAAAAAAGCATTTAACACAATGCAGTACTTATGGCTTGCACTATTTATTCTGCGTCCTTTAAGACACAAACTACAGGAGCAGGCACATTATTCCATTAACAAGAAACTGCTTTGTTCACAAAACAATCACGTTTCAAACCACCACTGAATCCACAGCACATTGTGTAGACCCCACAGTCAAATTCACCCCAACTCACCCAATCCACTGAGATTTGAAAAAAGTATACAGAAATTATTGGGATTTTTTTTTTATTGACAACAGAAACCCTCAAGGAATTTAGCCAAAAGAGAAATAATCAGAAATATTAAAACACATCATCATGAAGAAACAAACGTCAAGTTCCACAGAGAGCTATAAACGATGAAGAGGACATTTGATTCAAAGCCAGATTTTTCCTCTTCTTTCAAGTAAATAGACAGTGTGGTGAGGCCTCATCTACTGCTGGCCACAGAAGCACGCTCACATACCCTTTTGCACACTACAGCGCTTCAGAAGTCCACTTGACAGTTCTATGTTGCTTGTCATGACATCTCATTTATTCCCTTTAACACAGTCCAGCCATATGCAAGATGTCCCCTCCCCCACCTCCTTCCGACTGGCATCCCTCCATCTCTCTAATCCTTCCATTCCTGTCATGTCAGATCTTAGCGGACGCCACGGGTCAGTGCCTCACTTTCTGAAGAGACTCCACCATTCATAGGGGAGCATAGTGGGAATTTACATCTCACGGCAGCGTTTTCCCCTCCATTTGTTATAATGTCAGGTCACTGCACTGCTCGGCTAGCTGAGTGGGAAAGATAATGGCTTCAGCACACTCCCTGCCGATTTATTACACACTCACTGGCTCTGACCTTGTCTGCAGCTCTGGATTTTTTTTTTGTCAGCCTGCACTACTTTCACTTGCCAGTTAGCTAGCTAGCTAACTGTGATGCCAATCATAAATGCTTTCCCGTGGACCTGGAGTGATATTAATTCAGCCTTCTCACACTATTTTCAGATTGACAGGAAATAAAAATATCCAGACCTAGGTTATATTTAACTGTAACATAACCAATAGGCTAAATTATACAAGCATGCTTTGATACAAACCTCGTGCACATCCTAATCTAAGTGTCACGTACGGGTGCAGTAATAATTGTGAATGCAATAGTGTGTGCAACTGTAAGACAGGAAGGACTGTATGGGATTGACTCTGGGTTGGTCCACCGTGAGCTGGAAGGTTGGGACAGATTGCTGCACAACGATTGGTCCAGGGAGTACTTATAAGCGCTGCAACTACGGGGACGAGAGGAGGTGCGACGGTGACGTGCGACCGCGACGTGCGACCGCGACGGGTGACGTGTGAGGAACCGATGACAACGCAGACGAGTCGGGAGCCGGAGGACCAGGAAGTGCCGGGAAACTACGAGCCTGCTTACCGGCCGGCAAAAGTTTGGCGGATCGGAGCCAGCGGAGATCCAGACCCACCGATAAGTGCTTCGTGGCCAGACCACCACGGAGATAACAGCATACAAGACTTGTGTAGCCGGTACGGATTATCTCGGTCGGCCGACCGACGGACATTATTCTTCTTCAACAGAGACATTGACAGGTAGGGGGGACACGTGACGGGGCGGTCCCTCCCTCCAACGCATACCTCTTCTCACTGCAGGGACTATGCTGAGTTGTGTGTGTGGTCAGTGTAAACTTTTCTTGTCCGTGGTTTTTCATGTTGTCGGGGTATAATCAGATTTGCTTGCTGTGCCATGTTTACCATTTAACCGTGTGCCAAGGGTTTGCTGTGGAATGTAGTGCTAGAACCTTCATTGTTGCTCCCCTGTTTAGGGGGGGGGGGGTATTGTAGTCTTGCTACTGCCATGGTCATGCTCGGGGGGTACGGGCCGATCCGTAGTGTCTTCCCTCCTTGTGTCAATGCTCCCCATATCTTTTTATATAAATAGTGTGCAATAATAAACATATCTTTCTAAACCCTTCAGTCTGGATGTTCGACCAGTGCGAAGTGCTCTTCCTGTCAATCTGTCTGGTCTTTCTCAACAGGCTGGTGGGCTGACCCCTGGACAACAAGACCAACTCCAGACCCTCTTAGAGGAGTGGCAAGGGGCCTTTGCACAAGATGAAGAGGACTATGGCCACACTGATGCAGTGTACCACCCCATACCCACCAAGGACGCTGCCCCCACACAAGAACGATATCGGCCAGTGCCACCCAGCTTGTATGCAGAGTTGAGGGCACTACTGCGTAAGATGCTGTACGGGGGCGTCATCAAGGAGAGTTCCAGTCCATGAGCAGCTCCGGTGGTCTGGGTAAGGAAAAAGGATGGCTCCTGAAGGTTTTGCGTTGATTACTGTAAACTCAATGCTGCCACTCACAAGGATGCTTATCCACTCCCTCGGATTGAGGAGTCCTTGACCAGCTTGAAAAGAGCAGAGTGGTATTCCACACTGGATCTAGCAAGCGGCTACTGGCAGGTTGAGGTTGATCCAGCGGACAAGGAGAAGACTGCCTTTACCACCCCATTGGGCCTCTACCAGTTCGAGAGGATGCCGTTTGGGCTATGTAACGCCCCAGCTACATTTAAGCGGTTAATGCAGCGCTGCCTTGGGGGGAAGGTACATGACTTTTTACTGATTTACCTTGATGATGTGATCGCCTCCTCACCTGATTTTTCTGCCCACCTAGGACACCTTGAACAAGTCTTCCGGCGGCTGGCCGAGCATGGGCTGAAGCTCCAACCTCTCAAATGCCATCTCTTTCAGCGCTCTGTACAGTACTTGGGCCATGTAGTGAGCCAAAGGGGGGTAGCAACAGACCCCGGCAAGACCGACGCTGTCGAGAAATGGCCGGTCCCCACGACTGTCCGTCAAGTCTGCACCTTTTTGGGCTTCGCGGGCTACTATCGGAGGTTTATCCCGGCCTTTGCCAAGAAGGCTGGTCCGCTCCATGGGTTGCTAAGAGGGGCCACGGGGGTGAGGCAACAGGGAGTGGACTGGACCCCTGAGTGTGAGAGTGCCTTTACGGTCTTAAAACAGGCCGTAGTTTTGTGAAAGTGGGCAGTGACAGAGAAATTCAAGAATTATCTGTGGGGGGCAACCTTCCAAGTCTTCACCGACCATCGGCCCCTGCTTCACCTTCGCACCGCTAGGTTGGGAGCCGTGGAACAAAGGTGGGTCGCACAGCTTAATAACTTTAATTTTCACTTTGTGTCACAAGCCTGGTGGGGAGCATCAGAATGCCCTATCCAGACTTCCCGGCGTCACGGCAAGACTCATAGAGGCACCCGGGTTGGAGTTGGAGGACCCAGAGGAGCGGACATGGAAGGAGAAGCAGCAGGCAGACCCCGAATTGAACCATGTAGTGCAGTGGCTTCAGTCCGACCCGAAACCCACCTCTGTAGAGTATCAGGCCCTGAAGGAATCGGGTAAAGGGCTGTGGGGGGAGTTGGAATGGTTCGAGCTGAGGGGAGGTGTGTTGATGTTGCGGGACCACTCAGTGAAGGGGGCAGATGCGGTCATTGTGGTGCCTGCTGAGGAGAGGCGGCTAGTTTGGACCAGGTACCATGAGTGCCTGGCGCACGCTAAGGGTCAAAGGTTGCAGAGGGCCCCACGAGAGCGCTTCTTCTGGAAATCTATCAGCCGGGATAACCAAGACTGGGCCAAGGAGTGCCCCTTGTGCTTGATCAGCAGTGGCCACCCTGAGGTAAGGGTACCATTAACTTCTATAGAGTGGGAAGTGCTGGCTCTAGATTATTTGTCCTTGGGCCGCCCCGGGGTTAGATACTAGAGATGAGCCGGATACTCGGCTGAAACGAGTATCCGGTACGGATAAAGCACTTTTGCCGAGTACGAGTATTATACGAGTAATACGAGTCAATATCTGTGCTCGGATTGAATAAACGTCCTCATTGGGTAGCTGTCTGTGTCTGCGTTCTGTGATTGGCTGGTAGTCACAGCGCCCCTCCCCTACACACATACTTTTTGTGTTGCTGTGTCCCGCTCAGCTCACTCATACACAGAACTCCTCTCTCCCTCCCTCAGTCACCAGGTTCGCGGGTCTTTCCCGATAAATTTAAACGATTTCTTCGCCTTTATTTTTTTTACTTCGGTTTGTTGTTCTTAACTAGTAGAGTTCAGGTAAACGTGGGGCTTGTTAAGACATGGTGCTTAAGAATGCGACTCGCGTTGCGTCTCTGCCTTTCGGAGTTTTTTTTTCAGTCGGCTCTAACCAGTTTTTTTTTTTTTACTTCACGCACTGACCTCTCTCTCTCTCTCTGTCTCTGTCTCTCTCTCTCTCTCTGTCTCTCTCTCTTTCCCTCTCTCTCTCTCTCTCATCAGTTTTTTTTACCGTCTGCTGGCTCTCTTCACGCACTCAGTGTCTGACGTTGACTAGTTGTGTTGAATAACTAAGTATTAATATTACAAATTAAGCTATACACACACACTTCCCCTCTCTCTCTCTCATGATCATCAGTGATAAGAATAAAGAAGGAATGCTGTTTTAACCGCAGAAAGGCTTAACCCGACAATTTACGGGGTAAATCCTTCCTACTTTCGGGTTAGGCCCCGCCCATTTTCGGGTTAGGCCCCGCCCAGTGCGAGTACGGATACAGATAATTCATATAGTTCAACAGATACAGATACAGATAATGCTGTACTCGCTCATCTCTAATAGATACCAGTACATCTTAGTGATAGTTGACTTGGAGGTTTGCTTTCGCAGTACCCACCAAAGATCAGACAGCCGCCACAACGGCCTGGACTTTATGGGCCCCCGTGTTTCAGCCCTTTGGGTGCCCAGAGAGGATTCTGACTGACCAAGGGCCAGCCTTTGAAGCAGGATTGACTCAGCAGTTGTGTTCGCTGTACGGCTGCCGGAAGATACGGACGACGCCCTGTCGGCCGCAGGGAAACGGCGCCTGTGAGCGAATGAACCAGACCGTACTTAAGCTCCTGAACACCCTCGGTCCAACTATACAGGACCGCTGGGATGAGTATCTGCCAGAGTTGGTTCATGCCTACAATAACACCCCCCCATAGCAGCACTGGGCTGGCACCTTTCTGGCATGCCAGGCTGCCAGTGGACCAGGAGTGGGGGGCATGTCGGTCCCAGAACCGTGGAACCCCATTGGAGTGGTTGATACGGCATCGTAATCGGCTGAAAACTGCTTACCTACTTGCTCGGGAGGGCAGCCACCAGAGACAGCAGCAGGACCAGAACCGGCGCAACCGTGGAGCCAATGCAACATCTCTACTACCGGGAGAGCGTGTTCTCATCCGGAACTTTCGCCAGCGTGCTAGGGGTAAGCTAGGGCCCCATTGGGACCCCCACCCTTTTGTTGTCCTCTGGCAGTCTTCACCCGGCCAGCCTACCTATGTGGTTAGACCTGAAGGAAGGGACGGGCCAGCTCGCACCATTCATCACAACCATCTACATATACAGCCGGGAGGGTGGCAGGTGGAGGAGGGGACTCACGGGGAGCCAGGTAAGGAGGCGGGGGGTCATGGTACGGAGGTTAGTCGCAATGGGGTGGGCTGGTGGCCGCTGAGGTTTCCAGGGAGACAGGTTGGGCCAGAGGCAGTTCAAAATGGGCGGGAGGCCAGAGAGGGAAGCCAGATAGAGGGGGATCCTGAACAAATAAGGCGTAGGTTGGAAGGTCAGGTTGAGGGACCGCGCCGGTCCCAGCGGGCTAACTTGGGAAATTAAGCCTATCCGGTATCGGGAATAGTGGGCGGGACGACCACCGGTAAAGCAGGGGGGTGTGTCACGTACGGGTGCAGTAATAATTGTGAATGCAATAGTGTGTGCAACTGTAAGACAGGAAGGACTGTATGGGATTGACTCTGGGTTGGACCACCGTGAGCTGGAAGGTTGGCCCAGATTGCTGCACAACGATTGGTCCACAGAGTCCTTATAAGTGACGTGTGAGGAACCGATGACAACGCAGACGAGTCGGGAGCCGGAGGACCAATAAGTGCCGGGATCCTACGAGCCTGCTTACCGGCCGGCAAAAGTTCGGCGGATCGGAGACAGCGGAGATCCGGACCCGCCGATAAGTGCTTCGTGGCCAGACCACCACGGAGATAACAGGATACGAGACTTGTGTAGCCGGTACGGGTTATCTCGGTCGGCGGGAGCGGGGCGCCGGAGACATTGACAGGTAGGGGGGACACGTGACGGGGCGGTCCCTCCCTCCAACGCATACCTCTTCTCACTGCGGGGACTGTTTGCTGTGCTGAGATGTGTGTGTGGTCAGTGTAAACTTTTCTTGCCATGGTCATGCTCGGGGGGTACGGGCCGATCAGTAGTGTCTTCCCTCCCAGTGTCAATGTCTTCCCTCCTAGTGTCAATGCTCCCCTATCTTTTTATATAAATAGTGTGCAATAATAAACATATCTTTCTAAACCCTTCAGTCTGGTGATTGTGCTCCCCAAAGATCTGGATTGAAAAGGGCAATTAAAAGCTCTATGCGACACAAGCTCCACATTAATCCAGTAGTGACAGAAGCAGTGATCAGGTATCCCAGATGCCCCATTTCTCAGCCAGATAGAAAATATTATATCTACAGCATGTATTTCTACCAGTTACATGCATTACATACACATACCATTTAGTTGATGCCTTCATCCAAAAAAACTTACAATCAGTAGTTGGGGGTCTCCGGGACACTCTGCCTTAGGACACATATCAGCTGGGATTGCTTCAGTTTGGGATTGAACCTCCAATCCTGTGGTTACCAGAGGACACTACTCTACTCACTGTCCCACAGTCACCATGTGCAATGAGAACCTAAAGAGTTAGCTGTGTACGTCATAAGCAGGGGGCTGAAGTGACAGCAGGCTCCTTTCAGTGCAAAGAGAATTGAGTGGCTCTAATTTGAGCTCCTCCTAGATGTCTGAGTTCCTAGTCCCTGGAGATGAGCAATGCCATCCTGAAGAGAAAATTCATTTGGCTAACTGTGATCTCAATCTGTTGGTTATCAATCAATGCTCTACTCATCTCCCAGTCCATCTTAATCGCATTTATAAAGAAGTCCCCTAAATATTCCAAACCCCTTTTCTTGGAGCAGCAAATTTAGTAAGAAAAAAGGTCACAGTCAGAATATGCCTTATCTGGCAGCAAGAGCATCTAAGTGTTCGGGTTGTTCGGAGACAGTCACTGATCAATGTCAGTCAAACATGCAGAGATTCATTTCAGACCAGCGAATAGAGAGAATTAACTTAGTGTCTTCCTCTTAGTTGTGGTAGGAAAAAGACAGAAATCTCGCAGCCAAATGCCCTGTTGTGAAGAGAAAAGATAAGGGGGCCGAGTAGCTAACCATGAGGGACCCCAGTAGTGACGCCTCATTGTTAAGAGATACAGTTTCACCTCTCCCAGTTATCTTGTAAGTGCAATCAGGATGCAGTATGGATGTGAACAGCTTCAGAAACAGTTATTTAATGGTTGAGAGGAAGATGACGTGGAAGGAGGAAAACTAAGGTTGCTCTAGAACCTTAGTTAAGAACATGAAGTGGAGTCAGAAAGACTGTGTCCTCGTAGAGATAAGTTGAGTAAATATAACACACTCAGGTGTTTTAGAATGAACGGAATAAGAGGCAGGCAGTCTGTAATTCGTAGAGGATAAAGGGTAGAGAAGATAGAGAAGGGAGGTAAGAAGAAAGATGTCATCCAAAAGGTAAGAAAAGTATCTTACAAGTAGTCTTACGGTGTCTTTGGTTTATTCCATTACGGACATGGCTGCTGCTTCTTCTTTCTCCTAAATTATTGTCTGTGTGGAGCCCCCTCTGAAAGGGTTTACATGATTAATGACCTGGAAATACCTTATATTTTCATCTGATTAAATAAAATTGAATGGATTTTTACATTTTATAAAGAAGTGACTCCAGGGGGCTAAGATGACATGCTTGAGAAGCTCTAGGGAGGGTGTTTGGCGGGGGTGCGCTGGGTGTGAAAGAGACTGCAAATTAGTGCAAAGTGTGTGCAAGTGCATGCATGTGTACACCCATGTATGCATGAATGAATCCATGTATTCTCGTGTGTTTGTAAGGGGCGTGTGCAGAGACGCATGTGTGTGTGTGTGTTCATCACTATGTGTGTGTTACTGGGTGAAACGGGGCCTGGAAATGTTTAAGGGTGCTGGTGTTGTGAAGCAGAAGACATCAGTTTGTCACCATCCAGTGACACTACCTGCCACAATCATGTGAATGCCAGACAGGCTTGCTGGCAGCACAAGCAAAGTTTCTTTTCAATTTCCCGAGAGTCTAATTGGGCACTGGAGCATTCTTGTGTGACACCTTTTCATAGATTGTGTGTGCATGTGCTTACATGAGGATGTCCAAATATACTATTATTCACACGTAAAATGTGGATAAACACTGTGCCCTCGTTCATGCTAAAAAACAAATTCTACTTAAGCCATATTATTAGCGTAATGCAAATTTACTGTCATGAATAACCATTTAGAGAGAAACTACTTTTAAGCAGAACCCAATGTTGTGGGTTTGCCCCCTTCCTGTCAAAAAGTTGAGCCAGCAGAACAGAGCCTTGTGAGCGAGGAGGCTCGAGACCGAATGTTTGATTTGAGCTCTCCATTTTCACATTGATTGGCCTTCATACGACATCAGGTTCCTTTTTTATGGCATCCGCAAACCCCCCCTCACTAGGGTACTTAACGGTCGTTGAACTTAGGGGACTATTTGTCTCTAGACTGATGAAATGATACACAACTTTTGGTGGCTACAACTATTTGTAAGGCAACTATTATTATATAATATAATTATAATTACCTTATTGCTTTAATAGAAAGTATTGTGACTGGCAAACAAAAAAAACCTGGAGAAGAATGAGAAAATCAACAATGTGATGAGACCATGTGAGTTGATTGATTTTCTTCCATTTTGCATGTTTAGAAATAAATTGTAATTACAGTAGCATAAAATGCATTAAATCAAAGCCAATATGTTGTTTCTATCCCTGCCTTCAGCATATTCGTTACCAGCACCATGATCTGCTGGAGTGGAAAAATGCAGCACAGGAAGACAACTTTGTTCCCTATCTTTGTGGAGGAGGAGGATTCCATATTTTCCACCTCTTCAGTGGTGCAATAACTGCCAGCCTTCCTGGAAGTATCGATCAAACACTGTGCATCACTGCACTTAGAAAAGAAGGTCTCTCTTCATCAACATCAAACCCATTTGAGCAGAAAAACTGCAGTGTCCAAATGATGTTTACACTTCTGCCCCCATGTCCCTACTTAGTGATATAGCTGCTGTACCCGGCGTGTTTCCCTCAGCCAGCCGGCGCAGGAAAGATTAATGATCCTGTGCTGCCACAGCCCAATAACATTATGTGACATTTACAGAAGGCTAAAAAGCAAGGGCTTAAACACAGCAATTTTCAAAGGTCGCTCATTTGGAAGTTTAGTGGGAATAGAGCTTTGGGAGAAAAAGAAAAGGCACATTTTCAAAGGCTTACCATTGTCTTCACTTGTCAGTGGTGAGACTTGGGTGAAGAAACGACCTCAAGATCCTGTGATTGGCACTTCATTCCCTCTCATTCAGCGTGTGCTGTAGTTCATTCTTACGTCGTACACCAACTACTAAACATGTATTGTATTCCTGTTTCCAAGGCTACAATAACTTTTTAACCATTTGACGAGATTAAGTTATGTTTTGAAATGAAATGTTACTTTTGATTGCTTGCATATTGTTCTTCTTACTGCGCCAATTTGGTCTCCTCATGCCATAGATTAGGAGCGCGGAAGGCAGGGGGGGGTCAGGATGTGACGATGGACCATATGGTGTCCTATTCGGTTGAGTTCTGACTAAACTTTGTATTGAAGAATTGGGAAAAGCAAAATAACAATTTCTCTTCCATTTGTAACATCTGGGGTGGGAACATTGGAACCATGGATGAAAAGCCGCCGCCATGAGTTTTTTTGAATGTTTAGCGCTCTGTGTCGTGTTTGAACACGAGGTGGCTGAGTGGTGTTGCTGCTGTCATAAGGGGAAAAACTGAAGCCTTTTGAGGGAAGACACTATGCAACCTGCCGGCATAATGGCATCCTGACAAACAGCTGCCCATCCTCTGACAAATATTTGTTCACTGTCGCTATCTACCATCATGTCCCCCGTATCATTATGCAAACAGCTTATATAAACACCTTTAGCACGAGCCACGTGCCGAGCAGGCCATCGGCACTGAGTTCCAGGTCCCCTGCTTAATGGGGCCAGGACTTTTAACTCCACGTGGGGAGGTCAGATGAGCACCGCAGGTCCATGGCAGCCGCAAAGAGTGAACATTGGGCTTCAATTCATTCAGTCAGTAATGAGTTAGGAAGTGGCAAAGAGCATCATCTATTCCTTTTTAACAGTCTTCCTGGGTCCTTTCGTTGTCTTGATTTACATATGTTTATATGTTGGCAGCCTTATTTCTTTAAAAAAAAAAAAAAAAAAAAATATTTAGCTGTTCTTGTTATCTTTTACTATATTTTTGGATTGTGTAATTAACCTTTTCTTTGCATCCTATACTGCGCCAGCACTTTGTGATAGTGCTTGTTTTTATTCATCACCAAAATACTCTTTCATTTGTTGAATAGCAATATCGTTCTGCTTCTTTTATTCGTTCTTAAAGAATGTTTTAATTCGGCATTCTCCGTCCCCTGCGTAGTTCATGGCTTGTCCATTCTTGTGAGTTCTATTAACAATGCAAATAATGTGGAGGACAAAGGGCTTTGATAGAATCGCCATTGGCATCAACATAGAGCGTATTTGTTCCGTTAGGTCTTCCTTTAGGGCGGCAATAACTATGTAACTTGGTAGCGTTATGCTTGTCCAGATATTGTACAATTCTTGTCATTCATTTGTGGACAGTAACATGATGGGAAAAGCTAGTCTGGCTTATTCTTGTACTGTCTCTACCATTCACTCTGTGGTTCATATCCAAGCCAAAGGTTCCCTGTAGAAACAATGTTTCCATTGCATAAGAGCCTTGTGGGATGCTGGTGATTGTTCCATACCTGTGTATACCCTGAGGGTCAACAGGGAAACAGACTTAAGCCTAAAACGGTTTTGATTTGAAAAAAGATCTTCATTTTATTTATTTGGCAAGTCATCCTGGAATAAGTGGATAAGGCCCGAAGGACGAGGTCTCCGGGATCAGTAAGCAGTGCACTTGCCAGGAGGGTTGTGGCTGCAGCTAATTCCTGATGATGGACATTGTCCCTCACATCCCTCACACTTCCATTTCCACGGAATTCTGTCACGGTTTGGGTTCATGTCTTGTTTTATTTTGTAGTTTCATGTCCCTTGTGTCCCTGAACTTCACTTCCTGCCTTGTCCTGTGATTGTCTGATTGTTTCCACCTGTGTCCAATCACCTGCACCTCCCCTGTGTATTTAAGCCACGTGTGTCTGGTTCCTTGCGGCGTCATTGCATGTTATGGGCGGCTCGGCTCGGCTCGGCTCGGCTCGGCTCGGCTCGGCTCGGCTCGGCTCGGCTCGGCTCGGCTCGGCTCGGCTCGGCTTGGCTTGCAGATACATGACATGTCATTTAGCTGAGGCTTTTATCCAAAGCGACTTACAATAAGTGCATTTCCACATAGAGATACAAACTCAGAAGAACAACTAACAAGAAACTACAATTTTCATCAAATGAGCAGTTTCAAAACATGTTATAGATAAGTGCCATTATGAGTACAATTAACTACGATTTGCTAGTTGTTTAGTCAAGGTAGAGTCTAAAAAGGTGTGTCTTGAGTTTTCGGGGGAGGATGTAGAGGCTCTCTGCAGTCCTGATATCAACAGAGAGCTCATTCCACCATCTGGGAGCCATTTGGGAGATAGTCCATAGTGTATATTGTTCCAGGTCCCTGTCTCGTCTTTGTTCCCCCCCCCCCCCCTTCTTGCCTTGAACCTTTTTGCATTTCGACTACTGTATTTTTTTTGTTCCTTGAACTTTGCATCTGAGTCCTCCCTCCTTGCCCTCACACCCACCGTTGTGACAAATACATATGTCACAACGGAATGAATGAATGAATACTTGAACTGGAAAAGCCCTTCTGATTTTAAATATTTGAATGAGTGAAATGTACATGCTGCAATGAAACGACCATCTTAGGGCTAAAAGAGTCTTCACTGTCCCCAGCACATTGACAAATTTGTCAAATATGTTGTCATGTTGTCATGATTCCAGCCAAACCAAGCTGGACCTTTGCTGTCTCCCAGTCCGACCTGCACATCTCCGAGCCCCCAGCAACAGATGCTGCTCCACTGTCAAATGGCCTACAAAGCAAACTGCACTACTTTAATCCTATGTGTAGCCAGCATTAAAAATTGGATTGAGACAGATAAGATTAGATTATGCCTGCGGGATTTGAGAAAATGTGAAAGCCTCGTTTAGGCTTTAACATAATCTCCTTTCCCTCCCAGCTAGCATCAAGCCCCCCAGCAGATGCCAGATACACTTTGTATAGTTGTCTTATTATATTTTATACTCTTCTTTTTCGATTTGGTTCTTTTTTTTATCATGAGGACTGTTGCCTTTTCGTGGGGATTGTGCAGGATGGAGAAAAGCTTAAGGTTTGTCAAAGCGCAAATATTTTTGCCTCAGTGCAGGTTCATCGACTGAAGGCGGTAGCTTTTACACTGATTTCTGCTTCTTCACAGCGAGAAATCTGATTCCTATCAAGCACAGCTACATCGGCCGTGACCAAATCATACTGAGTGCTTTCAGGAAACCATCTTTGTCACGTTTGAAAAGCAATCTGCACGGTCAGACTACAATAAAATGTTCTTTTTCAAGTAGTTGTACATTGTTTCAAAGCATTGAAAAGATAGAAAGTCAATGGTTTCAGATCAGTGTTGGAGCAGGCCAAGAGTCGCTACACATCGTTTCACTTTCAGGAGAGTATTCAGCTACTGTCAAGACCCCATTTACACTCAAGTGTACTTCATTTGGGAAGGTGCTAACCCTGAGGAGTAATTACGTATATGCTCTGAAAAACAATCCTTCTGCCAACATACTCAACCAACAAGGACAACAAAAAGAATTATTAACTATTTTGACAAACAAGCATCATGGAAAAATAACTTAACTACTTCAATTCATATTGTTGTTATTATTATTTGTATTTTTTATATTATAAGTAAAAGTTAATTTGCATATGGTGTGATATGAAAAGGGAGGGGGGTGGGGGGGTCTGCAAGTACTTCTTTGTTAGGATTTGGGTTGAACACGAGAAGATGAAGCAAATACAAACATGAAGACAAAAGTGCTTCTCCCAAAAGTGTTGTTATTAAAACTAACAACCCCATACTTTAGGTCTATTAGTGCTAAAACAAATAAAAACGATCAAAAGATCAAAAGGCATTATAGTATAATGTTAAAAGCATTTCATTTTACAATGAATTGGTTTATTAGTCCATTGTTGTGGGCAAAAAGTGATAATCATGTGTAATCATTTTGCCTCATTTATGTTCAGACAAGGTGTTGATTTGTTTGTGCGATCATTCCATCGGGTGTAGTTTGTGGTGCTGTTGCATGTTGCTGTTAGCTATGCCCTCATTTGCATGAATTAGGGGTGCAAAACCCATGGAACACTACTTTCATTAGTTTTGGCCCAGTGTTCTAACAAACTGGTGTATATACTATGTCTGTAGTGTGTGTGTGTGTGTGTGTGTGTGGCAGGCTTGGTTTTGCACCATGTTGCTTGAACAGCTGATTACAGAGCTGCTTTCATTCCCATGGCAGATCTTAAGCAGCTATAAGAGGCCCCGGCGGCTCTAAGTAGGACCCTGTTAAAGTGGCCTGCTGGTAATGCACTCAGTATACAGTGGGACCAAATCTCTCCATCTCCATCTCTCTCACACACACACACACACACACACAAGCGTCACAACAGGCAGCCATTTGTTGTTCAGGACGTGTAGCCGGTGCTCTTGGGTAACATCTTTATCCTTCCAGCTCAATCTGGCCTGCATCTGCCGGGCAGGAATTACACTGATCTACTGTGACACGGCCCCCTCTCCGCCCACTGCAACCCCCCCACCCTCAACACCATCCCCCTTCCACTGTTATTATAGCCTTGAAAATGGTGACAGAAAAGTCACTTACATGCTGATTCACAGCACACTCTAATAATGGTTAAAATATGAATTTCCCTTTGTTGTTCAGTTGTTGTTGATGTTGTTGTTTTTGTTGCTGTACAGACATACGTCATTTCTAGTGTTCCTAGTGTCACAGTTTTATGCCTAATTGTATTTGTCTTTGTAACAACCCAATTCTAACTGTTGAGAAATGTACAAAAACATGACATTAGGAAACAAAAAGGCCCCCAAAATGAATTCCAGTCACATTTTGAAAAACAAATGGAATATTGTCACATTATATTATTGATATTCAACGACTGCACAAACACCGTCTGAAGTAAGGAGAATGCTTCTTTTCACCGTGACCCCTGACCTTACAGTCAAATATGCACGAATAGGAGATGCAGGTGCTGGAAGCAGCAGTTGTACTGACTGACGGTTTTGAGGAGGGGGGCGAGCAGTTTGTTGTGGATGACGCGTGAATCTTTGCTCCTCGTGGAGCCGTCTGATCTCTGAGGGATTGGGGTTACTTTTGAGGGGCTTTTCCTCGCGGCTCGCTATGAGCTGGGGGATAAAATACATCCACACTTTTTCTCTCTCCATCTCAGGCGGCTAATCCACCAGCGGCTCAGCCATTTAGCAGCAGCGCAGGACCTCTCAACCTGAAGAGCAGCATGCTGCGGGGCAACGGAGGGGGGGGGGGGATAGTTGAACAGCTGCTTATGGAACAAGACTCCACACACACATGTAGACCCACGCACACACACACACACTCACACACACCAGCCCCATATGGCAAGGGGGCCAGATGACAAAACCTCAGCTAGGGTCACACTGGGTTCTGACTGATCTGCTTTCAGCAGAAGGATTAGGATCCTACTGTTTTCCGTTTCCAACCCGTTTTTGTCGTTGTGAAATAAAATAAGAAAGAGGAATCACATTTTTCTTTCAAGGCAACCAAAAGTCTTTATTATTTAAAAGCAGTACCGATATTTTAGTTTAGAGTGGCTGACATGGATAAAACCATTGGTATGTGTGTAATATGTCATTTAATATTCTTTGAGAACAACTACGTGGTATTAAAATAGAAAAAAAAATAAAAAACTTTGACATTATACAATATTTTTTTAACCAAAATATCTAATCTTAGAAAAGCACTAGAGGGATCTCTGATGTCTCTTTAGTTGTGCTCCTGCTCTGTTGTGGTCTGGTTGGTTGCAGGAGACGTTTGTACCTTCAGGTACATGCAGTGTGCTGTTGACCAGGGTCATTTGGATCCTCCTCACACCTCACATCACTGATCACTGTTTCGCTGATCACTCAGCTTTCAGAAGACACTTAGTTTTGGTTGGGCACATTTTTAGTTGAAATGCACTAGGTTTCTTTTGTTTTTATTTATGTACATACCATGTTTATGGTTTTATTGATCATGTGATCTTTGTTCTCTGTAAATCTAAACCTGCCTTCTTGCAATGAACAGTTTGCAGATTTGTTGATGTTTGTCTCCACTCCACAGAGAAGAGTGAGAATAACAACAAACCGTGGACACAAACACAAATGAGATGACATTTGTATTTTGCTTGCTGCATGAAGCCTAATGTTATAAGCACAACAAAATGAATACCTTAGACAATACAAAACAATTAAAGACACGTGTCAAATGGACGGTTGGATTGTCTACCATTAGTAGTGTCATCGTTGAAATGATTTCCACGTAGGGTGGCTCCTCCCTGCCATGATGCCGCTTCACTCTGCTGTTTTCCCCCACTGTCATAATGTCCTCTGCTTTTGTGTGGGCACAACCTTTGCCCTCTCGCACACGCTCGTAACTGAACCCTGCAGGGAGACACGGTGATCCCTGTTTATCCCGGGGCAAGCGTGATGTCACCCGGAGAGATATCAAACAAGCTCCTCAGATTAATAACACCCTGTCAGTGTGACCAGATCCTGGATTTATGGCATGGAGATGGAGATGTGGCCCAGAAGGGCGGGGGGTGCCAGCCGGGATCACTGCCATTACTTTGAAGTCGATCTTGCACAGAGATTAGTTCCTGGACAAAGACCAGCGTCCAGCAGCGATGCGTCCCACCTCTCCCTCGTGTGACAGGCCGATTTCTGCAGCCATGAATCAGTGCCTGTTAGCTGCCTCAGCGGCCTGACAATCTCAGATTCGATCTTCCATCCCCTGCACGGATGCTGCTCACACTGCGGGACTCAAGTAGCAGATAGCTTGCCAATAAACAACGCTGTTCAATTCAATCCCTTCTGTGGTGAGAAAAAATGTATTTCAACCAAAAAAAAATTGTTTTTGTTTGTTATTTGTGTTTTTTTCTGTGTCGGAATCTATAGTATAGGTAAGTCCCTCCTGTGTTCACCTTGAGAAGACATAAAGAAATAAAGCTTTATTTCATTTTGCCTCAACAATGGTCAGGAACATTCTACCCCATCATGGATGTGATGCAGTTTTAAACAAAACGTCTAAACTTGCACACTACAATTGGTAGTCTGCTGGGTCTCTAAGTCAAGTCAGGACGAATTTGTGACTTCATGATCACCTAATTGAGTGGTTTTCAAACTTTGTTATTCCACCGGAATAACATCAACTCAAGCACGATGCACGTCATCTCTAACCACTTGTTCATCTCTTACTCGCTTCCACTCTCTAAAACTACCGTCCTCGCCCCATCAACTGACCCTGTACCTGTTTGTATGCAGCATTCGCTCTGTTCTCCCTCCTCGGTTCTATCAGCTCTCCCCTCATAGTCTCTCACTCAAACATCCGAATGTTGCCGCAGAGACTCTCCTGACAACTCTGTCCTCCTCTCTCTGTTCTCCTACTGTTACTGGGAGCTGGGGCCACAAGGCCTTGGACTCCAAAACAGACTCGAGGCGGGGTAGTCGGGCAAAAAATGTCTTAACTTCAGGCAGGGGTTGGGTAAACGGGTAGTCAGACAGAGCTGGCGGATCAATCCAAATCGGCGGGGAAAAAGATTAACGTGTAGACATAAACGGGTCAAAACACTGGAGGGCCCACTCGGGAAAATCACTGGTAGGCTCATTAGACAAAAGACACAAACTGGCACAAAACAAGCAATCGGCACAGACTAAATACACAGGGGACCGAGACACAGGTGGAAAATAAAGGGTGGGGCTTCCAATCACCAAGGGGCGGCGGCACACAAGGAGGGAGGTGTCTGAAACGAGAGGGAAGGGTGAAGGACAGAAAACATAACAGAAAACAACCCGTGACCTAACGCCTGCAGTCTGGGTGTTAGACTTAAGACGCGACAGGCTGGCAAATCTCCTCTGGCTCCGTGGCCGTGTGAACCTGCGCCACTATGCAAATATAAGGAAATAGCGTAAATGCAAACCACCTGACGACCTGCATGCGTTTTATCTATATCTTCTGCCAAAAGCTCTATCTACCAATCCAGAATTTAGTCCTCATTTTCAAACCCCCAAAAACTATTTTCTATCTTGTCCAAACTTCTTGAACCCCCCAGTCCTCCTCCCCCCTCCAACCTTCTTCCAGGAGTCTTTGTCAACTATTTTACCAAAAAAATAGCTGACATACGCTCCTCTTTCTCTAACCCACCTCCTTCCACCTGTATCCCACCGACTTCACCTCTATCGCCCTCGCTTCCCTGTTTCACACCCCTGTCTCCTAATGAAGTTCTTACCTTAGTAACCTCTGGCCGTCCCACCACCTGCACTCTTGATCCTTATCTACTCCCTTCATCGTCGTCTTTGGCAGGTTGAATTTATTCAGCTGTCACAGGAAGAACATCCTCTACTGAGCCTTTTTGGTGATGGAGCTGATGTTCAGCTCCCACTCGAGGTACTGGGTGATGATGGAGCCCAGGAAACGGAAGGAGTCCACAGTGGTGACGGGGGAGTCACACAAGGTGAGGGGGGAAGGTGGGGATGCGTACTTCTTGAAGTCAACAACCATCTCCACTGTCTTCAGGGCGTTGAGCTCCACGCTGTTCTGGCTGCACCACGTCACCAGGTGGTCAGACTCCCAACCTGTAGGCGGACTCGTCCCCACCAGAGATCAGTCCAATGAGGGTGGTGTCATCAGCAAACCTCAGGAGCTTGACGGACTGGTGACTGGAGGTGCAGCTGTTGCTGTACAGGGAGAAGAGCAGAGGGGAAAGAACACAGCCTTGGGGGGAACCGGTGCTGATGGACCGAGAGGAAGAGACATGTTTCCCCAGCTTCACGTGGTGCTTCCTGTTGGACAGGAAGTCAGTGATCCACTTGCAGGTGGAGTTGGGCACGTGCAGCTGGGAGAGTTTCTCCTGCAGCAGAGACGGGATGATGGTGTTGAAGGCAGAGCTGAAGTCCACATAGAGGATCCTGGCGTAAGTTCCTGGGGAGTCCAGATGCTGGAGGATGAAGTGGAGGGCCATGTTGACATCATCGTCTACAGACCTGTTGGCTCCGTAAGCGAACTGCAGGGGTTCCAGGAGGGGGTGGGTGAGGGTCTAGGATTCTGTTTCCAACATTGGACTGAATGAGAAACCAAAGGGGTTTATCCTATGAGAAGCTTGAATGGGAGGTCTCCTGTGAGAAAATGGAATTGGTGGACTAAATATTCTACAGAAAAGGACTAGTGGTTCCGCACTTCATAAGCATATAGTGGGCCATTATTTATTCAGATGCATGATCATAGACCACTGCATTATGGTAAAGCTCAGACCTGATGGCGGCACTAAAAGGAAGCTAAAGGGTCACGGTGGTCCCTCAACTTCATCCTCTTGGACCTACGAGTATCTCTTCTGGTTTCCTGGCTGCTATCTGTGAATGTTCTCAAGCTGTACCAAAATATCCAACAGAGAGAAAGACTGGAGACCAGCTGAATAATTACTTTAAAAAGGATCATAAATGATTAAATATATACATTATACATACAATATGGTGAAGAGCAAGCCCCTTGAATGAAAAACTAGACCAAACTTCCACTGTCAGCACAGGGCCGGAGCTTCTACTGGTCAGATCAATAATCACATCCACCCAGCTGGAAAATGACTCATGTCATATTCAGACAGGCTCCAGACGGCCTTGACTAACTTGTCATTTCAAGTTAAGCTTAATTGGAAATTCACCGGCACTGGCTACTGCACAATTATTCACATGGTGAATGTTCAGTTCCCGTATGCATGGGTTTTTTGGGGGGGTTGTGCCTCTGTATCTACTTTTCCGTTAATATGGGTATGCTTTCCAGAAAACATTGATTAATATATTTGAAAGTTTGTTAAACAGCCAAAGTAATTGATCATGATTAGTACACCCAAAGTATAAACAACAACAAGTAGATCTGACTCCGTTGGGCTGGAGGTAGAATCTCACATGTACATCAAACATGAACAAAGCACAGACCAAATCTTATGCATGCCACTAAAAGGAAGGGTGCGCATTGGCATTCATCATTTGGGTTGACATTTATTTGAAAAGATGTATGCATAGTCTCAGGATGAAATATTTTTCATGAGTAACTTTAATGTTTTTTGGATTATTTTCTGTGTTCACTTTTGAAGCAAATGGACACGAGCTGTTGCTTTGATAACCCCTGGGGGGCACTGATATATCTGTTGCAACTGTCAGTGCTGCCGTTTTTATCATTTAAAGGAACAGGCAGATTAAAGGTATCTAGTGGTGCATTTTAAGCCAAATCCTTATAAAATCATTATTATCTCACTGGAAAAAAATGTTCATAAATGACAAATAACTGACATCCGTCAGTATGAGACATTGCTTATATCCTCTCTGCGCCTGGATGACTGTAGACAAAGCCTATTGAATGTGGTTTCACTTTTGTTTACATGTTGGTGCTTGTTGAACAGAAATATTGATAAAGTATCAGCTTCATACATTTCTCTAACCTCAAAGCTCAAAACACCAGTTACGTCTTTGCTTATCGATACTTCCATCGTTAATAATCCGAGGCCCGTTTAATACCGTCTTGTAGTACGTTTGTTCTCTGTATGTTGGGTTTGTTCTTTCTAGGTAGCTGTTGAAACATGGCAGGGCCACATGGTGGTCTTGTGATCATACACCAATTTAAAGATTGTTAAAATCCCATTTCTAGCTAATTAAAATCCGGTAAACGTTCCATATTGTACCCTTAAAGTGCCACACATATCGTATTGAGGTCTCTGTGTATTTGTATCTTCAGCGTTACTCCATTTTGATTCTTAACAGCCATCATCTGAATCTCAACATTACTTTATATTTCTTTATTTATATCTTCCTGCACATCAGCTTGTTGTGTTTAGCAGTGATAGTGGAGAGAACCTTGATGTGTGCCATCCAGTAAATCATTGTTGACCTTTGTGTTTAACTGTGTTTTAGCTGAAGCTTTTAGACGCAACAGTCCACGCAATCAAGTCTTGATTGATGCCATTATTGAAAGTCGGTCCTGAGACTTTCAGACGGCTGTTCTGAAGACAATGCTGAAAGCTTCTGGAAGTTGTCCAACCAGCCCCGCTTATTGATGTGAAAGCGCACAAATTAGCGTTCAATTTACCTTGAAGGGCCATGCCTGCTTTCCTGCATATTGTACGGCTCAAAACTTTATATGTAGTTTAGAACGTTTTTTCAATCACTTAATTAATATAACTAAAGACATGGAAAGGTGAATCAGTGTTGTTTAGTTTTCGGGGATTTTTTTTTATTGAGAACACATTTCACTCCAATGTACATCTTCAGAAATTAAAAATAAAGTATCCCTAAAAAAATAATAGTTGCCATACCCATATGCAGCATATACCAATACCCTGTCTCCATGACGCCCACAGTGATAAACATCTGTACAAACAACTATATCAAGTTCTCTTGGTAATTCAAAGAAATAAAGGCAATATAAACAAAGACAATAATACACTAACACTATGAAGTTTATCAAAAATAAAAAGCTATGAAGCTAATATACAAAGAGTTGAGCATTGAGCATTTTTTTCTGAAAATGTAACCCCCTGATGTTGCACATGTGGCATAAGCACATGGTATTAAAATACATCGGCCTGACAAAGAACCAACTGGGATTAAGATTTTGTCTCTGTAGATAAATGCCTGGTTTCATGTGTCACACTGTGCTCTTTAAAGTCACAGTTTGTGTCATTGCCTACCTTTTCGACAGAACCTCTTCCTTTGTCCACTAAAACGCGTATGTGCATACATGATTGTGTGCATGTGTGTGTGTGTGTGTGAGTGTGTGTGGGTGTGCGAACAATTCCCCTTCATTACCCCAGAAGTTGCTGCAGGGAGGAATCATCTCATCCTTTCCCAACATGGAGGAGAACATTCAAAGGAGAGATGCCTCCGAGGGATATGTCTGAAATCCACTCCAACACACTGCGATACATTAGGTGACAAACATGTGGCAACCATCTCTGGTCCCTCACCTCAGCACACAGGCTGTGTGGGGTGCTACCTCCCCCTCCTGGCCATAGGCGACACCGCCGGGCTTCCTGTGAAAGGTGAGTCGTTTGCTCATGAACAAAACAGCATGCTCACAAATCACAGCCTCCAAGTAAACATGTGACACTCGGATTCTCTAATTACCCTGTTTATTAGTTTCCTCGCTTCAGCTCATCTGAAAGCTTCATCAACAGCAGGACATGTCCAGTCCCAATCCCAAAACACCAACTCCATTAGACCAGTAACCAATGGAGCGGCCAAGCTCGGTAATGAGGAACACTGTGACATCACATCGGTTATGGTGATTGGCCAAACACCAAGGATTAATTAACTGCAAGGTGGTAGTACTGGTGGCTTTTGACTTCAAGCAGTGATTTGTCTAATGACAATTTACATAACATAAATATACACAATTATTTAAGGTTTTGTCTTAGATCAGTCCCTGTATTAACCTGTCAATCAAAATGAAAAAGAACGATCTTGGTTTTGGTTTATTTTGTGTCCAATGTTTGATTGACATCCTGTCTTTGTGGTCTTTCCCTTTTTTTCGTGTGAAATACTTCTGTTAATCATGTCACATCCTGTTCTATAGTTGAGATTCTTTAGAGTTGTCGATTGTGAGTGTTTCCTGTTTTATTTTGTGTTACTCTATCTCTCCTCTCATTTCCTGCTTGTTGTGCCTCATTTCGGCTGCTGCATCCTCTAGAGGAACTAAGCTTTTACACTCTATGTTGGATGGGTCCTTCCAATACCGCATAGGCTGATCGAGCGCATAAATAACATACAGTTTGTAAGTGTGGAATATTTAGGGTTCCTAAATAAAAAATAAATTGAATAATGAATAAAAAAGAGCTTGATTTGTTCACCAGTATTGATTTTTACAAACAATGAACAATGAACACCCAAATAACTCCCATGTGTCTGGCCTAAAGGGGGATTTCTTTCTTGCGTCATCACCCCCCACCCCACTCTTGTTGCCTAGCAACCTGCTGTGCTTGCCTTATATCTTGATAAAGATCATCTAAAATGCTGAGATATTAATCTTCTTCTCCTTTTATTTAGTTTAACTTTCAATACAATCAATGAAAACAACAGCAGCGTAAAAACGTGAGTTGAAGCAGTACATGGAAGGACTGCTTCTACAGGGGGGGAGGAGGGGAGCATGATGGAGTTATAAGATGGATTTTGTTCTCACGTCACATTCTCACATGTGTATTGAAAAATATGACATTGCTTTCCAAGAGTGGCAGCCTGTGGAACATAATAATATTACATGTTATTTATAACCCACTCTTCATCAACAGATCTCAGAGTGCGACAGAGCCAGCAACATAGGTAAAATATTAAAATAAAGTAAAAGCCAAAAAATAGGATGCCTGTCAATACCAACCTTGACGAGAACCTCTGGGCAAAACCAATGTTGCCCCAGGCTGAGTCTATTTAAGGACAGTGATTGGCTAAATTGTATGTCACCGTTTTTTTTAATTGAACCAGCAGTTGGCTAAAGTGCTTCTTGGACCCACCTTCTGGGGGAAATCTAAGGTATGACAGGCAGTGACGTGCAGGAAAAGCACATTTTTGCACATTTTCCTCTTTAATTCAGGAAGGGGCGCTGCGGGTGGGGCGACACCCAATTTCCTTCTATTGGCCAGCCGCCACTAGTTACCACCGTCACGTAGCTTAAGCAATTTAATAAACTTGGACAACTTTGGAAAAACATTTGAGTGGTAGTGTATTTTACTGTATCGTACTGAAAGTGAATTCTAGCACTAACATTTAAAAGTGAACACTTGCTTAAACCGCTCTCCGCTCACCTGGCTCCATCCTGAGTAAACCTGCGCAAGTAAGGCTGTTGGTATGGACGCAGCACTACAGCCTGTCGTGTGTCCCGGTGGAGCAGAGCTAACCCCTCCTTCCACACACCAACCTCCTCAAAAGGAACAATCCTTTTGGGGACGAGTCAGGACTCTCTGTGGAACTGATTCACCGGGCCCCTCTCCAGCTCCCATTGATTTATTAATCACTCCACCAATGAACTAACGGATCCTGACCTTTTCATAGTCCCTTAGAAGCACCCCCCCCCCCTCCCCTCCCCCCCCCGAACCAGCTGAATCGATCATTTAATGGAAAGTCAAGGCCACACAGATTATTTGTCAGCGTTTTGTCATGCATGCTCCCATATCTAGATAGGTCAATACATTGACCTTCCCTAAGAACTGTGTAAACAACAGACAGGACTGAATGCCATCATTAACCTCTATCATGGCATTAAAGAGCTATTTAAAGCGTAGACTAATGAGGGCAGACTGCCTGAGAGGGCTTCCATTGCTGTACTGTGGCTTGCAGTGATTAGCCAACTGTGGGCAAACACTGAACATTCCAAAGAACATGTTCTTACAGTTCCCACTTTTTGATATTTGATTTATTCAGGGTTTGCACCCCAAAGCTCTATATTTGGGGGCAATGCTTTTCTTATTGTAATACAGTAATACATTTTATTTGTATAGCGCTTTAAAACAGTATGGTGTAGTATCCATGTAATTTCTTTTTGACCTACCTCAAATTAACTGACCCTATCCCCAAGTTCATTTTTTTTCAATACTATCATTGCTATATATCATCTAATAGAGTTGGAGGTAGAATTTATCCTTTGTGTATATTCCTATGCATGACTACTGTCTCTGACATTGGTTTTTCACACTTATGTTCAGTTTCAAATTTAAAAAATTGTCCTGCATCGTTCTGTGCAGGACCGTTTTTTATGCATTAATACAGAAATGATTATATTGTCAATAATATCATGGCAATCACTACATTAGCATTTCCATAGTTATGCTTCAGCTTAGTTATTCATCAAAACCTTTTTTAGGATAGAAAATAAATATAACCACATTTTGGCTCATATTAACCACTACACATGACACAGTCCAAAGTAAATCCTTCTCATGGAGGGACCCAAGTGTCCTAAAAAAACAAAGTGGAAACAGGCCAGCTGGAGCTTACTGTAGAGGACAATGGCTGCTGTGAGGGCTTGGAGGTTGCAGTATTGTCCCCTGATTACTGCAGGCATGAAATCAACTGGATGCACAAGAAAAAGAGAAGGGGGGTCAGGGGAGCCTGAAAACAAAACAAAAACGTGGCTACATCCTAGTCCGAGCAACGGCGGGCCTATCAGCCTGGCCAGTGTGAGAAAGCATTGACTTTCTCAATGGATGTCAGTCACTGCTCAGCTAATGACAGATGACATGGAACATAATGCACCAACTAGATCCCTGGCCGGCACGAGTAATGGCTCTTAAATTCATCCGCCCTGCAGCATGAATCTGTCAAAACCCAGCAGTGCATTGTGGGGTAATGTTTTTCATCCTCCTCCCTTCACCCTGCAGTCACTGTGTGTGGGTGTGTGTGACTGTTTATGAATGTGCATGCCGTCCCCCTCCCCCCTCTCGCTCTCAGTGCCGTCACTCTCCATGCGGCCAGCCATACTAAATACCATTTTCTTTTTAATTAATCACGCCGATCCTATGGAGCAGCTTTGATCAGGGTCCAGCCGTGGAGCTGAAGCTCCAATCAATGGCACGGGGTCAAAAGCTCAGGGACTGTCAATATTTTCCGTAGTGCAAAGAAAAAAAAGAAGAAAGTCCTGGAGGCTCAGGCTGCCCCAAATCAAGCGCCCCGAGGACGCAGGCGGCCCCAAAAAGCTCTGGTTTTTAGTCTTTTGTCCATGTTTCCCGGGTGTAGAGGAGGATCAGGGCTGTGACCCACAAAGCCGGGTCAGGTCTGCCTGTGGCATGCCATGCAGTGTGCTCCCATGACACACTTCATTTTACCCCACAAAGGACACAATGTAGGACTCACTAAAACGCAGTTGGTCACTCTCTCCCCTTCGATGTCGGATGATATTAATAAGTTGGACAATAGAATCTTAGTCATGAGTGAATACTTATAATGCAACCACATTTAAATTTAAATTTAAATCGTATTTAGCGCATCAATCCCAGTTTGTGTTTGAACGGTGAATCATCGAGGACCACCAATGTTGGTCACGGAGTCCCACAAGGTTCTGTGCTTGGACCGATTTTATTTACCCTGTACACGCTTCCTTTGGGCGACATTATCAGAAAACATTGCATAAACTTCCATTGTTATGCAGACGATACTCAACTGTATCTATCGATCAAGCCAGAAGACACCAACCAGCTTGTTAGACTTCAGGATTGTCTTGGAGACATCAAAACTTGGATGACCTGCAACTTCCTGATGCTAAACTCGGAAAAAAACGGAAGTTATAATGATAGGCCCAGAGCGCCTTCAATGTCACGTGATACAGTCTCTATGGATGGAATTGCTCTGGTATCCAACAGCACCGTCAAGAACCTTAGAGTTCTCTTCGACCAGGATATGTCCTTCAACTCTCATATAAAGAAGACTTCAAGGACTGCTTTTTTTCATTTACATATTATATCAAAAATCAGGAAATTCCTGTCTCAAAGTGATGCAGAAAAACTAGTTCATGCATTTGTTACTTCTAGACTGGATTACTGTAATTCTTTTATCAAGCTGCTCTTGTAAATCGCTTAAACCTCTCCAGTTGATTCAGAATGCTGCAGCACGTGTATTAACAAGAACTAAGAAATGAGATCATATAACTCCTGTATTAACTTTTCTGCACTGGCTCCCTGTTAAATCAAGAATAGAATTTAAGGTACTTCTTACCTGCACCATCTTAAGAGCTTGTTACACCGTATGGTCTCCGTGGATCATAGTTTCGTGCGGACCCCGGTTCTGACTCCTGGCATGGCTCTGCTGACACCTGCTGCTGCCATCATCATTACTTTAAATATGATTCATATTACTGTCATCATAAACCAACATCTTTCTGCTCTCCCTCCCCACAGAAGCCTCTGTGGATGGTGGTTCTACCTGATGGTGGTTGTCCCTGCAGTGGTCCTGCCGTACACCTGTTCTGCTACTTGCAATTACTTGTATCATTTCTGTTAGAGGAATTGAATGTATTGTACATCTTTTACATTGTTCATTCTGTACACATGACATCCATTGCAGTCTGTCCATCCCGGGAGAGGGATCCTCCTCTGACGTTCTCCCTAAAGTTTCATTGAAGTGCACCAAAAGTATTTAAAAATAATGACTGGTAGCTCTTGGCTATACGACGTATGGATGTATTTTCCAACCTCATACTCTTACATTGTCATAATGTTATATTTAGTAATTAAAGCCCCTCCTTTTGCACATTTGCGAAAATGTGAGGTTCGAAAAACATCAACAATGGTCCAAAACAAGAGGTCAAGAGAAACAGGATGACAGATGTCTGCTCTTCAACGAGCCAACCACATGTTTCTAGCACTACAGTTGTGAGGAATCATCTCAAACTCAACTCTCAACTGGTCTGGCTCCGGGACCCACCATCACCCTTTATGACAATCCGCGACCCAAATCGATCGGTCAACGGGGGGATGTGCGAGCGTTTTCGACGGGGGGGGGGGGGGATGCACATTTATTATTTGTGGGAAGACAGAGTTCATTTTAGGACATCCTCAGATCTCAGACTCAGGTCTCAGACTCAAACAAAAAAGCTTCAGTTCTCAGACAAAAAGTCGTCAGTCTCAGAAAAACCTCTGTCATTCTCAGACAGACAGGATGTCCTGAATGAACACCGTAGGGAAGAGAGATGCAAAGTCTTTCAGATGACTTTACTGCTGATTTTGCGATCAGAATGTACAGTTCAAACTATGTACTGGCTTTTTGTATTATTTCAAAGACCTTGCTGTTAACTACAACACTCTCCTTACAGAAAGCAGGAACAGACCCTCATGCTCGTTCCTCTTCAGGGGTTCATAAACCCCATGGGTGAACTGAACGGACCTCTAAAGTAGCAACTGTGGACACAAACATACTGTGGTCTAACATGCTTCATGTTAGATGTTAAGTGTCATAACAAGCATGTTAATCTGTGCCTGGAATTAACCCCAAGAGCTGCTGATGTTCAATTTCCTGCTGGAAGCTGCACCCAATACAAAGCTATATTACTGGATCACTCCTGACTGCTCTGTGATAAATTTAACTGTGAGCCGCCATTCTGACTCTGAGGAGGAAATCTGTAGTCAAACACTGCCCTCACCTGGCCATTTCCTATTGTTTCAAGGAAATGAACGTGAGCTAATGTCTGATTCAATAAGCCGGAAGAAAATCTATTTGGTATAGAACTTGATAACCATATGGAAAAATGGTTATGTTGAACCCCAATAACCAAGTTTATCTGTGGAAATAAGTTTTCCTGCCATGGACAAGTTGTTCTTTGCAATTCCCATTAACAGAGGCCACATCTTTTTACAAAGAGTGAGAAGTCTGGTGAAAGAATAAGTTGGTTATAGGTTGTGTTTTGTATGGTCCCCTTGGCATGCCATGCTGGTGATAAAGCCTCGCTGGGAAGCCCACACTGGACAGTTTATTCAAAATACCCCAGGTGAGAGCTAGTTGACATTTGTCCTATGGAATATTTGAAACAAAAATAAAATAATTTTTTAATAGCAGTTTGAGTCCGCAATTTTGAGACAGCTTTGACGGATAACCATTGGGGATCTTCAGAGAGTTCACATCTTACATTTTTCAAGTTGTGTTGATTCAGTTCGTATCTCGGAGCGATTGAGTCAAGTTATCATATCACTTGTAAAACTTGCCATGATGTCAACAGTGCACAGTGTGAGCTGAGTTCCAAGCGACCTGATTGGTTGATCCAACTCCTGTCTGGGGTGCTTTGGCTGCAATATTGTATCACATGTGAAACTCTAATCTCTTTATCATACCTTTCTCAAAGAAAGTGTGAACAAGATTTTGTGCAGAATTGGAACCCACACAAAAGCATCCTGGAAGGTACGCTAACAACCTCACGAAATACGTTGATTCCATTCCATTTACAAAAATGCATCGTATGAATTCTGAAATGGTTCAAAAACTTAGGAAATGCATGCAGAGTATTGTATTTTATTAAGCTTTGAGAAGAGCAAAATTTGAGTGAATATCTCATACAGTTCAAAACTGAAACTCAGAACTATCATTTTATGTAGAAAGTTTACTCAAGTCATCAATATGGATACATTTAATGAAAGTTCATGTTTAAAATGCAGGTTTCTGCTCGGCTTCTTCATTATGTTACGTGCTTTATGAACGACACGCAGCTTGCAACTTGAGGAAGCAATGCAGGTCAATGAATAAGGCTGAACTCTAACCCTCTGGAGCAAGTTAGCTGTTTCTCAGAGTCCACTGGTGGAGGCGAGTAGAGGTCGATGGCAGAGGCGGTAGATGGAGGTTCGGGTTGCAGACGCGTACTAAGAACTTTAAGTAAAGGTGGAGTTTCAGGTCAACGGTTGGAACCAGAGTTGAAAGTTTAGGAAGCCTGTGAGTATTTAGTAGACTAAAGGATAGAGGGGTCGGGTGAAGGCTCAGGCCAAGAGCTGGACCAAGAAGGAGGTGGAGAAGGTTTCAGAAGCCTTTTTCCAGGATGACAGGTGCAGGCCAGAGATGGAGGTGGCTGTGGAGGGCTGACGGCTGGAGGATTTTAGTTGCAAAAAAAGGCAAAAAAAGGCTGAAGAGGTTAGAACTGCAACTGACCACCACACATTACAGGTGGAGGGGGCACCTGTAGTCTACTGCCAGAGGCCTTGAGTAGAGGTTTGGCCTGCAGGTGGAGGAGGCACCTGCAGTTCACCATCAGACGCTTAAGGTAAAAGTTTGGTCAGCAGCTGCCTGCCAAAGACTACAGATGAGGAAGCCCTTGCAGTATTCTGACAGATGTTGTAGGTGGAAGTTTGGACCCCAGTAGTCTGCCACAAAAGGCAGTTTGAGGAGGCACCTGCAGTCTACTGCCAGAGGCTATACAGCTGGTAAATGTTTCAACTGCAGCATTCTACCACTCAAATACAGGTAAAAAAGGAATCTGTAGTTTACTGCCAGAGGCTGGAGGTGGAGTCCCCCCGGAGAACCCGAAGCCCGGCCGCCATTCCGGCCGCCCCCCCAAAAGCCCGAAGCCCGGCCGCCGTTCCGGCCGCCCCCCGGAGAACCCGGCGCATGGCCGCCAACACCCGGGGATCCCCGGGCGGACCAGGATCGTCGGGTCCCCACCCTCCTGCCCCATGTCTGATTTCCCTGGTTCAGCTCCCCTTTTGGACCGTCTGGACTTCGTTCCTTGAGGGGGGGGGGGGTTCTGTCACGGTTTGGGTCCTCTTCCTGTCTTATTTTGTAGTTTCATGTCTATTGTGTCACTGGGTTAGCTTCATGTTACGTCCACAATGCGGAACAATAACTAAACAACAACCAAAATTTTCTGAGTCAAAGTGCCGTTCAAAAACAAGTTTAATTTACAGATAATTGACATAAATGTGGCGGCGGTAGAGACAGGATAGTTGTGCCAAATAAACAAAAGTAACAAACCAAAACTAGGCCTAACTAACTCTTTCTCTAGAAAACAAAACAAACAAAAGGCTGACTGGGATCTCTAAAAACCACTGTTCACAAAACGTACAGGAACTGGCACCAACCACTAAACCTAGTGTGTCTACACATGACAAAAAGACCCTACGTACAAAAGTGTACAGGGTACCCCAGATTTACCTATGCCGTCTACCTCCTTGCCACACAAACAACTTAATAACTCTGGAAAAGGTGTCTCCCATTCATACATCAATCATCAATGATACAGCCCCCCAAGAGCCCAGAGTGCGCCTCTTTTGTAGGCAGCCCACAACAGCGATTGGCTGGATGGAACAATTGTGAGCCACTCCGCAGCTGGCAACTCCGCACAGGTGGACTCCAGTCACCTCCACTAACGCCGGGTCCTGGAAGCACCTGCAAGACATGGGGGAGGGACGAACACCACAGAAGGAAGCTCTGCAGGCCTGTCTGGCCCTGCTGGCACGTAACACTTCACTTCCTGCCTTGTCCTGTGATTGTCTGATTGATTCCACCTGTGTCCAATCACCTGCACCTCCCTAGTGTATTTAAGCCCTGTGTGCCTGGTGTCCCTTGTCGCGTCATTGTTAAGTGTTGCCCGTCGTCAGTTAATTAAAGAGCGCTTTTTTGAAATCCTGCCTTTGAGTCCTCCCTCAACCTGCACCAGCAGCACCCCTTGACACTGTCAGAGGCTTACGGTTTGGCCTTTTGGTGTCTGCCAGTGAAAAAGGTATAGATCTGTGCATCAATGTCATAATCCATGTTAACAATAAGGATTAGTATAGAATATTTGGTGCAGGTAAAAATTGTCACAGATATTACTGTAGGAAGTCTTACATGTACCGGTGTTTTGTGTGATTCTGGCGGTATCACATTTTTTTGTTGTGTTTTTTGAGTGAACACGTTCAATTATTGACGGCAACAAGGACGCTGACCAGCCGTTCACCGCTCGTTGTTCGCTCCTCGCTGGCCATGTCGCTCACAAGTGGCCAGCAAGTCAGCTCTTTTCCATGTTTCCATGTAGCCAGGGAGTTACTTCTTATTGGGATAGTGGGCGAGCTGTACCCAGCATGCACTTCGGCCAGTTTGGTTTCTTATTATAAATGTAGAATTATTAGTGTTACAGCTTATATTTAAAAAACTGCTGTGTTGTTTTTCCCTTTTAAATTGTGTTAGTTGTGGGTTAATAATAGTTGTTCTATAGTCCTAAGTAGCTGTGAGCACTAGCCTCCCTGCTGTCAGTGGTGAATCATACACTCTGTATTGTATCTCCCGGAGAGCGACAACCGTTGTTATGGCGATGCACCCGTATGACGATGTGTGAAATAATCATACCGTTAATACTGGTACACCGGTAGAACCGGTTTACCGCCCGGCCCGACTTCCATGGTTCTACATGCTGCTGGTATCAAACATATGAATAGAACATTGTACAAAACACACTTACTTATTTCTGACTGCAGACATTTGAGTCGGACTCACTCGATCTCAAATGGTACTCAGAATATCATTTTGTATTCATAATGAATGAATAAAGGATTAGATTGTATGAAGCTATACATGACCAGTCTGTCGGTGCGTTTTATGCATCGTCCTTCTCTGACAACAACCACCAAAAGAGTAGGGTCAATACTTCTAAAGCAAATAGCTAGCTGCCAAATTCAGCGTTTTAAAGTTTTTAGAGCTCAACAGTCAAGTCCACAATCCTGTTCCAGGAGTAATAAATCCCAGCATGTTCACAACCCAAGATATGTATATGTATATTTTCTAGAACAAATAGTTTACAGTTCATACTGAACCTTGGTTTCTTCATAATGCATTTAAAACTTGACTTATTTCTTTAAAGGACTTGTTATAAAGGCAATAAAGTCGTGCATGAATATGAGATCCAGTGGCAGCTGGTCATTTGATCTAAAATAAAAAAATAAAATTGTGTGAAGTTTTGTGGGGCTTTTGAGTTGGTCTTTCCTCACAGTGATCGGGGAAAAAAGGTTCCTAGGTGCATCTCAATATTTACAAATATACATGTTTTAATAGATTTCATATAAATGTATAGATATTGTAATATATTTATCCTTTAATATATCATATATTTATATTGTATATTTATAATAGTTATGCTAGTTAAGATATTATGTTGTATATATAGATATTTATATATATATTCATTGTTATACTGAATTGTTCGGAATAGATGTCCTTCTTATGTTAAACTGTTACATGAATACATGTTAAATATTTAAGTGCAAAGTAACTGCGTGTTTGATACCCTTTTTTGCATTGAATCATTGGGACGTTTGCTCTAAACTGATTGGCTGGCCCTACCAACAAAAAAAATCCACCAGCTGCCACTGCTGAGATCAGAGTCCACAGGGCATTCCAGTCCCTCCTCAGCATGTGGAGGTTAGTTCATGTTTCACTGACAGTCTGTGGCGTATCTTTGAGTCACGCTCACAGTTTATTTTGTCTGTTTGGGAGAATATTGCAGTGCAAGAGGATGAAAGACTCCGCTCATGACAGCTTAAATATGTGGTTGAATCCAATAAAACGAGCGTTTGGAGCGCCCTCTAGTGTGCACAGAGCAGCAACTAACCATCCACTGTGGAGGTACAGAGATGAAAAACAAGCGCTCTCTCTGCACAGAAAGTAGGGCAGCTGCTGATGTTGAGGACACTACAAAAAGCATCTTTAAGGACTCTTCTTTCTGGCTTTCAGCTTTCACTGTCCTTCATCACGTGGATCATGTTATTTATCCTCCTGTCATATTGTTTCAACACCAGTCTCACATTCCTCAAGGCTGTCACATGGACGTATGTGTCCAGTTATGGATGCTTAATATCAGTTATGGATTAGTCTGGAAGCTTTTTAACCCTCACAAGTCAACCACAAATCAGTCCTCACCCAGTTACAAAACGCTGTGTTACAAATGTCACATAATATAGAAATGCACGTTTTCCTGCAGCTTTGAGTCATGTTGGACACTGTCCTTGGTCCTGTGTGGTCCTCCAGTGTCCACTGATTGACAGGTTCTCGTCCTGGTGTTTTACAGGTTCCCTCCATCATTTATAGAGACAGGAAGCTAGACTTTCAGAATAAAGTGAAACAGCAATTGAAATGAAAATGAAGAGTTTTCTGCATTTTGTTGCTTCTTCACAATTTCTGTGTCTCTTGGCCATAGTCCATCCAAAGACTATCTATTGTCTACTGTCTATTGTATGACCCCATACATCACACCCGGACTACTCTCTTTTTTAGTGAAAGTGGACTCTATATTCACAATATGTCCCCCTCAAGACAGTGTCGCTTATAGTTCCTGCTACTTTATACCTCTACTACAATCCAAATGAATATGTTGTACTTCTTACTCCACTGTATTTAATAGTTATTCAATTCATAATACAAATTACTTTGACTTCTTTCTGTAGGCACTACTTCTACATGTAGTATTTCTGCACTGTAGTATTACTACTTAAATGATGTCAGCTTGTTCCACTACTCTCCTCTTGAGTGATCATGCAGAGTGTTGCTTTCACTGGACTAAAAGGAAACAGTAAGCAGCTACTACTCTTTGTATCTTCGACGAATGAAATATTTGTCTTTCCCAGATACCATATCAAGGTGTACAAACGCTTAATAAACACTGACACCATATCAAGGTGTACAAACACAAAAACTAACCAAATTCCATCTGGCAAATAGCGCCCCAGGAAATAGAGGTCTTAAGTTACTGTTTTGAATATTTTTAAGGCACACAGATTTTATCAAAATAAGGGAGTTGTGGTTTTGAAAGAATCAATAAAATTAAGAAATGATTCCCAATCCAAGATAATTCTAGCTATTCATCTGTCAGTAGAATGAATAAATTCAGACATTTGAATATACTTATACGTATAACCATTAACATTTATTTAGCATCCTATAGATATAACAAACTAAACATTTGATGACTGCATGACAACAAACCCAGAGTAAATCTTTACAGGCCTTTTGACGAAGAGGTGGACCGGTAATACACAGCTGTAGCTTCTTGACCATCACCAACTTGTGTGACTGGATGGACATGAGAGATGCTCCGGGGTCCATGGGGAAAACATTTATGAGGCTCACCAATAGAAGGGGATGGTGGAACACTGCATAGTCCCATCAAATGACTAAAACACAAATTATATGTAATTATTCAAATGAGAGCAGACATTAAGGCTCTTCTTAATAAAACCCTCATCTGAGCTCCTTCACCACAGCTCCCTGGAAGATGGCGGGGCTTTTGTTTCTAAAGGGCAGGCCGGAAGTGGTTTTATTCTTCCAGTTAGCTTAACACCGGGCAGTCTGGACGTCCCCTCCGGTTTCCTGATCCAACCCGGACTCCTGCACTAAACCGGAGGATGACAGACGGGAACCAATCGGTCCCGTTACGATTTCGACAAAGCGAGTAAGCTCAGCGTCTAAATCCTCGTCATCCGCCGAACCTGCTCGTCCCAGCAGCACAACAACAGGCTCGGACGGGATGCTCGGGACCGGGACAGAATCCCCGGTTATTTACCTTCAGCTACAGGCCACCGCCGGTACCGGCATGCTAATCTGCTCCGTTGAGTGACACAACGGGACCGAAGCAAAATGGGATTCCTGCACCAGCTCCACCTCCTGCTGTGGAAGAACATCTCTCTGAAGAGGAGGGGACCGGTAAGACACCCCGTCGGTTGACACGTGCCGGTCTCTGAGGGGACAGACCCGTCGTGCCAGGCTGCGGTATTGAGGGAAGCGCCATCTGTCTCCGTCTGAACCGATGATGATGATGATGATGATGATGATGTCGCTGAATTATGGTCATGGTGGTGGTGATGATGATGATGATGATGATGGTGATAGGCAGCAGGTGCTGGTAGGAAGCAGCAGGTGTTGTGGTCTAACAGGTGGTTGTTTGGGGCAGCAGCAGCTGTGTGCTCACAGGCCTTCACTGGGTGGGCTGCCATGAGCTCGTCAAGGGTCCAGTTTGTCACGTGTCACCAGATGCACAACATGTCAACTGTCGTGATCACAGGATGGCCAGAAAGGATCATTTGGGAAATAATTTGTAATAACCTGAAGACATGCATGACAAGTTATCACTGTTGACTACAGCGCACTGAGCATCACCTGCATCACCTGCATTTGCATATCTCATAGGCTAATATTTGTGGGAATAGGAACGTTATAGAACTTTTTGTTGGTGACCCTTTAGTTTGACTTGAGAATTGAGGTTATTATCTGTAACCGTTGAATAGGTTTAGAATAAATGCTCACAATGAGCCTTTTCCTTGGGTAGTTTGGCTCTTCCATGAAGTCAGATAAGTGCAATTCAACCATAAGGATACAAACGCAGAAGAACAAGAAACAACAAAGTGCAGTTTCATTTACAACCTGCTTTAACACTACATGTCATCATTCACCTATTCATACACTGATGACAGGAGCTACCACACACAGACACACCTGCCCATCAGTAACTAACATTCACACACTGTAGTCACAGCTACAGGAGCAATGTGTCTTGCACACACACATTGAGATGCAGGTTAGCCAGGCCTGGGATCAGACCACCAACCCTCTGATTGGAGGATGGCCGTGCTCCCCACTCACCCACAGTCGCTCCAGAGCAGAGCAGGGGACCAGGAGATGATCCAGACAAGGAGACAGGGAGGTCAATACTTCAAATGACCTTAAAATACTCACACAACCTAGAACACGCTGTGTACCGCTGAAGGTGGATGAGAAACAGGGCTGGATATGCTGTGGAGTGATGAAATGATGGAGAGTAGCTCGGTGGACACATCCACACACACAAGCAGACACAGAGACACACAGAGCACACAAGGGAACCCAACACATGGCAGGTGGCTTCCCTTAAGCTGAACCATCTTGACTCAAGGTACTTAACCTTACTTACTTACAGATATTTCAAATACTGAACTACCTATAGGTTTATGTCTTTGATCAGGGAAGTAGTGGCTGTTCACTAAACGCTCTTTGGAATCAGGATGGATGGTTGAGTGCACGTAGCCTCGGACTCGTCAACGGTGGTTTGTTTTAACCATGACCAAAATATTTCGCTAACTGCAACAAAATGATTCCAGGTGACTACACTTTGTGTTTCACATCCCTGCATTAAACACGAAGCTCCCCTGCTTCACTGAAAAACACACCCCCCAAACTGGAAACTACTCTTATGCCATCAACGTAAAGGATTCTGTTCATCAAGCGCAATACCCAGCCCTGGTTTATATAAATCCTAGAACCTATGCACACAGCCTGTGAATCTTTATCACTCTTACACAACAACATCACCTTTAAATCGACAGTCAGTATTGAGGAATAATCACTGTCCAGATGTTTGTTCTCATCCAACGTGATGACCCTCACAAGCATGCTGTCTGATTGATGCCTTCAGTCATGTCTTTCTCTGGCAGTCAGAGCCCCCAGTGGCTGACAGCGGTTTATTTTAGTGATGTCTGTGCTGTTTTCCAAAGCTGAAGCTGAATCTGTCCTCAGACAGCCTGGTTTTTATCCCCCACAGATGCCTTTGCTAGTGTCCCGGTGGAGGGGTTGGCTGCTGGCGGGCCGCAGCTATTTTTAGCTCATCTACCTTCAGACATCAAACTCTGAGGAGGCAAGAGAGATGCATTAGGACCCTCCGTCATACGAATAGTAACAGCTGCGTCATTTCTGTTTATACATTTAGAATCACGCTGCCCCCGTTTGGCCTCATTACAGCCTTCCACAGGATGGATGATTGGAGCAGAACAGGGAAGTCAGCACTTAGCTGAGATGGCATAAATCCCACGTGTTGGTCCGTACTGGCAGATTCTTGCCCAAATAAGAGCATCCATTTACCGCTTTTATGTATTCTTTAAATATATCATGTAGGATTTCTTTGAATTGAAGGTTAACGCACTGTACACAATTGCAACGATTTGCAATTGTGACACGGATGAAACTACCAATTCTCTGATTAAAGTTGTCTTGTTTTTCTTTCATGACATTATATCATTAAACAATGATTTACCAGAAAATACTTGAAGTTATCTATTTGGTCAAGGACGTCAGTTAATGATTAAGGTTTTTACCTACAATGAAATATTGAATATAATCCACTGTCATTTGACACTTTATTTGATGCATTTCTTTGACTTGTTGTACTATTCAGAAATTGACATCACCTCTCAAGCCTGCTCACACTTTGAAGCAAAGACACTAAATGTTGGTGCTCTTTGTTCCAAAAAGAAGATGTCATTCGTTACTTGTGCACATCCGTTAAATGCATTTTATAATTCTACTGCTGCCGTCATGAAGAGGAACTAGTGGGACAGACAGCAATCCTGAGAGATGTGTGCTGATCACACGTGTGGGCAGAGCAGAGACAGTTTAAGGGGATCGCAGAGCAAACGCTCCGCCACTGGAGTGCATACGTCCCGACGTCAGCGAACCGCCGGTCGGACCGCCAGCGCCACCCCCCCACCCCCCCCGTCAGCGACGCCACCCCCCCCACCCCCCCGTCAGCCGTTCGCGCCGATCGTCAGTGGCCCGCGTTCGGTCGAAGTCGGCAGTATCTGGCCCGAACCGGAGATGGGTTACAATCATTTATTAAAGGCTCATTTTGTAGAACTTAGTCAACCATAGAATATCACTGATTTTTTTGTTTAATTTGTCCATGTTGTTGAGCTCTACCTGGTATCTATGGAGATTGCAGAGAGCAGGCACTAGTATATAAATGAGGTAAGAAAGCAAAGATGCACCACAGCAGAGTTAGAAACCATTGGCAAAGGAGAATAGAGAAAGGGAGGGGATGAAAGAGAGAGAGCGTTGGGAGAGAGAGGCGATGAAGGATGATGCTGCTGCTGACAGATTAGAGAGAGTGCAAATCTGTAGCAGAAGGTTAACGGACAGTTAAATTAATTATAAATACAATCTGTGAAGTCTAATAGACTACCAGCTGGTTCTCTTAGACTTGGGGCTGGAGAGAATAGAGGTTATCTCTAAATCCTGTGAGGTATCTGTGCTGCAGCTCTTTCTCTGGAGGGCCCTTTGAAGCAGTGTTTAACCTTCTTTCATTATAGCTTTTATTCTCTGATAAGTAAATCTAGGAAAATTGGTTTCTGTGACGCTCAATGTCATACTTCTATGAACTACACTGCAGACTGGATTCTCTGATAGACATCACAGGTGCAATGTGCATCGGTACCTTAGGAACAATGTTGGGGCTTTGTCTGGTTAATAGCTAGTGTAACTAAATCATATAATTATTAATTAGCAATAATACAATTCAGAAAATAAATGAATAACAGGCCACCACCCTCAAAAGGGACTTATAACCAAACTATAAACCAAGTCTCATAATTGATGGTCACTCATTAATAGCAAGTAATTAAAGGTTTCATTTCCAACACTGGACTCTATTTCTAGCCACCAACACAGCGCTTATGTCACCGAAAGCTGCCCCTTAAAGTATAACAGGGTTTATTAACTTCCAACAATACTTGCAACTATCAGATCAATACAAAATGTCCTAACATCTAAACAACAAATATAAAACATGTATTGTGCGATGTAGAGGGGGAGGAGTTTGTGAGTATATGGTGGTGTGGGGGGGTCTGTGACATAAGGAGGGGAAGCTGGAAGCTAAGCTATCAACCACATGGCAGGCCAGGTGTGGCTGCAAGCTGGCACAGGTGTTGTTAGGAGGCTGTGTTTGTTCACTACGTGTGTTCCTAGTGTAGTTAGAATGTAGCCTGTAGGTAAATCTATGTGTGGGGGGGGACATGTGAACAAAAGAAAGAAGGAAGGACTCAAAGCAAAGCAGATCTAAGCCGCCACAGGGAGACATGATAGCACACAGTCACGATATTAGAGATAGAGAACTGAATTCCGCTGCTCTGAACAGGATCAGGTTTCAAATTTGTGGGGATGGATCTAGTAAACCAACAGACAGCGTTTACCAGGTTCTGGGCCCACTTGCCAAATATATGTTATACCACAAAATCATATACACAATCGCTCATTAAATAATTCAGTAAACCAACACATAAACAACACTAATCTAACTTCTTCCCAGACATAGCCTTATGGTGTATTCACACCAAACACATCGCACATTTTTTGCATTGCCTCAAACGTCTTAAATATGCCGCATATGGTCAATTACCATGCATTGCGTCATAGACACAACGGAAAGGGGGCATGGCTTATCAACCTGTAAATAGTTCAACTTTCCCTAATCTTTTTCCCTAAGCATCAACCATAGAAGAAATAACGACTATGTTGTGGCACTACTCACGTCGGATCCCCAAACGACCACGAAATGGCATCCGTAAGGCGGAGGCAGCTTGGTGAATGTCACCGACTTCTACATGAACTGCTTCTGGAAGACTGCTGCTCCCAGCTGTTTGCTCGGAGCTTGTTCTCTCCGATCGCCTTTACATCATACTGAGAACCAAGATTTCACCCAGCGTGAACTGAGAGAATGCTGTGCTCTAAATTCTCATGAAAACCTGGCTTCAGGCCAACTGAAGCTGCATATGTATATCATTTATGGCTGTTCACATCCTCCGCGGACTCCGCTATCGTTCTGGGGCTGCTGCATGACGTCATTAGTAAACACAAGACTGGACATCCGAATGCTGTGATTGCTGCTGCCGGAGATGTCAACCACCGTGACATTAAGAGTGTCCTCCCCATCAACTTTCCAACAAGGGACAATAACACTCTGGACCATGTTTACAGCTAGTGGCGGGAATTCGACCACATCTCAGTGTTCCTCACTCAGTGTACCCCGGGTACAGAAAACGCCTCGAACAGGCACCACCAGTAAATAGAACTGTTGAAGTGTGGAATGATGAAACTGAACTGGTGCTTCAGGACTGCTTTGGGAGTACAGACTGTGGTACGTTGAGAGCTGCTTCTTTGAGGAAGACTCTACAGTGGACCTAGAGGAATATGCATCCAGTTTAATGGGCTACATCAGCACATGTGTCAAGAACATAGTGCACACCAAGCGCTACAGGATTTACCCAAAGCAAAAGCCCTGGATTAACTGTAATGTGCCCATTCCACTGCATTTTTCTCAGGCAACGCTGAGAATTATAAGAAGGCCAGATATGACCTGAGCGATCCATCAGAGGAGCCAAAAGACAAAACAGACAGAAGCTGCAGGGATTCTACTCCACTGCAGATTCCTGACGCATGTGCCAAGGCCTGCAACACATTACAGGATACCAACAGGGGAGCAGGGGGCTTGCAACCACGCTATGCCCGCTTTGAGGCCCTCACCAAAACACAGGAAGGGTTCTTGACCACAGAATGCACACAGGACTCACAACTCATTGTGACAACAGTAGAACCGCGTGTGGTTCTAAGAACAAACCCATGAAAGGCATCTGGCCCAGACAACATCTCCAAGCGTGCCGTCAGGGCCTGCTCATCATCTTTACAACCTGTCACTAGCACTAGCTCATGTGCCCACCTGCTTTGTGCCCCTCCCAAAGAAAAACACTGTGACCTGCCTGAATGACTATTGTCCCGTTGCACCCACCCAATAGTGATGAAGTGTTTAGAGAGGATGGCCGTGACACACATCAAGAAGATGATCCCAGACACGGTAGACACGTTGCAATTTGCGTATCGACAGAACTGGTCCACTGACAATGCAGTGAACGTCATCCACACAACCCTCATGCACTTAGAGGGCAAGGACACCTATGCAAGACACATCTTCAGCTTTCAATATAATCATCCAACACAAACTCTCAGTAAAACTCCTCACTCTGGGTCTGGCACCTGTCGTCTGCAACTGGATGCTGAACTTCCTGTCAGGTAGACCCCAATGTGTTGTTGTTTTGAATATTCATAAAAAATTGAATCACAACAAAGATTGGTGAGTGGGGTAAAAAAAAGATTACTGTCAAAAATCTCAATCCCTCAATAAAACTGTTAGAAACAAGAAACACTGGACATAAGCTGTGCGTAGCTTCACTTTAAAATAAGATGTAGTCAAAAACATAACAACTGAAAGAACTCAACATCTTTTTATCTCAAGGTAAGTAAGGATGTGATTGGACTTAAAATAACTGGATTAGCTGTGACCCTGAGATTCTTTTTGCTGACGTCGGCTCTGCTTCAAAGGCTATCCACACAGCGAAAGGCACTATTGGGTCCAGCCCACTTGGGGAGTGCACTGCGGGCAGAAAGCTGCCACTTTGTGTCTGTAAGCTTGTGATGGCGGACCGGCAGCAGCAAATTCACACAGCTATGAATTATTGAGAGCTCCTTCTTTCCTTCCTCCTGGGAATTACACCACGGAAACAGTCTTAGATTAAGAAACAGATGAGACAAAGAAAAACAATTCTGGTATCAAAGGTTCAGTGGAACAGAGGACAGGAGAGGGCAACTTGTGTTGCTTGTGTTAAGATATTAATTAGAAGTTAACAGGAAGTATGAATTTCTCCTAAATGAGAAAGTGTCAAGATAACTTTATCAGAAAGGTACATGTAGTAGAAGTCTTTAATAATTGCTTTTTTAATATATTTAGAAAGGTTTTACTCCACACCGGTGTAAAATTATTGAACAGGACATTTATTAGATGCTTGCAAGTATGGAGCAGAGTTGAAACACACCCAAGTCATGCTTCAGGGCTACTCAAAGCCTTCCTTCTACAGCTATATAGTCTAAGGTGACAAATGTGTGACCCCCATCCTGCCGGGAAGGGGCATTGGATCAGCTCCCACTGGTCACCTGCACATCAAAGAAAGAAACATTGACATTGATGATTAAAGGAGATGAAGAGAAACTTTTGTTTACACCAAGGCAATACAAGATATAAATGTAATTGTTTCTGGAGCAATAGTGATCTTAAAATAATAGGATAAATAATATCTCAAGTTATGCATTCCTCCTGTCTTCCCGTCTCCTGCTCCCCTGTCCTCTGTCATTCAATCCTCCTTTCTTCTGTCCTCCGTCATTTGTCATTCTGTCAATCACTCATCCCGTCCTCCTGTCCTCTGTCGGGATGGTCTGGAGGGCTACTTTGTCAGCCAGCAGAGAGGTTAAAAAGCTTGTTAAGATGCGTGGTCCGCTGAGCTCAACAATTTCAGGACCAGTGCAGTTCCGAGTGCCCGGTTTGTTTTAGCATTGTTGACTTGAGTGATTGATCAGCAGTGAAATGAATTGGCGGTCTGAAACACTGTTTGGTTGTAAGGGCAAAATCCGTGTGATGTTCATATGAATAGACCTTTCCGAGGTGTGATGCTGATGCTGAGGAGGGGGAACAAACGTTGACGAGCAGCTGAAGAGCAGCCAAACACAAAGCACATCCTTCACACACACACACACACACATACTCTGAGCTGGTGGACCTACCGAGAATATCACCTGAATCAGCATCTCGTGGTTGACCTAGACAGCCATGTGGGGATATCAAATTGTGCCGACAGAGAGCCGGTCATTTAGCAAGCATACCAGGATGGATGTGCTTATTTATCTTCTCTGCTGGGATAAAGAGCTCATAACTGGAATTACCAAATAGATTTAAATTATGATCATTGATAGTTAAGACTGCAACTGGATGTAGATGAGAGAAAGAGGCCTGTAATGCCTCAAGCATGGGCCGAGGAGCATACAGGTTAACCATAGAAACCATATAATCCTCTACCAATAAAGACTGCACGTCACTGACACAGACTACATGCTTACTTAACACCTCCCAGTAGGTCGGTGAATTTAATATTTGAGCTTTAATTAATACAAAAATCCCAGCGTGCTCTGCTACTTTAATTCACCCATCCATTCATCTTCGAACCACTTATCCTGTACTCAGGGTCGCAGGGGGGCTGGAGTCTTTCACAGCCAACTTTGGGTGAGAGACGGGGTACATCCTGGATCAGTCGCGAGCCAATAGCAGGGCAAGAATCCAACAACCATTCACACTCACATCCATCTACCTACGGGCAATTTAGTTCCCAATCAACCTAATCCCCAGAGCATGTCTTTGGACTGTCGGAGGAAGCCCGAGAACCAGAAAGAACCCACGCAGACACAGGGAGAACATGCAGACTCCACACAGAAAGACCACTGGGTGGAGTTGAACCCAGGACCTTAGCGAGGCGACAGTGCTAACCACAACACCACCGTGTCACCCTCACTTCAATTCAATTCATTTTGTGTCCTTCATACTGATCAGCTATGATTCCCTGTCCTCTCACAAGTTTCTCATTTAATGTTGAAGGAACTAGCTACTTTAGCCCCAATAACTTGACACCTCTGGTATTATCCAAGTAGATTTAACTTTGCTGTGTCAAATGCTACAATCACTACACATGTTTAGTTGACATCACTTGGTATGAATGATAACATTTACTTCTCATTATGAAGATACATAATTACATAATTTAACACCAAGTAACCCATTAAGAAAATATGAAATTTTAAAGTAAAATTATTCACTTAATAACTTCTTTTAGACTTACACAATGCACAGAGCTGCATTAAGATGCACTTTTGCACTTCTGCCAAGTGAATGTGCAGTGAACGAGTGTCCTGCAGAGTGTGTGGGTGAATGTGCATTGAAGGAGTGTCCTGCAGAGTGTGTGGGTGAATGTGCAGTGAAGGCGTGTCCTGCAGTGTGTGAGTGAATGTGCATTGAAGGAGTGTCCTGCAGAGTGTGTGGGTGAATGTGCAGTGAAGGCGTGTCCTGCAGTGTGTGAGTGAATGTGCATTGAAGGAGTGTCCTGCAGAGTGTGTGGGTGAATGTGCAGTGAAGTAATGTCCTGCAGAGTGTGTCGGTGAATGTGCAGTGAAGGAATGTCCTGCAGAGTGTGTGGGTGAATGTTCAGTGACGGAGTGTCCCGCATAGTGTGTGGGTGAATGTGCAGTGAAGGCGTGTCCTGCAGAGTGTGTGGGTGAATGTGCAGTGAACGAGCGTCCTGCAGAGTGTGTGGGTGAATGTGCATTGAAGGAGTGTCCTGCAGAGTGTGTGGGTGAATGTGCAGTGAAGGCGTGTCCTGCAGTGTGTGAGTGAATGTGCATTGAAGGAGTGTCCTGCAGAGTGTGTGGGTGAATGTGCAGTGAAGGCGTGTCCTGCAGTGTGTGAGTGAATGTGCATTGAAGGAGTGTCCTGCAGAGTGTGTGGGTGAATGTGCAGTGAAGTAATGTCCTGCAGAGTGTGTCGGTGAATGTGCAGTGAAGGAATGTCCTGCAGAGTGTGTGGGTGAATGTTCAGTGACGGAGTGTCCCGCATAGTGTGTGGGTGAATGTGCAGTGAAGGCGTGTCCTGCAGAGTGTGTGGGTGAATGTGCAGTGAACGAGCGTCCTGCAGAGTGTGTGAGTGAATGTGCATTGAAGGAGTGTCCTGCAGAGTGTGTGGGTGAATGTGCAGTGAAGGAGTGTCCTGCAGAGTTTGTGGGTGAATGTGCAGTGAACGAGTGTGCTATTCATCAGCTTGTGTAATATCAATTCATGCTGCTAAAGGCCTCAACCTGATACTCTGAACTAACCTGCTATTGATATTAAGTCATGAAACTAGAATGAAAAACTAGTATCATTACAGGTATTTGTACATCAAAACCAACGTGTGTGATTGAACTAGCATTTTGTTTTCTGTCAATGTGACATCCTGATGGGGCTTTTATCAACTCGTCCTTTCCTCACACATCTGTCAAGCACTCCTAACCCATGCTCTGTCAGAATGCCTGACTGAGGCAGGCAGGGAGGGAGGGAGGACTCAAATGCAGATTTCCGGTATTACTCAATGAATTCCCAAATCGTGGACAAAAAGCCGGCAGATACATGTGCACTCACCAGGGGACATCGAACAACATGTAATGACGTGACAAGGGGCACCAGACACACAGGGCTTAAATACACAAGGGAGGTGCAGGTGATTGGACACAGGTGGAAACAATCTTCGACAATGCAGACAATCACAGGACAAGGCAGGAAGTGAAACTAACCCCAGGAACAAGAGACATGACACCACAAACTAGAACAGGAAGAAAGCCCAAACCGTGACATGCTCAGGGTTGGTGATCAGCTTTTTGGATCAGCCGGCCTTTTTCTAACCAAGAAGCACAACAAAGCATTTCATTGTTAGTCTATTATCTGGCAGCTGTCTCTTTTAATAATGATTGTTTCTCTACCTTCCACTAATAATAGCCTTCTCTACCTTCAACTAATATATATATATATATATATATATATATATATATATATATATATATAATATCTTAGTTTATATTAGTTTTTATATAATATATTACTACCTCTATCAGGAGAGACAAGTCAGATACAGAAAATATACATTCATACATTGATACATTTATTTATTTATTTATACTTAAGTTCATTTTTGTCCTCCATACAAAACAAGTAGGTGCAAATAGAGATGAAATATTAAGTATGTAACGTTGACTTGGAGAGCATCAAACAAGTGCTGCTAGGCAACAGACTCTGTCAATCATCAGTTATTTGCAATAATTGTAACTTAGTTTCATTTTAAGATGTTACGGAGAAGAAACAAATGTAGACGCATGTAGAAACTGTGGCCAACACTAGCTAACGTTAGCTAACTAAGCTAATGGAGCTACAAGATTAAACTGAATAAGAAGTTGCAAATAATTCACGGAACATAACGTGAACCTATCAAAACTAATAACTCATGGTTCAAGAACATGTCATGTCTTACAACACGGGGCGGGGGGTACATTAAACTTGTTTCACTTACACTAGAAGCAGAGTGTTGTCGCTACCAGACGCCACTGCTTGCTCACTTTGGACCCGTAGCTTCGCGAGTTGCGCAATTGTGAATCTTCCGGTTTGCATTTGTGAGTTGCTCTGTGGACATTTGCCATCATTGAGACCCATGGATGTGCGGTAGGGCCAAGAATTCATATCACAATATTTAGAAACATTCTGACGGTATCCCGGTACATGCGCTCCAAAAACGCTCCAAACAAACACAGCTCCTCTCCTGGGCCCAAGTTGTGTTGGTGCATCTCTGGGTTTCGCTCTTTTCCGTGTTTTCATGTAGCAACCGTTACTTCTTGTTGTGGCCTGTACCCAGCATGCAGTTCGGCAGGGTAATTTTATAAATGTACAATTATTAGTGTTACAAACAGTGTTTGTGTGTCACAAGTTGAGTTTTTGTTGTGGGTTATTTACTGTTAATAAGTTATTACCATGACTCAATATCAACACACATGAGACGAGTAGCTCCAAGGTGCTCCTCGATGACGATGACGTGTAAAAATAAATTCATCGTCAGTTGTTATGGCGTAACACCGGTATGAACGGTAAATAAAGAATTCATAAGGAGATCTTATACCGGTATACTGTTTGAACCGGTATACCCACAGCTCTAACAACAAAAAGAACCATGATCCATGGAAATCTGCGATGGGAGAAACCACAAAAACTCCGGCAAAGAACCTGAATTAGTGATGTGCATCAATGAGATGTGAATTCTCATAGAAGGAGAGAGAGTGGAGCGAAGTGTTTCCTATGAACCCTCCCAGAGGTCTATGCATTACATTACATGACATGTCATTTAGCTGACACTTCTTCCGTCATCTTTCGCCTAGACTATTGTAACTCTCTTCTGGCAGTGTGCATTCTCTTCTACCAGATCTTCAGACATCCAGGAGACTTAAAATCAGATTAAGTATATTTTCTTTAACCAAGCTAGTCTGCTAAACTTGTTGTTGCTTCTGCTGTTGTTAATTGAAACTTGATTGCTACTTGCTTTATCTGTTACCGTTTCTTGTTCTAAGCTAACTTGACTGCTAGTTGCCTTAGCCTTCCCGTTTTAGTGCCAGTTTTGTTTTAAGCAGAGGTGGAAAGAGTAACAAAATGTTGTACTCAAGTAAAAGTACTTTTACTTAAGTAAAATTTTACTTAAGTACAAGTAAAGTTACCAGTCTAAAAATGTACTCAGAGTAAAAGTTACGGAGTTACTTTTTTAACAGCTGGGTGGGGTGCGGGATTCTAGTGTAGTTAAAAAAAGACAAGGGAAAATAAATTTCAATCTAGTTGTTTTTAATTGAAGGAAGACCTTTACAATTTAAAGTGTAATAGCAAAAATAATAAAATAAAAGAGATAGATGATTTTAGTTCAGATCATCCAATAAAACATTTTAAACATTACTACAACCACTAAATATGGCATGAACTGTGGATTCAGTAAAGCAGGGGTGTTAAACTCATTTCAGGTTCGGCCAGATACTGCCGACTTCGATCGACATATCGGACATGTTTTGGAGATGTACACTTTACCTTCAGGTCAAAATAAGCGGTTCAAATAAACTTCTACATGGTCCCAACCCTGATCAGGTTGGTTGGCCCATTGGGCCTGGTAGTGATGTCACCACATGCCTTTGTTGAATAAAATGTTGTTAAAACTGATAGAAATTGTGAACAAAACTAGAAAAATGTGATCAACGTGACCTAACTTGGACTTGAGAAAATGTTGAGAACAAATGAGACATACAAATAATTAATTTACACAAAGAAACACATCATAGCTGGTGTTTTAAAAAGATAACAAGCTACAAAGATTTGCTCATCTATGTGTCACACTGCGCCTACACTCGCTTTATGAGTCATCACAGCAGTGGGATACAGCAATGTGATCTGAAGACAGGGATTTTATTTGTTCATCAGTCTGTTCAGCACACCACGGATCTATGCATTACATTTTACTGTAATGCATCTATGCATTACATTTTACTGTAATGCATAGCTCTGTGGGTTGTTATCATATTGACCCTATATAGCCCAGAAATATGAAAAAAAAGCCATGCACTTAATAATAAATTCAAACGTTAAGAAGACAAATCCATTAAAACAAAAACGCATTAATCTAGGTGATTATTGTGACCGAATTAATGCAACAAAATAAAAATGAATCATTAATCGAGACAAATGGATTTCAAAATGTGCGATTAATTAGTCAATTTCTTTAATCTATTGACAACCTGTGAGGAAGCCACGACAGAGTGAGTCCTGGACTTAGTAGGAGGCAGACAAGCGAGACTTGGTTCCGGTATCAAAAGGTTTTATTATTTGTAATAAAAAGGATGGTCATTAACCAGTTAAACGGCTAAACAAAACAAATTCATAAACTTGGAAATTAATGCAACATAACTGTCACATGCCCTCAGCCAGAGGTGGAAAGAGTAACAAAATGTTGTACTCAAGTAAAAGTACTGTTACTTAAGTAAAATTTTACTGAAGTACAAGTAAAGTTACTAGTCTAAAAATTTAAGTAAAAGTAAAAAGTAGCTCATTAAAAATGAGTAAAAGTTACTTAGTTACTTTTTTAACAGCTGAGTGGGGTGCAGGATTCTAGTGTAGTTAAGGAAGACAAGGGAAAATAAATCTCAATCTAGTTGCTTTTAATTGAAGGAATTACAATTTAAAGTGTAATAGCAAAAATAATAAAATAAAAATAAAAGAGATAGATGATTTTAGTGCAGATCATCCAATAAAACATTTTAAACATTACTACAACCACTAAATATGGCATGAACTGTGGATTCAGTAAAGCAGGGGTGTTAAACTCATTTCAGGTTCGGCCAGATACTGCCGACTTCGACCGAACGCGGGACACTGAAGATCGGCGCGAACGGCTGACGGGGGGGTGGCGCTGATGGGGAGGCGGGGGGGTGTCGCTGGCGGTTCGGCCGATGGTTCACTGACGACGGGACGTATGCACTCCAGTGGCAGACCGTTTACTCTGCAATCTCCTTAAACTGTCTCTGCTCTGCTCACTGAAGCAAAACAATACGTGGACAATAAATATCAGAGCCAAGAGCAGCGAGTGTAGTCACTCTGTAGTGCCAGTTCTCAATTTTAGATTCATTTAACTGCTAGTGTGTCCTATTTTTGTTTATGAAAAAGAACGTGGTGTCACTGATTAAAGGTGTCAAAGTGCTTGTTGTTTTGCCCTTGGTTTAGATGCCTAATGCATGTAAAAGGATGAACTCATTTTCACAACGCTTTACTCGCCCGAGTTTACTCACCTGACTAGTTGTAATTATTTCGCCTCATTCGCGTCCCATTTTTTCCCGCTTAATTCGCGCCCGAAAGGGGGCGTGGTTTATCTCCAGCTTTTTTTGTTACCGATTTTTTTTTATCAAAGTCTAGATCTAGCGTCTGGATGCCCGCCGCCACTTTTTTAGTATACTAATATGCTCCGATATATAAAGGTGGATTCTTTTGTGCTAAAACCTTCTTGGCAATAAACCTGTTTCTTCTTAGCCAAAATCTAATGATGAGTTTATCTAATATAGGTAGACTCGTCACTCACACACACATAGTCTTTAGGTGTGTGTTTTAGCATAGAGGGTGCAGTATTTAAAAACATGCTAAAACCTGTCATAGTTTTATTGTGAACACTAAGGAAGCATCCACCCAAAGGTTTTTGCTGTGGTGTTCCGCAGCAGATGGAGTCTTTCTCACTCCCTCCCTGATGTAATGAATGAATTTGTTACAGTAGGAAAACTCAATCTGTTCAACAGTGAGATCCATGAGCAGAGAGATGGGATCTGACAAGCGGTTTCATGGTGAAGAACTTCCACTGAAGTCGACCCGGCAGCAGGGTCACTGCACTGAAACTACACTCAGCTTTGGCCTGCTTCCCCTTCCAATAATCTGGTCTATTTTGTCCTTCTCTCCTTCAGTGGGTGCTGGCATTTGAGATCTTCATCCCGCTCGTCCTCTTCTTCATCCTCCTGGGTCTGAGGCAGAAGAAGCCAGCGATGCCTGTCAAGGAAGGTAGGCAGACGAGCCCATGAACCAAATCCATTGTGCTGTCAAAGAATGAAAGGAGAACCCAATGAATGCACTTTTTGATAATGTCAGCAGAGGGACATTTACCAAGGATTTAAAAACCTTTTCAGACACTGCTTGTTCCCTTTTGCAAAGGATGTGTCACGTTCCTCTGATGGAACCCAAACGCAGACCAGACCAGATGGGTTTGAGGTGAAAACAAAGAGTCTTTATTGACACAGTGCAGGAGTAGACCAACGTGTAGAATGGCGAGTCCAGGTGAGGTGGTGGGGTGGAGGCGTCCCCGTGGCCAGGTGCGGTTGACGGCTTTCCCAGGTGCAGAACTAGAAAACAGGACAAAAGACAAGTTAGTGTTCCTCAAGGGGATTCTCGGGATCTCAGTAAGTAGCGGTGGTAGCGAATGCAGGCACACGTACTACTTCGTCTAACAATCCGGCAGGGACTGGATGTCGGTCTCAGCTTAACTAGGGTGGCTGATCTTGATCAGGTGTGTTGGCTTGATTGGCCGCAGGCCTGGAACTCTCCGCCTCTCCACGTTGCTTGGCAACCATGAAAAACAACATGGAAACATGCTCAGGGAGCTGGGGTCGTGACAGGATGAGCAAAGAGCTTTATTTGGTCTGTCGGCAGGTTTGGCAAAATATCATTCGTAAGTGACCAATGACTGACAACGCTTAATCACCTTTGGTCTTTAATGAATGACTGAGAAGTGTAACCATAGAGACAGACCAAGCAAATCCAATTAGTTCTTTACTTCACCAGTAAGGTAACGGATCTACAGGTGAAACTCGAAAAATTTGAATATCGTGCAAAAGCCTTTACATTCAGTATATATTATATACCCATATCATCAAAATTATATCAAATAAAGGCTTGAAACATCTCACTTTGCATGTAATGAGTCTATATAATATATTAGTTTCACCTTTTAAGTTTAATTACTGAAAGTAATGAGCTTTTGCACTATATTGAAATTTTTTGAGTTTCACCCATAAATACACGCTGGAAACCATCCCCATGAAGACGTTTCTCCCGATTCATGTTGTGTAAGGTGTAGATAACACACACCGGACCACTTATCCTGTTATTTTCTATATAAAACCCAAATGTGACTCCCAAAAAAATGCAAAATGCCATGCATTTTAAATGTATACTTTGCTGCTGTTACAAACATGGGATTTGCCTCTCATCATGTGCTGAAGCTTTTCAGTCATTTATTTAGCTTTTAGAACTCTTCCATTGCCTTAGTTCACGTCTGTTCATGTTGTAGTTTGTTCTTATTTTATTTTGATTTATTTTTGTCTTTGCCGTTGACTTCATCTTTGTCTTGTACCTGCTGTTCTTTCTTTCTTCGGCTGTCTTTCTTTATTCCTGTGATGCATGTTCTCAACGTGTTGGATGGACTAGTATGTAAGTTTCATCATCTAAGGCTAATTCTATCCTCACACCTGCTTCTCACATTGTACATTACTGACATTTTGATCTCTTGGTTAACTTGTTAATGCTGATTTGTGGTTGTGTGTTTCTGTCTGTGTTTATATCTCAACCCTGATTTATACCATGTATCAAGGACGGCTATCCTCCAAATCCAGTACACCTCAGTTCCTCCGTGGCTCATTGTAGAAATCATATTGGTTTACAATTCAATTTATTTCCTTGTATTTTATTGTATACCCCCAAATCACAAATTTGACTCAGTGGGATTTACACTCAGTAAATCTGTAAAGTAAGATCCTCCAAATGGAAACATGATGATCGGCGATTTTGGCATGCTGGACTTTAAAAACGTTCCGCTGAACAAATGTCGTGTCCCATCAGCTCTTCCCTCCCAACCTGAGAGCGGGCCTGGGTCGACGATCCATCTTCGTATTAGAGCGCCCCCCACTTCACAGGAAAAATGGAGTGATATGAGTATGTGACAAACACATCTGTGAATCGTCAATCACAACGGTCCACCAGTGGGTACATTGTGTGACTGTGTGTGTACAGATGGACTTTATGTGTCACCATCACTTCCTCCTCCTGCCCTCATTGTTTACAGCCCTATTTGCTACCTCACTGCCAGACTTGCTTTGATACAAAAGCTTTGTTTTCGGGTGCCAGGCTTGAGTCTCAGAAGCAACGATGGCGCAGTATGTCTTCTTTAGACGTGGCAGCTTTAGGGAATTCATACCTGCCTGTTGTTGTTTGGGTTGCAGAAAACGTTTCCTCACAGTCAGTTCACTGATTTGAAATGATTAAAGTATTATGAGCTGCACTTTTACAACATTTTACTAAAGCTTCTAACAGGCTTTTGGTGGATAATATTTCTCTGCAGCATCCCCTAAATGTTCCCAATGGTACAATGTTTCTCTGCCTGTGGAGACTTGAATTGTGCACTCCATACCTGTGTGTCGTGTAGTGTTTGTGTGACCCGTTTTTGACTGAGTTTGTGAACAGCGCCTTGTGTTCTGATGGTTTCACACCTCACTGCGGTGATGTTCACGGCTCGCTGGTCAGAGAGGACTGATGTCAATGAGCTGAATGTACTTAGCTACCTCACAGTCCCACTTCCATCACGCAGACCCACCACCAGGTTTCATTTTGTTGAAGACTCGTTTTTTATCTCGGGAAATTCTGGCCGCGTCCCCGAGGTACTCTTGTGGTTGTTGTGACTCCCACTTTCTCAAAACGCCCTTAAATATCAGTTTAATACTGCCTGCTGATTTCTCACTCAGCACCCGTATAATTAATCAACTCTCAAGCCAAGTTCCTGTGTTAGATCAGAATCACCCGAAAACAGAAATGATGCAGATTCATAAGAGTGGTCCCAGGGGTATAAAGTGGAACGTGGGTGGAAAAGTTTCATACGTGCAGCAGATATGACTGCGGTCCACCATAAGTGGCTAATGTGGATGATATGACAGACAGAGTGAGCTGGGAGAAAATAGGACGTGTTTGTGTGGTTGAATACATAGGAGGCCAAACACACAGACAAGCCTATGTAGCACAGTAACCATGGTTACTAGAGCTGGAGTTTCTTTTTTTTACCTGGTAAAAGGCTCGACCAGCCGGGCACTCTTAGACAGATGAGGAAAAACAGAATGGGTGCAGCACAATGATCAGTGGCCTGTGTGTTCAGCACTGACATGTGGCAGCCATTAGCTGTCGTGCTGCCTTTCACGGCTGTCATCTGACATCTCTTCCTTTCCAAGTCTAACACAATATATCTCCCTCTGCTTTTTCATCCTCATGGTCCCATTTGGTCCTCATCCTCTTTTTTTCTCCATCTGTGTCCTGGGTATTTCTTTGCCTCTTCCTTTGTCTGTGGTTTTGTCTCTTCTCCTTTTTGTCCCCGTTCTTCCGCCCTCATGTCCAGCCTTTTACAGCTCAGCCCCACTCACCTCGGCCGGCATTATTCCCATCATGCAGTCGCTGTGCCCAGATGGACAAAGGGATGAGTTTGGTTTCCTGCAGTACAAGAACTCCACGTGAGTAGACTTGATCAGCATTCCCTTAACTGGTCCTTTTAGAGACATTGTTTGTCTTGAATGATTTGTTTGTTTTATCCATTTATGTAGCCCTCTCATTTATTTGAATGGAGCCGGTCTGTCAGCGCAGCCCCAACAGGGTCACTACATGGTGACTAAACCATGTTGGGTCTTCATGCAAACAAGTCGATCCAGGTTCTATTGCTGCTACGCAACATTCAAGAACATAAGTGCATGCTTCTGCTTCTTGCATCGCATACATTGTGCTGTATTCTATAGCATCTTCTAATACTCGAATATTGCTGGAATTGGCCCTCCGTTCATGAAGAACCATTCGTCCGTTAGTTTGACAATTGAAAGGCCTCTTGATTTGAATGAATATTAAATAAAACCTTGATCAAAAAACAATATTTAAGAGCTGCGAATCCTCACAAAGTGTTTCTATATATCAAGAAGTACTTTCTTTTCGCCTCATAAACTTCCTATTTTTATTTTGTTATCATTTCTGCAGTTACTGTGGTTTTTTTATTGGTTGGAAAGTGAGCTTTTGAGGACAGCAGGGCATACTTCATGGCCTGAGGATATTCCTGCTTCTTCTCATTCTCACAACCTTCTGGCTCAGACAACACTGGGCCTTGGTCTTTGCTACTTCTTAGATGTTGCGTCGGTGTGTTTGGGCCTTCAACAAGCAGTAGGATGAGCACTGCTGGCTCCTACTTGTTTGACCTCTAACCCCAGTGACCATCCCCTCGCTGGACAGTCTAGGCAGTCCGTTCAAATGGAAGTGTTGAGGAAGTTTTTGGTTTCTTCAGTGCAGGTTTACTGTCTACATGTGAATCTCTCTGTCAGTGTGACCCAGCTGCTGCACAGGATCAGTGAAGTGGTTGAACAGAACCGCCTCTTCTCACCCGACCGGTCTGGTTTGGGTCAAGAGCTGGAGAAGCTGCAGCAGCACCTGGAGAGTCTCAGTTCAACCCGTTTACCTCCGGACTACAGCTTCAACAGCAGTGAAGGTGTGACACATAGCCATGCTTTAACCCTGTCTATATCACCAGCCAGTGAGTGAGGAGGAGTGAAGCGGTCCGAAGTACAGTCCATTTAGATGTCAGAGCTTGTCAAGCGATCAACTTCCAGCGAGAATTACGCCAGCCTATGAAAACGTAGCTTGCACCAGAGAAGGGAGGATTGAAAAAACATCAGCAGCCATGATGTGATGTAGTTTGCAGTATATATCGTATCATTAAATCCTCACCAGAAAAACGTCAAATAAACCCTCGCTCTTATGTAATGTCCTGGCTATTCCTGTATCATAGAAAACATTGGCAGAAACAAAAAGACAATGACCATGAATCTTGAATGCATTCCGCAGACTATTTCAACGTTTTTTTATGGTATTTGATATCCAATCAAAAAATACCTTAGAAAGAATGAACCGTAGACGAAAGTAGTTCACCACCAATGGTCTACCAGCCTCTTCATCATTACATCGCTTTCCTCAGGGTCACTAGGTCCCTTTAACCATCAGGATATTTGTATTGTATTGTATTGAACAGGATATTTGTATGTATGTTTAGCTCATCAAATCCTCCTTTTACATGAATAAAGTATGCATTTACTACCAGAAAGCTGCATTTGAAACTAGAAAATGCATTTCCTGCTGAAAATGCGTTGGAATGCAAAAAGCTGAAATTAATTTCAAAAAGTTGCTTAAAGTACAGAAATGAAACAAGCTGAAATTATTCTAAACATTGCTGAAAGAATAGAAAAGGCTGAAATACATTTAAAATGGCTGAAAATACAGAAATGAGAAAAGCTGAAATGAACTTGAAACAATTGCAAAAAAACTGAAATGGGAGAAGCTTCTATGAATTTGAAATCACAGAAATAATAAAAGCTGAAATTAATTTCAAAAAGTTGCTTAAAATGCAACACACTGAAATTATTCTAAACATTGCTGAAATAGAAAAGGCTGAAATACATTTAAAAATTGCTGAAAATACAGAAATGAGAAAAGCTGAAATGAACTTGAAAGAATTGGAAAAAACAGAAATGGGGGAAGCTTCTATGAATTTGACAAAATACAGAACTAATAAATGCTTAAATTACTTCTAAACATTGCTGAATCTTTTTCATTCAAACTTAATAATGAACTTGGTAAATGGACTTGTACACCGCTTTGCTAGTCTTCTGACTACTCAAAGCCCTTTAATACTAGATGACATCTCTCACCCATTAATACACTGATGACACAACCTACCATACACATTGGCACCTGCCCATGTGCACAGAATAAACAAGACAGGAGAAGATCCTGGCAACAAGTCAAAATAAACCATTTTGCATGGTTGGTGAGTGCCTCAAAAGTTTGCAAATAGTGTAGAAATTACTGAGAGCTTCGTGGCGGTCGGTCCCATCAAAAACGCCCCTGGATACTTCCGGATAAGTTAACCGTCATGTTTTGATGACGTCATAGAGATGCGCGGTTTTGTGAAATAAAGATGGACGCATACAGCGCCAATGACTAATACAAGTACTACGTGTTTCACTTGGACAATTAAATGTTAGTGGACACACACAAATACTACAGCCCCCATCTCGATTACAATTGTTCACTCCTCAGTGCGCAGTTTCGCCCACCAGCGGAACCCCTCCTCCCCCCTAACCCCGGCTGGTCCACCGTAACTTTTGACGTGCTTATTAACCGACGGACCTTCTTGCGGTCCGATGAAGGTTATTAATAGTATATTAAGTTGACGCTTTGTTGCGTAAAATAAAGACCAAACGATCTCCTGTCATTCGCGTAAGAAAACAAACTCACGTGTCTGCAGCTCAATCACCGAAAGAACAACGTCACGCCCCTCCCCCGTAACTTTTGACGTGCTAACGGACCTTCTTGCGGTCCGCGAAAAGGTTATTACAGTTTTTCTCCATTGGTTTGGCTCATTTTTTGAAACAGAAATGACATTCTCAAAACAACATGGACAAACCTCCAAACAACTTAGCAATTTCTCAATACAGAATTGAATTTCTCATTCATTTGGTTAAATTGCAAATGTCTAAGTACATGTCTCAATGTCTCAGTACATCTTTGCAAATGATTAAGTACATGTAGCCTACGTTTAGCACAATTTCCAAGTGAATAGATCTTGTTGATCTAAACTGATTGTTGATTCTCAGTCAAATTGTTTTTCGCTCCAAAACGTCTCAGCGTATTTTCATTGTATAAGTCATCACATGCACAATAGTCTGTTCAATTGTCAAAATTACTCAAGAACATAATACCATGAATAACATTTGATAAATTCACAGTATTACAACAATTGACAGTCAGGTGAAACTAGAACTTTATTTTATCTATTCTTTGACCGGCTTTATTTACAGCACTGTAGGATGCATATAATTTACATTGGTTTTTGTTTCTGTGTTTATTTTACAGTATATTATGCTGCTTTTTACTTTGATGTATGGAAGTTATTTTATGTTTGTGAATGATAATTGCAATTACAATTTCCGGTAGTATGAGTGCAATGTGTGATGTCAAACCTTGGAGGCTAATCTTACCCTAAAATCCTATTTTATTCTGTTAGCTAGACAAAAAAAACAGTACAGTAACCATTGTCAATGAAGGACTGGGCTAAGACTGGTGGACATGAGGGATTTCAATGGTCCTCTGCCATAGTGACAAAACAACTAAACATTTTGACCTGCAGTGTTTAAACAATGACAAAAGGACTTTTCATTTTGAGGGCACTGACTGTTTGTATGAGAAAAGGAATTCGTTGTGACTGATGAGTTGTCTGTTTTGGGAGAGATATGACCTTTTGCAGGTGTGCCATAGTGTTTTGCTAAACCATCTAGGTTATTTTGGCAAATGTATTTAAAGCTTTGAGAATGTCGTTTTTTCGAGAGATAGATGAGCCACAGCAATCGAGAAGGAAGTTTTCATTTTGGGGGCACTGACTATTTTTATGAGAAAATGATTTGGTTTTGAAGCTTGAGTTAACGGTTTTGGGTGAGATATGACCTTTTGAAGGTGATCTATGTAGTTGTGCTGAACCATATAGGCTATTTTACCAAATGCATTAAGAGCTTTGAGAATGTAATTTCTGTTTCAAGAATTGAGCCAAACCAATGGAGAAAAACTGTAATAGTATCACTCGCGTAAGAAAATAAACTCACGTGCCTGCAGCTTAATGACAACACCGAATGAACAACGTCACACCCCCGCTTTAAGTTTCCAGCGGGGAGTAGCCTCGTTAGCAGTTTAGCTAGCTAGCACTCTATCACTTATCGCTCTCACATGTTTGAAATATCTTACGGTCCAGCCTCCACATTACTTACGGTCTGCTCGTCCCGGGTCTCCGTCCCAACTCACGACACGCACGTCCATACGTACGGTTAGCTAAACACGGTTAAACCTACACGTCCATGTACGGTTAGCTAAACACGGTTAAACCTACACGTCCATGTACGGTTAGCTAAACACGGTTAAACCTACACGTCCATGTACGGTTAGCTAAACACGGTTAAACCTACACGTCCCTGCGCAGTGGATGACTCCTGAGCTACGTCTTTATGTCCATCGATCACCAGCTGGTCGCTAATGAGCTCAAAGTGAAGAGAGTGAAGAGATTTAGACAAAATCCACACCTCAAACAAATGCTTCCTGGAGCAAAACTATTTGTGGTAGCCAAAAAATAATGGCATTTTGAGGGACCCAAGACTCTACCGAACGCATGAGTGTAGTTTTTATGTCTCTATGTGTTTTAAAACTGCTCAAACAGCCGTTTACAAACAGTGTACCGTCTGTGTGTTTTTTTTAAAAATGTCGGCAGATTTGTATGGAAGCTTATGGGGCTCGGGGCAGACTTTGTCTCACAATCGGGCTCCTCACGCAAAAAGTAAATAACTCTGAGATTCCAAACTTATACGAGTCCAACCAGCGCAAGCACAGCTAATGTTTTCTTTTTAAATGAAGGCTGAAAAGTGAATATTGTGGCCGTAAAGATAAAAGTGCCTCTTTTTTTTTACTGAATCCTGACACGGCGCTCACTCTAAATCCCGGGACAATCTGGAAAACTCCACTCTAAATTCGAAAGAAACCCCAAAACTAATGAAACATAATTAGTGATTATGAAAAAACTAAAATAGATATCAACAAGCTGTTTTTTTAATGAAATTGTTAAGACTTGTGGCAACATTTTAAAGTTTAAATGGTGTCTCTAGCTGAAAGATTGGAAAAGCTGAAAAAGTTGAAAGTTGAACAAGTTTTGAGAGGATTTGAAAATTTAATCCATTGGAAACCATGTTAAAAAGTTTGATGTTTTTAATTTATATTAATTCAATTATAAGAGCTAAAAAGCTGAAAAGTCATAGCACCCCTCCCCTGAAGGAGCTGAACATTTTAATATTTGAATGGTCTTAATAGCTGAAAGTGTGAAGGAGTTGAAAGGTGCGGCGGAAGAAATAGAATAAAAAAAAGGCGGAATAAAGAAAAGAAGAACAATACTTGGAATGCTTGAAGCATTCCAACTAATGATAGTGTGTGTGTTTGGATGCAGGCTTCACGCTGGCCAGTGTGTTGAAGAACCCGTCGGTGTTCCAGCAGTTCCTGATCAGGAACCTTTCCCTGTCCAACTCCACCACCGGCCTGCTGCTCAACTCTCCAGTCAGCCTCCGGGAGGTGCGTCACCAACGCCACACACATATAGTGATGTTTGTAGATACAAAGAACACTGAATCCATACAGATCCGACAGATTTGTAGGTCAAAGGTCAAAACGTGTGGCCCTTTGGACAACAGATCCCAAGGAGGCATCTAATAATGTGAAGGTATAAAAGGAGACTGCTATAAGATCAACAAAAATATCAGTATACAGTATACAATAGCCATTGGCTATTGTATACTGTATACTGATATACCAATAAATTGTATACAGTATAAATTGTATACAGTATACACTGTATACAGTGTATACATTGTATACAGTGTATATGTTACACACACACACACACTGCGACAGGCTCCGTTCAGGTGTTTTATTCTGCAATGATAACACAGACAGCGCACTCAAAATCAAAAACAACAACAACCTGTTGTACTTCCGACTTTAGCCGGAGTCACTTGCTCTGTGTGTTACAGATGAACATTCAAAACCCGATATCGGCGACGCAAACACTTAGCGCGGGAAAACTTGCTAGCTACTCTCGTTGTTGGTCGCCGACATGCTACATTTAAATACAAGACATTAAAACATGTAACCACCAAAAACGGGCGAACTTAACATACATAAACATTTGCGAACAGGCTTACATATATATTTGCTTACCTGCAATGATAACACAGACAGCGCACTCAAAATCAAAAACAACAACAACCTGTTGTACTTCCGACTTTAGCCGGAGTCACTTGCTCTGTGTAAGTGTTACAGCGCCCGTCACGCCTACTAAACCCGCTACCGCCACCTGCTGGCGGAAACAAGTGCTGTCCCGTAGCCACTCCAGGGGGAAAGAGCCAGACTCAAACAGTCAGTTTTGAACACAATAAAATAATACAATGACAGGGGAATGGCACTAAACAATACAATCCAAACAACCAGTAGCAGTCCTTAAAATGTCCAGGGTGCCACATATACATTTGGCATAAACCAAACTCATCCCTTTGCATGCATGTAGAAAAACGCCCTATCATCACTCTCTGGTCACGTTACTGTCTCTTCTTCTTCATATGGTGTGTGTGGAAAGGCCATGTTAACAAACCAGCTCTAGTGTTTACTCATCTGCGCACATTTGTATCTTACTGTGGTTCTCACATCGTTTGCAACCACGCCTTCGTCTGACTCTTCTCTGATGATATCTTTATTTGGCCGATAGCCATTTCTGTCTCTGAGCAAAAAGCAGCACTGAAATGTATCTTCAAATAGTACTGCGATTCTGGATTCAAAAAAGTTGCATAATTAACTTTGTTTTGAGGTATGACTTACTGCTTACCTGTATTCAGTTCTATTCAACAATATGTTGAAAGTGTGTTCTTAAGCATGGGGCATAACTCAATCAATTTGGGAAGATCACACAATGAAGAAATGTGTACCCAAAATACAATTCAAACATCATTGTTGCACAATAGTACGGTTGTATTATATTATATGTTTGATATAACCACACAGTGGTGGCGTTTCAAATGACGGTGGGTAGATCTTCAGGTCTTGTGGGCTTGTGGACAGATAGTGTTGTTCAGTACAGTGCAGGGCGGCTGCTGCAGTCCTTTGTCATGCCAGGCTTGTGCCATAAGGTGCGACACACTAAACTATTGGCTTGCTTTTTTGTTCTTTTGTTCTCTAATGTTTGGATCATTTCATTTAGTGAACACCTGCATTTAATCACACTAAATCCTATTGATGTTTTATTTAACTTGTGAGACATGTGATCACACTAAAAATACAGTTTTATTCTGTTAGAGAAACTAAATCAATACAAATGAGTGATTCTTTGCAGCGTCTTCCATCAACCACAGCCAGCATTTTTGATGTTCCCTTTATCTGCGTGTTGTGGTTGTGTGTGTGTGTGTGTATGCGTGTGTGTGTGTGCATCCTCTAGGTGTACAGTCTTATCTTTGGTACGTCTCTCAGAGATGGAGGAGGAGCCCAGAGTTGGATTCAGGGAACAAAAGACACCAGAAAAACCCCTGAAGAGATAATTCATCATCTGGAGGTAAGTTCACACACTTCACCCCCCACACCGAGTTCCACTTCATGGCAGCAACAGCTAGCTCGACTACAGTTAGTTCCCTCTAGTGCTCACGAGACAAGGAGCCGCGCTGTCTGCTGGGCACATGGTGAGCTCGTCTCAGCGTGATATGACATACATTTGGCATTGGCTTACTCCCCTGTTTCAAACACTTTTTATTGTCCTTGCGTTTTGTTTTTTACTTCTTCAAGTTTGCAGGGAACTTCATATTCAGAAATAGACTCTCCGAAGAGGCCAACTTGTCAATCACAACTAGGGCTGCAACAACGAATCGATGAAATCGATTAAAATCGATTATTAAAAGCGTTGGCAACGAATTTCATTATCGATTCGTTGTGGCGCGCGACTATTATCTTTGAGTATTAAAAGAAAGTTGCGCGCGCCGCGCAGAGCTGAGAAAAAAAAGTTGAGCGCTCGCGCAGCAGAACATCGGAGAGACCCGTACTACTGTTGTGAAACATGCGGAGGAAGAGAAGCCAATGCGACCTTAATATTTCACACTGAAATGGGGGGTGCGGGTCCTAGCGGGCAACGGGGGGTGCTGCGGTTTTCTTTGCAGCGCCAGTAGTTTTATGTTCTAATCGCCGCGCTCGACTTCAAGGTGTAACCTTTATTATTGTTCGGTCTGAAGCAGCGCGCCCAGTGACGGATGGTGCAGCAAATTTGATGTCCGGGTGGAAATCAGGAGAAAGGTCGGTCCGGGATATTTTCGGGAGGGGCTTTGAAATTCGGGAGGGTTGACATGTCTGATTGTAAGATATGCAAAAGCGACATGGCCTGGCACGGGAGCACCACGGCAATGATTCATGATTTTGTGCCTAAAATATTTAATTTGGCGGCTGTAAAGTATACATCATGTGATGTGTGTATGTTTTTTGTGTTAGTCCATTTTATTTGCTTACTTAGGGATGTTCAAGGAGCAATCTGTTAGTGCAAAACATATTTAGAAAGTGCACAGTCAGTTCTATTTTTCAATAAAGGGTTGGAAATTAATGTTTTTACATTTTTTATTTTTTTATCCGATTCATCGATTAATCGAACAAATAATCGACAGATGAATCGATTATTAAAATAATCGTTAGTTGCAGCTCTAATCACAACCAAATTAAAAAAGGGCAGTTGTATAAAATGGGGATTCAGACGGAGTGATACCTTAGCCTTCCGTAGCCAAATGGGAATATAAAGACGTGATGACTGTGATGAACGGTCTGTTTTTCACAGGGCTTCCTTCTGACTGGAGCCATGCTGGAGGTCCTCACCTGTGGTGAGGACAGGGCCAATGAGCTCAGTAACATCCTGCTGGTGCCTGAAAAGCAGCAGCCAGTGCTACAGGCCTATCACAGCGCAATGTGCAGCGGAGGGCAGAGTCAAAGGTCAGAGCGCTTCAGGCTGATGAGCCTCCAGTTGAGAGAGCAGATCAACACGCAGATTGTCAGTGAGAAGGTACAGCAGCAATATTTTATGTCAAAAAGTATTTGTTATTCAACCAAATAATCGGACAGTAGTTGTTCTATCACCCTTGAGCGCCCTGTGGGGTATACTAGGTCTGGTAACTAAAGAAAGGTGAGACAATTTGATTTTGTATAGCACAAATTGTCCCCAGAGAGCTTTACAGTTAGTACACATCCAACATCCTGTGTCCCAGAACCCTCACATGGGCACAAGAAAAAACCCTTCAATGGAAAGAAAAAAGGAGCAAACCTGAGGCTGATCCCTCATGTCATCATGTGTTCAGAATAAACAACGTAAAAGATGAATACGTTCAATTTATGTGACAGAAATGATTCAAATGTTGACAGTAGTAAGCCCTATCATCATTTGAAACTGTTAATAGCTAATAATAACAGTTGTAGTGGATGCAGTAAAATATAAATTATAACAAAGGGAGTAATGGTGTGAGCAATAATGTGACTACTAATAATAACAACAGTAGCCGGAGATGTCAGGCAGGACAACTGCAAGACCAACGTCCAATATATATTATTATGTCACATGACATTTAACTGATGCTTTTATCCAAAGCGACTTACATTGAATTATAACCCATGCGTTACATTTTTCCTGAGGAGCAGTTAGGGGTTAGGAGTCTTTTTTAGGAACACTTTAACACATGGAGCAGCCGAGATTCAAACCGCTAACCTCGCAGCTCCCAGCGCACCACACTACTCCATGTGCCCCCATCACTATCAGTTATAAACACCATCCGATACAAACACCATCAGGTATAAACACCATCACAATCATACACCATCACATACAGACACCATCACATATAAACACCATCACATATAAACACCATCGCATATAAACACCATCACATACAGACACCATCACATATAAATACCATCACATATAAATACCATCACATATAAATATATCTCTTTCTGCATATACATTGTCTTTTCTGCCCCCTCACGATGCACTGTAGACCTGCTATTAGACTGCGGGGCTGTCATTAGCTGTTGGATAAAGCATATAAAAAGGTGCTCATGATGGGACCTTCCATGAATCACTGTATTTGTAATCGGTAAATGGACTTCTATTGCACTTTTATATACTCTTGAATACTCAAAGTGCTTTTCACACTACATGTCATCATTTATCCATTCACTCCCATCCATATTCTGATGGCAGGGGCATCAGACGTAACCTTTCCAACATTCACACACCAATGACCCAACCTCGAAGGAGCAATAAGGGCTTTTATATCTTTCTCAGGGACACATAAACAGGGATTAGAAGGGCCAGGGATTGAACCGCTGGCTGGGGGGGACCTTCTCTTCCTTCTGAGGCTTTTTGCTGGTAGCTTCCAGCTTCCCACTACCATCCAGCAGCTGTCGGGCATGGTTGAAAGGGCCTGATGAATGCTTGGCTAGCCCTACTCTGACTTCCGCCCACAGTGTTGCCTCCCTCGGTCCCTTCTCTCTTTGCATTTACAGATAATGTACAGCACCTTAGTTCCCACCATAATGCAACTAATGGGTAGTAGGAGCACTAGTGGTGCGCCATTATGAATTATCCAGAGGAGCTGACATGTAGAGGGCAGAGATGGGTTCATGTGCAGGTGAAGAAATAGTCTACCAAAGAGCAAACTGAGGAGGGCAAGGTGGGAACGACTCCTTCAGGGTGGGGCTATTAAAACGCCAGCCGCTGTTTGGTCCCGGAATCACTGCGTCCTACGACTTTAAGCCTTTCCTACTAACTTCTGGTTGCAAAATACAATATGGTGAGGGCAGAAGAACAGTGCCTAGCTTCTTTTAAAGTACACAGCAAATTACTTTTGCTGTTGAAAACTCCATGTTAATTTTGTTCCCAAACAGCAACACTTTTACATGATTTCTTTCATTTTTAAATAGTTGTTGGCCCCTGCTGTTAAAAAGAGGCAAGCACGTTTAATTCAAATCAGAATAATTTAATATATTTATTAACAGATATATATTTCTTAAACTATCATCTTTTGTGACCAAGTAACACTGCCTTTAAACTACGATCAACATGAAGTAACTGACAGCTGACATATGTTGTGACCAGAAAGATTCAGCTGGTGTGTTTTGGGTTTACCTTGATGATATTGAACACAGTGTAAAAATAAACTTGTAGAATACCCTTGTAGTTGTCTTTTCAATTATTATTACTCCTTAAGAACAAATACAATTTAGATTCATTTAGATTCTGGACGAGTTCTAGTCTGCTCAGGGAATTTATTGTTGCATAACAGAACATTTGGATCACATTATATTTGTTCATAAGCTCTTTTCTCCACCCTCATACCTCCAGCTTCACTTTGAACAGTACAGCTCTTTGGTTCCGCTCTCTCAGTCCGACCTCGGGGCCTTGTTGAAGGACCTGGCGGATGTAGAGAGGCTTCTGAAGGATGTGGACCTGCTGTCCGGCCTGGCCCGCCTGCTGCCCAAAGGAGCGTGTACCGGGCGAACCTCAGCCTCCACGGCAAACACGACCGGGCCGCTTAACGCCACCACCTGGGGCGCCAACACGACGGACATACCGGGAGAGGAGGGGGTTGAAGGGGCAGAGGGAGGTGGAGGAGGGAAAGAGAAGGAGGAGGTGGAGAACCCTCACTCTCAGTTTTCTGCATTTGTACAGCTGTGGGCCGGACTGCAGCCGATCCTGTGTGGACACAACAGGTGGGTGAGGCCAAACGGGACGAGCCATGGCAGAACCAAATGATAGCATTCTTTATGTGCTCTCGAGTTGTGGAAGGAAGGAAAGGAAGAACAGAGAAGTATCTTTACGACCTATGGGATGACGTTTTTATATTTGGACTTTTGCTAAAAAAAGATTTACCACCTGCATTAAGGGGTACTTTTGTATGTACACTGGGTCACAGGCAGGGCCTTTCTAAACATCTCTGACAACCATAAAAGACACACTTACCTCTGCCCCCACATCTGTCTGTCTGATCGAAGCATAGAGACTTAAAGGGTTTTACGTTGCTCTTTGGAATAGACTCGTGCCACATTTTAGCAATTGATCTTTGTGATTACAACTGAAGAAAACTGAAGGCAAGTTATAATCAACTGTAATTATTTGTGTTCACACTGTAGTGGCGTGTCTTTACCTACGCTTTGTCCTCAGTTGTTCTGGTATCACGATAAAAATGTGTATGAAATATGAAACTCATGGGGGAATGTCTACTAGATGAAGCATTCATTGCTGCTTTGTGGGTAATGAATGACCTGTGACCTGTGGCTCTTCTGTTGTAGGATCATTGAGCCGGAGGCTTTGAAACAGGGGAATATGAGTTCTCTTGGATTCACCAGCAAAGAACAGAGGAATCTGGGTTTACTGGTTCACTTGATGACTACAAATCCCAAGATCCTCTATGCCCCCATTGGCTCTCAGATGGATAAAGTAATTCAGAAGGCAAGTAGGCTGGTGTATGAGCAGCGCTGTTAGCATCATCCTCAGAAGAAGTTGTGCTCAATGCTGAGGTTAAAGGAAACTGCTCCAATGCAGCACAGAATGAGAAGGATTCACTTGTGTCATGTTACTTCATTGGGCCGAACACTTACACGTTAGTTTATTTAGACCCTGTTCTACATAGACTGTCCTGCATCCCCAAATACAAATCAGAGCATCACGTTTCCATTACTCCACTGCTGAAAATAGTTCCCGAATTTCTTCCTGCTTGAGAAATGTTGTTAAAATCTACAGTGGCCTGCTGTTAATCAAATTCAATATTTTCAGCTTTTTTAAAGATTCAGTTCAGTTTGAACCAATTGACTGAGAGCCAGATTGCAGTATAATTAGACATTAGCAGATAGATTAACACATTGTTGTTGATTTTTTTGTTGTTGGGATTTGTTCACAATAAACATAAATAAAAAGTAGAAGATTTTTGCTTTAAAATCTCTTCTGTTTTAATTTATATATATATATATATATATATATATATATATATATATATATATATATATATATATATATATATATATATATATATATATATAGTCTGTGCCATATTAAAGCAATAAGGTACGAGAGGCTGTACTTTATCTTCAATAATGTAATAGTTTGAGGGTGTATTCAGGCAACCCTCAAACTGTTACATTATTGAAGATAAAGTACTGCCTCAAGTACCTTATTGCTTTCATAACACGGTTACCAGTGACATTATAAATAGTAGTTATATGATAATAGTTGCCTTTCAGCACAAAATAGTTGTAGCCACCAAACGTTGTGCATCACATTTCATCAGTCTAGAGACAAATAGTCCCCTACGTGCATGTAAACAGCATTGGGTCCCTCACCATCTCATTCACATCATAACGTCCACCTTAATGTCCGGCTGTGAAAGCTCACATTGCCTTAAAACAATCATTTGTGGGATTTCCGGTCTTTTTTCAGCGATCTCCACCGAGCTAAAAGCTAAAATGTCAACGTGTTACTGTGAGTGTGTAGTGATATAGAACAATGGGGTCAATGTGAACAGGTACTGTACATTACCGCAAAGCCTGTGACTCACTCACAACCAATCAGAACGGTGGATTTCATCTACCTGTGTAGATATATAAATAGTTTACTCTATATCACGCTGCATGTGCAGTTTCATTGGCAATGACAGATGCATGAAGAGTACTTCTATAATATATCATGTCAAATAATGGAGTGAAATGAGGGAATGGTTTCATCCATTATGTTCCATGCATCAGACCAACATGCAGGAGTCCCATGGAGCCAATGGATAACAGTGTCTCTCTCACATGTTGCTGCTGGCCTCTCTTAGCCATAACAATGGCACAAACATCCACTGATTATCTGTGGCTGAGCAGAGACAGAGAGATGGACGGGGGAGGGGGAGGAAAAAAAGAGTAAAACCATCCTGACAATTGGCAGCATTCATACAAAATGTAATGGAAAAATCACTTTCTGCACTTAGGCAAATGAGACTTTTGCATTCGTTGGCAACGTGACACACTACACCCACGTGTGGCTCAACATCTCTGCACAGCTCAGGACTTTTCTGGAGGAGGGCCGGCTGCACAACCACCTGGTGTGGCTCCAGCAGGTACACTCGGTACAGCACTGGTCATTGTTGAGTGCTATCAGAATGTGAAAAAAGTGCATATACAGAGCCTCCTCTTCTCCCTCCAGCTGTCATCAGAGCTTCAGCAGCACCCTGAGCTGTTAAATGGCACAGACAGTGAGCTGGTGCAGGGTCTGATGGAGGGTAACTACAGCCTTCCAAACATCTCCACCCTGCTGGGACAGCTGGACACCATTGACAATGCTGCTTGTGGCTGGACGCGCTTCATGGCTAAGGTTGGTCGAGTGTAGAAAGGTGCATGAGTCAGCTATGTCACATGACCTCCAGGTGCTGCTGCTAAGAGTTCATGAACAGTAAGTGAGCGACCAAGCACAGAAAACAAAATAACTCAAAGTTATCAATTATTGAAACTTCCTGTGGCTGTATGACATCATCACCTTTCCCTTTGCACTTAGCAGTAGTTTGTGATGAATGTCTTTGCTCCGTGCCTCCAGGTCAGTGTGGATGTCTTTAGAGGCTTTCCTGACGAGGACAGCATCGTGAACTACACCCTGAACCAGGCCTACCGGGACAACGTGTCTGTGTTTGCCAGTGAGTCGGCCCTCCACGAACATGCTACCTCGTCCAAGAGCAACAAGTGCTGCCTGAAATGTGGAGCAGACATATTTAGCTTTTTTAAATTAAACTTTAAATCAAATACTCTGGTATATGTATATACACATAATTATCTATATATATACAGTATAATACCAAATATACAACACTAGCATACATTGTTTTTGAGGTACTGTTCTGATGGATGACACCCCCCAGTACGAGGGAAGGGACCGATCTTTCTGTCCCTCCTCAGGTCCTGGAGTGGTCCAATCATTTACCCCTAACACCCGGACAGGACAGCAGGCTGCAAACAAGAATTTTGGACCTAATATATGTTCCTTGTGTTTTAGGTGTGATTGTCCAGACTAACAAAGATGGCTCCCTGCCACCTCATGTTCTCTACAAAATTAGACAAAACTCCAGCTTTACAGAGAAGACCAACGAGATCAGACGGGCCTACTGGCGTCCCGGGCCCAACACCGGGGGGAAATTCTACTTCCTCTACGGTTTTGTATGGATCCAAGGTAAGTGACGCAATTCTTAGTGGGTGCTAGATCATTATTGCTGATAGCAGCTTGAACATGGATTTGATGCAATATTGACATGTGAGATTATGAAAATAGAATGTTGTATCAAGTTGACACAACATCAAACTGTCCTATTCACCTTAAAGTGTAAAAGAGCGTTAGTGATAAAAAAACTCAACGGCCTTTGTACATTTGGAAGGGGGGGTGGGGTGACAGGAGTCAGCGTGGAGCTGACCTCCCAGGGCAGCAGGGTTCTCCAGCTCCTCCCACAGTTCAGACATGCACCTCAAGTGAGTGTGGCTCCCCTCCACAACCCTAGAGTGGTTAGGGAGTCACACACCATAGATGGATCAAAGGAGGAGGAGTGAGAACTGAAGGAGTGGAGTGAACTTGGACTTTGTTTTAGGTGTCACATACTTAGACTTCGTTCGGCTGTCCCTTTATGGAAGCTCAGCCTTTTCCATCTCGGTAGTCATAGTAACTCTCAAGGACACTTTACCTTGTGGTTAAAGGTCAACTCGATTGACCCTTTGACTTTACATTACATTACATTACATGTCATTTAGCTGACGCTTTTATCCAAAGCGACGTACAATAAGTGACTTCAGACGGAGGACTTTTTCAAAGTGGAAGAGAGTGATAAAAGGAAGATCCGTTAAACAAATTCTCTCTAAAAGATTGTTTTACAAAGCATTTGTATTCTTTTCATGTGTATTATTTATTCCAAAAAAGTAATATTGAGGAGCATATTAATGAAAGTTGAATACCTTCGTCACAGCATTAACTATCTGTGCAGCATTAATAGTACCTACGATAGAACAGGATGAAGTACATTCCTTGAATGTTTCAGCCTCACTGTAGTGAAGGTCACTGGTCTTATGCAACAAATGGAGTCAAGTTGCTGGAATAGATGATGTCATCTCTGCACTTTGCTGAGCAATCACACACACACCCAACTAACACAAGAAGCAATCTGCCCCCCCCCAGACATTCATTAGTAGTTTCAAATTAATTATACATATTTTAAAAAGATAATGCAAAGGAGGGGCTCTCTCTACCAACTTCAATATACTTCTGTCACAAAGAGTGAGGAGCACTTTGGAATAACAATAACTCCAAATCAAAATGCCTAGGACAAATACAAGGACCAGGAACTCACAAACGAACTCTTCAGGAAAGACATTAAATGACATGACCAGGGACAAAAGACACATGGCTCAAGTACACTGGGAAGGTGCAGGTGATTGGACAAAGGTGGAAACAATCAGGGACACGGGAGCCAATCACAGGGGATGACAGGACAAGGCAGGAAGGGAAGCTACCCCAGGGACATAAGAGACAGGAAACTACAAAACAAAACAAGAAACAAACCCTCAACTTTTGTACAAAGGGAGAAAATGGGTTATTTTAACAAATAAAAACATTCAGGATTCAGGAAACAGGACTGTGAAGAGTTTAAGGAAGAGGAGCAGAAAAGCAGGCTAGGTGTTTAGTAGCATCAGTTAGTCTCTCTGTGTCTCCAGATATGATTGAGAGAGCCATCATCAACACGTTTGTGGGCCACGATGTGGTGGAGCCCGGTAACTACGTCCAGATGTTCCCCTACCCATGTTACACCAGAGACGAGTAAGAATCCCCTTCTGTCGCTGGTTGCCTCGTTAAGGTCATAATCCGGAGATTTCTAAATGTTTCAATAGCTTTCTTTTTGTCTGATGTCATACAGCACAAAGTACTGCACGTTTATACTTTTTTAGAAATGTGCAATGCATTATGGTCTGAAGTGATTGTGTGTATTTGATGATGATACCCTGACACGGTGTGTTTTCCAGTTTTCTGTTTGTGATTGAGCACATGATGCCTCTGTGCATGGTGATCTCCTGGGTTTACTCCGTAGCCATGATGATTCAGCACATTGTGGCTGAGAAGGAGCACCGGCTCAAAGAGGTGAGCCTGTAGGATAATATATCTTTCACCACATCCTCTGGTTACATGTCCGCCTGATGTAGGGTTGCCAACCGTCCCGTATTACCCGGGGCATCCCGAATTATGGGCATTATTATAAATTATGATTTGTCCCGTCCGGGACAGCTCCAGTCCCGATTTCCAATCACAGCCTCCTAAGTCAATGACGCGCAAAAAAACTCCCAGTTGTTGTTAACGCATCAGACCAGTGTGTGCCCGGGTGGCCAGAGCGGAGCAGTGAGGTGAGAGCTGTCCTATCTGTTAAAATGAGCAGTGAGGCTGGCGCTGCAAAGAAAAAGAGATTTCGCAAGGCAGTTTTTTATTACGATAGTTCATCCCACTGGATCTGTGATGGGACTTTTATTTATAAAAGAGCTTTCCTTCTCGAAGTGATATATATATATATATATATCACTTCGAGAAGGAAAGCTTTATATATATATATATATCAGACGGGTGGGCGATGAGGCAAGTAGCAAAGACATAACATAATTGCGGTAATGACGACAACACCAAGGATGAAGGATCCCGCTTGGGAAGCCCGGCAGATGAATTCGCTAGGTGTTATATCTGGTTTCACCTTTGAACACATAGAGTTCCTCCAATGGGCCTATTCCTTTATCTAGGAGCAATGGAAAAGCCCTGCAGCAGTCCTTTAAATCCCATTATTTTCGATCAGACTCACTACCTGAATGACCAAACCCCCAGTAGTGCAGGGCAGTAGAACACACTAAGCACCATCCCGCCCTCTCAGGTGATGAAGATGATGGGTCTGAACAACGCCGTCCACTGGGTGGCCTGGTTCATCACCGGCTTCGTTCAGCTCTCCATTTCGGTCACCGCGCTGACGGCCATCTTGAAGTACGGCAGGGTGCTGCTCCACAGTGACCCCTTCATCATCTGGCTCTTCCTCACCATCTACGCCGTGGCCACCATCATGTTCTGGTGAGACCTCTTGTTCCATTAAATGCTCTTTGAATAACACTCCCCCGCATGCTGCGGTTTTCACAGCTGATCCTCTGCACGTGTGCATACACATGCACAGTGTAAATATCAATGGGACAGGGTGAAGGGAAAATTATAGAACACAGGTGTGTCAACACTGTAGTACAGTTAATAAAAAAGTATTTTTGGTGGGCAAAGCCATTTCATTATTATGACATGTCAATTATTAATAAAATGAATATTCTTTTAACTTTTTATTTTTATTTTGTTTCATCACAGTCTATTGTATTTCGGTTGTGGCAACCGGGGGGAGGGAGGCCAGATTCAGGTGTTAAAACAGGAGGCTCGAAGGTAGTAATTATATAACAAAAAGGGTCCTTTTTAATAACAAGGTCAAAATAACAGCCGCTTTATCACCCTTTATCACCTCCCCCAATCGGAGAGTGGAGATCCGCCTCCTGCGCTTGGTTCCGCCTCCTGCGTTTGGTTCCTCCCCAATGTTAATGAATAAATGTATACACTGTAAGTGTAGGACATTAAATATGTTTGTGTGTGTTTTAAACTACCCTAAGGTCACCATTCCAATCCTACGACTAAATGAGTATGTGTAACTTTCCTTTGTTTTCCAGTTTTTTGGTGTCAGTAATCTATTCTAAAGCCAAGCTGGCTTCAGCTTGTGGAGGAATCATCTACTTCCTCAGCTACGTACCCTACATGTATGTGGCCATTAGGGAGGAGGTGGCCCATGATAAGATCACTGCCTTTGAAAAGTGCATCGCTGTAAGGCCCTGTCTATTTTTTCCACCTTTTGGTTTGAATCTAACTAACTTTGCTTAGTGTGTTGTTGCTGTGAGGAATAGTCCAGGTGATACTTCTCTGACCCCCCCCCCCAGTCTCTAATGTCCACCACAGCATTCGGCCTGGGCTCCAAGTACTTTGCGCTGTACGAGGTGGCAGGTGTTGGCATCCAGTGGAGGACTATCAGCCAGTCCCCGGTAGAAGGCGATGACTTTAACCTGGGTCTGTCCATGATGATGCTGATAATCGACGCCGGTGTGTACGGGGTGCTCACTTGGTACATAGAGGCTGTGCATCCAGGTAGACAACCATTGTCCAAGTCCTCCCCCAGCAAATCTGTAAGATGGATCAAATTAAAAAGGGTTTTCCCTCTCTTATAGGAATGTATGGGCTTCCCCGTCCTTGGTACTTCCCTTTGCAAAGGTCCTACTGGTCAGGAAGTGGGCGTGTCGAGACCTGGGATTGGCCGTGGTGTGGAGGCGGGGCTGCCAGGCTCAGTGTGATGGAGGAAGACCAGGCTTGTGCCATGGACCAGCGGAGATCTGGTACAGACAAATACTTATTTCATGTTCTCTAGATATGATATGATCAACACTATTGTGACTTTTATGTAACTTATGTCAACAATTCTATATATTTAATATGTATAATAATCTCCATGAGTTTAAGGATTAACATTGTGATGCTACAAAATTGACGAGTTACCTTTAGGAACCGAGTCCTTGTTACTTTGGATAAATAACAACGCATTATGAATCGATTTTCTAGGGATTTAATTTTTTGTAAAAATTAGTCCTGACAAAAAAGTTAACAGTAGTCTGTGCACCAATAATCGAATCAGACCTATATGCACAAAGAGACGCCGCTAGAATTCGTGTGAATCCATGTTTCCATATTAGAATTTTGTACATTATTTTCTAGCTGTCATTATCAAAGGTCATAAATATTGATTACGGGTGACTCCGGGTCCAAGGGGACTGACCATTTTGAATGTAAATATGATAATAATCTTGTGTCCTGAGTTGCAGTACACTGACTGCAGCACAGTTACTCTAAAAGTCACATTTCAACAGAAAGCTGGAGGCCAGCAGATACAGTCCATGGTTAGGGGAGTGAGTGCAAAGAAGACGCAGTGAAATGAGGGGTTTTGCTGAAGGGCTCATTGCTGCTTTAGTGCACAGTAACGGCTAAAGGGTTTCCTGGCAATAGCTTGAAGAAAAGCCCCGTCTTCCTGCACCACTTGTCGCTGTGTCTTTTGTCGTCGGCCCAGAGGAGATGCGCGGCATAGAGGAGGAGCCGAGCCACCTGCCGTTGGTGGTTTGTATCGACAAACTGACCAAGGTGTACAAGACCGGCAGTAAACTGGCCCTCAACAAACTGAGCCTCAACCTGCACGAGAACCAGGTAGTTTCCTTCCTGGGACACAACGGCGCTGGCAAGACCACAACCATGTGAGGGGGACCACTTTGTGTGTGTGTGTGTGTGCTTTTGCATGAGCATGTGTGTGATTACAAAAGTCACCACTGGAGATGATTGTTCAATGCAAATACTGGTTATAAATACATATATTGTAAGGTGTTGTGCCCTTTTAACTGTGTTCACTTATGTTGGACGCTCCAGTGAAAAATATGTTGAGGGGAACAACGTAGAAATTGTTTGACGGCTGCTACTTCTACCGACTTCCCACACGTCATAGGTCCATCCTGACCGGCTTGTTCCCGCCCACCTCTGGCTCTGCCACCATATATGGTCACGACATACGCACGGAGATGGAGCGGATTCGACAGAACCTGGGAATGTGTCCCCAGCACAATGTCCTCTTTGACAAGCTGAGTGTGGAGGAGCACCTGTGGTTCTACTCCAGGCTCAAAGGCATGGCGGAAGAAGACATACGCAAGGAGATGGACAAGTGAGTTCTGTTCATGCGAGACAAATTAAACATTACAAGGAAAGACGATCCATTCAAATAGGCAAGTGTGCAATGACAAATACAAACAAAATACTACCAGACACAATATAATATAAAACATAATATAAAAAAGTACCCTCTTTGAATATAACTATGTTGCAAAAAAGATTAATTGAGATTAAGATGAATAAGTGAATGAAAATATTTCTGTTAAACAGAAGAACTGGGAGTAGCACAGTGATGGAATATGGAATGAATCTATTGTTCCACTGATATGATTAGTACTGTTTAAATGTACCTTAAGTTCATGGCACGGCACGCAGATGTTTGGATGTTGTATTTATTCATCTTGGCTTCTCTGTTATTGTGTTTAGTCCTTCTGTTGTAGATCCTGTAGGACTGTAGTTATAATCCCTGATATGGATGTTGTTGCTTTGCTCCATGTCCAGGATGATCGTTGACCTGGAGTTGTCCAACAAACGCCACAGCCTGGTGCAGACTTTGTCTGGCGGGATGAAGAGGAAGCTCTCCGTGGCCATTGCCTTCGTCGGGGGCTCCAGGGCCGTCATCCTGGACGAGCCCACAGCGGGGGTCGACCCCTACGCTCGCAGGGCCATCTGGGACCTCATCCTTAAGTACAAACAGGGTGAGTGAGAACTGGTCAGAGGACATCTAGTGCTTGCCCCATTTCTGAGGAGGATGGTGAACGCGTGACCATGTAGAGACAGACAGGACATGCTGTCATATAAGGAGATGCTTAAATGCCACACGATATTTGGTCTGTTTAGTAAAGAAACCAGGTAAAGTCTCGTCCTGTAGGGAAGGTAACTTCTGCCGCAAACTAAAGACACACCTCTTAAGACTATTCCTCGAATGTCACATAGCGACTGTCCCGATCATGACTAGTGGGACTTTGTATCGAAAAGGAGTAAAGTCGACACGTTCCTCTGGTGTCTTAGGGGACACTGACCGCGGTGTCCTGGATGGAAGTCCTGTGTTTGTTTGACCCATCCATCCATAAAAGGACTGCTCACTAACTCCCCAAGTATCTTTTGATATCGGGTCACCTGCTCTGTTGCACAAAGCTGGCATTAGTTGTTGCACAAACTTCCACATCCAATTTATGCAGAAACATACATACTCGGTATCTGCATTATCAAAGGGTATCATGCTAATGTCAATAGGAAATGTAGCATCAGCGTTGGTGATTGCAGCACAAACCACGTGCCGTACATTGAAGTATATGTTGTACCTCTGCCCTAGGTCGTACAATACTGCTGTCCACCCACCACATGGACGAAGCAGACCTTCTGGGAGATCGCATCGCTATCATCTCACACGGAAAACTCAAGTGCTGCGGCTCGCCGCTCTTCCTGAAGAGCACCTACGGAGACGGGTACAAGCTGACGCTAGTGAAAAAGCAGAGTGAAGGCAGAGGTGAGTGTGCTTTCTGTTCGGTTCTAAACTGACCCAATTTCAACCCCTTTTTAGTCCATTTCAGCATCAAAAACAAATGTTATGTATCTCCCAGTATACTGTACTGAAAAAGGAATTATCTAAACGAATGAACATTTGATAATTGCCTCGATATGATCCTAATATGTAACATTTGTAACCCTATTTGAGTAAGGATACTTGGAAACACCTGCTGGATGTGACCAGGCTGTATTTGTTAGTTAAGGCAGAAAAGCCCATTCTCAGTGGTCTGTTCCTATTCTAGCCTGATCTAGTCTTATTCCACACAGACGTGGTCCTACTCAGGAATCAGGAATCGTTTATTGCCATCATATGTCATACATACATGGAATTTGACTTGGCGGTTGGTGCATGACGGCAGACAGTACAACAATGGACAACAAACAATAGAGTGCAGAAATAAGATAAAAATATAATAAAATATAGTGAAATATATGTTATGGGTTAGGAATCTAAAGCTACGGGTTAGTTAAGTTAAAAAATAAAAAAAGATAAAGTGCACCAGCTAACAGAAAGTGACAAGTGAAAGAGTTAGTCAGGGGGGGGGCCGGGCTCTGTTGATGAGCCTGACTGCCGATGGGAAGAAACTGTTAGTGTGGCAGGATGAAGTCCTGGAGAGACAGCAGATTGCAGTCAATCACCCTCTCTGCAGAGCGGATGACATGCTGCAGCCTGCCCTTGTCCTTGGCTGTGGCTGCAGCGTACCACACGGTGATGGAGGAGTGTTCATTTTGTTGACGAAAACTATGATGAAAAATATTCATTAACGACCTTTTCCCATGACTAAGGCGAGACGAAAACTGATCTTAAAAAATAAAAACTATGATTAAATCAATGCTAACTTTCGTTAACGAGACAACATTTTTTTCTTTCTTTTTATTTTTTTTCGCGTGCACCAAACAGACATGGGCAATGGACAATGGACATGGCGGTTATTAACGTGACATAATGACCCAGATCACTCGGTCACTGTGGGGGCAGCGGAGGTTCTTGTCACTGACACGGACCACAACGACTATTTAACGCTTCGGTGACTGTGCGCTTCCTTGGTTTAGCTGCGCTGTCTCAGTTGATAGAACTGCACAGAACAGGTGGAGGAAAATCATGAAACCAAAAAATAAAGAGGAAAGGAAGATAAAGAAAAGATTGTTCAATAAAAAGTGGGGGTCCAGTTGAGAATGGCTGGTTCATGATCCGGCCCAATAAATAATGCATTGCACCGATTGTAGGAGGTTAATGGGTCTCTTTTGTTGGGACAAGCAATATCACAGTGGTGGCAAATAAATGCTTTGCTATTTGTTAAAAGCCAAATCCTTTTATGTAATGATTTTTCACATGTCATTTATATTATCTCACACAAACACTTCATCCATTTGTTCCTGGCCTCTCTGTCAAATTTTGTGTGTTTGCACTTATTCATTCAGAATAATTACTGCAAGAAAATTGCTGGATGTTTATCCTGGATGGACGTTAGAAAAGCCTTCTTTACTTTAAAAATGATGTGATCGATTTAAAATGACAATGAGAAGGGTTAAAAGTGTTACAGTTGTGTTGTATTGTTATTGAGGAAACAATTTGCTGTATGTGAATACATTTGGTTGTACTTGAGGTTGTGTGGTGAATGTTACCACCTCACCTCCTCACTCAAGGTGACAATGTGCCTACAACCTCTTCTCAACCCACTTCTACTGTGCTTTTTATTGAAGGCACCATGATTTCTGTGCCTTTTTCTTACCTGTCTCGTAATTTCCTGAGCCTCATTATTCCATCCATCACGTTGTGCGCTTTCCTTTCATCCTGCAGGACAGGGCAGCCAGCTGCAGCCTCCTTCGTCTCTGTCTCCAGCCTCATCTCTGTCCCCTTGCTCAGAGGCTCGGGTCACCCAGTTTATTCGCCAGTTTGTGGCGTCGTGTCTTCTGGTGTCGGACACCAACACTGAGTTGTCCTACGTCCTTCCCTCTGAGGCTGTCAAGAAGGGCTGCTTCGAGAGGCTGTTCAAGGTACCTCATCATGGGATGAACAGACAGAAGTCATTCACAAACTGGCACATTCACTTTCTCCATCACTAGAGAGTGTGGTTGGGGGATGTAGAAGATTTGCAACAGGAGGACTCAACTGCAGAGCAGGTTTTAAACAAAATTACTTTTTAAGAACTAAGATGCAAAATGCCTCAGAGCAAGCAGGAAACAGGGACATCCAAGCCCAGCATCAGGGGTACGACGAAACCAAAAGCACGAACAGACCGACGACCAGAGAGACACACATGGTTTAAATACACTGGGGGGTGAAGGGGATTGGACACAAGGGGAAACAAGCAGGGACAGGGCAGGCAATCACACCAGGGCAGGAAGTGATGTTAACCAGGGACACAAGGCAGGAAACTACCAAATAAAACAGGAACAACACAAACGTCATGAGAACAATAACTTTGAAATAATACCAGTGGGAAGTGGCCAAAACAATCTGTTGACAACAACATACAAAAGTGATTAAATAATACTATATTATTGAAGTATTGTAAAGCATAAAGCTAATCCTATACCAGACACTCCTGCTTTGTGATTGTGCTTCGTGAACAATCACAAACACAATCTATGGATATTATTGGTAATGAATAAGAATAAGAGTCAAATGCACATTGCCACATAACCGTCAGGTGGATGGCCAACATCCCCCCGCCCCTCCCCTGTAGGGATGGAGGGGACAGCAAGCACAAAGTTTAAGCATAAATGGATGCTTCATTCATCCCAAGGATCCCCAGGGAGCACCCTGGGAGAGAATCAGAACTGATGACTCCAACTCTGCCTCTGATTGAACATAAACCCTTCGGGGCATGCTTAGGGCTAAGTTAGTCAAGCTAACCGGCGCTAAGAACTAGACGGGACCTGGCCACCTGGTCCAAACAACAGGACATTTCCACATGTTATTTCATCAATAATCTCACTGTCCTCCCCCGCTGTGGAGACCTCTCCAGCCCCAGTAAAGCCTTCTTAGTATCTATCTAAGCAGTAGGCAATATTATGTCAATTATCTTATAGATAAAGAATATTTACACCCTCGACATACACAAATGAATAGGAAAATGCTAAATATTAAAAAATGATACTACTACTAATAATACTAGATCTTATTAATATTGTGAATAGAACTGTGTGTGATAAATAGGTCCAAGATAAACTCTCTAATCTCTAATCCAGAGGCTCCACCGTGGCTGGACAGTCGTAGTAAAAACATTATCAAATCAATATAATTAGAATTAGAATTTGAAAACTTTATTAATCTCCAGTGGAGAAACTCATTTGCCACAGACACTAGACCCAGTCACACAGAGCACAACAGACAAGGAACAAACCAAACCAGAAGCTGCCTTATTACACATGATGGACATCAAAAAGGTGCTAAACCTAAAGGTGCTGCTGGAATAAAAGAGCTTCTGAGTGGTTCAGTAGAACACTGTGTAGTGGATGGCCTATTAGTATATTTGATAACTTGATATGCTAAGCTAAGATGATGAGGCCCCTGGAGGTGATCGGGTCAAACCTGCCTGACTGATTGTTGTTCTGTAGCATTTTGTGATGCGACTTACAGGCCATGTTGCCATTGAACACACTGTGGAGTCCTTTGTGTTGTGTTCCTGCAGGCTTTGGAGCAGAGCTTGGACAGCCTGGCTCTGACCAGCTTTGGGGTAATGGACACCACCCTGGAGGAGGTTTTCCTCAAAGTGTCTGAGGAGGACCAGTCCCTGGAGAACAGTGACGCTGGTGAGACAATGTTTCTCTCATGTGTCTCCTGATAGCTCCACTCACCCACTTAAGGGTTTAGTTGCATCAATTAGTCATTTCTCAACAATAATAGATTCCTGCAAAGTGTGAACTGCCTGATTTAAAGCCCTGACTTTAGACCTAGATTGTAGAATCTTGTCCTTGTCTCTCTGTCCTTTGGCAGACATGAAGGGTTCCCCAGGGGGCAGCTCAGTGGGGTCAGGAGGGCTGGGGGCGCCACAGGGGGAGACGGGACCTTCAGTGGAGAGTGAGAAGCCGGAGGTGGAGCTGAGTAATCTGGTGAAGGGCTCCAGGCTGAGTCAGAGCCAGTCCTCCCTGAAATCCTCCTCGTCCATCGGCTCAGTGAGGGGGGATGAAGGGGGACTGTACGCAGACTTCTATGGAGATTACTGCCCACTCTTTGACAACGGCCAAGAGTCTGACTCTGCCAGCCTGAGGGGTAAGACCACAGGATGCCAGATGTGATCCGAGCCTCCAACCAGGGGTTGAGGCATCACATAATGTGTCCTTGCACTCAATGTACTAGAAGCGTCGGGGGAACTCACTTAATCAGCAATCTTCTTCATCATTGCCCTGAGGTTTCCTCCCGTGGTCACAACTCTCCACACTGTACTCCTCCTGGTTGAGGACTAACTTCAAACGTTTCTTCCTTTTTCTTCTGAGTATTATGCTCCTATTGGAAAACAACACAGCCGCACCAAATCCATGTTGTTTCCACTCATGAAGCAGATACAGGCTCAGGCCTGTGACCAACCAGGAGGAGGCAGAGAGTCCACTTCTACAAAATAATATATGTATAATGACCAAGATAACAATACACTGAACACAACAAAAAATAAGGAATATATCAGTGTTTTAGTGTGCTTTATTATGTGTATGTGTGGGGGAGGGGGGGGGCTCAGCTGTTGAGTGGATATTGGTGTTCAGACACTCTCTGAAGCTTTGGTGATGCTACAAGTGAGTGAACTAACTATAGATATAATTGAAAAGGAATGCATGGGCGATAATATGCAACTAAAGCCTTTACATAACAGTCATTACATTTTTATTCAAGTTACTTTTGAAGCACTGCACAGTTGTTAATTGCCCCCTGATGGCAATGGTCTGCACAGAACCCCATCATTCATTTGACCATTTTTCCCACCTCTTGACCTCCAGGGGACGCAGAGAACCCCCTGTGCCCAGAGCCAGAGGTCCTGGAGGGGCAGAGCAGCCTGAAGCTGGAGGGTTGGTGGTTAAAGCTGAGTCAGTTCCATGGCCTCATTGTCAAGAGGTTCCACTGTGCCAAGAGGAACACCAAGGGCCTCTTCTCTCAGATCCTCCTCCCCGCCTTCTTCGTCTGTGTGGCCATGACCGTGGCCTTATCCGTGCCGGAGATTGGTGAGATTTGACATTTGCATTCATGCGCTGCCTCTTTAGACCAACAGCATTGAATCAGTTGCTGCTAAGAGTGAATAAAAACCAACAGAGTCCCTGTGATCTCCTGCATTTACTTCTGTTTGACCTTTATCATTCTAAACCAGGACCCTTTACCCTTTGACCCTTTGTGTCTTAAGTTGAAAGTATCTCCAGATCCAGATCCAGGCTCTTGCTTAATGTACATATTCTGTTTTTATTTCTTACAGTGCTCTAACTAAGCATGCTCGGTGATCTTCATTGTTATTAGTCACAGGTTGGTGATCTTTCCGTCCATCACGTTTTCAGGAGATCTGCCACCGCTGATCTTGTCCCCTTCTCAGTACCATAACTACACCCAACCCAGAGGCAACTTCATCCCCTATGCCAACGAAGACCGACCCCAGTACTGGTAGGAGCCTGTCATTCACTGCGATAGGGTCACACGAACAGAGCTCACACCTGACAGCTTTGGAATAAACTGTCAGCATGGTCAGAGACGTGCTCACAATGACAATTCTGACATGCCGATGTGGTAAAAAAGAGTCAAATATTTGGTGTCTCAGTTTAATATAAACGTAAAAGCCATGCACAACCTGCACAGGGTTCTCCCCTAGTTTGTTTTTACCATGTGGGCTTTTACACCCAGATGACCCCCCGAAATCTTCCCATCCATCCATCTTCAAACCACTTATCATGCACACAGGGTCGCGGGGGGGCTGGAGTCTATCCCAGACAATTTCGGGCGGGAGACAGGGTACACCCTGGATCAGTCGCTAGCCAATCACAGGGCAAGAAACAAACTCACATCCATATACCTACGGGCAATTTAGAGTTCCCAATCAACCTAATCCCCAGAGCATGTCTTTGGACTGTGGGAGGAAGCCGGAGAACCAGAAAGAACCCACGCAGACACAGGGAGAACATGCAGACTCCACACAGAAAGACCACTGGTTGGAGTCGAACCCAGGACCTTAGCGAGGCGACAGTGCTAACCACAACACCACCGTGCCGCCCCCCCTCTAAATCTTTTGTTAGTTAAATCGATAATTATTATAAGTAGTAGGCTACACAGTGTCATGGATTAGAAGAAGAAGAAAAGAAAAGTGAACACAGCATGAATAAATTACATTTTGCAGTGTCCCCCCCCCCATCCCCTCTCAGGAGTAAGGTGTCCCCAGACGCCAGCCCACAGAAGATCATCAACACCCTCCGTTTGCCCTCGGGAGTGGGGGCCACCTGCGTCCTAAAAACCCCTTTCAACAGCACCCTGGACCAACTGGCCCAGACCCTCAACCCCAGCGCCAACAATTCCAAGACCCTGGCTGCCCGCTACTTTGTTTCAATGTGTCTGGACTCCTTCACCCAGGGAGTCCCTCTCTCCAACTTCGTCCCCCCACCTCCTTCCCCGGCGCCGTCCGACGACCCGGATCCTCGCTTTGAGGACGGACTGTGGAACTACACAGTGGCCCCTCCTACCACCGTCCACGGTGAGTCCATCACAACAGACTGCTTTCCGTCTTTGCAGCTAAACATTGATTTCCACAATCAACCCGGGATCCAACATTTCTAAACTGCTTTAAGAAAGGCCTTCTGTACTGTGAGGAGTCCTTTGTTGGCTGAGCCCGTGGTTTGTGACCGGTGTAAAGTGTAAACCAGATGTTAGTCTGTAACAGACCACCCCGGCAAAACAAAAGGTAAACGTATCCAAATATAAGCAAGCATTTCTGTTCCTGGCCTTCACGAGCACTACAGCTGCAATCACAGATATTCAACTCCCATTGCGTATTAGGCTTATTTGCATATTGTACAACTGTTCCGCTGTTTGCAATTGAACAGTTGAAATAGTTCAATAAATTAATATTCCCATTGTTGGCATCCAAACTCAACACAAAACTCTACTTTTATTTACCATGTGCTGATTCTGCCACCGAGGGGAAACGTGAAAAGGCTCTTTTGAGCTGAAGCCCACTGTTTTCTCTGTACTCAGAGCCTGTGACGTCACCGCCCACGCTCCCCCTGTCCATCCACGAGGCGGTGCGTTGTACCTGCTCCATGCAGGGGACGGGCTTCTCCTGCCCCAGTGGCGTGGGGGGACGCCCCCCCCTCACCAAGGTGGTTACAGGCGACATCCTGGTGGACATCACAGGCCGGAACGTCTCTGAGTATCTGCTCTTCACGTCAGACAGACTGCGCCTGCACAGGTGAGGCCTTTATTTATTTTGGGACATTGGCATCAATTCGATAAATAAAGGTTTGGAAGACACCTTCAGGAACAGGATGGCTCTTCTACATAACATGACTTTAAAAAAAACTGTGTCTTTAGTTAATAATAAATATTCCCATAGGTAGGATAAAACAACTGACCAATAGTTTGAACAAGATTAGATTATTGTTATATTCAGTCCTGTACACAAACAAAACATGGGCAATATGGCCGACATCTTTAATAGGGTGAACATCCCTTATCTGATGTTTGAGTACCATTGATGTAAAGGGGGGTCCCACCGGGGTCCCACTGGGTTCCTGGGTCTCCCCCTTGACGCGGGAGCCACTAGGAGTTATTCTAGCCTTGGCTCTTGCTGGGTTAGTTTGTCTCTCCTCCCTCTCAACTCTGCTTCCAGTAGTGCTTAAGAACTCCAGTAGTGAGGACAAAAAGCGTGCATCTGGTCTGCTGTTGCTACGGTAACAACTTTGAGTCTTGAGTAAATGGGAATTTCATAACTGACAGAAGCAATACATTACAAGGGAAATGCAATGTGAATAATATCATGTTTTGCGAAATAGAGAATCTCTAAAGTCACCTACAAAGCTGTTCTCTTCAAGTTACTCTTAACTCGTGGGTGTTACCTTTGTGCTGCAGCCGTATGTGATTGACATTTAAACGTAGCTCCTCCCACGTTGGTCACGGCAGCATTCCTCCGTGACGGCATTGGTCACCTGAAACCTTTGCCTGCTGACTGTCCGTCACTACTTTGACATTCAAATGAATGTCATTATATGAATAAACCTTTGGCATAAAGCGTCTTCATGTAAACATAATGTAGCAGACTGATCTGATAGCTAATACATTTGTTCTAATGGCTTTTTTCACTGACTTTGTTCTCAATAGATATGGTGGTTTAACAGTGGGGAACATCCAGAAATCCATCCCAGCATCCTTTGGGAGGAAGATCCCTCCAATGGTTCGCAAGATAGCAGTTCGCAGATCTGCTCAGGTAAGGTGGGCAGCGTCAAGTGGACTAGAAGCTGGTAAATGCAGTGTGAGCCACCTCTGATAGAGCATCGCCTGTGTGCAGGTTCTGTACAACAACAAAGGTTACCACAGCATGCCCACGTACCTGAACGTCCTGAACAACGCCATCCTGCGCGCCAACCTGCCCACGTCCAAGGGCAACCCTGCTGCCTACGGTAACCCTACATGGATGGAGCTGGAGGCTGCATGTGTCTCTGATAATCTGACGTGTTGTTCAGTACACCTGGTTCAGCAGGGCTTTGCTTCCTCTCATCTGCGTATAATTGCTTGTTACGTCATGTATTGTTTGTGTTTTACAGGTTTCACACTGACAAATCATCCAATGAACCGAACCAGTGCCAGCCTGTCTTTGGACTACTTGTAAGTTCCTCAGCAACGCTGACATTTCCTTGCTCAAAGTTGGAAGGACAGATTACAAGGCAGGGCTCATTTTGTGGTTTTGTCCTTTCCTTAGTTTATAGATGACGAAGGAAATAGCCATAGGATGAATTATTATGGATGTTTTTTGTTGGATTGTTTACATCTTAGTGTAAATGTCGTGTGATCTCTCCTATTTCCTCTTCCCTTTCCTTGTCTCATTTCCCCTTTCCTTTGCTCTACCCCTCTCTCTTTGCCCATCGCTCCTGTGCCTACCTCCAGACTCCAGGGTACAGATGTGGTGATTGCCATCTTCATCATTGTGGCGATGTCCTTTGTGCCGGCCAGCTTTGTGGTTTTTCTGGTCGCAGAGAAATCCACGAAGGCCAAACACCTTCAGTTTGTCAGCGGCTGTGACCCTGTCATCTACTGGCTGGCTAACTACATGTGGGACATGGTGAGGAGGGTCCAATGTGTGTGTGATCGATGCTGTGCATGTGAAGCAGCATACTGAACGTGGTCTCTGCATCATCTCCTCTCAGCTCAACTACCTGGTACCCGCCACGTGCTGTGTGATCATTCTGTTTGTGTTCGACCTGCCGGCCTACACCTCCCCAACCAACTTCCCCGCTGTCCTCTCCCTCTTTCTTCTCTACGGGTGAGACTTCATACACACACATTCTTCCCTCATGGTGGTCTCACACAGGCAGCAAACTGCAGGTCTAAAAAGTCAATCTGTGGTGGCCATCAGGGGGCGACTCCTCTTGTACCATAGAACAAAATTTCATTGAACATCTGCCCCTTCATTCTTGTATCCATACTAGTTAACAACAGCAGAAGACAGGTGACAGATGGGGGGAACAAGTTCGAGCTGCGCAGCACGTAGTCACATGGATGTGTGTGATTGTTAAATGGTTTCTTTAGCGAGTGATACATGTTGTAGTGCACTAATGAGAAAGTTCTTCTCTATCTTTTCAATAGAAAATATGTGTGCAAAGTATTCATATTTGTACGACTTAACGAGTACTTTATAATAAGATATTGATTTGATAACATACAGCTGCTTTGGGGTTCTAAAAGTCTTCCTTCATTAGCCCTTGTTTGGGGTCAGCATTTTGTAACTACCAGAAGGGAGACCCGATGAATGTGTCTGTTCCCACTTCCTGTTCAAACGAGAGCGCCTCCTAGTGCTCCCGGTAAGGGGCAACATGTGTGTTCTCCAGTTTCTTCCTGTCTCTCATGTCCTGGAGCTTTGGACGTCCTGAGGGGTTTTGCTCAGCTAATTGCTCTTTCTTGCAGGTGGTCCATCACTCCCATCATGTACCCAGCATCCTTCTGGTTTGAGGTGCCGAGTACGGCCTACGTGTTTCTAATAGTCATCAACTTATTCATAGGCATCACTGCGACCGTTGCCACCTTCCTCCTTCAGCTCTTTGAGCACGATAAGGTCAGTTTGACTCTTTGGATTCAATCGCAGAAGCTGCAACTTGCCAAACATTTATTAACTTCTAAATGGATATGAAGCCATGTGCAATAGACCTGTTTGCTTTTGTATTGCAGCAGTGACCATCAAGGGCCTTTGGATATTCATTTGTTTATGTTCACTATTTCCATCTGCTGCAGGACCTGAAAAAGGTCAACAGTTACCTGAAGTCCTGTTTCCTAATCTTCCCCAACTACAACTTGGGCCATGGCCTGATGGAGATGGCTTACAATGAGTACATCAATGAATACTACGCTAAAATAGGTATTTAAACCCTTTAGCCTAGGGTTGCCACCTTCAATACAGAAAAATGAAGGAAGTTTGGGGGAGAACGATACGGGGGGGCAGGTGGATTGATACAAGATTGATACCTCCGACTCTCGTCGGTACTTCCGCTTTCGCTTCAGAGCTGGACGCGGAGGGGCGGGGGGGGTGGGGGGGGGTGGGGGGGTCGTGTATCTGGAGTTGCCCCCGCCATTCTTTCAAATCAACACTGCGCCAAAAGGCCCGCCCTCCTCTGACTCTGATTGGTTTGTTTAAGGTTCACGGACGAGTCTTCACAGAGGGATTACATTGTTTCCCCTTGGTGTACAACTTCGGGGGGCAAATGGTCTGAAAATATTTTACATTTAAAAAATGTTGGGGGGGTGAGGGGGGGGGATTGCACATTTTGCAAAAAACCCCGTCCCATATTGATTCAAAACAGGACGCGCTATTTTATTCTCAAATACGGGACGATTGTTTTGAGGGACGGGTGGAAACCCTACTTGAGCCACCTTACACCTGAGTCACTTTGACTGTGCCTGGTTGCTATGATGTGCTTTGGTAGTGCACTATTTGTACTGTGTTCCTCCATTGTGATTGGACGGTTGTGTAGAAGGTTACAAACACAACAAAACAAAGTTGATGGTTTTTATACTCTCTTCATCAGCACTAAAACGCACAACGTTGCATTCTTGGTTTGAGTCTTTTCACACTAAATAAATAAATAAATGTATGTCTTGTTAAAAACGTTTTAACATCTTGTTGAAGGAATCTTGAGAAGCAGTCGGAGGATAATTGGTGTTAATGTCTGCTCTCAGGCCAGTTTGACAAGATGAAGTCTCCGTTCGAGTGGGACATTGTGACACGAGGACTCGTTGCCATGACGATTGAAGGCTTCGTCGGCTTCCTCATCACCATCCTCTGCCAGTACAACTTCCTGAGGAAGCCCCCGTGAGTGAAGTGTGTCTGTGAGGTGTGTGTGAGTAGAGCTGCCATGCTGGATGCTTCACACAGAAGGCTCTGCTCCACCACATTATTTAAGTCCTTTACTCCATCACAAATCACTCTTCATTCACACCTTGGTTCATAATCATCATCCTTCACCATTTTTATTTGTACCCTTCGATCAACTATTAAACTTATTAAATAGTTCAAACAAAGTATAATTTATTCTGGACAGCTCACCTTTGCATGCACAAACTCCAGTCCGTCTAATGCAATTCTGACTGCTATTATATTTAATTACACAACTTTAAACTTCAATCAGTTTTAGACATGTTAAAGGTACACTTTTATTCTGTATTTCTTTCTATTTGGTACAGAAGTTATTTGTGTATTTTATGGGCACCTAAACTTTTTAATTTAAAACGGAATGAGAATAACTAGAATATTTCCACCACTTCCAATATGAAGACAACTGCTAATATCTTTATCAAATACACAGATACAGATTTTGCAGCATTGGTTCACAACCTTAACAGTTACTGCTCCAAAGGGAGGTGCAACTGGGCATCTGCTCTCGCAGGCTTTAGGGCAGTGATTCTCAACTGGTGGGTCGCAGACCCGTTTTTAATGGGTCCCGGGCCTTTGCATGGGAAAATAAAAATTAGAATTAAAAAAAAAAAAAAATCATCCTGTGATTTTATTTTGAAGGGACTTTTTTAATGCAGCGGCGTGTCGTTTTCGTCCGTCCATGTTTTCAGCGGCGTATGCCAGGTTGGGTCAAACCATTCTGATATGGGGGAGACATTGGGTTTTTAGGATAATTAAACATCCTGAATATAAAATTCAGCTTATGAACTTGATTTAGAATAAATTTGAGATGTTGAGAATGTTCCTCGAGTTGGGTCATTAAGGGGTGATGGCGGGTCCCGGAGCAAGACCAGTTGAGAACCACTGCTTTAGGGCATGTGAGATAGATATGAAAAGGAAGGTGAAAAGGAACAACAAAGACCAGACTGATAAATGTGTGTGTGTGTGTCCAGGAGGGTGCCAGTCAGCTCCCAGCCAATCGACGATGACGATGTAGACGTGGCCTGTGAGAGACGAAGAGTGCTGCGAGGAGACGCCGATGACGACATGCTGAAGATTGAGAACCTGACAAAGGTGTAACACAATTAGAAAATACCAAGCAGATACTCTGTTTGGCTTCAAAGAAATCCATTGCTGGTCTGGTCCTTGATGGCATATGGACTGGTTTCAGGTGTACAAATCGAGGAAGATGGGCCGCATCCTGGCAGTGGACCGCCTGTGTCTGGGCGTCCGGCCTGGAGAGTGTTTTGGACTCCTAGGAGTTAACGGAGCAGGGAAGACCACCACCTTCAAGATGCTCACAGGAGACGTGTGCACCACTGGGGGAGAGGCTTTCATCGACGGAAACAGGTCAGCGCCATCTTCATGGCTTCTTCTTTATTCTTTACCCTTCAAGTGCGAGGCAGAAACAGACCCAGGAGAACAGAGTAAAACATGTTACAAGGGATTCTGACGTGTGTGTGTGTGTGTGTGTGTGTGTGCATGCAGTATTCTGAAGGACCTGTTACGTGTGCAGCAGAGTATCGGCTACTGTCCACAGTTTGATGCTCTGTTTGACGACCTGACAGCCAGAGAACATCTGGAGCTTTATACGCGTCTCCGGGGCATTCCCTGGAAAGACCAGGGGAGGGTGAGTCTCTCTCTCACACACACACACACACACACACATTATCCTGGGATGGCTTTAGGTATAAAATACAACAACAGTGTATTGGAATACGTCATCAGAAGTTTCCTGCAGACTTTGACCAGTTAAAGCCTGACTAGTTCAGATCTTTAGTGTGTAAACCCGACGGGTGGTGTTATCCCTTGCCCCCCCCCCCCCTCTAGGTGGTGCAGTGGGCGTTAGAAAAGCTGGAGTTGTCAAAGTATGCTGACAAGCCTGCAGCGACTTACAGTGGAGGAAACAAACGCAAGCTTTCCACTGCCATCGCTCTCATTGGATACCCCTCACTCATCTTCCTGGTAAGAGGAGATAATCCTTCATTATAAACCAGTAAATAACCCAACTGAGAACCTGTGTCACACACACGTGGCTGACAGCCTGGTGCTGTTTGATGGAGTAGGGCGGTAAACAGAGAGGAGGCCGGCTGTGTGACAGGATGTACTTACACGTCACATGACTGAATTACTGGACATAACTGTATGGGAATATGGCCTTGATGGTAAACGTATCACCAACTGGACCTCCAAGCGTTACTTCTTCTCACTGATGTCACCATCCCCAGATCTCAGCCATTCGGTAACACGTCGTTCCTTTCATGAGCGCAGACTAGAAGAGCAACAGAAAGAACAAATGGAATGCTGCAATCTTTAAACCCACTGTTTTTAGCATCTGAACTGTATTTTGGGGGGTTCCAGGATGAGCCCACCACTGGCATGGACCCAAAGGCCCGCAGATTCCTCTGGAATTTAATCCTGGACATCATCAAGACTGGACGGTCCGTGGTGCTGACATCACACAGGTGAGACATCCTTCTGCCATTCTACTGTACTCCTCTGTCACCGTAGTGTTGGTCATATATTCTCCTTTTGCAGCATGGAGGAGTGTGAGGCCTTGTGCACCCGACTGGGCATCATGGTGAACGGCAGGTTTAAATGCCTGGGCAGCATCCAGCATCTCAAGAACAGGTCAGGAGGACACTAATGTACTCTCATGTGCATTGTCACTGTATAGATTCATTCCATTCTGCGGGTCATCATTGACCCACTCATACACAGAGACACCATGATCCGTTCATCAGTTACTAACATTTACACAGTCACAGCTCAGGAGCTATGTGGTGTGTCCTAATTACTTTTCTAGTAAGTGGACTTCATTTGTTGGGCTACTAAACCCTGTTGGACTATTAAGTGATTTGATTCATTGATTTTTTTCTCTTCTTAAAACCCTGTTGGAGGAAACGTGGCCCAATGTAATAACAGGCTATTATGTAATAACAGGTGCTTTTCCCCACAGGCCAACAATTGTGACCGGTGGGACTTCTAGTGTGTAATCGTAATACTACAAGTAGCAGCAGAATGAGGCCACCTTTAGTCCAGAGTCTCCTTGTTCCGAGCCAGTGGAACCGTTAAACTAACGCCTGCCTTCACAGGTTTGGGGATGGCTACATGATCACAGTGAGGACCAAGGTCAGCTCCAATGTGAAGGAGGTGGTTCGATTCTTCAACAGGAACTTCCCTGAGGCCGTGCTGAAGGTAGACTCCTGCTCATAACATCCAGCCACAGGCTGCTCGTTGGTGTCCGGGATTTCTTCTTCTCTTCTCTTCTTTCGAGCTAGACAAGGAGACTCCTTGATGGATGGAGTATCCATTGTACTCAATTCTTTCATAAGACCAACTGATTAGATAGCTGCAGCACTTCTATGATCAATGGAATTGAACATTGGAGCATGTCGTCCCTGCCCTGTTGTTTGGCTCCACCCTTGCCTTGTTAACCCTCAATCATCTTGTTTAAGCCCCCCAATGATCTTGCTAAAATAAATATTTAATTGATATTGTCCTCATCTCATATTACATGGGGCCCTTTTTTCACTTTGCAAAGATCCCTCTCTTCACCTGTGGTAATTGCAGGAGCGTCACCACACCAAGATCCAGTACCAGCTGAAGTCTGAGCGGATCTCCCTGGCTCAGGTCTTCAGTAAGATGGAGCAGGTGGTGCAGGTGCTGGGCATTGAGGAGTACTCTGTCAGTCAGACCACTCTGGACAATGTGAGTCAGCTTCTAACTCTGGATCACCTTCAACCAGGAGCAATGGAACCAATCAAATGAATCCCCTTTGTTCCGCTCAGGTGTTTGTCAACTTTGCCAAGAAACAGAGTGATAACCTGGAGCAGCAGGAGGTGTCGCCCCCTGGGGGTGGACATTCCCCCCTGCAGCACATCCTCAACCTGCTGAAGTCCCGGCCGGCCAACACGGAGCTCAGCGCTCTGATGGGCGAGGCGCCGGAGGAGCTGGAGAGCGACGACGAAGGACTCATCAGCTTCGAAGAGGAAAGGGTGAGTTGCCCTCTTCTTCTTCATTTTCACTTTGGAAAAGGAGCATGATGAATATCCTCTACCTGAGTGTTGTAACGTATAGAATAGATAAAGTCTTTAAGAATAATACCTTTTGTGGTTTAAATTCATTTTAATATTTGGATTGCATAAATATGTATTAATATATTTGTTTCTGTACACATGAGCCATCTATCAGACCTTACTCTTCTAAGCCTTCTTCCTTTTCTTCTCAACCTTTGGAAGGAGAGAAATGTGTGTGAGACTAGTAGAGAAGTGAGTGGGGACGGTGCACAGGCCTCACCTGAGCAAAGCAGGAGGCTTTGTGGGTAAACGCACACAGAGAACCTGTCTACTGAGCTCTATTCAATCCTCAGGAACAAATCAATCCAAACACAAGGCGTGTTCCCTTCTGGCTTTCTACTACATCTAGACAAAGTAGTCCTTTGTTTGGGGCCGTGACACATGATTGATGCTTCCTTATGACTCAACGTGCTCGGATCACATGATACAGGATGCTCTTCTTTTCACTAACCATGGTGAGGCAAGATGTAATGTAGACCTAATAAAAACCTGTTCTGCACTGGGGATGTACACTTGGTTCCTAAATTCCCCTAATAAGCAATAGATTGTGTGTCCGCTTGGCTGCAGGATAAAGTGCACCTTGGTTGTGTGTCGTTGCAGGTGCAGCTCTCCTTCAACACGGACACTCTCTGTTGAATGAGCCCTTTGAAGAGGAGAGGAGCCCGAAGCGTCTGAATGAGCCCTGAGGCCTGAAGGAGAGCAAAGCTCTCAGTCTCACTTAGGACCAGTAGTTCAGTATCCCAGCCGCTCATGTTTCTATCCCAGGACGGACTGAGGGGCGTCGGAGAGACGCAGCAGCAGCAGGGCCTGCATGTGGATTTTACCCTTCGTCCTGGAATGTTTCCTTCCTATATATTTTCATGTCGGGTGGTTTAGGACATCTTTACTGAACGGACATCTCATGGGTGGTATGTTAGAAACCAACCATAGAGACAGAGCAGGTTACCTTGAGTGCCCCCAAAGGGCCTCAAGTAATGAAGGGGGGGACCACTGATGGTGTAATACAGTCTATTTTTCTGTGGCAAGATGAATGTTTTATTTTGGATATTGAAGCAGACAGAGAATGACTTCTGTGGTTTATTCTGCAATAACTGAAATGCAACTGGAGCTGTTGGCCTTTTGTGAATGTGCGTGGCCTCCCTTCTGTCCCCTTTGACACTGAATGCTGTTGTTTGTGCTTTTAACATATTATGTTCTGTAATCCATCCATAGTGTATAATATTATTAATGCTTATTATTTGACCATTTTAAGGGGAGGTAATCAGCAATCGAACATCTGATACTGCAGTGAACTGACAATACCTGCACTACCATCACTGTGACACTAAAGGGAATCCTCAGATCAGAATAACTCAACTACAATACTTGTTTTATGATTTGCTTCTATGGAATATGGAGAAGCCCAAATGTGCTAGATGAAAACACTGTCTCTCTGAATGTGGATTGAACCGCCTCCCTTTGAGTATTGTGGTGATCTGAGTTGTATCCTGTCCAAACTGGTTCACTTCTTCCTACACTCTTATTTTGGTGATCATCATTGTGGTGGTGGGCGGTTTTCCTACTTTAAAGAGATTAGCATTAAACAAGGAAAAAAGTAATATAGATGTTCTTTTGTTGGTGGCTGTTAAAGTGCAGGAAGGTGGTGAAATATGAGTGAATTTTATTATAAATGAAAGTACAATCATCAAGACATATTTAAGACCCTGACAGAAACTAAACTGAATATCCTATAAAGAGCCAACTCGACAAATACTGCACAATCATCAACTCAATATTTCATATGGATTCGTACCTATTTTTTGGATGCAAACAGACTCCCAAAGAGGACATAATAGAAAATAACATTATTTCACTCCCAAAGAGAGTAAATATACAACTAAGAGACGGTTTCATACACTCCTGCATCAACTTGTGTGAATCAGAATCCCCTCCATCACATTCCTGAAGAATACCACTAGTTTTACACATTTTTTAGACCTTCTTTGAAATCTATTTCATTTGTAGATTTAATTAAATCCAACCTAATTTAAAACATACTAGTTCATATATTGACAGATTAAAGTACCATTAACTATTATTGCCTAGTTTCTATTGATATGCTTGGCAAGTTTTTTTTTAAATGTCATAATATTTGTTTGTGAATTAAAAGAACATGTTTGAACGTCATCTGGAGGATCAGTCTTCATCCTCTTCGTCGAAGGCCACGCCCGTCGCCTGCAGCTTCCTGCAGCATCCACACAAACCACAACAGAGGAGACCATTTATTAGGAAGAACCCTTGAGATGTTCAGAGGACAATTAGCACAATTACAGAAACATGAGAATCAGTTACAAACAAAAGCAAATAGTTAGAATAAGCCTCAAAAAGGAAAGCACGCGAGAATAGAAGCAGCTTGTTCCCTCAGAGGCCTGAGACATCATCAGGGAGATGTCAAGGACATGGACAACTGCCACAAGACTAAAGCACACCTGCAAAAGGTGGAAATATGATATGAATATGATTAAAATCTCTTCTAATCAGAGGGAACTACACACAGGAGGAGGGAATAGAGCCTGTTGGACATGTTGGACCTTTTAGCTCCTGGGTTGATGAGGGAAGCCCCTGGAAGTCGTTTCTTCATCGTCTTTGATGAAGTCCAGGTCTGCTGATGGGGTTTAAACTCTACGGGAAAAATGGCAAAATCAACATTCCACCAGCAGCCGTTCCGAAAGATTAATACTATGAAGGGACACATCTGGATTTATGTGGTAAACAAAAAAAAGTGTTAAACCAGAATATGTGTTATAGTTTGGACCTTTTGCATGATGCCCCCCCCCCCCTCGGTATACAGCTTTGAAAGCGTACCTGCAGGATGCCTACGGTGACTTTTCACTGGACTGACAGAGGCGGATCCATCTAGGAGGACTACAGAGAAGAGACAGAGTTTTAACCCTGGAATGAATGAATGATGATGATGCAAACATCAACAGCAGGGTGAAGAGTTGTGATGAAGCATTTACTCTCTGGCTGAGTGAGGCGGTCGGCCATGCTGAACAGCTGCTCCTTCACTTCCTGTGTGGCCCGCGGGCCTTCCAGCCTGGACAGGGTCAAGCTCTGGTCACCTGACCCGGAGCGCACATGCACCGCTGCACTGTCACTGTGCACCACAACGGACACCTCCCCTCGTGCACAGGCCGCCCTGAGGGAACAGACACATGCTCAGGCAGCCAGCATGAGCATGGACATCATGAGTGAAGCGTCCTTACAGCTTTGTCCACACGACGGTTAAAGGACGCCAGATGGTGTCTCACCGGAGTTTTAGAATATAGTCCTCTGTAGACCTCAAGGCAAACGTCTGTCTCTAAACAAACAAAAGCATTACAACCAGGTACCATGGAAGGGTGGGGGGCAGTGTTGGGGGGGGGGGGGGGGGCTTACAAACTGGTCCAACGTGTCCTCCGTGTGCTCCGTGCTCCAGACGTCGGCTGCATCTGTCAAACTTGAGAAGATTTACAAAACTGGGATGATGAGATCAGTCTGTGCCCCTACACACTGACACGCGCACATAAACACGCGCGCACGCTCAAGCACAGGGGGCGGGGGGGGGGGGGGTCTCCTGGACATCACATCGGATTGAATGACACCGGATCCCTCTGTTCATATTATTGTGTCCAGCCGTGGACCTAAGCGCGTGCTCTCTTCTTCGCGTGGATCACACATCATGTTCATCTGGACGATCGATGCCAATAATACACTTCCCTTCACTTTTGGGAGCTCACGTGCATGCGTGCGCGTGACACGAGCTTCCACTCACCAGATGTTGGAAAGTCCATTTTGTGTTCGCGAGTAGCAAAGGAACTTGGACTGGTTCTTCTGATCCCACAGCGTGCAGTATTCCGTTCGGCACGCCTCCATGTTTACCTCTACACGCCGACGGCGGCCGAAGAGGCTCAAAAAGGCACGTGCGCCTTTTCCTCTTTCCGATTGAACGGAGAATCGCACACTGCCCCCTGCTGTACGGGAGTGTGCTGCACCACAGCCTCCTGGTATCCCACCCGTCAATGCTGCGTCTTGAAAAGGTTGCTCCGAGCATTCCAAACGGAGCCTATGCTGTTACACAGGGCCGAGAGCCCCACGACATGTTGACCTCTTCATCCTAGTACGGTACGACAATGGACAACAGACAATGTAGTGCAGCAATAAGATAAAAATATAATAAAACATATGCTATGGGTTAGTACGCTCAAGCTTTGGTTTAGTAAGTTAAGAAATAAAGATTTAAGACAATTAAAAATAAAGATAAAGTGCACCAGCTAACAGAAAGTGACAAATGATAAGTGAAGGTGACAAAGTGTATGTACTAGGGCCGGTACTCGATTAAAAATATTAATCTAATTAATTAGAGGCTTTGTAATTAATTAATCGAAATTAATCGTATATATTATACATACAAATATTTGACCTGAAAACAGTGAGAAGTCATTTTTTTCACATGGATTTTTATTTTTGTTGAACCAATTCCAGTGTAGCAATAGCATATTTAGAAATATAGTACTTTCAGAAATTCAGGTAGCCTATAGGTAAGTAGACCTTGTGTAAACTAGGTTTTTTTAAGTAGACCAATACTTTCAAGTACATTCAGAACATTGGTTATTTTTTCAGACGTGGACTTAGTTACCCTGGTCCTTAGTCATCCCAGTCATCTGGTGCAGTGTGGGTTGTGTGTGGGTCCTTGTACTCGTCGGGCTAACGTCCACGCTAGCTGCTAATTGTTTTGCGTTGAGGTGATACTTGAGGCTCAATGTGAAGTCCTTGTTGCACAGCTTGCACACAACCACGCTCTTATCGACGCTTCCATCCATGTGTTTATTATAATAAGATTTCCCATTCACGGGGCCAACCGACACGGTCTCGTCAGCTTCTTCGTTCATGTTCACTGTGGTTTGTTGTCTGAAGTCATGAACGCTAGTTGGTGCTCCAGTATAATCGGTCCCCCCGAAACTCATCCAGTGAGAAACGTTCCGCGGTGCAAAAAAAAGTGTTAAAATGCGTTATTTTTATGTGTAATTGATTAATCTTAATTCACATTGTAATTAATTAATCTTAATTAACGCGCTAAAGTCCCGGCCCTAGTATGTACATGTAGAGAGTGAGAGTCAGTCAGGGGGGGCAGGGCTCTGTGTGGCGGGAGGCATCAGTCTGCAGTAGATTTGATGGAGCATTATAAATAAATATAAATAGCACCTGCATCACTACCTGCCAGAGATGGGGACTCGAGTTGGAGACTCGGACTCGAGTGCGACTCGAGTCGCACACACGGTGACTTCCGACTCGACTTCAGACTCGTCCTCGAAAGACTTCAGACTCGACTCGGACTCGAGCTTTGGGACTCGTGAACAATGTTTAATTTTAGGAAAAATCTGATGAGCTCGCTATATCGCTCCCTCCGTTACCTGCCTACGTAACGCGTACATTGACACATATTGCTGGCTGCGCACGCGCGGCCACACACGAGAAAGATGTCGAATGCCGCTGCTGGGTGGCGCTGACGGGAAGGCGGTGGTGCCGCTGGTGCCGCTGGCGGTCCGACCGACGGTTCGCTGACGTCGGGACGTATGCGTTCCAGCGGCGGACCGTTTACTCTGCGATCTCCTTTAACTGTCTCTGTTCTGCTCACTGAAGCAAAACAATACGTGGACAAAAAATATCAGAGCCAAGAGCCGCGTGTGTAGTCACCTACTGCTGCTAACACATCCCGTCAGACCAGGATTATTTATTTATATCCGTTCATGAACTTTTCTCCTCTTGTTACCCTGGTAACCGCTGTCATTACAGACGGTTGCGTCGATTCTTACTGTTAAAATCTACGTACTTCCGGTTTAGCGACTACGCTTCGTATTTTCATTTTATGGGAAAAACCACAAAAAACATTAAGTAAAGAGTAAAGGAGGAGTAAAAAGTTGTTGGTATGTTTTTTTTACGGTAAAAGGGACGTTGATAAGAGATGGGGACTCGAGTTGGAGACTCGGACTCGAGTGCGACTCGAGTCGAACACACGGTGACTTCAGACTCGACTTCAGACTCGTCCTCGAAAGACTTCAGACTCGACTCGGACTCGAGCTTTGGGACTCGTGAGCATCTCTGCTACCTGCGTCCTCCCACCTGAACCATCGTTCCCAGTAAATCTGTGATTTGTTTGGCTCATCCCATGAATATGTTTAGCTATGAATTAGTAATACTCATACTATGAGATTTCATTTATTTTAATAAAATACTTGTAACTATTGTGTTGATGATTTTACAGGCAGGTGACACCTTATTGCAGGTCGTCTCATTGGGATGACGACTAGCTGGGGTAGCAGCTGATGAGCAGCAGACGGCCAGGAAATCCTCCCGTCGGGTTGACAATTTTAGTTTTTTCTGAAAGTATGTGATGTCAGTGTTTGTATATTTCAGAGATGACCTCATTGGAGTGGACTCTCTTTACCAACAAACAGTTGGGCCGTACTGTGTTGAGGAGTGAGAGTGGTTCCTTCTGCTGCACAAAAACACAAGTATTTATAAAAACTAAAGGGGAACAACAAGTAAACATCCACACAGACAACGCTGGAAGTTTTCAATTCTCTTCATTATACACAACAGCCTCTACACACGTCCCTGTGCACGGATGCACGTGATCGCCCCCTGGTGGAGTCACATGACAGAAACACAACAACGACGGTACACTTCAGTGCTGATGGTTTCATCTTTGTGTCACTGGCAGTGGTCCTGAATCCACTGGCAGAATCTGTGGGAATATTTGGTGGGCCGGACGGTGGAAAAGGCCCTGCCTGGGTAGCGGACACATTTCCAGGCATTCTCCAGTCTCTTCTTCCAGCCGTACACAGTAAAGATGTCTATGATGCCCACAAAGTAGCGATGATCTGGTCCATCCACCACGTGGATTGCATTTTTGCAGTTGGGCAGGAGCCTGCGGTGATGCTCAAGGAATTCCTGCAGTTCTGAGTCCCTCCTGGTTCGTGTTGCAGTGCTCTTTGTCTCCTGGACAAGAATCGAGAATAGAGATCAATGAACTGAAACAATATGTCAAACAAGACATAATGAAATACACAAACACACGTGACACATGTGACACCTACTTTGTGGTGCGCATAACAAGGTTTGCAAAAGAGTGTTTCCCTTCCAGCTCATCGGTGTGCAGCGGCTGATGGGCCAGCAGGAGGCTGTAGTCCAGCACGCGCATCCCCTGAAGGAAGGCAGCATCCACTCTCACTTGATTGGAGAACCAGGACACTTCTTGACCTGAAGCAACGGTGCCACATTTTGCATTTAGTGTGCGTTGCTCAGAGCGTCCTTCGTGTGACTTTGTGTGACTTTGTGCGATGAGGAGAGTAAGGAGCAGACGCTCACCTAACGCCATGCACTGTCCTTTGAAGTTGTTGTCCTTCAGCACCTTTAGTATCGGTTTCCCACCTGTGTCGGGGTCAGTCCACCTCCCCACCTCACAGCCCTTAATGTCGTATCTGTGAAACTCAAACGTCATTGAGTGGACCACAGATCCGCGGAGTAGAGTGCAAACAGGGACACTGTACCTGATATCGATCCTGTCGTCAGGGTAAAACACGCTCTGCATCACTATGAAGTACTTCTGGAGAACAGACAGGTACTGTAAGGATAGACTTTGATGCATTACCTATTGGTTATTATATTAATCCAATAACAACCTTCATTTGATGAGGAATAACAATCCTGTGGACACCTGCAGAGGGAAAAGGACACCGGTCAGGTCCCTCCGTGAACATCCCCACCAAACAAGACCAAGGCCACAAAGCTGCTCTCACCTAGAAACCTCACCAGCAGCGAGTGCGGGTATTTCTCCAGGTGGTCCATGTACGCCTGCAGATTGGACAGCAGGAACCTCACCTCACGTTTGCTCTGAGTTTTGAGGAAGAATCTCTTGTCATTCCTAAAACCAAAAATGGAAAGTAAAGAATAGTAAACACAAATCGATATCAAACAAGCAAGCGCACAAGTTATTATTCTGGGAACTAAACAGAAAATAATCCAGAGGGTTAAGCAATACTTTCACAGTGGTGGATTTGGGGGGGGTTGCTTTACTTTTGGGCTACTTGTTAATTGATCGCCTGATTCCCCACAGGTACACGGACCTCTCTGTGTACTATTCCTAAACAAAACATGGCGACAGCTGCCTATCAAGCCCCTCATGTGTGAGCCACAAGTGAAGTGAATGAAACATACTATAATGTAAGCTGCTTTGTGTACTTGAGCTTTGGAGCTTTTGGGTGAGGACATTGTGGGTGTAGATTTAGTTGGAGCCTTGAGTTGGGCTGACATACAGGAAGGAGTATTCATGGAAGGTCTGAGTGTGGATCATGGGAGGAGCATGCTCACGTGATAAAGAAATCGGCCTTGCTCTTGGAGTTACTGACAAACTGCAGGTAGCAATCTTCGGAGCAGAAGGAGTTCATGTATTCATCACTCGTGATGTCCAGTGAACGCCTCAGCTTCGCAAACACTGATGCTGCAAATGTCTGCATCTCAAACCCCTAGAAGGCCACGACTCAAGGTTTCAAACAGCTTCACAGGAATGCACACAACAAAATGATCGTATGAATGCTTGTGTTATCAAAAAGGGGTTTTCGGCTGCACTCGCCTCATGATTTTGCTTCACCAGGAACTCCACAGCTGCAGGTGTGTCCTGTACAAAGGGTGGAGTGCTTATGAGTGAATTAGTATGTACATATATGACTTTAATAGTTCAACGAGTGGCCTTCAGGAGACTCTTCACCTGGCCTGATGTCTCCATAGTGGTCTGGATGGCAGCATGCATGCCTTCTTTAATCATGCATGTCAGATGGTAGAACTCGTGCTCTTGGTTGACCTCAAACAGTCCCACCATCCCCCATCGCTGTCTCAAATGCCACCAGCGTCTGCGGCTGGTGGCTCTGGGGGGCCCAGCAGCTCTGGCATGTGCCATCTACCGGGCAGACATCAGTTTAACAAGTTATCACATGTTTTCTTTTTCTTACGTGAGCGCACCGTCCAATCCGGGAAAATAGTGGATTGACCTCCTGGCAGTTGTCGTTATCACCAGTGACAGAGGTACTGGCCACTTAGACCTCAAGTGGGCGAGACCATTAAAAGGGGGGGTGGTGCCGGATGGTCCAGTAGATGGGGCGGAAGTGGCGCACTTTTTCGGCGCGCGAGTTACTTTTCACTCCACTTTTTCTCGATAATAGCATCTACGAGCGGTAGCCGTAAACAAACTGAACAGCGCAACGAAAAGACAACAGCACGAGCCTCTCGTCTGTCAGAAGCGATCGCGCATGCGTGGTGACCTGACGTGATTTTCTTTCTTTAACGCCAGGTGATCTACCGGCACTGTAGGTGAACAGGTCTAACGCATGCGTTCACGCACAGAGTGCGACCCCCACTGGACTCTTTAGGAACAGCAGCTACTTTTAGAGAAATCCAATTGATGTCTTTCTGTAATTCCCACAGTAGTCATCCAGCGGGCCTTGAGTGTAGACAACACTATCCTGAACATCTCAGCAGATGCAAGGATTCCAGGAGCAGAGGACAGAACCACAGCCCTGTGTCTTTGTGCGAGGCGATGCCTTTCTCTTCTGCCGAGATCCGAAGCAGGCCAACATACCAGAGACCAACGGATCTTCTACTACTCGGCCATGACTGCTTGGCTGTGGAAGATGCATCTTTTTGTCTTAACTCCCAGCCACAGGAGAGTAAGGGAGAAGCATGCTACAGAGGATGTCCTCCGCATGTGCCAGTAAGGAGGTCTTTCTAGTGAGGGAGATCTGCAGCTGACACTACGCTTGGCAAGGATATGGATAGTGATATTGCCCACTTGAGGTCTAAGTGTACCATCGAAAAGAACAGGCTCCCTAGCTCATGTAGGTAATGACATGCTGAATCTTGTTTTTGGATGACGCTAAGCTAAATGACCCAAAGCAATACAATCAGGTAGCTCTTACCTGGAGTTCTGGCTCGGACGGTACTGTAAATCCCGGCAAATGGTTCACACGGTTTGTTTTCTCATTGTGTCTGAAATTAACCTAGACTTTATGTAACATGTCCCGCCCCATTCCAGCTGATGCCACATTCCAGACAGGTTGGGCCAGCTCAGCAGGGTGTGCCCCATGCACCACAAAAGGTGCCTTATTTGAATGTGCACTATTAAAATAATGCTTGAGTGTGGCATGATGGGCTTTTATGAAATGCTGTCTTGGGAATCATCAAGGTGCTTTTTAGTGATTGTGAGGAAAGCCTTTGGGATCTTCTCAGTGAGCAGTGGCTTCCTCTTGGAACTGTCCCATGGACGCCCCGGCTCTCATACTGTTGGGTCATGACCTCTGACCTGAGGTCAGTGAGGCTGGCCATGCAAACAATTCCCAGTCGTGATTCAAGAGTAAATCTATAAGAAAACCCTCTCACATGTGGTACCTTCTTGCACACCTGGACTTACTAGCAGAGGGATCTGCGACCACAAAATATTTACGAATGATGGAAAATGGAAACTGGACTAACGTTAATATGTAATATGTAAGCTGCACACAGCAAGTCACCAAAGTGACAAGCAATGCGTAATACGCTTTGATCTCATTAGCTTCCATACTTTAGCTTAGCAGTTAGCCGTGGCTTTGCTCTCTACCTCTCCTGCTCAGTGTGTCACACGTCCAGCCAAGTAGTCCATGTATGCAGCTTAGTGCATTAGAAACACGGCTCAGCACCACTTTATCTTTCTTTTTAATGCAATACCATTAAAAAAAGTCACCTTTCTGTAGATGTTATCCAATGTAGCTAACAACAAGGTAATTAGGCTAAAGCGAGCTGAATGCCTTTGTTTAAAAACAGCCGTCTACAGGCTTCTTTTACTAACAAGCATTTCTCTAAATCGGCCTGAAATGAGAATAGAGTGGCTCCTCTAAGAGCCTTTTTGTTGCTGTTTTGTTGACTTCCACCACTTGGGGGCGTCGAGCTGCTGTCAATTAGGCTGCAAGGTCCATATGATCAGCAGGGGCTGTTCTTGTGAGGAGCAAACAGTGCTGGTCACACATATTTAAACGCATATTGGATTCAGTCTTATATTGTCATTGTTTTTAAGTCATCATTTAATACTAAGCACTAGGCCCAGTATAATATAAGCACAATTCTATGCAAATTTATATAGTAGGGGGTCCCTGCCCGGCCTGAAAACGTTGAAGACCCTTGTGTTGAGCAACATGGTATACTTAAATTATTGTCCTCATGAATCCAGTCTCACTCCATTTATTTAATGAGTAACAATCCAATCCAAATATTTATTAGAAAAGTAATACAGAATGCATAGAGAACATAGGTATGAGATAAAATGGTGTTAAGTGACCTTTTGCTGAGCTCTTCCCCAAAGGAGAGGTTGCTCACATTAGCATATTTAAATATAACCTTAAAAATTATTAACACAGCAGAGGTTCCAAGGCATAGAGTTAGACAGACACGCTTATTTTTGGCTTTTTACATTATACTTTTTACATTATACAGCCACCTTAAGGGAGCTAGTGATTTCTTATTGAACATTTTAAATTGTAAAATGCAGCAATGATGCTTTTACAGAAGCGCACAAAGAGCAGGGCTGAAGGCTGGGGGGGGTCTCTGACTCTGACTCAATGGACACGGCAGATTGGTGGTCTGAACCCCGACTGCTCCGTGTCCCATGTCAAAGTGTCCCTGAGCAAGACACCCAACCCTTACCCCCGGGCTAAATGCAAAATGCTTTGAATAAAAGCATCAGCTAAATGACATGTAATAAATCCAAGCCTCATTATAGCAATACTGAGAGCGCACAAAGTTTGACAGGCATGGCAACGGTAACTATGGATTCAAGCACCAAAATTCAAGAGATTGAGAGCTTCCAAAGATTATGGAGCAAACGTGGATGGAATTGGACTGGTCCAATCAGGTGATGTTCCGTCAGTCCCATGGTACAAGAAACACGTTAAGATGAGTGACTGACTTTGATGCTCAAACAATAAGTCAGTTGAGTAGGTAATTAAATCTTCATCAATATGTCCAGATATTAATTTGATATTCACACACCGGTTCTAGTAAAAAGTAATGTCTGTTTCTATCAGAGTCAAATAGCTGATAACAGGAAGAAGTTTAAATGTTTACAATACTCATGTTAGCTGGGTTTCTTTTATAGTGATTTGTAGAAACACTTTCCACAAAGCCCTTTCTAAGGCAATCGGGTGTTGATGTGAAAGCGATTAGATATTCCTAACAAATCATATTTCACATGAATCAGCCATACAGAAAATATTGACATGATGCTTGGATGGTGAATATCCTCAACAAACAAATGATCACAAACAAATCTTTGGCCCTGTATCATCTGTCAAACCTTCCAAAAGATACAGTTGAAGTAACAGTTTTCCCCCAAAACAATGACAGCGTATGAGTACACCCTGCTGGGTTTGCATGTTTTGTTAGCAGTAGTCCGTCTGCAGGGTGTCAGGCAGCAGCTTGGCACTGAGGTGTCTGAGCAGCAGTGCTCCTCCTTCACTGCTGTGTTCCTGTGGTGCTGTTCTGAGCCAGAAGTTGTTTGAGTGGGCGCAGGAACACCAGCATCACTGTGATGTTATCACTGGATCCGCCTTCTTTAGCGTGACATACCAACTGTTGAGCGACTTTCAGTCCAGCGTCGTCCTCCGACGGATCCAGCGGAGCGTCACCAACGGACTGGCGGAGGGCCTCCTGGACCAGATGGGGGACCTCTGAAGGTTCGACGGCATCGAAAAAGCCATCGCATGCCAGCAGCACGTAATCCTCATCCCCTAACAGCTGGGTTGTGGAGCAGTCAGCATCTCCAGACACATAGGGCTTCTGGTCAAAGTCCCCTGGAAGAGGGAGGTGGATGTTAAACACAGCACACCTACTCAGATCATGTAGGCTTTTCACACAGGTATCGGTATACAAATATCCAAAAGGCTGAATTCATCAATGTAATTAATGTGGTTTCAGTGAAATGATATGAAACGGTTCCTTTGGCTCCACAAGAGAGGGAGCAGGAATCTGCTCTAGTCAACACAGTTCAATAGTGTCAACAGCAAAAAATAAAGAAACGAGCGTAATCAGATCAAAACTAAATATATTAAGGACAGAGAGGTTGTGGAAGAAATGATTGATTAATAAGTGACGCTACAAATGTAGGTTATCGGCTGATATCCTGTTGACCAAAAAGTAAAAGAAGCAGCATTTGTCCTGTAGACGGTGCCACACACACGTCGTGCTGCAGAGCAGCAAACAAAGTGCAAATCAGAAATGTGTCGGCACTGTTGGATCATTTGTGCATGGCAACACAACAGTTTGTGTTGTGATGCTTTTTCTTTTGAGTGTAATACACACCATTAGGAAGCAGTCCATTGCAGTCAACATTCGTTATCGTATTCAGATTCGATGACTTCTATCTGTCATCTAAATGTTCCTAACGTAGGTCAGCTCTCTGTGCGTGCGGCTTCCCGTGGACTCACCTATTGCTCTGGAGACAGCATAGGTGCCATTAACACGCCAGCACCCCATGAAGGTAATGCAGCCCCCCAGGTCCTCCACCCTCTTTTTTTCATCCTGGGAGGGGGGACAAAGCTTGTCTCATTGAGTTTGGGTAAAGAACCACAGCAAATATTCATTCGTTCAACAAGCATCCATCTTCCTCCAGTCAGCGAACAGCACCGTGTTTACTGAGCTCTGGAGGAAACCTTTCATTCCACTCGATCGCCTCCCGCTGTTGGGACATGTGGATTAACGTGGATCGACTTGTGTCCAGTGGGTTGATCACAGACGGACTGTACTGCCACAGCGCCACAGACTGTAGCCTTGAGCACACATCACAACCTCAAAAACATTTGTGAGATACAGAAGGTCCGGCAACTACACTATTTTAATATATTAATAATATTATCTAGTTATTCAGATTTTAATAGCTATATCTCATAATGAACAAATAGTTGGATTTTGTGTTGTAAATCAGTGATTCTCAACTGGTGGGTCGCGTCTCGGACCCGTTTTTAGTGGGTCGCGGGCCTTTGCATGGGAAAATAAATATTAGAAGAAAAAAAATTCATACTGTGATTTTATTTTGAAGGGACTTTTTTAATGCAGCGGAGTGTCGGCCTTTTTGCCGGCTCGTCCGTCCATGTTTTCCACAGCGTTTTTAGGTTTTTAGGATAATTAAACATCCTGAATATAGTATTCAGCTTATGAGATGTTGAGAATGTTCCTCGATTTGGGTCGCGGCTTGTCATTAAGGGGTGATGGTGGGTCCCGGACCAGTCGAGAACCACTGTTGTAAATTATAGGTATAGAAAATCTAAATCAGCAGTTCACACTTTTGCCGTGCAAATTGCATCTGTGTGTGTGTGTGTGTGTGTGTGTGAGAGACATCCCTACCTCTCTATCTGGTTTATGGGGGTCCATGAGAGTTACAGCTTGTCCCCCTCTGACCAGCATTGCTTGAGAGTCTCCCAGCCAAGCGACAAAGAGCTCCTGTCTCTGGATCAGCACCACCACTCCTGTAGTACCACTCCGCAGACGCTACAACACACAGGTCACACGTGGCTTACAAATACAGACAGGGGGGGGGTCTGCACTGGCCCTTTCACACACAACTGTCCTCACTGGGAACACTAGCTTTATATTTTGCAGGACGCTCCTTTTTCTTCATAATCATTTCATTCATGTTTGCTGACACGGCTGTTTCAGAGACCAAAGGCCAGTACAGTAATGCTTCATGTGTTCATAAAGTCCATGTAGTCACCCAACCCCGGCGGCTAAAAAGGTTGTTTGTATGGTTGTGGGGAGATTTGTTGTTAGGATTTTCATCACAAGCACAACAACACCAGTGTGTGTGTGCACGTACAGAACATGTCAGCTGACATTGTGTGTACCTCTCTCTTGGCTTTGCCCCTGAACATGTCATCCGTGAGCTTGAAGGCCATTTTGAGGGCTAAGCCTGTGTCACTCTGCAGTGACTCCTGTTTACTCAGAGCAACGTGGAGGTGAGTGGCAGCGTATGTGGCAGCGTCCACACCCCCATGGCCATCGAACACAGCATAGTAAGCACTATCGTCTTGGCTCTGGACCATGGTGTACAGAGAAAAAGAAAGGCTGTTATTCATTCTGAAGCTCTTTTGAGAAGCAGTGTTGTTGCAGTGAAGCCATTGCACCTGGATTCCAAGTAGCTGGTTGAACTCAGCCAGGGCCAAGTGTTTGTCCTCCATTTTCCTCCTTGTGTTCTTGATGGTATGAACGGAGCAGTGGAGGAACTGGGAGGGGGGTGGCGGATGCTTGGAGAAGTCCTGAGACCAGGCCAGTGTTACTTCTATCAGCTTATTGAGGAAGACACGTTGCACTGCCTCTGACTCCAGCACTGGAAGGGTTCAGAGAAAGTCACCAAAGGGTTATAAATAATAACACCTTGGCTCCTACTACTTTGTGAGAGAGATACAGAAGGAAAATGAAGATAAAAGACTTTTCATCTGTATTAGACGTATGTAGAACATACAAATGTCTTTTCTAAGCTCAACAGCACCTGTTAACCTCTTTCAACATTGTGTGGTCTCCACTGCCCCCTCAGTGGACATTAGCAGCTCCCATTTACCATTAAGGTGAGGCCCCCCTGAGTGAACTTTAAGTTACACTTACACACTACTTCCTGCTCCTCTTCCTGGTTGTTCCCAGCTTCCTGGGCGCAGTGGAAAGGTGAGAGGTCGTTCTGCAGCAGCTGGGACAGCGCTGCCTGGCACAGGAGGGCACTGAGGCCTGCAGGAGCCCCCCTGAACAACAAGAACAAGAAATGCATGTTGTGTACTTTGCCGTGGTCTGAAGTCATACACAAGTGTAGAGCCAGAGCTGAACTGATCCACCCCAGTGCAGAAACAAACAAACACAAACTGGTACCACTGGACCCCAATAATCAGCATTTGTTGAAAGATCAACTCTCATCAAATCCTTTTTCCCTCCTTGTGCCTTACAGAATGACTTTTCTGTTTTGGAAAGCCACTGTGCTGAGAAAACAGGAAGTGGAGAGAACAATGGGGTTTCTACAGAAAGGATATGAGGACTTCCTGAGAAGGCATACCACTGAAGAGAGAGCACAAACAAGCCAGTGAGTCGAGAAAGACTGTGTCCTCACACCATTTGTTTCAAACTTGTTCTGCTCTACGTTGGGCTTAGTTTGGAGGTCTGCTCCTGGCTCATCTAAGGCTCATCGTTGCAAGCAAATCCCTGAGGGGAGACTACTGACTTCTGCAGACTTGAGGCACAGTGCAGAGAAAAAAGGATGAGACTACTTTTCAGGACCTTCCACTATTGTATGTCCTCATGTTCCAAATCACCCCCCCTTTTCCAGATAGCATGTGATGCGCCCTGTGCTGTCTGAATTCCTCCACATGGAACATTTAAAGTAATACTAGTGCTACTGACACGTTAGAGCCATCTTGTTTGGTTCTTTCTGGTCTCATGCTTACAGTGTCCACCCTCGCAGCGTGAAGTCAAACAGCAAAGACGAGCATAAATACTGAACGAGCAGGGCAAGAGCAGAGCTGTCAGGAATCTGGGGAATGCAGCCACATACACGCACAAGATGGGCGGATAGTGGAAATGATACCAAGTACTTTGGCGTACAATGACACCATAGTTAAGTGGGTTATATTACCAATAATTTGATTATATATACACACATCTCTCACTAATGGACAGAATGGAACTATAAACTGTTGTACAATGACACTGAACTGCACCGTTTAACCTTTTGACCTATTACATAATAATAGAATCATACTGAAGGAAGTAAACTGAAAAAACTTTGCTACCATTGCCTTATTTTGATAGCTATAGTTTTGAGCGTGGGGGCATTGTACACTTTGCCATGATTGAAATATTGGAGTGTAATAGGATGCCAAATAAGAACATGCAAAAAGTGTGTCAGTCGTACCTAGCAGCCAGCAGCCTCCGCCCCAGCTCCAGGCTCTCCCCATGCAGCTCCTCCAGGGTGACTCTGCGGCTCAGAGGGCTGACAGGTAGCGGAGTGCCTTCCTCCAGAGCGGCTGGGAACTCCTCAACAAACCTCCCCAGGAAGGACCGGGCCTCCTCCTCCATGCTGCAGACTGTGGCTGCAGTGAGCACTCGGGTGAACAGGGGTCAGGGCTCTCAGGTCCCAAGTGGAGACTTTAAAAGGCAAACAACGTAGGCTTCAAGTAGCACGAGTAAAGCAGTAATCACTGATCAAATATATCAGGAATTGTAGAGTATCCAGGAATGTCAAGGTATAAACATGGAACTGTTATTTTGGAATACAAGTAAAAAATCTTCATTGTGTGTCTGCATGTTGTCAGGTGACTTCAACGGCATTGCCAGGAAATATATTTTTTTCCAGCAACACAAAGATTGAAGAATTAAGACACATCCCACTTAATGTTGTGGTAATTTCTGTTTAAGGGGAAACACAGAAAACATATTTCCATATACATGTTGTACCCTTCGGAACTGAGCATTAGATTAGATTGACTTAACTTCTCTGCACTGGCTTCCTGTTAAATCAAGAATAGAATTTAAGGTACTTCTCCTCACCTACAAGGCACTTGCTGGTGAGGCACCGTCTTATCTTAAAGAGCTTGTTACACCGTATTGCCCTACAAGGCATCTGCGCTCCATAGATGCTGGGCTACTTGTGGTTCCTAGAGTTTTAAAAAGTAGGATGGGGGCCAGAGCCTTCAGTTATCAAGCTCCTCTTTTGTGGAACCAGCTTCCACATTCAGTCCGGGGGGCAGACTCGGTCAGTTAATTTAAAATAAAGCTTACAACGTTCCTCTTTGATATTGCTTATAGTTAGGGCTGGCTCAGGTTAGCCTGGACCAGCCCTTAGTTAAGCTGCTCTAGGCTTAGACTGCCGGGGGACTTCTTAGGACACACAGAGCCCCTCTCTGACTCTCACTCTCTCACTCTCTCCTTCCACCATCATCCATGTTTTATTAATGTACATCACTAATTAAGCTTCTTTCTGGGAGTTTTTTGTGCTTTCTCGCCTAGCAGGTCTCCGTGGATCATAGTTCCGTCTGAACCCTGGTCCTGACTCCTGCCTTTATTTACTTTAAATATGATTCATATTACTGTCATCATAAACCAACATATTTCTGCTCTCCCTCCCCACAGAAGCCTCTGTGGATGGTGGTTCGACCCGATGGTGGTTGTCCCTGCAGTGGTCCTGCTGTACACTTGTTCTACTACTTGCAATTACTTGTATCATTTCTGTTAGAGAAATTGAATGTATTGTACATCTTTTGCATTGTTCATTCTGTACACATGACATCCATTGCAGTCTGTCCATCCCGGGAGAGGGACCCCTCCTCCTAGGACTTCCGTATAGGTCCCAGTTCCTGATACAAAGTCAAACATTATACCATCTCATCATTCTGACTAGCCTGTATTGTAATATTTAACGTAACATCGTCTTTCTTTGGTCTGGCCCACAGTAATCAGCGAGGCTAATGCTGCACTGACGTTGGTTAATGACGTCACAGCAGGTTCACGTTGTTAGTCACAACAACTGCGAATGTGTGCCTCAGTCGTGACACATTATTATCTTATTACGGAGGGGCTATAATGCGGGGAGCATACGCCGCGATAAGTTCTACTGTGTTGTATTCGTATTCCTGCCCCCGTGCTGCTGCAAGTGTCCTCGTGGCCAAAACGTTTACGTTACAATGGAACGTGGGCAGTGAGCGACGTAAAGCGGCTTCGTTCGACTCAATTAGCTAATGTTGACCAATGAAAACGGTCCTCTAGAGAGCGGTGTACTGGAGCTAGCGTTAGACAAACGAGAACAAGTCGTAAACAGAGAAACGGTAAAAGAGACTCGGCGATAAAGACACACGAACCTGCGCCTGAAGACGTGGGGCCAGTAACCATGTAATGGCAGTAACGTTGCTACCGTTACAACACAACCCCACTGTGACCATCTTCCTGTACCATGACACAAGCCCCTCCCCCTCCACTGGAGATTTAAAGGGCCACAACACTAAAGTTCAATTCGCCATCCAACCGTCAAATCTAACCCCCAAATATGAATTTTAAGACTCAAATCCTCACATTTTAAAATCTGGAACAATTAAGCATTTTTCCACAGACATTCCAATAATAATAACCAAAATAGTTGCAGATGAGTTCGACTATATAACTGATATTGTTAGAACTCTAATGTTGACAAATAATATCAATGTGAAACCGCACTGTGAGACACTAATACTTCAATGATTTCAAACCAAAACCATTGAAGGTCAAGGTGGTATTTTTATCCAGAATGTTTAAATGTAAAGTGCTTTCCTGTGTTATTTGTAGTCCATAGTATGCCTCTATAATAGGTTAGCCTGGAACACCAGCCAGCCAGACCTGAAGGTATGCATGAAGAGCATAGGCAGGTTTTAGGAGTGTGCCACCCAGAGTGCCTGCACATGTTATGCAGCATCCCCAATCCCTTTTCTATGGTATCAGCACCCAGACTGGTCGGAATGCAGAATCAGGCAGCCTTTGGTTGTGGTTGTCAGCAGCCTGGCACCACCCAGAGATCTCAGACACTGAAGGCCTTTGTTAATGTGGGCTTCTGTAGCTGTGAAAATGCAGTGGAGATTCATTAGCATGAGTCTTCAATGGAGCATCTCTCTAGCTTTACACAGTGGGAGGAGCGAGAGAGTCCCATCGATGCTAGAAAAGAGATTTTAAAGCATTTAAATGAAGACCAGCTGCGAAAGAAAAGCAGCTCGTTTCCGCTCTTATCAATGTAGTTGGTTTTGTAGTGGAACACCCGTTGCCTTTCTGAGTGAAGGACTTTTGATACCATGTCCAGGTGGTGGGGGGGGGGTCTGTTCCTCTCCTTACTAATCAAAAAGATTAGTAAAATAGCTTGAATTGGCTGATGTTGAAAGAAATTGTCCCTTGCAATGCTTCTTCTACCTGGTACGACATGCAAAATGATGGAAATTAATTATGTCAGCAAGGGAGTTAACGGGTTAAAACGATGTAAAATAGAGTGAAATGGCACCAGCAGTGTTGCAAGCATTGTCGGTTACTGTTACCAGTCCATATAGGTTTCGAACCTGGCCTGCAGTCAGGAGCTGTGGGGTCGTGACCGACACAATGACATCACAGCCTCAGATGCAGGGGGAAGAGCTGCTTCTTTGTGTCTACAGTAGACAGCTGAGGTGGTTCAGCGTGTCATTGGGACGCCTCCTGGTGGCCCCCCTTTAGAGTCTAACTGGTAGGAGGTCCCAGGGTGGGCACAGAACCCACTGCAGAGATCCTGTGTCTCATTTGCCCTGAGAACGCCAGAGTTTCCCAGGAAGAGCTGGAAAAAGTTAATGAGAGGGATGCGTGGGAAACAGTCCTAAGCCCCCACTGCCCCTGTGACCCACCCCCGGATGAATCAGATAGATGGACAGTTGAAATGAGGCCCGACTGGAAATGCTAAAGACTCAAAGCCAGGTCCTTGATCAGGCTGCTCTGATGTCTGGAAGCCATGATGGAGCACTCTTCCAATTCCTCTCAAAGTGCCCGACACAGCTGATGAAATACAAAGTGCCCCCACTGCTTTCAAACGAAGGCCACCAAAGCAGTTTGCAAACATTCACTGCCCCTCTGAGAAATATGGGAACCGGACAACTAAAGAAACATTTCACTCAGTTGATGCCAGCCTTGGCTTTTGTGATTACTATTCAAAATGATGAATGCTTCTTTTGGTATAAGTGGATTTATTCAGAACAGGTATTGTGGCGGACTCACTTAGCATTTAGTACATCATAGACAAAGTTCTCTGAACTGTATGCCCCCCCCCGCCCCCCGAATGTGCCCTGATTAGATATCAGGAATCAGGAAACGTTTATTGCCATAATATGTTGGACATACATGGAAATTGTCTTGGCGGTTGGTGCATGACAGAAGAATACAATAATGACGACATAGTGCAAATAAGATAAAAATAAAAGTATAATAAAATATATGCTATGGGTTAGTACGCTAAAAACTAAAGCTATGGGTTAGTAAGTTAGAGGAGATAAGATACAATTAGGAATAAAAATAAAGTGCACCAGCTAAACAAAGTGACGAGTGACAAGTGAAAGTGACAAAGTGAATGAATGAACATGAGAGTCAGAGTCAGTCAGGGGGGGGCCCTCTGTTGATGAGCCCGACTGCCAAAGGGAAGAAACTGTTAGTGTGACAGGAGGTCTTAGTCCTGATGGACCTCAGCCTCCTGCCGGATGGAAGGAGCACAAACAGTTCATGTCTAGGGTGAGAGGGGTCGGCTACAATCTTTCTAGCCCGCTTCAAAGTCCTGGAAGCAAACAAGTCCTGGAGAGACGGAAGATTGCAGCCAATCACCCTCTCTGCAGAGTGGATGACATGCTGCAGCCTGCCCTTGTCCTTGTCTGTGGCTGCAGTGTACCACACGGTGATGGAGGAGCAGAGGATGGACTCGATGATGGCCGTGTAGAAGTGCACCATCACCGTCTTTGGCAGGATGAATTTCTTCAGCTGCCTCAGAAAGAACAACCTCTGCTGAGAGCTCTAGGTTGTTCTCGCTGCACCACGTCACCATATGTACAGCGGGTGAAATAAGTATTGAACACATCACCATTTTTCTCAGTAAATATATTTCCAAAGGAGCTATTAACATGACATTCTCACCAGATGTTGGTAACAACCCAAGTAATACATACATACAAAGAAACCAAAAAAGTAGTTCATAAATAAAGTTATGTGTAATAATGTGAAATGACACAGGGAAAAAACATTGAACACGCTTACTAATATTTATTCAATACTTTGTACAAAAGCCTTTGTTGGTAATGACAGCTTCAAGACGCCTCCAGGATGGAGAAACTAGTCACATGCATTGCTCTGGTGGGATTTTGGCCCATTCTTCCACACAGTCTTCAAATCTTGAAGGTTCAGTGGGCCTCTTCTATGAATCTTGGTCTTCAGATCTTTCCATAGATTATCAATGGGATTTAAGTCAGGTGATTGGCTGGGCCATTCTAGCAGCTTTATTTTCTTTCTTTGAAACCAGTTGAGTTTCATTGGCTGTGTGTTTGGGATCATTGTCTTGCTGAAATGTCCACTCTCGTTTCATCTTCATCATCCTGGTAGATGGCAGCAGATTTCCTGCAGGAATGTCTCTGTAAATTTGCCCATTCATCCTTCCTTCAATTATGTGAAGTTTGCCAGAAGCAGCCCCACACCATGATGTTCCCACCTCCAAACTTCACTGTTGGTATGGTGTTTTTAGGGTGATGTGCAGTGCCATTTCTCCTCCAAAAATGGTGTGTTTTATGGCATCCAAACAGTTCACCTTTGCACTCATCTGACCATACTACATTCTCGCAGTATTTCACTGGGTTTTCCAAATGTTGTGCAGCAAACTTTAAAACGAGCTTCAACATGCTTTTTTTCCAGCAATGGAGTCTTGCGTGGTGAGCATGCATACAGGCCATGGCGGTGGAATGCATTACTTACTGTTTTCTTTGGGACAACAGTACCTGCTAATTGCAGGTCTTTTTGAAGCCCTCCTTGGCTCTTCGACATCTCTTTTGATGATTCTTTTCACTCCTCTGTCTGGAATCTTGCGAAGAGCACCTGGTCGAAACAAACTTATGGTGAAATGATTATCTTTCCACTTCCGTATTATGGCCCCACAGAGCTCACTGGAACATTCAGAAGCTTAGAAAAGCATCTATAACCAATGCCGTCAATTAGGTGGCAAAGGTCTTGAGACAGCTCTTTGCTTTTACCCATCATGGGATGCGTCTTGTGTGACACCTTGGCAATGAGACCTTTTTCAGTTGGGACTGAACCAGCTGATATTAATTTGCACTGACAAGGGTCTGGATTGCTTTTTAATTACTGATAGTTTTCAGCTGTTGTCTTGGCTTTCCATACCTTTTTGCACCTCCCTTTCTTCATGTGTTCAATACCTTATCCCTGAGTCATTTCACATTATTACACATAACTTAATTTCTGAACTTCTTTATTTGGTTTCTTTGTATGTATGTATGTATGTATGTATTACTTGGATTGTTACCAACATCTGGTGAAAACGTCATGTCAATATATTTTCCTGAGAAAAATGGTGACGTGTTCAATACTTATTTCACCACTGTATACCTCCCCAACCTTTCAGCATGCTTTCCACTGCGTCGGTGTGTCGCTAAGGAACCATATGGCTTGATATGGCTTTGTGTTTATGAGACCTCAAGTTGTATGCAGTAACCATCTTTCATATCCAAATGAGCTTTATTCTATGGGAGCACTCGGCGTTCTGAAATATAAATGTACCACATCCCACCTGAGCACTTTGAGTGTGACACCGGTGTCAGACATACAACGGCTTTCAATTCCTTGATGATTTGGAATTTCTTAACCGGTAAGTTTCCAGGCCGTTGTAAACTGTAGATGTTTGTTAGGAACTACTAAAGTAGTTAATGACGGCAAAGGTAGTTTTTGTTGGTATTATTGTCAAAGCAGGCCCATAAGCTACATGCCACATGATTTACTGGTGAGGCTCAACAAAACACAGACTTCTCCCATTTATACCCATCAATGTTTCTACCTCTGAAGGTCCTCACAGAAAACAAACACACAAAGCAAACCTTTTCCAACACATACTTTACTCCAGTGTAATAAAATACAAATTACAGGATGCACTTCAAACAGACACTATACAAAGTAAGCTGCCAAGGCGGCCATTTTGTCTTTAGGTTTTCTAAGATTGCCTCGCCGTCCTCTGCCGCGTCCCCGTCCTCCTCGTCTCGCACCCCCACCCCGGTACCTCATGGTGGCGTGTTTGAGCTCCACCAGATCCTGGAAGACTGGATCACAGAAAACACAGCCAGTGTGCTGCGTCTCGCCGGCAGGCAGGGGAGTGCGGGTCTTGTTGAAGTCCACAGCGACCAGAGAGGCTTCGCAGGCATCGCAGCTCTCCTGAGCAACCTTCATGAACAGAGGGGTCAGCAGGAGACGTGAGAGCTGACATGTGCTGATCTCCTTGTTACTACACGTTAGTGTGTGTATATATATATATATATATATATAATATATATTATATATATATATATATATAAAGGAGAAGCGTTTACACACTGCATGGGACATTTGGCTGTATATTTAGGACAAGAGAAAGGCATGGTGCTTACCTGCACTCTGTGTGCATGTTCAAAGAAGTGCACCACCACGTTGCATTTATTACACGCCATCTTCCATTTTGGTCCAGAAGTGGTATCCAGCACCAGAACCCCACCATCACACTCCACACACTGTCCGATGCCCAAAGAGTTGAGAGAGTGCTGACAGGAAGGATGGGTACATTCATTGCATCCCATACCTGGGGAATCACAGATATGGCCTTGAATTTATATCCTAGGTATCCACCAATTAGAAAGTTGCAGTTTAAACCTAGGTCTGTACTAAACATCAGATTTGATCATTTTAACCTATTAGGTTTATAACTGATTATTTGTATAGCATTTTCATAATAAGCCTCTCAATTCTTGGCTTATGGTAAGAAGTGTGTTCAGTCAGGTCACAGTGACCTTGACCTTTGACCACTCCATTCTATTCAGTTCATCCTTCAGTCCACGTGCATGTTTGTAGATCTAAATAGAAAAGTCCAAGCTTAAAAAAAATAGTCTGTAATTTTCTACCTAATTCATGATAAAAACTTGTAAGACCCAATATCGACCTACTAGTCTTCTAGGGTCACAAAGCCATCTGAGCACAGGCGTGTCCTACCTTTCTTCATGTCCCTGAAAGGCGGGTTGCTGAAGCAGTACGGGCACAGCGGGTAGCTTTTGCCCCGAGGCCCAGACGTCCACAGCACCAGCTCAAATTCGTCCAGCGGGCAGCGCAGCTCCTTGTACAGCTTGATGGCTCCGTTCTGGGGAAGACTGTAGGTCTCGTCACAGTGGGAACAGTGGAGCCTGCTGGGCTTGGCCTGTACATCAGGGTGGGATGTGATGAAAGGGTTATTCAGTGTGAACTACAGGAGGAAGACGTCACATCCTCACCAAGCTGCTGTACTGCGGCCCTTACAGAGGGTGAAGGATCCATATTCTTATGCCCGCTAAGAGAACCACTCAATTTGAGACATCCCACATCAACACATAAAAGGGGATTACTGGACTTCACCAACAACACGATAACTGGGTTAAGCCGAGTTATTGTGTGGAGACAAACTAACCCAAATATAGGTGAAACTCAAAGAATTAGGAAAATTGTGCAAAAGCTCATTACTTTCAGTAATTCAAGGTGAAACTAATATATTACTAATATATGACTAATATATTAGTCATACAGTAGTTTCACCTTTTAAGTTGAATATAATAAAAAAAACAATAAAACTTGATGACAGACTCAGGAAAAAAAAAAAAAAGTCTCTGGACTGTGATGAGGAGAAATGTTTAAAAATGAGACCACTTCATCCATGGGTTGCCTTGGGTTTCCACCGGAAACGGAACACTTATCAGTCCCACACAACCCACTACGCATACAATCTGATAAAATAACAGGAAGAGAGATGTGCAGCCTCATGTTTTCATTCAAGGCCTAAAAGAGAATAGCGGGGAAACGCAATGTTTACTCTTTTTTAAAGCTGAACTTAGAAGGCCAAAGCACAACGGGAAGACAGGAAGTGCCAGGCGATACCAGCGCGGGCCGGTTCAATGTTCAATGTTAGCGCTGGTGGGCAGCAGGGTAAGAAATCTACTTCCAGTCGCATTTCCCCCTAGACCAGGGGTTCCCAAACCTTTGAAGATGAAGGGACATTGTAAGTCCGCCCAACCCCACCATCATATAACTTTTATTATTTTTAGTGGGAGCGGCCATGTCATTGAGACAAAGGGCATCATCCCAAGGAGAGTCCTCGTTACCATACAACTATGTTTCAAAGACTAAACAGAACGCAGATGGTAGAATTATGGCCTGAGCCACCGGAAATGCATGTTCATATCTGCAAAGGGCGGGTTCTCACACATTAAAGAGGTGTCATGCTCATTTTGAAAGAGGCTGAGTCAAAGACAATCAATACCACACACAATTGCTGACAATCTAATCTCCCGCCATGCTTTCTTTAAATGGATCCTTTAGACTCCTCTGCTGACCTGGATGTACTTCATGAAGCGGCGGCACTTGCCACAGCGGGACAGGGGCTTTCCAGAGGCAGCAATGGGGGAAAAGGAGACTTCCATCAACTCATCCATGCCTGTAAACACACAACACACTGAAGCACTGCATAGGGTGGAGTTGTTGTTGTTGTTTCTTCCATTAAGTTAATGAAAAAAAGTTTCTGGATTTTGCTTCACTTCCAATAATTAAAACGGCAAAAAAGCAAAAGGGAGTGAGTCATTGCTTTTGAGATGTGAGCCAAGACCACAGTATCAGTTTCTATTACCAATGTGCATTCAAGTCACAAATGGTTGAAATATTTCCAATTCAATCCTCATTCAAGGAATTGAAACATTGAACAAGATCTTTTTTTCTTGATGAAGCACATAGTTAGGTACAAATTATTCAATGTGTGTGAAGTAGTGGAAGTGGCACCATCATAAGAGCTGTTTGATTCCTCTAATGCTAAGGAAAGGAGCTTCAATGCTTCCTTGCTTAGCACCTTTAGCATAGGAACCTCTGGAACAGCCTTTATCATAGGAAAGGAGATCATTCGTCCCACAATTCCTTGTGGCGGTAATATTTGAATAGTAACGGATCATTGAGCCATTCAGGAGAAATAACGATGATGACGTAGAAACAGAGATCATGTGAGTAACTTGATGTTGCAGTGAACTTACTGGGGATGGAGTCCACAAAGTAGTGGAACTTCCTCTTGAAGATGTCCAGCGTGTGCTGCAGGACCTGCTGGAAGTTAGCTTTACCGAGAGAGATGAGGTTCAGCTGCTTCTCCACAGCACTACGTATGGTGGGCAGCACCAGCTCTGCATCTGCAAAGCACACAGCCAAGCACTTTCATTGTAATTATTAAGGTCCATCCGATGCGCCAAAGGGTTATTTAAATATCACCAATCGGAGAGGATTCTGGGATGTTGCTATGAATCTCATCCACACGTCAGAGCATGTGCACAGACCTGTCTTGTAGTAGCCATGGACCAGGACAATGCCCAGGTTGGTTGGCTTCAGCTTGCGTCCGTTCTCGACGGTCACATAGTTCCTCTGGCAGATGTTGTTGATGTGCACAGGAATGCTGGCATCAGTACCTGACGATGGAGGACAGACGGCAACATCTGAACGAGTGTTCATCCTCATCACCCATCTGCAAATCAATGCAGTCTTGCATGTCCTCTTGGAGACAATCTGTATTTATAAAAGGTCAGTCCACCTTTTAAATAGTTTTAAATACCAATATAGGTACCTGTAAGTAACATGCATCTGGTTTATTCTCCTGATCCCGGATCAAACCACACAAGCTGCTTCCTTTCCTACTAATTCTACCAGCTACCAAATGGGAATGGGATGTATTTGGAACAGACATTGTAGAGGTATACCAATGCCATGTTTCTCCATGAGAGTGATGAGTTCAGCCTCGGTCAGGAAGTCCGGGGGGCTGGTCTGCTTTTCCACCAGCTTGATCTCGTCCACCGTGAAAGAGTCCCCACGCTCACAGACGGGCATGGCCTCTTCCAGAGGGATGCCCTGCCAGGGCATCACCGCAGTGTAACCTGGGAAAAGAGGCTGCACTTGAAACTGCTTGTTCTAACCAGGCTGAGTGTAAACCTCTCTAGACTCTGACTACAGGTCATTACAATGACAAATCCTCCTCCACATCACTGTCCCTTTATTACAGACAGAGTTGGTTAAAAGCAAATGAAAGCAGCGTCTTAAGGGTCTGTCTTCAAACTGCTGCTGTTTGGAGCCAATAATGTTCAAGCTCTACCTGCTGAAATAAGAGTCTTGCCACTGCACGAGAAGGCCTCCGGGCCAATGCTGAAGTCAATGGTGGTCTGTAGGTATTTGCAGTCTTGACTGACGGTGGCAATGAAGTGTCGCGTGATGTAGTCGTAAAGCCGCCATCCGTCACTTCCTGTGACCAGCAACAAAGAGGACACAGAAGCTTGTTCACTACATCTTTTCACAGATCTCATATGGGACAAGTATCATATATTAATCAATTAGTTATATGACTTACCCAGTTCCCCTTCTGAGGCAGAACGCATGGGAGTGATAGGTGGATGGTCCCCTACGTCCGCTCCTTTCCTGGGCCGGTTCAACCCAGTCGAGAGCAGAGCCTTCACCTGATGGAGAGGTTAAACATGAATGTTTAGCAATTGGCTTCCCAATGCATTCAGCACTGGGCGTGATGTGGAGTCCTCCTCGTTCCCACAGATTAATGACTGTCAATGGGGGAAGGAAGTTAACCTTTGTCTTCCTCAAGGAAGACAAAGGTTAACACCAGGTCTCCTGTTGGTGCTCACCTCTTCTGCCCACATGGGATTATTGGTCTGCTGCTTCAGTACTCCCTTCAGGTCAAAGTTCTCTGGGTAGTGGGTTGTTTCAGTACGTGGGTAGCTGATGTAGCCTTGCGTGTACAGGCGCTCTGCAATCTGCATGGTGTGCTGAGGACCCATACCTGAAACATCCAAAAGTAACATCAATTCCAGTCCAATTTGTCCATTACTTTGCTTTAGTCCTGGAACTGGACCTGCTATGCTTTTATTTATTGGATTAGACCTCAAAGTTTCATGACTTTGAGCAGAACTATGAGCTAAAGGGAAAGGATTGTCGAGAACATACCTAAAGAGGAGCTGGCCACTCTCAACATCTCCACAGTGTTTAAGGCCTGAGGCCTCTGCTTCGCCTTCTCCTTCTTACTCACTGACTCCACCTGTAAGGACCGAGGCATTTCTGTAGCTTCATATCAGATTTTGCATTGGTGAGTCCATCAGTTAGTGGGAAATTAAAATATGCAACACCAAAAAATGATCTAGTTTTTAACAATACAACAGACATATCAAATAAAATGCCCATTCATTGTCAGAATTAAAATATTATTTATTTATTATTATAAATATAATTGAAATATTGAGTAACAGCTGTGGTTGTCCTGGATAAAAACAATCTGAAATGCTAAATTCATTACAGAAGTATGGCTACATTTGACTATTCAACCAACTATAAAACACCCACACTTCAGACAAATGGCTACATATCATTCGTTCGTCTTACCTGGGCCTCCCTGGATGTCTTGGCCATGTTGACGAACATCTGACCCACGTCCCTGTCGAAGACCCTCACCCTGTTCCAGTCCAGTGTCAGTGGGCTGTCCTTCCCTCTGAACACCTGACCAACACAGGATAGGCCTGTCAGTGTAGTACGGAAGGAAGGAGCAGGTGAATGAAAGAGGAGCCCTACCTTTGCCTGGATGACCCAGTAAGTCTCAGGTTTAAAGGACTGGATCTTGTCATGGCGCTCCACACAGAAGCCTAGCGTTGGGGTCTGGCATGGTCCAAATGAGATCAGGGAGGAGTCTAGATTGCCGTACTTACCCTGGAAATACTTGGTCTGGAACCTGCAAGATGACCAACAAAGGGCAGCGGTAATCAGACTGGCATTTTGATTACGAAGCCAGGGCTGAGAAATGATGTTAACCAGCACATGCATGCCTCAAACCATGACACTCAAGAAATCCAAACACATTGCTTATGCTGTTAGGACTGTTGGTGGGAGTTTGTGGACAGGTACCGGGTGAAGGCACAGCCAATGCGGAGATCCAGCTCCTGGCGGGCATCCACGGACAGGGCCTCGTTGCGGTTGGGCTCTCCAAGGCAGTTCATGGCGTTCCAGATGTCCGTGTCAGTGATGGAGCTGAATTTGGCTCGGTAAACAGTTCGCTCCCTGTCACTCCCCTGGTTCATCACCGGCTGGATGGCATCCAGTACCTGTGAGGAGAGAGAATTAAGAACCGGCAAAGAGATTCAGGCAGCCTGGAGACCGACTCGCTGAGGACAGGGACTGCAGCGGACACCACAAAGGTCTCCAATGACACAAGAAAAGTCTCTACATTTGCTGCTGGTCGCTTTTGACAAAAATAAAGTCACAGAGAAGGTGATTTGAAGCGAAAGGATGAAAAGTTGGAGGGAAAATAAAGACGCTGTAGAGATTCCCGTCTCATCGCATCAAAGAGGTTTCACTGTGAAGATGGTCATGCATTGAGCACAGGGATAAAAACCAGGGGATGTCGGAGTTACCTCAAAGCAGATATTCTCGCCTTCCTTATCACAGTCCAGCCATAAAACCACGTAGTCACAGCCTCGGCCTTCGACCTGATAGAGACAAGGAACCGCGGGTTAGAGCCATGCCACGCCCACCTGCAGCAGGTCACACAGGTCGCTAGGCCTTCCACACCTCACCTGGAGGAACTTCACCATGTTCAGTTTGGGGTTGGCCTCCTTCTTTTCTGTGGGAGCTTTGCTAAAGAGTTCTGCAGGGTCCACTTTGTCCCAGTTGTTGTACTTCCCTAGAAAGAAATCAGAGTTCTTAAATGCTTTAAGTCCATTTAGAAGTTAAACAAAGAGATGCTGAAGAGGTTGAAACTCAAATTGGTTTCATAGTGCATTCATATATATAAACATAATGGACCATTCCATTAAGAAGTTGGAGGATTAGGATGTGGAGTAGTTGATGATTTGTGATGCCCTGGGTGCACATCAATACAGTCTATAAGAGTTTTTGACCTCCAAACTCAAAGCTTACAATGTTCATCAGTGTCAATCAGAAGCACAACAATAACCGCACATTTCATCCTGCACTAAGATGTCAATACAATCTGGGTTTTGTGTATTCATACTACACTTCTCATACTGTCGTACTGCCGCTCCTCGTTATTTGTTAGCACTCATTATTTCATTGTCTGGCCGATCAATATTGCCTTGTAATGTAATTCCTGAATAGGTAACGGAATGTCAAGCTTTTTGGGTTATTGACAGCCAGCTTGGGGGAAGGAAGACTTTAGTGGACGATACCCACCGATGAAGTCCAGGCTCATCACATGGCCACAAACAGAAGTCATCTTGAAGCGTACACTTTGGCCCTGGAAGCTGCCGGGGTATTCGTGCACTGAGCATGCTCCGTTGAGCCCTTTGCGACTCGTACAGCTTCCTGAGGGACAAGAAGAGCAGACAAGGTGATACTCAGACAACACAGTCATTTGACAAAAGGCACAAGCTGTGCATCTTTGTCCACAAGGACATTCGGAACCTTTCCATGTCCACTTTGAAGGGAGCGATCAATAGAAGGGACATTTCATTTGGTTAACCGTCTTATAACCAACAACTAACAATACAGCATTCTGACATCAACATGCTCAAAGCTGTCACACATCAACCAGTTTGAGTAAGTAGGGATTCAAAATGAATCTAGGGATTGTTATCTCATCATTCGACAACAGCATGCTTGATATTGATGAAAACCACTCATTCTGTGTACTGATAAAAAGTTGCTGTTGTTGTTAACATACATGTACCGGTGGAGAGGAGCTTCTTTTAGAAACAATGACCGTCTCACCTTCCACATCTTCTACACTTTATACAAGCAGACCAGGAAGAGTGTAGCATCTATTTTTATACTTGCACTATTCAACATACAACTGGGTTGGAGATTTTGCACAAAAACAAACTGCATTTGGTGTTAAAACTACCGTGTGTACAACTACCGTTTATTTAGATATTTAACATTCAGTGATGAGATGTAATGCTATGCAGACGTACCAAATGTCACTGAAATAAAGGAATTAAAGAATAATGCTTAACATTATTCTACTTATACTAATTACTCCATTAGTATTAGTGAGGAGGAAGTGGAGAGGCTGAGGGTGTTCCCTGTGAACAAGGCTACATACTGACGTCATCTTTGAATAGAATAATTCTCTCAAGGCTAAATATGCTAATGACGGGAACATAGACAAACTTTTATGATGGGGACCAGAGTGACCAATATGTCTTCTTTCTACCTACCTACCCCCCCCCCCCCCCCCCCCACGCTCCCCCACCAGCAATCCTGGCCACATAAATAGAGGCATGTCCAGATACAGGTCTGAAATCAACTCAAAGGACACAGTGAGCTTGCAAAGAGAAAGCAGAAGCGCCATCACACCGGTCTCCAGTCATGGAACAGCTCCAGGTAAGAAGCCTGCCTTGATGATGATGATGACCTGAGGCTACACTTAGCTGACCATTAGAGTAGATCACTAATGCTTTCAAAAGGATACGTCCAGGATAGTCTAGTTGAATTAAAATACACCAATTTTCCGTTGACACAGAAGATTTGTGTGTTTTTAAGTTTAAAGATCCAATCGACAGGATTGGTTGGGACCAATGCAATGGATATCTTTACCTTCCATAGGACACCTATCGGTTTGTAGGTACTACAGGATGTACACAAATACAACATCTTTGGGGATTATCCCTAGGTTTATACAGACGTTCATAGAAATCAACCCTGAACGCATTGACATACTTCACTAGATCACCATGATTCACGTGGTAATATGGACCGCTCTGTAGGAGGACAACGTCCAGGTGCCCGACTCACGCTAACATCAACCTGCTTGTGTCCTGGTCCAGCTGCTGCGGTTCTTGCTGCTGTGCCTGCTGGCCCATCAGCAGATTGAGGCCATGCCCCTGGGCGGCCAGTGTGTGGACGAATCCTTATGCACGTACAGCCTGCAGGACTACTACAGCCAGCTGGTCAACCTGCCCAGCCGCATCAACGAGCGCAGCATCGCCCCCTGGAGCTACGTGTGAGTGGACCTGACATTCATCCCAATGACCTCGCGTCACTCCAGGGTCTGAACCTAAGCTGCACCCAGGGAAACATGTTTTTTTTGGGGGGGGGGGGGGTTAATTGATCATTTCTGAGCTTTTTTGTTGATGTTTTGTGTTTATGGATCAGAGAAATTGATCCTTATTCCTCATCTGTCACCAGGGAGAACATTGACTTGAATCGGGTGCCTCAGGTCCTCCATGAGGCCAGCTGCCACTCCTGCAGGGGACTCAACAACGAATTTGGTCTGGAAAGCGTCCCGGTGACCCTGAGGATGCCCGTGCTCAAGAAGAGCTCCCACTGCTTCCCAACCACCACCTACTCTCTGGAGTTTGAGCTCGTCACCATAGCGTGCATGTGCGCCGTCTCCAGGTACAGCTGAGAGGGACGGACTGCTCCGATGTCAGCGTAAAACGTCTGTGTGTGTTGACAATGTGCATGGAATAAAGACTGTAGTTTCTGAGACATAACATTGATTGTTACTGTTGTCTAGACCCTTCATCTTAAAGAAAAACTTCGCTACCTAGATTTCTTTTTTTAATCCTCCAAAGACATTACCCTTTAGCTAATGCAACCACTAGTGCTCATGCTAATAGATAGCATGCTGACTACAATTATGGGTTATGGTAATGTTGATTAGTTATTTGGTACTAGAAATAGTGGTCGGTAAATATTAATTTCGATAAAAGTAGTAAATAGTTGAGTTAAAACCCCTGATATAAAAGGTAGGGGAATCACTGAACCAATGTATATAATGATAATCATAATAGTAGACCTTCGAGTAAAGTACACATCATATTGTGCTAGTTTTACCATGTAAACATATAGACATCCCAGCCAGAGCCTGTAGGTCCAAATAGATGGTCTTTTCTTACTGAAGCCTCACCAGAAAGGATGAAACTCAGTAAAACAAAGTAGACTGAAAGTAAACACCCATAGGAGCCCACAGCTGATCAACCAGATGAAAAAAAGAGAAATAGCCTGTCACTTCTTTTAGAATTAACACTGGTATACAGTGGCTACAGCTGTTTTAGTGGTGCTCATACTTTGGTTAAGTAATATAATTAAACACTTAAAAAGCACATTTCCTATATTTCTATTATACTTTTAATGATCCTGGCTCCCAGATGGTGGAATGAGCTCTCCGATGACATCAGGACTGCAGAAAGCCTCGACATCTTCCGCCGAAAACTCAAGACACACCTCTTTAGACTCTACCTTGACTAAAACACTAGCAAACTGTAGCACTAACAAATTGTAGCACTTCAATTGTACTTATAATGCCACTTATCCATAACATGTTTTGAAACTGCTTATTTAATGAAAAATGTACTTTCTTGTTACTTGTTTTCTGAGTTTGTATCTATGTGGAAATGCACTTATTGTAAGTCGCTTTGGATAAAAGCCTCAGCTAAATGACATGTGATGTAATGTGAATTATTTCTCATCTATACTTGGATACCTTTGCTTAAGTACATGTTTGAATGCAGGACTTTGTGTGCTTTTTTGGACGAGTAGTGTTTTACTTGAGCCATCTTATTGAGGCAAAGAAGAGCTGCACAGTCTTCATTGCATATGTGATGCATAATATAAGCAGCCCACTCAGAATTTCTGTCACACTATCACCAGTACGCATGCATATCCAAATGGATCCATCTGGCCATTACCATGATGATGCAGCCTTTAGTGGATCATCTCAATGAGGAGAAAAAGAGGACAACAAGACTCTCTCTCTCTCTCTCGAACAGACACGGCGAGGGGGGACAGACAGACTCGCAGAGGGGGCACAGTCTTGCATAGGAACCGGGGGACAGACTCGGTGCAAAGCTGGTCCTCGGTGAGTGACCGATACCCACAGAGTTGACGAACAACAGCCCAACGTCACCCTAGTGATCTCAACGGGAGACCTTTGTTGTTTTAAGTTAGCTGGTTAGCATTAGCCAAACGGCCCCGCTGTTCTCAAAGCTAATTGAAACGATGACGTTAGTGTCGTCCATTGTTACACAGCGCAACGGTCCTCACCTTTAGAGAGGATCTTGGCAATGGACTGAGCCAACGAGGGCTTCTCGGCCACCATGAGGACAGTCCTCATCGTCAACGAAGAACCAATTTCTCATTCAACTTTTAGCTAACACAGCCGGTTTCAGTAAACGACGAGAGCGGCCATGACAGTCCTTCTTCTTCTTTTGCTTCTAATGGCGGTAGGCTCACAGCGCCACAGAGTGCATTACCGCCGCCACTGATATTTAGCCAAAGAATATCAGCGTCAGAATGTCCTGCTCATCTCTCGGTCACACCTTGGTGATGTGTACTATCAGCCTGAAGTTACTATTGATTGCTTCCTTTTTAATGCCATCTGAAATTGACCAGAAGTTCGCTCGTTAATGAGATTTTGAGGGGCCTTAAGTTTGAAATGCTACATTTCCTGATATTTTCTGTTATGTGTAAATTAATTCTTTATAAATAAATTTGAATAAGTAATTACACAATTGAAACATCATTTATCCTATATATTGCATCCATTTATCTGTTTTTAAATGTATTATCACATTTATATAGCATTTACAGACTTACAGACTTGAATGAGTTTGACACATTCATTGGAAGTGCCACTACCGTAATCAATAAGTGAAAGTCATGCGAATATATAGTTATGTGATACTTAATAGCATTTGGATGATATCTGTATAATGTCTGATCCAGTAAACACTAGCAGTCATCCCTTTACAGCATTATGATGCTTTACAGATGATTCGAACCACATGTTGAGTGGATACCAGACTACAAGGGCGTAACCACACATTCTTTGGGGGGGTTGTGTCCTCCAATTTTGAGAAAATACCAATCTTCCCCAACAATATACAGCAGAAAATACGCAAAATATATGTTCTACTTTTATTCCTTTAGATGTGAATTCAAATGGTAAATGTAGTCCTCAAAACTATGTTCAAAATGTGCAAATTTTCATGTATAGATATAGAATTGTAGGCAATGCACTTAACAAAAGAAATGAGGAAGGGTATTCATTTGGACCCCCCCCCCCCTCCCTAATGTCTAAACGATGGTTACGCTCATGTGTTCTGTAGCTGGAGGGATGAATAGAATAATGGATACCGATTGATGTGAAGTGAGCGGTCATTTTAGTCCATGCATGTGTGCAATTGACAGGAAGTGTGTATTTGAGTTCATTTAATTAAGTCATTCATTCTTGTATTCATTTGTTATTTGGTCCATATATGCATTTTTACATGTAAATACATATTACAATTATGATGATAGACACATCTCTTCCAATCATCTTCAGCCATGAACTTCAGCCCCTAAAAGGACTAATGTTGACTAAAAGTCAGACGCGTCATTTGAACCTGTTTTCAATTATCAATCCGACAGCTTTAGTAGGCCCCATGTGTTGAAGGGTTGGCTGCAGACTGTTTTTCCTTTCGGCCACTAGACAGCAGTACAGGACATGGAATAACATTCACACACCCCAACCCCAGAGAACGACCTGCAGCCGACCATCAGCCTCTGTTTAAGACATTTGACCAATATTTAATCACATTAATGAATGCAGGGATTCTGGTTGTTTTGTGATTTTGTAGATAATATAAAATAAATTCTCATTTAGTTTATGAAGCAAACACAATTATTTATTCTTTTGAATACATGTAATAAAAGTGAACATATATAAACGTAGTTTCATTTTTCATGTTCTCATGTTTATAAAGGTTACAGACTACAAACTGATCTAGGTGTTCGAAGCTCACTTTATTTTATTTGGAAAGAACCAGTGGTAAGATACATGATAGATGGAATGGACCTTTGACATAATAATGACAGTGACATATTCAGTGGTCGCTGATAGCTGAGACCAACAGATCCTGCTGTGTCCCCTTTAGTACTCGAGGTGTTTTATTATAGTAGTGTGGTGTATTTTTTATTCTCATAATAGATATGGTCTACATAAAATGTATCATATTATATGACTGAAAGGCATACATATGTCTATCCTATTTGTATCCATTTTAGCTAAAAAGGTTAATCGAAGGAAAGGAACATATATATTTCATTGTCACTTGTTACCCAAATAGCTCGATACACAATCCTTTCCAAAATAAAAGTGAGTTACACATTCGTACATGTATGTCAGCGTTGTTCCGTATTAGCCAGAATGAGTTTACCTTTAAACCTTTGCACACTTTAGTTTACAGCTTGTTATATGTGGCCAGAAACACTTTCTTGGTGTTCTTCCAAGTGTTTTAACCCCCTGCTTCCATACATGGTGTCATGGGAACCTGTAAAGGAAGTTCACCATCACACGCCACGCCGCTGAGTGCTTTGAGCTTTTCGTGTTGATTGATTTTTGCAGTTATCTGATTGTGTTGGGATTAGTTTGGTGCTGTGTGTGGGGTGAGGTGGTGAAGTGCTTTTTGCTCTTTTCCTCCAGATGGAAGCAGAGGACTCGTGGAAGTTCACTGAGTGGAGCTCCTTCTCCAGCAGGAGAATCACCAGATTACATTTTGCAGGTCAAGGAAAGTGCGACTGTGGATCAGGCTTCTCGACTAATTGTGAGACCGGCGGTTTAATCCCCAGCTCCTCCAGTCCTCATGGAAGATACTGAACCCCCCATTTGTCCCAGAGGCTGTGCCATTGGTGTGTGACGGGGTGGTTAGAGCCTGGTGGGCAGGTTGGCACCTTGGATGGAAGCCGCTATTCTCGCTGTATGGATTTGTGTGTGAATGGGAAAATATTGACATGTGGAAGTGCAACGCTCACAGAGAAAGGCCCCGTACTAATGCAAGTCCATTTACCACCCACCGGTTAGTTAACCTAGTTAAGTGAGTACAGATTGTGATATTGAACCAGTGGACAGAGCTGCATTATTCTCACCTTGTGTGTCTGTGTGTGCGCGCATGTTGGTTTGAGGGCAGATTATTGAATGTTGCAACCCTGAAAGGTTCCACAATGTCACGAATCAAATCAAATCATCCCAACTAAATCGTGAGCAGAACGTTATTTTTAATTGCTGGGATTGTTCAGTTATTGCACATTGTGTCCCAGAAGGCTACGTCCCGTGACTCCGAGAGCTGTAATGATTGTTCCGACCCCTGCTGTTGTGTCCAAAAGCACTTCCCCTCATTGAAAGGTCCTACATGGGATGCTTCAGCCTACAGTAGAAGGCTCCAGAGGACAGCTTTGAGTCTGAGGTGCAGACGGGGACAGACGGGGGAACAAGCTTGTCAGCTTTTGGGCTCCAAGCGCAGTGTTAGACACGCTGCCTTGAAGTCTAACGTACTGTGGCCAACCAATCGGATCCTGTACACCAGGGGTGTGGGGCCCGCCATCATTGCTGGCAGCTTGCTCCCCTCTGGCAGGCTGAATGGTGTTAACGGTACCGGGGAACTAAAAGATCAATACTCTCTTAGAGCTCCAAGAGCCGAGAGACCAGAAGTGAACTCAGTCCAACTCCCTGTTGTCTGCTAGGTGCGACGGATACTTGGGGAACTGATCCAGCTCCATCTCTCCTTCTAGTCAAGTGTCTATTGAAGGGCTGGTGTAAGGTTGGCTATTATTCCAGCAATATCCTGGTCTGATACTGGGAGATTCCTTTCTATGTCCTGCTGCATGCAGGTCCTACCAACCCTTTGTGTTCACTGCACACTATAGGTTTACCTCGAGCGGCTTCAGAAATAACATAAGGACTATAAGGACCAGCTATGGATAGAAGTCTCAGTGAGACAAAGAGATGCTCTAAACAGCAATAAATGATATAAATGCTTTCATGTGTTTTACCTACAGATAGTATGTGTTTTTGATTTCATTCAGTGAATTATGGATTGGTGGGAGGAGCCTCCTTTGGACTTGTGTCACCGAAGGCATCCCACTCACTCCCAGGAGGATTGATAAGTTTGGGATTATGACGTGTGTGTGTGTGGGTCTGTTTGTCTGTGCATGTATGTGTATGTGTTGGGAATGTGCCTCATTACCCAGCGACCCTCTCAGCACGCCGCCCCTTATCGCTGTGTTCTAGTTCCTCTTTCTTCCCCTGCATTCCTCCTCCCAACCTTTAATTCTGGGGCTGTTTGAACAGAGTTTTTTCTTCTATTGCAACAGACGACCTCTGACCTTTAGGTCCAGGGTGAGCAAGGTATGCTATGCAGGCGTGACGGCTGAATACTTGAACTCTCTAAACATTCACAATTCTCTTCACGGTTCAGAAACCAGGAGCTTCTTTAAACACAAATCCCACGAGAATGGTCATTATTTATCTGATGGAGATGACTTAACTGAACTTTTACATTGTTTGAATACAGGAAGGACCGCCCACATCTATATCTCTGCAAGCTCATAAGTAAAGCCACGCCTTTCCATGTGGTGGAATTTGAAGTGCATGTAATCGTGTAACCAAAGAGCAATTTCAGGTTGAACTACTTTTCTGAAGCATACACCTTTACGGTGCTTTTCACTTCAGAGGGCACCCATGTAATATTTTATTCCACTGCATTTGGGAGCTTCATATTTGACTAACTGACAGCATGTCAAATATTTAAATGAGATCACATCAAAACCATGCATGCATGCATGTCAGTAATATTAATAATGATAACCCTAGGAACCATACTGAAAAACAAAGAAGTATTTAAACTTTGGATTTTTAAAGCAAATGGTGCTCAAACTTTCTATATGAAATATTTCTTGAGGTATTACTTTTCACTTGAATGCAAATAAAACTGCATGATGCAGATTAGAATTGTTGTTGTTTTATTGTATTTTGTTGATATATTAATAGATCATTTACATAGTTCTATCTGAAATGGAAAACGTACGGATAACACAGTAACTGTGAATTTAATATCAAATGTTTTGTATATTTTGTGATTACAGGAGGACGGAACTATTTTCTTGATCTATTTATAAAATCCAGTTTATAAATAGAGTTTAAGTTCATTTGACCTGTCAGATGAATGAGTCTTCAGGACACCAACACAGTTAAGTCATTTATTTCCAATGTTTCTGTCTTCTTTCTTCATGTAGACATTTAACCACAGCTATGTATGCAACAGCTGGATTTATTTGGGATTAATTTTCACCTTTAAAAATGTATATGATGCAGACATTGTTGATTATCATTGCCCTATTCTTCATTTTGTGATCAAATTAGTTATCCTTTAGAAAAATACAAAAAGCATTTCTGACTTAATGTGAATGTTTTTTTTACTCCTGGTAGGCCTTTAATTAAGTATGTTAGGCGTATATGCGTAAAAGATTCTTTCCATAAAACAATTATTCTTTTACTTTATAGAAATTTACAAAGAAAAAACGACAAAGACATTTAAATACCGTTTCAAATAAATCAGATGAAATCGTAAAATTAGTTGTTATTAAATTATTACAGTATTTATTGTATTTGATATATTCAGCTAAAGAGATTAAACAAAACGCTGATATTATAATAATTTGAACCAGGTTCTTGGTCTTTTGAAATTCGTTAATAATAATTAAATTAGCCATATTGCCACTAAAATCCCCCGCTGTGAAAGTTGTATAGGAATTGTTTTTGACCTTAATTGTTTCATTCTCTGTGTTAATCCTGTCAGGTCCATTAGTTTGCCCTGTCTCGGCTAAACGAAGCTCTGGTTGATCTAAACTGGTTTAGTCAGTGCTCAGCTCCCCCCAACATGTGTGGTCCGGTAGATGCTCCGTTTAACCCTTTCCCCGGTGCCTCTGACAGGACAGCCCGGTAACCACCGGACTGATGGCTGGGACAGCCACGCGCGGAGATATCCAATCACTACCTTGCTTTGGTCTATCCCTCCGCCGAGAAATGTAGTCCATCCGAGGTGGAAAAAGAAAATAGCCAATGTTGGCACGGTGCTATGGATACGACTTTCTATATATCTATATATAAAATAAGCCTTTAATGGCCGCAATCTCCTAACATTGGATTAATCGCATACAATTTGAAATAAACATCTGCAACTAATCGGTGTGGATGTGTTTGCGATATGGTATGGATAAACCAACCAACAGTGCTACTAGTCTCTGGCATGTTTAACAGCAAAATACTCGAGCAGGTATCTCCCGCGAAAGGCAAACGAATAATTTTAGTTTTATCGCGTTGTATTCACGGTGCTTTTTCCTTTACTCCTGGTGAAACCGGGCTCCCCCAGCCCTGGTTTTCCCCACTCTGTCGTCACTCTACTCAACGCAAGGGTGGCCTATTGCACATGGAAGCTGCGAGGCACAGTATTTTCCTTTAGCAGTAGTTTATTGATAACTCGTGTTCCTCACTGACCCATTCCATCTGTGAGTCTGAGCTGAGAAGGCAGTCTCCAATATACCGGATTTCCTACCTATCCGATATAACTTGAATGCAGCACGGCACTCCAACCTAAGGCCCCGCCCTCTGGAATGCCGAAAGGCCTAAGCCCGCCCCTCGGCAGGAAAACCATTGAAAAACACCCTGATATGAGGGAGGGAGGTGACACAAAGGGGGGCACGAGTGATTACGAACCCACCGTGACGGAGAGCGAGAGCGCGTGCAATAGTAACGTGGATTTGCATATTCGATGCCGGCCATTTGTCTACAACAGCCCCCATCGATCAAATGTATTACTTTACACGCTGATTTAGTGTCGAAACAAAAAGTACAATACTATAACTAATACTACAACACTAATAGCAACAAGAGATATCTATGAGAAAGCCTTTCCTGAGGGAGATGTCACATAATGACTCCTGAAAAAACTAATGAAAACAAGATTAGAATCGAACAAGGCATCTAAATTCAATAATTTGTGCACCTGATTATTGTGAAAATTGGTTTTGTAAAAACTGTCTTAGAATCATTGTTTTTTTTTCATGTATTTACAGTTGAAAAATAATTGATCCTGAATCAAACAGCTCATATTAAGTCTCAGAGGAAGAATAATTTTTTAGGTCACTCATTCTACCGTAAATAAGTAAAATTTGTTTACCCCTGATCTCTGAAAAAAACAGTCTTAAAAAGAACATTTAATGTTTTGAAATACTTCTTTCTGCACTCACTGCCTTCAAATGTTAGTAACTGAAAGGTCATCAAACAAAAAGTCTGGGAAATCCCATTGGAAAAATGTTTATTTAAATTGGTCATCATTAAAGATAAAAAAGAGTAGATAAAACACAAATAATCAACATTTATTTGAAGGTTAATTTCCTAAATAATACCTGACTACAAATCAAATCGGACGTTAACAGATAGTTCAAGGCCTAATGAGGGTTTTGATTAACAACAGTCCTGACAGGGGGCATGGAGAAATCTTCATTCATCTCTAGAATAGAACAACACCTGCTCCAATCTCACTGCTGCTCGGAGAACAACTGAAATACTTACATTCAAAATCATTTTATCAAATATTTGTCCTTACCGTGAGCATTTACATTTTGTCCCACTTTACTTATATCAGAGGGAAATATCACACTTTTCACTTGTTTTCTAACTTGTTATATTTTAGAAAATGTATATAAACAAATATATGACAAGTGAATGTCTGATTGTATAACTCACTTGGTTAAATTTGTGATAACTCATTTTGGGCTATAAAAAATGTTTAAAAAGACATTGTCATAACATCCTAACCTGCATCACTTTGAATTGTGGGAAGATTCCCTGAGAACATGCACACTAAAAAGGTGAGCTTTTTGCTGTAGGGTGATAGTACCACCCAGCAAACATACCGGGCCATCATCACTGCTGCTGCTGTCCTTAACAACAACTGCTGTCCCGTTTTGTGTCTTCCATGTGTGTGTGTGTGTGTGTGTGTGTGTTTACTTCTCAGAATAGTCATAACATGGACAACAGATATGTGCCTACTTGAAGAGTTACAGAGGTCCGTTCGACTCAGGTGAGAAGAAGTGATGACGTTCAGGAAGATGCTGCTGTTGTCATTTAAAAATAGAAAAATAGACAGAGGAGCATATTGCAGCTCACAGGCCATTTGTGTTCATATTGATTATAAGTTACTGTCTTTTTATATTTTATGAAAGTCCTTGGGGTTTACCCCCTCCGGTTTGTTGCCTCTACACAAACAGCATCTACTGTAAACTGTCCCACGGGGGCCAGGTAATAACATTCCTCCATCTTTTTCTTAGCTCCTCTCTGTCCTGTTGCATGATGGTGTACACAGTTCCTAGAACAGGAGGAAAAGGGGGTACATTTTGGGTACACTTCCTGCAGTGTCCCCCACCCCCCTCCCACTCTCTGGGGCTGGCGCCATGCTGCCCAGAGTAACTTGAGTCGTCAAGCGGCAGCTCAAGTGTCCGCTCCCTCATCCTGACATCTGGCTTCTCTGTGGCTGCTGACCCCTGGAGGTCACAGGTCAGATGGAGGGCTAAGGGGGTGATATAGCTGGTAGATTTTCTTCCACTGCCAGTGAGATGCAGATTAAAGAAACAAGCAGATTAGGAACATTTTCATTCTTTATCCAATCCAGTCTTTTATTTATAAAGCACACTTTAAATGAACACAAAGGTTCCCAAAGTGCTGTAGGATAAAATAAACACAATAAAACATAATAAATAAATAAATCAACTGTCCAGATAAAATACCTGTTGCACATAAAATCAACAGCCTACGTAATGTTAAAAGAAAAGAAAAGAGTTGTGTTTTAAGTTAGACCGTGAGGAGGCCTGTCTCATGTGCAGAGGAAGTTCGATCCACAGTTTTGGAGCTGCAACAGAAAAAGCTCCGTCCCCTCTGAGCTTCAGCCTCGTTTTTGGAACACTCAGGAGCAGCTGGTCAGCTGACCTGAGAGATTTTAATGATTCTAACCTATAATGTTGGCTCCAATGCTATCGTTACTTGAATCAAAAAATGTATTAGTACTGCCTATATTTCTACCTCTATTAGTACTGCAACCGTTACTATATCTGCTACTAATAAAACTGCTACTGCAGTTAGTTAGGTGTACTATTGCTACTTCAGCTTCTGGTACTACGACTACTGTTCTACCATGTTGGGCTACTGCAGGCCAACTGCTACTGTTACTGCAGCTGGTTCTGCCTCCGTTAATACTACCGCTATCTCTACTACTGATATTGATGTTAATACTGCTGATATTGTTACCGGTCCTTCTAGTGGTACCGCAACTACTTTTACTATTACTAGTTTACTACAGTTAATGCTACCGCTATCACTGCTACTAGTGTGCAACTTCCACAGCTACCACCAACACTAGTGATAGTGGTACATCTGCTACTGGTATTACTAGTACTTTACTCCTAGTACGTGACTCATATTCTGCCCTTCATCAAAGATGCTTGATCACATTATTAAAATCCACTTGTTTCTTTCTACAAGTTGCTTCTAGACTTGTTGTTTGGACCGTACAACATTTAGTTACACTCCATTTGATTATGTAACCAAAATACCTGTATATTATATATATTTGTGGGTTCATTGTCCAGTTTGCGCTGATGGCCCTGAGGCAATGTTTTTGATTTTTGGAAGTCTGTATCTGTGTCCTCCCTGTCCTCTCCTTGGACACCTCGCGACAAACCAGTTCATTCCAGGTTTGAGAGTGTAAAAGGAGTAACTTATTTAACTTTTTGGATATCCTCAGAGTGTTGCCCCTCTGTTTGGATATAGCTAATGTTTACTAATCCGGGAAATGCCTTCAATGCCTGGAAGTTACTTGAAGAAAGAAATATGATAACTTCTCCCAACCTTAATTAGACCCTATTGTTGATTATGCGTAACCCTTGTTAACGGTCCATTTTCTGAAAGCCATGCCATGACCTGACAGGTGTGAGCTACCAAAGTGAATACATTGTAACATTGTGTAATCGACCTTTCGTTTCCACATGTAGAGGGGGCACAACATCAACCTTTGGAAATGTGCTTGGTAGTTTGATGCTTAAATGACTCGGGGGGATACGGACGTCCAGCTCGGACACAATACCTGAAAACACCTGCGTGAGCACTGTTGCCTCATTAATCAGATAAGAAACGGCAAATGAACATATGTTGGGAACAAAAAGTGGTTCTACTGGTGGTTCTTTAAGGGGCAGTCATTAACACGAGGGGAAGAATAATGACTATCTGAACCCTGGGCACACAGGGGAGTATATACAGGTGGGTGGATGGGGCAGGTGAGTAGGCACAGTGCAATCAGGGGAAAGACACACACACACCCATCCATGAGGCTAACGAGACGTTACAGACCAGTGCACGCTAAACTGAAATCATGGCTGACTGCGCAATACCCATCAAGCACAACATTTTTTGAAGAATTGAAGGGGGAAAAGAATGTTTTGTCAGCAAATGTTGCAAAAAAAGAGTGAATAAACGTTTTCCTCCACAATGTTTTTACATCATTGCGTTTCTCATTTCTTGCTTCAAACATTGTTTGCAATCCGTCCGTTCAACCACTTCCATGATTCACCAGAGAGCGTTTTTTGGAAACTACCTGTTGTGCTGCTACAGATCTTTAAACACACTACCTGAAAATCATCACGGTTATTTCAAGCATGTGCTCCTTCATCCAGAAGCTGTTGAACCTTCTTCCCACAGATGGCCTTCTGCTGATAAGAAGGGTCTTACTGAAGCTCTGCTCTTCACTGATATTCCAACCAATCCAGACTAGTGTCTGTGTCTTTTCATTTATCATGATAAAGTGCTGAGTGTAAAATCTTCTCTCTGTGGTCAATGGATGGGTTGCAACATGTCCAGATGAATTGCGGATGTTCTGGTTGACGACTGATGACATGGTGGAGTTACATGTACAAAGGGCGGCACTTACAATGCTGCTACCTAGGTTGACTTCTGCTCTGTGCTATCTGTTGCACAATGTTCAGTAAAGATTAACCTGCCGCTGCCTGCACGACAAACAAGGTTGGACCCATGCATCAAATGGCGTGTGTCTTTCTGTGTGTCTGCCAGAATGTTGCATGTTATGCTGCTACGCTTTGTTTATTTTGATTTATTGTAAAGCTGCAGCCAAAATGTTGTTGTTGTTGATGATGACGATAGTTCAGAAAAATGTCTTGTAAATTCCCACTTAAAGGAAACATCCTGATTCCAATGATCCAGTGAAGCATTGTGTTTATGTTTGTGTGTAAAGACGGTATCTTAGCATTTACACGGCAGCAGTGGCTACGTCGCTGTTAGAAAGTCACTGGCAGTGGACGACTGATGGCGACATCACATACTGTGGGAAGAAGCTGCCGTAGTCGTAGCAGTGCCTCCCAGAGGGGAGAAGTTCAATAAGGTGCCGAGTGTGAAGGGAGTGAAGGAATTGAGGGGTGTGAAGGGGTTGGAGTGTCTGTAGTGACAGCCCCTCTCCTCCCTCTGCAGGTGTAGAAGTTTGGGACCACTGGCAGCATCAGGGACTCGGCTGCAGTCACTGAGGTCTGCTCATCCAAACCAGTGATGGATTATTCTAGTGTGAAAGTGGACCAGCAGCTCCCAGGGCAGGTTAGACTTCCTGGGCTGTTACAGGAAGTACTTCCTTGGCTGGGCCTTTTTTCCGGATGGTACATACCCCTTTTACAATCTACAAACTAATTAAATCAGTAAATGCTTTCAAAAAAAGATAATTTTCGGTTTGGGCCTTTCTGAACAATTAAAACCATATCACACCCACAGCAAAATAATTGATCACCCTTTTCTCCATTATGGCTCCATGCCTAACATTCATTAAAAGTGAATGTGAAATGCATACTGCTATTTTTAAGACACTTATTCGTATGACGATTGGTAGTGTCTCAATGAATGTATAACCTCTAAGTCAAGTCATATTTTTTTTAACATAGGCCAACATCCCAGATCATCTATTTACAATCGGTAGAGCAAACAACACCCTCTGTCACTGAACTTTTCATCTGGGAAAGGAAAAAGAATCTCCCCCTTCCAAAAACACTTTAACACTCAAAAGATGGGAGAAAGCTGAGGACGAATAACAGTTGAGGGATCCGTCCCGAAATGACGTTTCTGTACAGAGCGTCCTGACGCATTCTCTGTGTTTTTGATAAGTTTTAAACTTCCCCATGTGTAAACATTTTACAGATAGTGTGTTGTGTACCTCTTGCACTTCCCTGAAGCAATTAATATGGCAGATATAAACTTTAAAATGACAAGTGTTTAAATGTTTCAACTCAATTTCGAAATATCATAAATATCTGTGAATCATTTCACCTTCCAGCAAAATTCAATCTGTAACTTTACTCAACATTAAGATCAGCAGTACAAACTTAAATGTGTTGGGGTTAACAAAGCTTGGCCATATGAGAGGTTATTATTTCTATGGTTGAAATATGGTTTATTTCATTAATTTAATTTATATCTATATATATAGTTGAAAATGATTGTTTTCATTATCAACAATTTATGTACATGGGTTGCTGCTGTTAATAATAATTTGATGATTTTGATATTTTATTCTGATATATACCCTTCAGGACAATGTCATAACTGAGTAGATAATATGCCATAAAGATGCAAATGTTTTTCACCGTGTCAGCATGTTGTCGAATGATTTCTGTATTCTTTGTGTCCCCTGAGGAAACAGACCCGCAGTGTAGAGACCATGTCCACCCGGTCAGTCCGCCGTCACGGCCAAATATGGGCATGGCGCTTCCTCCTCTGCTTTGCTGCGCGTGCGTGCTGCACGCCTTTCACAAGCGGTGGGGAACGCGAACGCGCATTCCGTACATAGCTGCTCACATACGTCATGGCAGACAGGTTTCTTCTCAAAACTCGGGGGCAAAGTAAGTGAAGAGGAATGGACTTCCCAGCGTGCACCGCTCCTTCCCCCTCCATCTCAACACGTCCGCCGTCTCCTTGAGTTAGCTTATTTCACAATGACATGTAAGCCCCCCCCATTTCAAGCAGGCTTTATTGATGTGTTTTTTCCAGGCATTTTATCATTTCACCACTTTAAAAAGGCTATGGGCTTAAATGGAAATAAATTAAATCACTGTCAATTGCCAACAAATACTATGCATCAAAGAACAGCAGAGGTGGTCCGGTAACCCCCCCCCCCCCCCCCCCCTCTGGGCGGGTTACGGGGCAGCTTCACTCCCTCGGTGCCCGTACCGGAGGAGAGCGGGAGAAAGGGACGGCCGCTGTGGAAGTGTCTCCCTTCCGCCGGACAAAGCCATTATTTCAGCTCCATTGGTTATGAATGCCCGATTTCACAGGCCGCTGCCCCCTCCAAGCGTCAAACGCAGCACCTCCACCCACACTACACCACCCTGACAGGGAGAAAACTTTCTCTGATGCTGGTGTCGCCATGTGCATCAGCAGCGGCCCTAACATATGGAGACTTCTTGTCCAACCGGGGGACTACCTTCATTTGGAAGACCAGTCTCAACTGTGAAGGCTGTGCCTCGCCGTGTGCTGCAGTGGCAGCTGGTTGTATTTTTGTTTGAAGCACAATCCCACGACATAGCACCCCAAAGGCAGATAATGAGGAATTTGTGAATGGAAGAGAACATTTGTGTTCATTGTTAAAATTAAACCACACAATGACGTCCCCTTGGTATGTGACCAATCCTGACCGTGATGAGATACATTTTCCACCAATCAGGGCAGAGAGAAGCGGGCAATCCGACCAATGACATGCTGGCATGCAAATAAGAAATGTGTCTCGGCAGGAGCTGAATGTCAACTAGTCAAAGATGGAGTCCGGTGCTGGGAGGCCGTGAGGTGCCAATGGACCAAACACCGTTTTATAACCGGGAGCCGTTACGCCTCCAGAGCCGGAGCCGCGGGCTGGAACGGAGGTATTTGTGGGAGGTAGACGGTAAAGGCCGGGACGAGGTGGTCCGCCGCCTCGCTGTGCCTGTCCTGTGTGTTGAGCCGCTCGGACCGGCCCTGCTCCGCCAGGTACCGGCCCTCCACCCCGCGAGGAGAGGCCCTCCACCCCGCGAGGAGACCCTGCTGCTGCTGCCGCGGGCCGGAGGGGCTGCGCAGCGGGATGTCGGTGGGTCTTATCGGCCGTGGAGAGTCTCCGCGAGCTCTCCTAGCTGTAACACTGTATTGCAGCTATTCTGTGTGTGTGTGTCTGTGTGTGTGTGGGATAGAGAAAGAGCGCGCGTGCACGCGAGGGCACGCGTGATAAAGGGAGTGATTGACGTGATTATTCCTGACTCAGTAGGCCACTATGATATACGCTAATCCGCACGGACCCCCGGGGGTGTACCGGGTGTTTACCGGGGCTTTCAGTCGGTCCTCTCGGTTGACTTGCAGGTTTCTCCCTCAATAGGCTCCTATTCAAGGGCCCTTGTGCTCCACCAGACACGTTGTGATCCGCTCCGTGTGCTGTGGTGTTCCATGGGGGGAAAGTAACTTCATCCCTGTCCTGGTGGTCCTGTGCCATTTGTTGGGTAGAAGTTTGAGACTCTGTGCCTTCTGGTCCTGTAGCCTACATGTGTTTTTACCATAAAACTTCTCTGAACACTTAAAATAACAAAACCCATCACCCCCCGCCCTCGGCTTTCTAAACCAGGTTTCAACTTGCCACTTTGGCTAAAGGGACAGGAATAGTATGGTATTGAATGAGGGTTTCTGGTATTGTATCGCGGAATGTGCTCTTTGCCCTATATATGTTCCTCCACCCTCATTTCCTCCAGCGGCGTGCTGCTCGCTGCCGGTCTGCTCGCCAGGCTCAGCCCGTCGGAGCGCCTGGGATTCTGCTAAATACGTGTTGATGAGAGGAAAGGCTGTCAACCTACAGAGGGAAGGCCCGTCGGCCCCATACGCAACCCCTGTCAACAATGCAACAAACGGGGGTTTATTTTCACACGTCCAGGGTTGCATATCAAGAATTCCTTTCAAATGAACATGAATGCATTTTACACCACACAGGCTACATTGTGTTGTTAACGAAATAAGCCTATTGGGTTACTTCACGGCTGCTGGTCTGCATGTGGCTTGCAGCACTTCCCTGGAAGTGTGCTGGTGGGCCCCATACTGTCCGTCTCACTTTGTAACGTTGGGGCCTTTCAATAGAAACTCGACAGATGTGAAGAGCCGCCGTGTTGTCCAAAGCCCTTTTTCTGTTGTACTACTGTGAAATCAGATGAGCAGTGCAATATTAAAAGGGCATTGGCTGACAACACAGCCCCCCCACCCCCACACACCTCCTGCGTCTCCAACTTCCTCTCCTTACAAATCTTATTTAAACGAAAATCCTGTGACGGCTCGAACGCTTTGTATGTAAAGCGGTGGCCGTGTCACAGCTTTGATTTATGTCACTTTGTTTTCGTGGTGTGTCTCCAGCATGCAGGGCGTACATGTGTGGTATGACTCGTGTGTGTGTGTGTGTGTGTGTCCCAGATTGCAGAGGTCAGCTGCTTTGACGATGTTGCACTACTGTACCATCCGCTAAAGCAGTGCAATAGTATTGTCATAGCATTCGGCCTTTGCCTACACTTCAGCGGCGGATAGACGAGAGGAGCCATGAAGGAGCCTCTGTAGGTTCCTCCCTCCCAACCCCCACACACCACCCCAGAGTCCCACACACACACACACAAGCACATTTGCAGCAGCAATCATATGACCCAGGCCATAGGTCTACACTACAATGGCCTTTAAAAACAAATCCAATACAGATAACCAAGTAACATGAAATCCGTTGTCTTGAATGGAGTGATTTTCGTTTTACCAGAAGATTTATTTTTTGTTAGTCTGGTCAATTATTAGAACAACCACATTTAAGAGGGGGGAATTACTTATTGTCTTTAATTACTTTAATGCATTCTCTATATTATTATTATCAAGAAAGTGGCTTAAAAAAATTAACTTTGACTTTGTGGTTTATTTTGGGAGGTTGTTCACATACAATACGTTTGTGAACTTTTTCATTAGATCCACATATACAATTAAATGTGACCAATTTTATACTAGATCCCTTTCTTTTGTTTCCAAACTATGGATTTAAATTGGCAATTTCAGTCGAGTGAAATGGAAAAAAGAAAAGTATAATGTATTTAGTAAACTCCCTGGAGGGCCGCTGGAGGTCCCCAGTCTGTAATTTGGGAAGCCGTGGTGGAGCCCCGAGGTCCTCATGACAGGAAGAGTCTGTGGCTTTTCTATTCAAACAAGCTGCATTATTAGGCTGGGAGATCCAGGCCTCACAGACCACGCCCCCTAAAAAAAGAACATTCTGTTCACGGAACTTCAGAGGCCGTCTCTGCGTGCACCGCAGACCCCGTCGGAGGGAGGTCACGCGGCCGCTTGTCCCGTGGAACGTGGGGCCTCGTCCTGGCCCTCAGTGTGTCACGTTTGAATGCTGCCTTCATCGCCATCAGGGATGCAATTAAATTGGAATCTCATTTTTTATTCAACATCCATTTTATGTCTATGGAAATGTATAAAAGTATAAAATCGGTAGGAATAAATACATTTTTATAAATTGTCTGTATTTTGCAATAATGAGACGGATCAAAGAAGACTTGTGAAATATGAGTTTTATTTTATACATATGAATAAAAGGCTATGCAGCGCCTTATGTTTGCTTTTTGCGACTTAATTATCAGAACAGAGCTGCTTTTAAAGATAAAAACCATCCTGGGTAAAAAAAAATAATTAAAAAAACAGTTTTATGTGAAAAAAAAGAAACATGCTCTATAAAAAAGTCTACTTTAGAATACAGTTGGGTTTTAAGTGTGTAAAAGATTCTGGTTTATGGCATATAAATATTTTATTGGTGACCATATGTAATTTTCCAGGATTGTGTGTGTGTGTGTGTGCGCGCGCACACGCTTTTGAAAGCATAATTTGAGTGCAGTCTTAGAAGTCACAGTGTGGGTGGGAAAATTGGGTAAGTTTCCTCTTTGGGGCAGGTCGTAGTGGGGGGGGGGGGGGGGGGATGGGGCTCCTTGTGAGGAATGTGGAGGGCAGGGCCCCTCTGGGGGTTACTGCCTTTGCTCTGTGTGTGTGTGTGTGTGTGTGTGTGTGTGCGTGTGCGAGCGCGCCTTGGAGCATTGGGGCCTGTAGCGTCATATTTAGCCACTGTTTTGCAAGCGACTGTGGAATTTGTTGTGGTGTGTCTTCAGGGGAGTGTTGTACGGTGTCAAACCCTCAAGGCGTAAGAGGAGGGGCTAAATGACATTTAACCATATCAACACTTTTTAATGTTTTTATTGTACAACTAGTTTGTCTCATTCTGATTGTTTAGTGGAAGTTTGCAGTATTAGGTTATACCATGTAGACAGTCACAGCTCGGGCTGCTGGCGTTCCCGCAGCAGGCCCTGTTCTTTCCACCATGTACACAGGCAAAGCCTCCATCAGGTGATCAAATGAGACGGAGCCGCGCTGTAGTACGGAGCGGATGAGCAGCATGTGAAGGCTTGCCTTTGTCAGTCTGCTGGCAGGCAAATACCAGAGCACACTGGGTGTACATGCAGCGGAGCTCCACGGAGGAGGGACCGCAGTACAGAGACGGCCATTAAGGCGTCTCCTGAGGGATCGGCTGGAGCTCGCCCGTCACGCTCGGCCCTACAAAGGGCCCGGAGCACAGCAGGGCTCCTGCTGCTGCAACAGCGTGGCCGTGCAGGACGTCCTCAACACCAACACCCTCGTCTTATGCGTGCTTAAATTCCACCGCTGTCTTCCTGCAAAGCTGCAAACATGAATCACAAATAATGATCAACTTGCCACGATGAACACAGGTAGCAGGAACACTAGTGGGATTTTCAAAGAAAAGACATTCTGGTGCTTGTTTTTACGATTACCAGTAATATGAATCAGTGCTCAAATAATTTGTCAATGACATTTCAAAATATTTCATGATCAATTAATTTAAGAATAGTTTACTTAAGTAACGCTACATTGTTTTTTTCCTATGGACAAAAGATTATTAATTGTTGATTGATCAATAAGGCCTATAGGGAATGGTTTCAGCCCAAATCTGGCTGTGCCACAAAGCCTCTGTGACAGAATGTTGGGGAATATTATAAGGTGGCAGCTGTAATACGTCCCACAATGCATTGCTCATTATCAAGTGTGTGTGGGATACCGTCGGTGTTCATGTTGCCATAATCACTACCTCAAAACTCAAATTGTGTTTAATAGTTTTCCTGCATGGGCTGAGAGTTGAACGTGCTGCGGAGCGGATGTGTGATGTTTGAGTGCAACTCTCAGCCTAAGCTGCAGAGAATCCTGTTACTCCCCTCAAGTGGTGACGGAGCACATCAAAGCCATGTGCCGAGGCCCCTGACCATTACGAAAAGCGCAAAAGGGGGGAAAGCGGAGTGGAATGCGTTCCGTGTGTTGTCTCCAAAGCCTTCGCTTTTAATGAGGGTCAGAGTGCAGCAGTTCTGCCACTGAAAATAATGGCCGCCGCTCAGAAGCTCTCCGAGTTTAATACGAACCAACTGTTTCCTCCGTCCTGGTGACCAGCACACATTTACAGATAAGCTGAGACTTTAGTACAACTCTGCTGTGTCTTAGTGAGTGTGGTCAATGTGGTACGGTATTTATAGAATAGAAATGGGTATTTTACATTTCTATGACATTGGAAGTCATGACGGTTGCCCCTACAAACGTAGTCTGTGCGTTTTGCCTCTATTGTATGAACTATATGAGGTTTGGGAAATGTTCAAGCCTCCTCCGGTCTGAGTGAAGAGTACCATTACAAAAGAGTACATTTATCGAGCTGCCTGCTCCCAATCACATGATGCCCAGAGCAGTGGTAGCCAATCAGAAACAAGAATTTACCACACATCTGTCATTGTGAAAAGCCACAACATTTTCTCTACATGTGTGAATGAGACATTTTATTCTGCAAACACTTGTCATTTGAAGTGTCTTTATATAATATATAGTTTTATAGCGCATATTTTGATGTGGAAAATAAAATGTGCTGCTGAAGGATGAGTTCCATCAGACACGGACAATATAACTTTAGTGCAGACAATCCATGTCAGAAAATCAATTTCAGCTTAATTCTTGCTCTAAAAGGTTGAAAGTGGTGACAGGGGATGAAGCTACTGAGGGTTCATACGCTCTCTTGTGTGTGAGCATCGTAGTGCACACCATGTCATGGACTGTCACTTGAGTCCTGACTTCAAAGAGCAAACCATGCTCCCCATCCAGCATCGCTCCAAACCCACTAGAGCCTGTGGCTGTGTTAGCTCTTCTTTGACAATGTGTGTCTCCCCTGGTGTGTATTCTATTTCCCCCCCCCCCCCTTTAGGAGGCCTATTTGGGCCGAATTCCCTGTTGTGATGGACCACGTGGTAGGAACATGTCTCACTTCCTGCTCCAGACGCAGGATTCCTCATGTGTCCGTCCTCTTCCCTCTTCTGTCGCTGACCTCCTCCCTCTTCTGTGTCCCCAGGTCCCTGTGTCCCCTGTGGTCCCAAGAGCTCTGCCTCGTCCATGTCCCCTTGCAGATGAGACCCTATCAATATTGCCTCTGCTTTCACTTGAGTTAACAGAGTAGTGCAATATTGCTTATAGGGTCTTGCCTGTGAGGGATGCTCCCCGCTCTCTGCTGTGTCATGAGTGATGTCACAAAGGCACCCCGGGCCCAGCTGGTGCTGCTCGTGGCAGAGCTCACTGATGTCAAGTACCCTGTGTGATGTGAGTTGTCGTGTTGTAGCTATAGCCTCAGGTGTGTTCATACCAAGCTTTGGATCGCAATTACTGAGAGCAAAACGGCTAGATGCATATTTTAATTGTACACAAAGTGAGATTTCTTAAGAGAACGACCCGTTAAGCTTGGTTCCGTTCGCTTGTCAACCCCTGGACGAATAAAACCAACTCTATGTATTCGCATGAGACTACAATCATTTGGGTGAACCGGGTCCTTAAATACACGGTTACTAAGTGTCCCAGTGTGACGAATTAAATGATTTAAACTGCTTTAGTTGTTGTGGTTTCCCTTCTAACTGCCCAATGAGAATACAGCTGGTTGGAGCCGGGGGCGTGGCCTAATGTAGAATAGAGGCGTGTAATTCAGCCCGCTGCTCGACACTCTTTCCCTGTTGCACTACTGTGGGAGCTGCATCAAGCAGTGCAATAATGAAAGGGCATCGGTCAGCTGGGCCTTCACCCGGCCTCTGAGCAAGGCACCACAACCCCTTTACTAACGCACACTTTGAGCACTTCAATAAAGAAAAATGCAGATTAGGTACTTGTGTTTTTTTATTCGGCGCAAATGGGATTTGGGGATGGAGCTAGTCAGAATGTTCTGTCTCCTGGAGGTCTCACACACTAATAAATAAAGCACTGAGAACAGAATCATTCTTTTAATCACTGGGGCTTGGAAGTACAATAAAACAAAGGATAGAAAATAAAGATTTAGCGTATAGAAGTGAAAACAAAGACAAAAGCGGATTGATAGAAAGAACAAACCCTAAAGGTCCGTCCCATTGTCTCACCAGAACCTGCCCCTGTGCTCAGGGTAGTGCTGTGGATTATGAACATTCACATCCAGGAACGACTAAGAGAAGTGACCAGTATGTAGTCCAGGGGAAGGACTCCTCTGGACTACATACAGGAGTAAAAACCTAATACCATAATAACAAGCAGGAACGCATCTCAATTCTTTACCCTTAGAAGTAGTAGAAAATGTCCAAACCGGATTTGTATTTAATTATAATTGCTTGCTTTTTCCCTACGATTTGGATTTGAAACAACCGCCCCAAAACCCCATTAAGCAGGATGCGACTGATCCTGAGTCAGTGTAGAGCAGCACAAACAGATGGGAGGCAACCCACCCCTCAGAGCTGGGTGGTCACATTTACATTTCCTCTGCTCTGCCTGCTGGGACCCTCCCCGTGGACCCCCATCCCCCACGACGGAGGACTTCCTGTGATCTATTCGGTCACATTAGATCCCCTTCTTTTAGGTTGTGTGTGCTGGACACTGCAAATGTTGGAGTAGTCTGCATGTGTAACCGAAGTAATCCCAACTGTGTGTGGCAGATACATTTACACTCCGACAGAAATGTTCCAACTATGCAACTTTCTGCTCCATCAAAATGACTAATCTCCCCAATTCCAGATTAAATTCGAATCCATGGTTAAAAGGACAATGGAAAGGGAGTTCAGATCATTAGTTAGTTACATGTCGGGTTACCGACGCTTCTGGATAAATACTAAGACATGGCTTCATGGATACAGAAAGATATGAAACACGATCCTTTTACTCAACATTTCATTTACCATTGAATGAAAATACAAATTATGAACAAAACATGAATTTGCCTAATGGAAGTGTTCATAACGCCGTATTAAATGCATAATACAGGTTATAAAAGTGTAAGTAGTTATTGGTGGCAGAATGCATCAGCAGCAGATCATCCACCCCGCGGTCCGCGTGCCTTCCGGTTTACTACCAGTTTACGGGGCTCCATCCAGGAGCCTCGTGGGCGCTGCGCTCCAGACCCGCGGGGCGGTTCCCACGGGGACGCTGAAAATGCAGCATGCAGAAGACAAAACGATGCTGCTGCTGGTGAAGAATATGATGATGATGATGACGATGATGATGTACATCGTCCCTACGCTCTGCTCCACTTCTGGTCTTATAAGGCAACCTGACGCCCCCTGCTGGATGAGAAAGTGAGCAGCGGGCCACAGAGACGCGGTTTCCATGTTTTCACCAATAATCCAGTTCAATATTTGGCAGTATGTCAGTGCACATGAATAATAATTCCAACAAGGCATGGATGAGGATAGTTCAGGCACATAAAGCCTTCAGAGAACGTGTGGTTAAACCTTTTAAGCTTTAAACTATAGTTTACATGAACAAAACAAAACCTGTACATTGTGCTGAGGTTTCATAGGTCTGCTGAAAGCTATAACTATCATGGTTTTCTTTGTTAAAATATATGCTTTCTATCTCCATATACTCTTTTTCTCTGTAATTCCATATGTTCAATTTCTATTCAAGTCCCAGTGATGAGAAGATTCTTTACCTTTCCTTGAGAAGTGGAGGATACAAGAAGATACAAAGTAGACTTTACCATGTGATTATTTCATTCAGACTACAAGAAACTAAATTATGAGGTAGAAAGTTCTGGAGATAGGGAATGACCTACAGTACATGCTAATTGAAAATGGTAACATTGCCCAGCCCTAGTTGCATATTTCATAACTCCTCTCCGTTACAATATATTCTAAACATGATGTATCCCCAGGGCCTGGGACAAAGCTAACATGGAACCTTATCTCTACATCAGTATCACTCTCTGTTAACTCACAATTCCTCCTCTGTTTTCAGACATGACTCATTAATGCTGCATTTATATTTTCACCAATGGTAGGATTCATTTTCGCAGCTTTTGGTTGTTATTGGTTATATATGTCTTATTCTGTTGGAACTATGCCATTTTATTAAATGGGTTATTGGCTTCTACAGTTTACTAGAATAAATGAGCGGATGTACATTTTGAGCAGCCTGTGGGTATCTATCGGATATACGGTTCTGTAACAGCACAGCATCTCAGTATCAACCCAAGAACATCAGAGAAACATGAAACAAGACCAATGTTTCACCTGAGCAGTTGGAACAAACTCATTTTCATTTGTGGTTATGTGTTGCCACCTGCTGGACCGACACCTTTATATTCATTCAAATTTGCTCATTTTCATTGTAGATATTTTTTAAATTATAAATCTATTAATCTATTCAAAAACAAATCTTTCAAATACATGTTGCATGCAGCCTCTTGGTGACATTTGTCCGTTTCCATGAGAAAGTATAGAGAATATGGATGAATGGTTGGTGGTATACTAATCAGAAACCTGCTCCCCCTGGTCTAACGCAGTGCGACCCCCCCACTTGGGAACACCAGCTACTTTCTGTAATTCTCCCAATAGCAAAGTCATCCCTCTGTGGGCTGGATTCATAGAAATTAATTGGCAAAATACATTTAATGAAGCCAGATTATAAATATCATAACCAGAATTATTAAGTGCGACAACTGATACAAAAGGACATTAAGTTACTGAGCTGTAAAGGTCAAATGGTAGATGTTCTTGGTGTGAGACGGTATATTTTAGATCTCACAATCTCCGGCGCTCTGGAAGAGGCTTACAGTCCAGACGCATCACAAAAAAAACCCCATTGTGTCCGATTTAGGAACGATAAATCAAAGTGGGAGACCACTTTCCAGTTGATGACTCAGTGGGTTTATTTCTCCTGTACACTCACACCTCCTGTCAATCAGAACATTTCTTCAATTAAATCACTCAATAACACACAAGTGTTCTCAGCCATTATGTGATTGATAATATTTTCAAAACCCTGCAAAATGTTGGCAAAAGCATTTCAACGGCCAGCTAAACGCTTCTTGTCCTCGCGTTTGATTGGCGGATGCATCCACCTGTTCAGCAGCCCATGTGAGAGCTATACATTTGAAGATCACCAGATTGTAAGACAGCAAGATGAGACACCTCAGTGCAAACTTTCAATTGCAATGACTTACAAGAGAAGCAGCAGATAATGTTCAGCACTATGCATGATGACCGACATTTAGAATTAGTTTTGAGGTGAAAATTGAAATTAACAGGGAATTTGGGTCTGTAATATTCGCAAAGATTTTTTTTCTCATAATAAATATTCTCTCCCTCATGCAATTCTCAAAAGGAGAAAACGTAATGACCACATGACATAACTTTGTATGTAACCATTGTATAAAATAAGTAAATCCTTCCCACCTCAGACCACCTGAGTGTTTCACATGTACAGAGAGAAGTCCGTCATCCAAACATGACGTCATTTGGTCAAAGAGAGCTAAAAAACAACAGGCTGCCCCTGCTCGGCGTCTCCCAGCGAGCACGTCACAGCTCGTCGTGGCGCAGCGGCACCTGGCTGGGCTGGATGAAGACGCCCTCCATGGAGCGCCACCAGTTGTGCTGGTTAGCGGAGCTCATGCCGTGCACCTCTCGCTGGCCTCGGATGGGGTGGCCGTACTGCTCGCCGGTCACGCTCAGGAACACGTTGGTGCCCACGTGCTTGAAGCGCACCTCCTCGTCGCGCTCCCAGTGGTCCCCATCGCACTGCACCGTCCACGTGTCCAGGTCATCGCCCTCGCCGTTCTCTCCAAAGGCGCTGACCTCCTGAGGAGGGCACACAGAAAAACCCAATAAACGTATCCTACTGGCATTAGGCGCGTGTGTCTCCAAAGACACGCAGCTCCAGAGTCTCACCTGGTTATTAGACAGGGGCGAGCTGAAGCGGTGAGTGTGCAGGTTTCGACTGGTCTTCATGTGCATGATGCGGATGGCCTGCCCACACCTGATGGACGTCCCACGCTGACATGGACGGTTGGGCTTCCCACGTATCTGCCAGTAACTGTTGGCATCGTCTGCGTTCTCCACTCCAGTTACAGACTGCTGTCCACTGCCTACACGCACACACACACACGTGACAGTTCCCACTCTGCTCCATTCAACAAGTGAGAAGAACTTCAACAGAGAATTACTCTCAGTGGAGTGATAGAAACAAGTTGATCAGGTCACCCACTAAAAACATTAAAGTTCGAGGCTTTTATTCTGAAGGGTCTCTAGAACGTGACGTGGAAAAATGAAGAAGCAGTGCTTTTAATCTGCTATAGATTATATGAAGAAGGTGGATGTAGCACGCAGGGTCCAGAGGGACGACTTGGAAACAAACATCAGGTGGGACCTCTGCTTTAAACCCACCACAAGCATTCGGAGTACATGGGGTTCACAATTTTGCACATTCATAGATAGGATAGGAAGTTTTGAATGCTATTTATTTTTTTCTAAATTGTAGATTCATATTGAAGATATCAAAACCCATCTTGATGTATGTGGTAAAGTAGAAAAAAGTGTTAAACCCGAATATATTTATATTTTGGACCTTTCGCTTTGCCTTCCTTCAATGAGCTTCACGAGGTGGTCACCTGGAATGGTGTTCCTCGTCAAGAGTCTATTCTCCCCAACGTGTTTGTTCTACTCAGTGATCAGATATTCCACTCCAGTTCTAATCCAGATTATGGAAAGAACCACCCAACTGATTAAAGATAAGAGGACTGTCCAGCATAACTTTAAGACAGGAAGGTCAGTCCATCAAGAAGAAGTAGAAGAAGAAGAAGGTACGTTCTTGGGCCAACAAAAAGGGCGGACATTAAACTCTGGGTCCACCTGCTGTGTCTTTGTGAGACGCAGAAAAGGTGAGCAGATGATTTCTACCCGTGAGGAACCCACTGTGAAGCATGGGGGAAATGTGATGGTGAACCAGTCAAAGTTCAAGGCATGCTTGAGCAGTATGGCTAGAGGCTACCATAGCATTCTGCAGCGACTTCTCGTCCCATCTGGATTCCCTTCAAGAGTTTTGAGAACCTTCCAGGTGACCACCTCATGGAGTGATGAAGCAACACCAATGTGCAACGTGGCCATCAGAGCAAAAGGGCCAAATAGAAAATGTTCTGGTTGGTTGAGTATTTTTGGGATTATCACAACATTCCATTTGTGTTTTAATGTCTTAAATATGGATCTATAAATCAAGAAAAATGAGTATGTATGTAAGTATTGTATGGCAGAGCATCATTAATGACTGCTCGATTGAAACCTTAATATTACAGAGCGGTTTCGAATGGCAGGAGTGTCGGCTATTCGGTACCGGACCACTTTAGGGTGGATCTTTGTGAATGGGTGAGATGTGTGAATCACCGTTTTCTGGTGCTTGGATAAAACCTAGAGAAGCAAAGCCAAAAAGGATTATGTATAAAGATAGCCCTTTCATATTTAAAATGATCTTTATGGGTAGCTACTCAAAGAATTAGTCATACTTAAATACTTTGTATATTCCAATAAGTATTGATGATCTCATGGAATTTGGTTGGTAGGATTTCTTCTGCTGTGCTGGCCAAAGCAAACCCGCAGAGAAGACCCAACTCCACCTTCCATCACCACCAACATCTGTCCGGCGGAGGACAAACGGACCGAACAGGACTTGTTTGGATGAAACAGGAAGTAGTGGGATCTGTTCACCTGCCTCTCATTAGACTTCATCTTGAGCCGCATCACGTGCAGGTCCCAGTTTCACAGAATAAACCCTAACGTTACATTCAGAGTCCGGCCGCAGCTGGCAAAGCGTTTGGTGCCCGCTGTAGTTCACACGGACGTTTGAACCGAACGAGGAGCCTTTAAAATGTCAGCGGTCCGGAAGCGATGCTGCAGCTCGCGGGACAAACGGAAATTTGGTTTGTTTGACTCGGACGCGTTTGCACAGTGGTGAGTGGTTACCTGAGCCGTACTTGACATCGTGCGAGTGCAGCCGGACGTTGTGTCTGGTGTTCAGCAGTTTGACCAGTGAGCCGCAGGTCACGTGGTTCATCTCCGACTCTCCCCCTTCACATTTTGACCACAGCAGCAGAAACAGCAGGGTCCTAAAAACAAGGTGGACGGCGCCAATTATCTCCATCTTTGTGCCTCTGCTCTCTCGTTGCCGGCGCACAGTTACAGGAAGCAACACTAGTCTCTAAGGCGCTACTGCTGATGGCAACCAATCACAGCTTGACAAGTCCTAAAACACGGAAGTACATGTCGACACGCGATAGGTCGTAGTACGTGTGCGTGTGTGGCCCAGGGCCGCTTTTGATTGGTCGCATTGCGTGTCTCTTATTTCACATCCGTTTCGCTCACCTGGGTGTCTGCTTTGTATCAAGTCAAGTCCCCCCGAACCCCTGAAGCCTGAAGGCTGGACCCGCAGGGCCTTAAAGGACGTCCTGTGGTCAGTGGTTAGTGTGAGAGTCTGTGAGGGCTTTAAATAGCGCAAATATGAATAGGACAGCACTTTGCTGTCCTATTCAACGTCAACAATGGACAACGTCAACAATGTCATTTTAAATGTGTTTTTTTGTCAAATTAGCTTGAATGACTAAATATATATATATATATATATATTTGTATATATCCACACAGCCCGGATGGACCTGTGAGAAGCACAAATATTGTTGTACACAATGACAAGTCCTTCCCCCTGAAGCTCCACGCCCGGATGTTACATTCAGGCCAACGGGGTGCAATGAGAACGTTAAAAGTTGAGCTGGGCCATGTGTGCAGGCTAAATGTGACAGATGTGATGTCAGGAAACATATAACAATAGTGTGACTGCAAAGCAGTGGGGAGCAAGTGGACAGAATGGAAGAAACAGAAGGTCAGAGAGGGCATGCTAAAGTGGCTAAAAATATGAATATGGCAATTTGGTTTATTGATTATGTAATCACCTTTGCAGAACAACTCAAAACAAAACAAAGAATATTTTAATAGGTAGATGGGATTATTATAGAGGAGCTAAAGGATTTTCTAAAGGTCTCGGAGGTAAACCACAGCCTATATGTCAGCCCTGTGAGGCGGGGGACTTAAAATCTAATAAAAAATAAGATAAATTTATAAAAAAGGTACCAGCGACGCCACCTAGTTGCGGAGTCTAGGTCTCCATAAAAACAGCTTCTTGTTCATCAGAGGAAGAACAGCATGGATCACAAGACTTAAAAGCGTGGTTAAAAGGAGGATTTTATTATTAACTAAAAACCCATAAATAACTACAATTGTGTTAAAAGTCCAGCTGGAACAAAGTGCTAAAAAAAAGATTGTGCAATGTGGAAAACCTTCCAACAAGTACCTGGTAAACGGGTTAGTTATCTTAGCAGCTCCCAAACTAGCCGAGCCATGCAAGCACCTACAGTTTGTATTTAAAGTGCACAGAATCAGGGGGCGGAGCCTGTCTCCATTTTTATGTACATATAAACACATTACAAGATGTTCCAAGTACTATAATTGTGTGTGAAAATGGAGATATCACCCTGAGTAGAAACTGAATCGTTCACAACTTATACATTATTATATAATATTATTAATTGACTAGTTAGCAAAACAGTTATTATAGTTATGTTATCCAGTCTGTTCTCTGTTCTTCCATCACTGTGTGGTTTGGATCGGCCACCAAACGGGACAGAGCCAGACAGAACGGATTGTCAGGTCTGCAGAGAGAACTATTGGTTCCAGCCCTCCATCCTGGACTTGTACACCTCCAGAGTCAGGAGATCACTGCAGACCCTTCACACCCTGGACATAAGCTGTTCCAACTCCTCCCCTCTGGTGGGCGCTACAGAGCACTGTACCCAAAACCACCAGACACAGGAACAGCTTCTTTCCACAGGCCTCACTCTGATGAACAATTAACCTGATACCTCCATCTGCACTACTTGCACTGCAAATTTGTATTGGAATACTAAATGGACTCTACTTGTACAGTGCTTTTCTAGTCTTCTCCTACCACCTTCACACTGTAAAAAAAACAAAAAACAAACCTGTATTTGTTGGGCTAAAACAGTAATTTATGTTGGTAAAACATGAAAATATCAATTATTGACATTTAAGGCAATAATATTAGTTAACACCACAAAGCAAGAAAGTTGAATTCTCCAAAACTATTTGGTGAGTTGTTAATCCTTAAGTTGGGGTTTAATACAAGGAAAAACAGTTCTGCTAACTCGTATTTCTTTGTTGTGAAATGTGGGAAAGTCAACTGTCCCGAGTTGGCACTTCTCACTTGTCTCATTCTGTCTGCACTGCTGCCGTGAAACTACACAGGTACGTTTAATCAACCTTTAATTACATTAAAATGATACAGGGATTTTATTCTGAGTTGTGTTGTGTTGTATGTTGTTTAATAGAGAAAGCGACCTACACATTTTCAACATTTACACAAAGCTTTTCAGTCATTAGCGAAAGCTAGCGGCTAACAAATGCTAACGGCGCTAGCAATGCTAGCGGCTAACTGATGCTAGCGGCGCTGCAGCAAATCCCATTTAAACAGGACAGGCATGTTCTCTTCTGAGACAGCCTGGCCATCTCCTCAGACAGTGCCCCAGTCATTCCGACAACCAGGGAAACGGATCGGGGCCCGTATAGTAGGGACGGTACGGACCCCTGGCATTATGTCCCATGACGCATCGTCAGGAGGAGGGGGAGCCAAACAGCACAGACGGGGGAAAGGTGCTCCACTTCCCCCTGAAACAGATGAGAACACAGAGTCCACGATGGTGGTGGGCTGGACTCCTGCTGGGAATTTCTGCCACGTCCCTGTCAACATATGTGGGGCCTCATGTGGACACGGGCTCAACGGCGACACTGATGCGGCCAGAGTTGGTTCCAGTGGGGATGCAGTTGGAGCAGACTACGGTGCAGCTGAGGACAGTGACGGGTGAGCTGGCCCCTATGCTTGGTAGGGGGAGGGTGACGTTGAATGTGGGTGGTCGAGCGACAAAGTTTACAGTGTGGGTGGCGCAGGTGCAGGCCCCGTGTATACTGGGGCTGGACTTTTTGAGGTCTAAGTGCTGCCTGCTGGATCTAGGGGAGAACACATTGACCTTCCCCGGGGGCCCCACTGTCAGAATGATACCACCTACGGGGTCCTCAAAGCCGCGCCCCCTGGTTGGGACAGCCGTGGAGACACACTGCCAGGACACAAAGACCCCGGACGAGAGCGACAACTCCCCAGTCCGCAGTGCCCTGCCTCTGGTGCCCCATCACTCAGCGCTGCAGTGGCTGATGTCCTTCAGAGAACCAGAGGGACAAGTCGCACGATGGATTTAAATGCTGCAATCCTATGTTTTCACAGTGGAACACAGGGCCGGAGCCAACCATGACAACGCAGATGCCCTGTCCCGCCGCCCCTGCGCCCTGGGCGGGTGCCGATACTGCGAGCGGAGAGAAGCACGGGAGAGGGAGCTCCGTATCGAGGAGGAGACAGGCCCCATGCACGAAGGGGCCGGACCAGTCTGCCGGGGTACGCGGATGGTTGACGTGGCTGAGTGGCAGATACAACAGGAGCAGGACAGAGACATACAACCAGTGCGACAGTGGGTGGAAGTTGGGCAGAGACCACCCTGGGAAGAGGGAGCGCCACTGCAAGAAAAGGACTGTGGTCAATGTTTGATGCACTGAGAGTGAGGGATGGGGTACTGCAGAGAGCCTGGAAGGAGCCTGCCACGGGAGAGGAGAGGTGGCAGGTGATAGTCCCCAGCTCAATGAGAGACGCTCTGCTGAAAGCATCACATGGGAACACAGGGGTGGGGCACTTTGGAGTAGCCAAAATACTCCGCCGGCTCAGTCAGGGATTTTATTGGGGGCGGGCCAGACGGGACGTGGAGGATTTCTGCCGCCGATGCGACTTCTGCGCGGCCTATCAGGGCCCCCCGGACCAGTCCCGTGCGCAACTACAACAGCAGGCAGTGGGGGCTCGCATGGAGAGAGTAGCTGTGGATGTCATGGGCCCATTTCCACGCACTGACACAGGCAACCGGTACGTGTAACAGACAAATTCCATGTACGTGCAAACATATAAAGCTGACTCTGATCCTGATTAACAGTGGAAGTCAGTAGGCAAATAATACTTGTTCTAGTATTTCCTTATCATGTATACTATACATGCATGCATGTATAGTATGCACTACATTGCACTACATTTTCTGCTTAGCTCTATTTACAGATTCAGATAATAATACATTTAATCCACTACTCTAATAAATAATAATGCTGTGAAAGCCGCGTTGTTATTGTTTTGTTTGTTAACATTCCACCACTTATCTATCTGTGTGTATCTGTGTTTATGTGCTAGGGTTTTACTGTGTAGCCTAATATGTAAAGCACTGAATAACGTGTGTATGAATAACATGTATTATCATTTAGTCTATACTTTGCCTTAAAAGTGAGCAGAGGGAATAATGTTCCTTTACCCTAAAGACTAATTTCAAACCCGTATTCACAATGCAAGAATATGTTTTACAATATGCACAAATCTCTATTAGCTGTGTATTCTAAAAATCTTTCTAAAATAATGTGCACAGAACAAACAAGACAGGAGAAGATCCTGACAGGGTTGGGGTTAGGGTTAAGATAAAATATAAAAATATTTTGCATGGTTGGTGAGAGCCTTAAAAGTTTGCAAATGGTGTAGAAATTACTTTCAAGATGCCTGCTCACATATTTTATCTAAATTGATTTTAGCAGTTAAAAAGGCTCATTTGTCTGGCACTGGAGGGGGGGGGGTGCCAACACCATGCAGGCTTCACTACAGCTTAGGAATCTGCCCTAGTTTTAAACCAAAGGCCTGGGAGGGACTCAGGGTGGGACACTACTGACTGATCCACCTGCAGAAACTGCACATCAAACCCAATTACCCATTTAAACACATATGTGGAAATCCTCTTTGATGTAACACATTCTTCTGTGGCCAGGGAAGGTAATAAAGATGTGTGCTAAAGACATCACTGCCAAACACACACTTCTGACAGTATGGTTGTTACGTCCCTAAAAGGTCTAGGGGTGGGGGACGCGAACAATGTTGAATAATAAACCCGGGAGATCTTGACAGACAGGTATTTAATGGACAAAACTCAACAAATCAACTGAAAACATCTTCAAAAGGAAGACAAGCTTGGCTTCTTTGGTTTTGGGCAACTGACGAACCCACCACCTCTCTGCTCACTCTGGCCTCCACTGCCACAACCACCCCCAACTCTGCCTTGGCATCGCCATTTATCCTCTTTCAGATCAGCTGATCAGCTGCAGGAGTGACATCACCAGCACACCTGAGGAGAATCTCACACACACACACACACACCACACACCGCACAGCAAAACAAAACATGGCACGTAACAACGGCAAATAGCATACAGCATACAAATAAATAAATGGTATGTATTTGTTTATGTCCTGTTTATTATTAAATTTTATTTATTTATGATTACATTAATTTACTTATTTCCATATTTATTTCAGCATTGATTTATTTATTCCTGTATTTATTTATTTATTTGTGTATAAATTTATTCATATTTAAGTTATTTTTGTCCATATTTACAATTGTTCACACCTCAGTGTGCAGCTCGCCCACCAGCTGTCAGGATTCCACCTTCGTCCCGTTCACCATCACCTCCCACTCAATCCCATTCCCCTCCCTCTCATTCAGTCACCCGATCCCTGTCAACTGACTACTAATCATCTTCACCTGAGCCCAATCACCAGCACTCCTTTATAACCCAACATGCATCACTTACCCGTTGTCTGATCTCGTCATTCCATGACCACAGACCCACCGAGCTCACGTCTGTGTCTTTCCAGATACCCACCTGAGCTTACCTGAACTCCAGTCGTCATCGTCTTGTCTTCAGCCCGATCCGATCCGATCCAATCCTATCCTTCCTTATCCAGGTTTCATGCAATACCCACCGGGTCTATATAATCAGGAGGATTATCTGGTTGTGTTTTGGAAGCAAACAGTTTTTTGACCGTGCATGAAAGAACACCTGTGTGTTGTCACCTCACCATTGTCCCGGTCCTGAAGAAGGCCGCGGTCACCTGCCTCTAAGCACATCAAGATCGTCCTCCCAAAACTACGGAGGATGCGGCCTCCATCACACTCACAAGCAGGCCTGCCCCCTGAACTTGTGGTTAACTTGATGTGTGACTGACCCTGCCAGTGTCTTCCTGTGAGGTAGCTGCTCAGCAGAGAAGGGGATTGTGGGAGTCACCCTCCCAGACCCGGAAGAAGGCCAGCAACGTCTTCAAAGATGGGTCCCCTTTGTTCCACTGCCACTAGAAGGACGATTCAGGACTATTCAAACTTGGACTAACTGGCTGAGGAACAGCTTTTTCCCCAGAGCGGTTTCACCCCCATCACACCCAGACACACCCATCACACCCACCCACCCCACCCAGCTCACACCGGATAGTGCTCAAGAATAGACAATAGCATGCCCCTTTAACAAAGCACCTTTCCACTGTTTAACCATTGATGCCTGTGATTTATGTTTTATCTATTATTTATTTATGTCTTATATTAATGTTTTTATACATTATTTTGTACCTGTTATTGCTGTACTGATGAGTCGCCAATGCAATTCTATGGTGTGTTTTTCAATGACAAACATCCTTGCCTCACCGACAGAATAAACACACACTTATCAGCAATGGATCACAATAGTGTTTCCTATTTAAGGTAAAGAGGGTGCATCGGTCACCAAAGGGTTGGCGTTTTGAACCCCCAGATGCTTTCTTATTTTTACTTGGGTAATATGAAAGATAACATCTTATCCATCAATTTATCCGTTCGCTACAATATGTTGGATTTATATTAAAGTGTATTTAAAGACAATAAATACAATATTGATTCTGAAAACATTTAAATTCGTGGGAAAAAAATTGGTTGAAAACAAATTAAAGAAATATAACAAAATTGTCTCATCAACCAAAAATGTCACGACTCCCCTGCAGTACCTCCGCAGACCCCCTGTTGAAGACCTCTGATGTAATGAGCAAATCTTGCTAGAAGATATGGAGTGTGAGAAGTCTGACGAGAGAGGAGACAGTGAACGCATCGTGACACCGGTCGGACTCGCCAGGTGAGTTTCACCGCGGGAGGGATCTGGGATCGGTTTCCCTTCCTGTCGTTTAACCCTTCCTTAAGGCGGTGTTCATAGCGAGCTCTGACCTGGGGTCAGTGTGAGAGTGTCTAAGATCGAAGGGATGTTTCCACACCTCTCACTGTGAAGAAAGACCGAGATTCATCAGCAGGTGAGTCGAGTCCGCATATCAACTGTTTTCATTTTCTCTTTGCATGACATTAATACAGATTTTAGCGTGTCAACCTTCAATCAATGTATGTTTACGTTGTTGGACACGTCACTGTGATGTTTTTCATTTCTAATTTAACATTCTCATTACCTGTTTACAGTAGAAGTAGCCCAGGTAACACAGACAGAAATATGCTTTGTAAAGGGGCTGTTAGTATAGTACCAGCCCCTTTACCTTACCCTTTAAAAATGTACTAACAACAAAATGAAACAGTAAATGTATAAATAGTTGAATTATGGATAACTGTTAGCTGACAAACCGTTTTTATCACAGTTGCAGTTAATTAAGACGATTGTGACTCCGATTTGGATCAACTTTGAGGGCCGTTGTCTCCTGCCTGATTGGTCAAGAAAGGAAAGAACTGATGCTGCTGGTGGAGGACACTGTGTATATGAGAAAAGAAAATGTTGTGAAACAATAATAGCAAGACAACTATATGTTTGAGACATTTTTATTCTCCTTGTTTGCACCGCTGGGGAATGGGTAGCTGCCCCCAGACCCAACTGCTCCCAAGTCCGCTTCCTGTTGCCTTTTTCCAATCTCAGTAGCAATGACATTAGATAATGAGTACATCGTTATTATAAACCATGAAAACAAGGTCAAAAATGTGGAATCATTTAATCCCCTGGAATCATGATTTTGTCATCATGTGTTGAAATCGTCTGTTTCTCTTTGCAGCGAGCAAAGGTCCAGGTCCCAATGTCTTCAGGAGGGTTTGGTTCTGAGCCCTGGTTCCACCGGGTGGGAGATCCACACTACGACCAGGTCCCCGGGGGCTCCTCATGGCATGACCCGGATCTTCCTATGCCTCCGGGCCCCTTGCATGAAATAGGGCCAGCTGTGAGCTTGGAACCCCTTCCTCCTCCCCCTCTACCTGCGCAGCCAGCTGTTGGAGGTGAATCCTTGTACCACCCCAGCGATGATGAGCCAATGGACGGTGACAATGATGCCATGGACATTAAACCAGTCCATCGCTTCATACCCACCTCCCTCAAGAACTTCTTCCGTGGCAATAGCGGTAAAAGTGTCAGCAATGGTTGGACCATCCCTCCTCCCCCGCCTTTATCGGCCACTTACTCCACTGCCCCCTCATCCACTAAGAGTGCCAGCTGCCGGACAACAGCAGGAGTCCCCTGCTCACCACCCAACTCTGCCCCTCCCTCTCCGTCCCTGCCATGGTCCAACCGGGACCCCTACTCTGGGGGCAGCTACACCTCTCAGAAGGAGCGAGACGGGTTGTTGCTCGGCAGCGAAGCCCTCGACTCCGTATCAGCCGTGCCCACCAATCTGTCGGCCCTAACTTACCACGAGCGGGTGGAGGAGTACCACCTGCGCTACGCATACATGAAGTCCTGGGCCGGCCTGCTGAGGATCCTAGGCTGTGTGGAGCTGCTGATGGGAGCTGCAGTGTTCGCCTGCGTCTGTGCTTATGTTCATAAGGACAACGAGTGGTTCAATATGTATGGGTACTCCCAGCCGCAGCTTTTTGGGGGGCTCGGCGGTGGTGTTGGTGGATATGGGGGCGACCCCTACACGGGCCCCAAGACGCCGTTTGTCCTTGTGGTGGCTGGTCTTGCATGGATCGTGACTGTTATCCTGGTCGTTCTCGGCATGAGCTTGTACTACAGAACCATCCTTCTAGACTCTTCTTGGTGGCCCCTCACCGAGTGTTCCATCAACCTGGTCTTGGGGGTGCTGTATTTAACAGCAGGGATCTTGTATGTGAGGGACACCACGCGAGGGGGGCTATGCTACCTCCCGGTGTTCAATAACGGATTAAATGGGGCATTTTGTCGCACAGAGGCTGGCCAGACGGCAGCCATCGTCTTCCTCTTCATCACCATGGTGCTGTACTTCATTGGTGCAGGAGTGTGTCTGAAGCTGTGGAGGCATGAAGCGGCCAGGATGAGGAAGGAGGGGCTGGCATATGAGGTCTGACACACACACACACAAGTTCATGAATTTCTGTTCCCTTTTTGCTGAAATGTTTTTAATAAAAGAACGCGTTGGGTTAGCCTCCCTCAGAGGAATTCCCTGATTGAAATCGCACGCATCCAATTTAATCCCTCCACTTCTCTTCTTCCCCAAACCCAGAGGAAAACCATTGGATCGTCGCTCCCTCTGTCTATCGTAAGTATCACAGGCTGCTTTTGTAATGTCGGATCAGACCCTGAATTGCACTGAACCCATTTCTGTCTGCGTGCTGTAGCTGGGTCCATCCTCCAGGGTCTCTGAGCAGACTCCTCTGCCCACTCTCCAGCCGGACATCATGGGCTCCACCGAATACTCTGCTCCTGTGATGGCACGGGAGCCTGAGATCCTCCGAGGCCACATACCAGCCGGACACATCCCCAAACCTGTCATAATAGCCGACTATGTGGCGTGAGTGAAAACCTTTTAAGTTATGTTAAAACGGGACTTCAACCGATTATGGATCTTCAATGTCCATTTTTGACAATATATTTAAAAATATAATTTAATTTGACATAAATTACAGTTGCGCTTTCTGTCTGCTGGTGGGAGTGTGTGCATCGGGGCAGTGGCAATTGTTAACGCGAGACCATGTAGCGACAAAAAAAACATGTTTTGTAAATAAGATGAACAATATGAAGATTGTTATGTTATAGTTATGTGCTATATCGAAAATTTGATTATTTAAAGATACTTCTGAAATGATTCATGATTCACTCTTATTATATTTATATTTACATACATGTTGGTATTCCAAATGATTAAATGTTGTCCCTTCCTGGCTTATTTTGCCTCACTCACTCACTAGCACAGGTACCTGTGCTAGTGAGTGAGGCACAACTCAAGCAAAAAAAGTCCGAAATATGATACTGACCTTTACCAATCACTGCTGATTGTCTGACTTGATGACGTTGCTCTGCTTGAAATGTTTCCTTCTCTTTCTGTCATTATGATGCAATATACCAGACATTCATTTTATTGAACCATCATACAAGATCACTGTGATAGCTGTGTGTGTAAAGCCCTGAAAGAAGAAGTCTGACGGGACTCTATATTTTTATTATAGTCCTGAGATCCTGTGTGTCGAGCCAACCCAACAATAAATGTGTACTAGCAAGTATTGGGTATAAACTATTGGGTTTGTATCTAAAGCCGGATACTTTGCGCAGTAGAACTTGAGGCTGACGGACACAGACAAGCGAGGAAAGTCAGAAAGTATGGAGATGGACACATTGTTGATTTGGTACATTTCACGGGACTTGTTGACAGTAATATAAAATAAGAATATCTTTTCTCTTTGATGCGTCACAATCTTTAGCTGCCAGGATCCTGAGAGACATTCAGCTGTAGTTTGAATGCAGCCATAAGCCAAAGTCAACACGTTGTCTCTTGTTCCCACAGAAAGTACCCCAGCATCCGCTCAGACGAGGAGAGGGACCAGTACAAGGCTGTATTCAACGACCAGCACGCCGAGTACAAAGAGCTGCATGCTGAGGTCCAGGCCATGGCCAAGAGGTTTGAAGAGATGGACGAGATGATGCAGAAACTTCCCTCCCGGCCTTCTAGCCAAATGGTACGGCCCTCACTCCTGTCTACGCACACACACACAGGAACGCACTTGAATACACACTGTATGCATAACATTCAAATTGTGTTTCAGGAGAAGGAGCGGATCAATGGCATTTTATCTGACTACCAAAGGAAGAAAGCTGTAAGTAGCGCTGGTGGACCATCTGCCACTAGTTCTTTATTGGTGGAATGCTAAATCAATGAAATATCTAATATATATAAAATAATAATAATAAATGTAGCTAGTAGTAACCATGAATTGTATATAAGAAGAACCTGGTTGTGGTGGCATTACCTACTGGGCTACACATCTTCCGATGTGTAGAAATGGCAAAATACGACTCTGGCAGTGGAAGCAAATAGGTCAATCAGAAGGTTGTCCTGGCCTAAAGCATTATGGTCAATTTGACTTTATACTTTATATATAACCCCAATTGCTGTATTTGGCGACTGAGACCATAATGTCATGTTTACAATGTGTACTGAGGCAATAGATCAAGTGGTACCACCATCACTTTCTCATAGACTTCTATACAATCAGCCTTCAGAGCAGTGGCGACCTGTTGGTATCAGAGGAAGTCACACAGTTGTTCCAATGCAACTAAACTACAACTAAACTAGATGGCTGTATGTTATAATAAAGTCGGCCCCTTCACTAAATGTTCTTTTAGTTTGTTAATATTTATTTGGTTTACTAAAAACTAAGAAATGTAAACTTTTACTGGATTGAAATACAATTCTTAAAGGATTTGTTTCTTTTGTTTCATGCCAGGATCCAACGTATTTAGAAAAAAGGGAGAGATGCGACTACCTGAAGAACAAGCTCTCTCACATCAAGCAGAAGATTCAGGAGTACAACAAGGGCATGGAAGTAAACAACTAATCCCTGCAGCTACAGCTCTCATCAACACGCCTGGAATTCATACTAAGAAAAAAACAGGTTGCTAAGGACATTTTAAATGCCTAATTTGATGCATTGATGTTTGCTGTCAGTAACCCACCACATTTTAAGCATTAATTTAATTTTTCTGCTCATGAAAAAGTGAAATAAGGAAAGAGCGAGCCCCCTTTTTAAAACTGTTCCTTTTGAAAGCGAGTGTAAATGGGATCTCACCCAATGAATGAATGAATGAAGTAAACATGGCAGAGTCAATGTTAATGAAGGGTAGGAGCTGAAGTGTGTTTATCTCTGGTCCCATTGGATGTACTTTCATATGCTGCATGTGTCACACTGTGGTGGTTAAGCTGCTTGTTATGATACTTCCTGTATGCTTCCTGTATTACTTTTTACATTGCAGCTCTCCTGTCCAGTGAAAGGCTCCAGATCCCCTGTTACTGAAATCATAATGTTGAATATGACAGATGGCTGCTTTTTAATTATCTTTAGTCACTACTTTTTAAACTCTTGTACATAGTTTGATATGTGCATGTCGTTGTTTTGTATCATATGTAATGTGCTTCATGACAAAGAAGCAACTTTTTATAAAGATCTATGTGACATCTTCAGCTATTATCCCGTTTGGGTGACTTGTGTTACATCTGCCATTGAGTGTTACAGTCCAACAGCCCCGACCCCTGTAGGGCCCCGACCCCTGAAGGGCCCCGACCCCAGACCCAGACCCCACTATGTGCCAATAGTTGATGAAGTCTACCTGTACAATCACAGTTATATTTTTATCATTTTATTTTTATTGTTGATTTCCATCAGCTTACAGTTTACATAAGACATGTGAAACATACGTATATGCTTTCCAAAATAAGAATATAGTCAGGTTGATGAATTAATATGTATGTAATGGATTGATGCAGTTAACCATTACTACCCTGGTATATCTCCTCATTGTCTTTATTTAGAATTGTGTTAGACATGTTTTCTATGGAAATAAATAAAGCCAACATGTTGTTTAATAAATTACAAGTAGAAGCCTAGTAAAATGGATAAAATGTCTTTACGCATTAGATAGTGGTATTGCAGTTAATCAATCCCTCAGAAGCACGTATACCAAAGAAGTGTGGCCCCTCCCTCAAAGGGACAAAGCAGCAACACTAAATGTCCCTTTAACCCGGGTCAACTGGACCGTGTGCACAGCTCCATGTTGATGAACATCTTGTTGTCAGCCTTTTAAAATGGCTGCTGCCTCACAGCCTGCAGGACTGGTTTAGTGTGTTTTTAAATGCCGTTCCCAGTATTAGGTTTACCAGCATTTTTCCTGCAGATCATGTTTAGCACGTTTACAATGACCGCATTAGTGTCACGTTGTTTTCTTTCTTCACAGCCTTTATCTGAAGAGTAAGACATGCTGTTATTTGTAATATTTAAAATCTTTAACTGATTGGGCTCCTCCCTTTAATCAAAAAATCAAATCATCTTTTTCTTTTGTATTTTAGGGTTAAAAAATACTGTTTAATTACCTACTATAGTATGTATAGAAAACGGTGCTACTTAAATGTTGATAATGAAACTATAATGTTGGCCTGCTTTCTCTTGTTTGCTAAATGTCAAAGCTAAATGAAAAACCTTTTCATATCAACCTATAGTTTGCTTGCGTTAAACGTGACACCGAGTTTCACGCGCTCCGCAGCACGAGGCGCGGGGGCTCTCCGGGACTCGCGCGGTGCATCCCGGATGTTTGCGCTCCCACGGAGCCTTCTGGTTGTTATGAAGCCCCGGTGGACACAGGACAGGTTAGTCCTGTAAAGGGAGGAGCCCATGTGATGAACACACTCCTGTGGGCGTGGCCCCTAGTTACCACCTGTTGCGTGCAGGGATAGCGTCATCGTCCCACCAGTCTCATCAGGATCACGCGCTCATCACAGCAGGTGAGTCAATTTCACACTTTTTACCGTGTTTTGAGGCGTAGTAAGCGACATACGAACTAAATACGGAACGGCTTCACCAGAAACTGGTAGTTTGACTCCCCAACTTCCCTTAGGTGGGAATAGGGAATAGTTTGGTTCCATATGTCCTTCCAACACACGCAAAGGGAAGTGAGGCTCGCCTGTGCTTCTCTCCAGTAGCTGAGCAGCAGCCTCAGAAGGTCAATATTAGAAGATCCGTTTTGAATCTATAAGAAACCTATAAGAATTTATTTTTAGATTTTGGGGGGTCCCCGACAAATATTTTTAACATTAAAAATGATTGTCTTTAGTGACATTTTATATTTATAACAATATTTTTTTAATATTCCTAGCGCGATTGGGCAGCAATCAGGGCAGCTAATAGCATCACAGATTGTTGTTGTGGTCCTCTGGCGTAAACAGTACAGTCTATGGCGCAGACACGTATGTTATTGTTGAACGCGGCAAAAACGAAGCCTCACAAAAAGTGAATCGAAATGAAAATCCTGTAAGTACTTCAATTATGTTTATATCTCATAATAATTGCTTATTCTAGTAAAATATTTGGAGTTGGTGTTCCTATATCAAAAGTTGCATTAACTAACTTAGATAGCCAGTGTAACGTAATGATTAGAAGAGTGCGTTTGTCAACGTTTCTTGCTGTATGTGTATGAAGCCAAACAACCTGCCAGCTAACAGCAGCACATTCACAAACATATTGCTGAAAATCTACAAAACGCATCACAAATCCATTGCAGCGTTCACGATTGTATAAGTGAGCACTACATCACCACGTATGAAAACATGTATTCAAGAAAATATATTTAAAAAAAAGATGGGAACGATCGGGATTCGAACCCCGTGGGTCAAAACATCCTAAAGCCAACAAGCCCACTGCTCTACGCAGTGAGCTATGGAGATTCACAGGATGTCCTCTGCGGTACAGGTGTCTTAACCACCGTTATCTTCCGGACCGAATAGCAACTCTGATTTCGGTGCCTTATTTAGATGCCAGGAACAGTCTTTATAGACATCATTATTATTCAATCCAGCGGCTAGTTCCATTAACATAAGGGATGAGAAACGCCAGTTGTATTTGATCAAAACCTTTGAAGATGCATGGTGCTGCCATAATGAGTACACCGGGTGGATTTAGGTAACTTAGTTAACTTCCTTGCTCAAGGAAAGAATGACCTGTTATCTTAACTTTGTCATGTCAGGGATTTATATAAGGTGCTGTAACTTTGTTGCTCCAGAATTGGAGGGTTACCTGTTTGATTACAGCCAATCCACTTCTCCAGACACCACTACAATACAAGGACTAGCCTAAACCATGAAAAACATCCCAAGACCATTATCCCACCTTCAAAATATGTCTATATAATTTTGCCTGCAGTATATAGTGTAGCAAGGTAGTCTTCAGTGTTTTTTATAGTTACATTTTAGGGGACCCCCCAAGAGTCCTAAGTCATTTCGAACCCTGAATGGAATTGAAATTGGTCCACAGTGGATTGTAGTAAAACCTTGATGTTTGAATTGTCCTTCTTTGATTTTACTATAAAGACACTTTCCTAATGTATTTGCGATATCAATAGTTGTTTGATATTTATTTCTTGTTTTTTTTAGCGGGGCAAGCTCCAGTTGGATTTCAGTATGCCGAACAATAAAAGAAAATCCCCTCTGCACCATATGGGCAAACAGTAAGCTCACCTACATCTATCCCTCTACTACACTGTAATGCTTATTAAACACACTCTTTTACTAAAACATGACAACCTGAGCTTACTTTGCCTAAAACTATGCTCTTATGAAGGCAGAAAGGTCTCTATGCATTCAGCGTGTGAAATCTGCCACTCCAAGCTTAACATGTTCGATACTGATGCTAGTGGGGGACCTGGATTAGATCCACAGACCAAGTTAGTGAAGAGTTTGGATGAGAATGTGGTGAGAGAAACAGTGTGACATTTTGGAGACTTCCTCCTTTCTCTATTAGCCAGAGAAAGAGAGATCATATCGGTTTGGGTCTTGTGTAGAGACAAGGGCAGATAAGGTGCATAGGGTACATGAAGCTGCAATTTGCATTTATCGTCAGACATTCTATCTGTTTTAGTAAAGCTCATCCGTAAAATTAGACTGTTTAGGTCAAAACAAGCATTTCATGGCTTCACTCCATGCTGACGGTACATGCTTCACTATATTTTCATGGACAGATTCCCTTAAGGTCTTGTTGTACTTTCTTTACGTGTATGCTAATGTTCTCCACATATTTAACACCATTACCCTGCTGACGTGGAATATTTGTTGGGGCTGATGTCCTTCTCGTTTAGAGAACCACTTTGAATGTTGTCCCCTCCAATAGTTCAGTTGGTGAGGATGAGAAGATCAGAGATTCCATCTCCCCCTACACTATTATTCTGCCTGGCTTTATTCATAAATTGTGCTATGGTTATGTAACACGTGTGAAATAAAAAGGAAACATTTGGGTTATGAAACTACTTAGATTGTGCATAAGTACTATTGACAGTACAGAGCGTCTCAGATATTCTGTACAATACATACGTCGTTCTTCTTCGCCATTTTAAGCCCATCCACGGTCTTAAAATGTATGGGGGGCAACTGGCCGGCCAGTGTATCTGAGACTGCAGTGAGACAAGGAGAAAAGTTGATGTTGTGAACCTTATCATAAAACATCTTTGATGTGACTTGACGAGCCTTGGCCAATCAGCGTTGAGATCTCCTGGTAAGACCCTATCTAAATGTGAATGTGTCATCGAGCCCAGCTCCTCTGTCCCCTTGTGTTGCAGCCATGGCAGCAGACCCAGGCACAGCGAGGTCATGTCCAAACCAGCCTTTTCCTCCTACCAAGGAGGGAAGATCCTTCACTTCTACCGCTGGACGTCACCACCCGGAGTAATGAAGATATTGTGTATCATCATCATCATCCTGTGCGTGGCTGTGTTTGCTTGTGTGGCCTCCACATTGGCCTGGGACTACGACGTAGGTTCCCTAGGTGTGGGAGGTGGCGCTGGCTTGATACCAGGTTATGGCAGCTCATTGGGTGGCTCGTACGGTGGCTCATATGGCGGCGGTTTTGGCAGCTCATATGGAGGCGGCGCTGGTGGCTCGTATGGAGGCGGTGCTGGTGGCTATGGAGAAACAGAATTGAGTCCAGCAGCGGCCAAAGGCTTCATCATCGCCATTTCTGCCATAACCTTCATAGCTGCGCTCATCATATTCGTGTTGGTTATTTCGAGGCAAAATGCGGCCCGCTCACCGAAGTTCTACCTAGCAACCATAATCATCTGTGCCATTTTGGCATTTCTGATGATCATCTCCACTATCGTGTACCTGGTGTCGGTGAACCCAACAGCCCAGTCCACAGGATCCGTCTACTACAGCCAGGTCCAGCAACTGTGTGCCCAGTATCAGACCCAGAGCCAGGCCCAGGGTATCTTCCTCAACCAGTACCTCTACCATTACTGTGTGGTGGAGCCCCAGGAGGTGAGATAAGCTTGCTTTTCACTCTCACTTTGACAATTGACCATTTACCAACATTTTCCTCTGTTTTCTACTGTAGCTTTTTCGATGTTTACCGTACCATCCAAACATGTTCTTTTTTTTAACTCAGTATAATTTGTCAACTAAATGGTACCATTTCATGGACAAACTGCAGGTAATCTATTGTTGCTTGACAAAATGCTCTCTTAGATATATTTGCAGGCTCACTGGGCACATTCTGGGACCGATAGCAGAGGGCTGTTGTAACTGTCTTTGCGGTCCCAATAGACATGTTTCTCTTGAATTTTTCAAATGTGCTTTTGGATGCAATGAGCCACTGAATCGTTGTTTGTTTGTTGTGGCATAGGTTTCTATGTAACCTGTCCCGTTTGCGCTGTGGACTTCAGTAGTGATCCGTTTGGACTGGAGTGTTAGCTCACACCTGGAGGCATCCCAGTTGCTTACTATTGATGACCAAAGATGGGATTTTGTCGCACTGACGTGGATTTCTGTTTTTCTTCCAGGTCATAGCCATCGTCCTTGCCATCCTGGTGTTTATTGCCCTCATCATCCTGCTCGTGTTTGCAGTCAAGACTCGCACCAACATCAGGCGCTGGGGCCAGGATCGCATTCTCTGGGAGGAACTGACGGTTGTCAATCATGGTCTTCAAAACAGTGTCGGGGATTGGGTGAGTGTGTGTGTTTATGTGTTGGACAAAGCTTCTTGACACAGCACACTAAGACTAAACTAAGTTTATCAGCTCAATTTAATGTAGAACCGGTCGTAGGTTTAAACTGTAACACACCCTACTTGGAAATCTTAAGCATGTACTTTTAAGGTGGTTATTTTAAACACTAAATTGAGCAATTGCTTAGTTCTGTCCTGTGTTAATGGAATGGGATGGTGCTCAGCCTCAACCTAAAGAAGTAAGCGTGTGTGTGTGTGTGTGTGTGTGTGTGTGTGTGTGTGTGTGTGTGTGTGTGTGTGTGTGTGTGTGTGTGTGCGTGTGCGTGTGCGTGTGCGCGGTTCAGAATGATTGAAGCTATAAAAAGCGTTTTTTTTTTACTAAGAATCTAAGGACTTACACTGAACTTTCACTTCTAGGAAGTGGGCCTAGTCTTACTTGTTGTGGCACATTCTTAATGTGTGTGTGTCTGTGTGTGTGTATGTGTGTGAGGGAGCGACATAGGGGGAGGGATGGTTTCATTTGCAGTTTCTGGGTGTGGTCTGTTGGGACACTCTTTGTTGCAGACTATGTGTTTTAAAGAACTATGAGAAACATCTAAGTTAAGAACATTAGAATAAACATACTGATCTGAATATGTCTGTAGTGACATCATGGCCATGTATTTCGAGGACAGAGACTCAAATGATGACCTGAAACCTGTTCCATGCCAGCGGGGCTTTCCTTCCTGGTATGAGTCCTTAGTGCCTGAGCGGGAGACATTGTCTCAGGCTTCCTGTTGATGGTAGGGACAGTATCGCTGATGTTCAGGTATGAAGGGTGAAGTTGAGGAACTGGTTGGTCCTGGTGAATGCTGCAGCAACCACAACGTTTATCACACACTCCATTACGTATGGTAGGAGGGAAACACCTGATTGAGACCTGAGGAAAACTACTTATGAGAAAATCGATTTTATAAATGTGTTTCTTTGTAACAAAATTGCTGAACTCAAATAAATAAATTAATCTCATAAAAGAGTTAAAACTGGTATATTGAAATAACTACATACTATATATTTTATATATGATTAGAAAAAAGGACAAGTGAAATGTAATAATGTATGCCGTAATAATAGTTAGCATTGTAATTGGTTAATAATAATAAATACATAATACATTGACAATTCTGTTTTTAAATGTTCTAATAATAATATGTATGTATATGTAATATGTAATATGTATATTGTGTTATTGATATAAACTATGGGGTACTATGATTAATAGTACACCTGAATATGGATCTAAAAACACATCACTACCCATGATGCACCACATAAATGTGAATCTCCTGTCCTCAACTGCACAAGATGGGTCCAACTGTTCTCAGCACCCATCCCTACTCCTTTATGAAATTGGTCGAAAGTTCTATTGAGAATTAAATACGTATAAAGTTGGATCAAAACTAGCATCTAGCGCGAATGAAATCCAATGCTGAACCTTTTCTCTTGCTTCAGGTGAGCAAAGTGTCAGGTTACCCAGAGGTGCTGCTGAATGAGGCTAATCACGTAGGGAGGGGATCCAGGGACTATGTGGACCAGCTGGACCACCATAAGCCTCTTTACCTGCCAGGGTAAGCTATGCATCATTCAGACCGACTAAACATGGGTACATCTGCTTCCCTCACCGTGAAACAACAGGAAAGTAAGAGTTTAAAAACAATATTAAAGCGCTCTGATATATAAATAATATATACTATAGCGTTAATATGCTGTTTTAAACAACACATTAATGTGTTCTTCTCTAAATACTTGCACTCTGCTCTCATGTCTATGGAATATCAATTTAGAAAAGTCACTAAAGCATATGGTAATGGCTTAATATCAAGCTACTGAGGGCTGCTGTAGAAGTCACAATCAGTAAATGTGTGAAATGGCAATGTGCATGTGTATTTACAAAGGATGATGCAGTTTCCGGTAGTGTTGCACATCAACTTGTATGTTCACAGATATGCAGATATGGTACATATTAATGCTGTAATGGCGGCGAGGTAAATGGTGGTAAATAACATAAACAATAAATCTGTGATGTGGTTGTGCAGAGACTCGGAAATCAGCAGCTCTGTGGGAGGCCCCAAGCCCCGGCTGCAAGGCTACGACACTGGTGTGGAGTCTGGAGATGACCTGGAGGAGGAGGAGGACTTTAATGTGTGAGTGGATCATGAAAAAGCTGCATTAATCTTTTTTTTTGGTTTTAAACTTGGTTTTGATATTCATTTATCCCGTGTCCACTGGACAAATGTAGGCTGTTACCTGTCACATAATCCATTCACCAAATGTCATTCCGTTCTCATCTGCAGTTTGTTTCCTTCCATTGCGGATGAGCAAGAGCGTCTGAACTACAAGCGTGAGTTTGACCTGGAACATCAGGAGTACAAGAGCCTGCAGGCTGAGCTGGAAAGCATCAACCTGGACCTGGCTAACTTGGGCCGAGAGCTGGGCCGGCACCCCGAGGGCAGTCCCCAGTTCCTGGTGAGTCGAGTCAGGCTACGAGTCATAGGACTCGTCTACACTTGGTTGTTATAATTGCCAATAGAAAGAGGTTAATACAGAAGGAAGACAGAGACCGTTATTCCCTCGTATCTAGTTTTGAACGAGACAAAAGTTGGTATAGTGCTGGACTTCTGCTTCATTGACTACTATTGTTGTGATCTTAGGACGCCTTGGACAAACACAGCAGACTGAAGAATCTCAAGAAGGTAAGGAGCATGCAGTCACTTACAAATAAATCCAGTCCACTGAAATTAGAGGACGGCTTTGGTGAATAAAAATGAATTTCTTTGCAGTCCCCACACTACCAGGTTAAGAAGAAAAGGTGTAAATATCTCAGGTCCAAACTGTCACACATCAAAAGAAGGATCAGCAACTACGACCGTCGGCCATGAAGCTCCACCTCGGACCCCCCCACTAACTAACCCCTGTGACTTCCAGGACAAACGATAGGAAGTGACATATGCAATATTTTTTTATCTACTATTTTTCCGAAGTTAGAAAGTCTGAGATGTTAAATTAGATGGTTTTGTGTCAGTACTTTCATGAAGCAGTTTCTTTTGTAGCCTTTTTAAAAACCTGTTTTATATTTGTTTGTACAATGAAGGAACCGCTAACATGAGACCTATGAATATATTAATTTGCACCATTAAGTTGCTGACAATCCTATGTAAATAATGTGTATTTCTAGTGCATTCTTCTCTACTATTTGTTCTTATTATATACCTTAGACCTTGGGGGTATTAAAAGGAAATGAATAAATGATGGCTGGGTTCGCTTTAGGTGCATCGTGAAGAATTACATTTGTGATTACGATTAAAAAGAAGATGAACAAATCTTCCCACCTAGTCAATATACTTGTATCCAGCACCTCTTGATGAAATTGATGCTTGTTGTGCTGTTTTACTGAACTGATGTAAAAGGTGGTTTAGTTCCTTCTGTCATTGGTAATAACGTTTTAGAGAAAGCACGTTTATAAGATTGCAATAAAGAAAAGTGAGTTATCAATAAGCTTTTGTATTACTGTGTTAACATGTTAAGATGGCTTCCAGCTGTCACAGTAACGGTGCTCGTATTATACTTTTAGAAGACGTAATGTAATCAAAAAAGGTTTACAGGGGTCTCGAGAGGAGCACCTATGCTGCTCTAGTTCAGCTGAAGAGAAGGATATAAACAAGAGCAGAGTGCTTCCTTAAGCCAATACGCTGCAGTACCGGGGAGGGAGGGAGCCAAACACCATGAACCCACCGCAGCACCATCAAGGAAGAATCCTGATCAACTCATCTCAAATTCGTCGACTGATTTATTGCCTTTATTACAAGTTCTGAATGCATATCAAAGAAACAAAGGTCAATTATCGTATAAAATATTTGATCTAGGTACAAAATATTTGAGACATTTCTAAATCATTTCAAATCAAATTGTCAGTTTTCTACGAGGCTTTCAGGCAACAGACTCCCAGGACATGAGGAGTCATGTGATACCTGGACGTGAGGAGTCATGTGGTACGTGGATGTGATTGAGGGGGATGTGCTCTTTTATGAAGTCAGCGCTACAGTATCAGAGTGCAGGTTGTCTCACCTCTGCAGTAACTATTTAATAAGTTGTTGGAAGAAAAAAAATATCTTTGGTTAATATGTCCTGAGCAACTCTTAGTAGAATGTCAAGGTCTGGTGCATCTTTTGTTTGGTAGGGCCAGCCAATCGGTTTCACTAAACATCACATGATAATTCAATGCAAAATAGGATATCAAACACGCAGTTAAATATTTGACAACAGTTTAACATAAGGATCGCATTCACACTTAATGATATTTATTCAATACTTTGTACAAAAGCCTTTGTTGGTAATGACAGCTTCAAGACGCCTCCTGGATGAAGAAACTAGTCACATGCATTGCTCTGGTGGGATTTTGGCCCATTCTTCCACACAGTCTTCAAATCTTGAAGGTTCAGTGGGCCTCTTCTATGAATCTTGGTCTTCAGATCTTTCCATAGATTTTAAATGGGATTTAAGTCAGGTGATTGGCTGGGCCATTCTAGCAGCTTTATTTTATATAAGGACATGCGCACAGACATCCGGTCCGCCGGGTGACAGCCGCGCCGGCAACGACCCGCCAGCCGGACCGTTAGCCGGTCGGACAACAGCGGGTGTTGTCGGCAGCTGATGAATGTAACTTGTAATCTAACTCAGTTACTTTTAAAATCAAGTAATCTGTAACTCACTTCTCACTTGTCCAATAGATGGCGGTATAGCTTCTCTATACTGGTTTGCCAACCACCAATCTACCAGCAAAGAAGAAGAGAAAGTACACGAAGAAGAAGAGGGACCGGGCATTCGTATTGAACGCGTGTTTCTTTCCGGAGGAAATATCCATTGCACCGTCTGGTGTTGCATTAAACCGGTACTGTAGATACAACGGATTTCTTATAATTAGCATTATTTATGTCCATTATTCATGAGTGAAAGTTCTTTTGCAAACAATAATAAATAATACAACGATAATGCATTCACTTGGAATACATTAGCAGCTTGAATTAACGATACGAAACGTTACAATTATTAATAGCTAGCGTTAGCTCGCTGTCTTACAAGTTCAGGCTAATGTAATGTTTACTAACTGTATATATATATATGTATATGTGACTTTACTATATCTAACAGCAATGTTTGAATTAGCAAGATCTGCGTAATGCCAGAGCTTAAATGTAACGTAAGCAAATATTTCTGCGCAATACCCGCTTTGTACAAAGCTTTTCTCCTTCAGCTTTAATGTTTTCTGTTTTTAATGCCAGACTCCATTGAGTGAATTTAAACTTACTTCTGCGATCAGTCCCTGCTGTGGAATCAATAACTAACGTTAATAAGCTTCATTTTTCGGTAAAAGTAACGACATACTGCAAAACCACCAAGTTTGTCATTATTTTTAGCTATTACCTTACTTGAATATTTGTCCGACAGACATAATGGATGAAGAACCAGAGAGAACCAAGCGCTGGGAAGGGGGCTACGAGAGGACATGGTAAGATCATTCAACCAATAAAGATATGTAATCAATAATAAGTTCCATCATCATTACACAAACATAAATACAAGACAAACAAGAGCAATCCAGAGAGACAAAGCACACACATTGACTGAAACAGGAGCATTCGTATCCTTCACTAGAAGCTTGAGGCTGTGTAATCAAAGTGAGTCTGGAAGTGTGTTTTAGTCCATGTGTCGCCATCATAGGGGGATGCACTTCTTCCCACTTCCACATTCATACATGGTGTAACCAAGGTAGTGTCTTCTTAACAACAATTTTGGTACTGCATCTTTCTAATAATGCTAAGCTAATAAGCTATGGTAAATTCAAGTGTTTCCTAGTAAATACCAAATAAACATTGTTGTCCCCTTCGATCGGTCCCCCTAACTGCTCATAGAGGATCCAATGATGGCTTCTATAACTGTCATTCGGCAATAAATCTGAGAGTCCTGTGATGTCAGCAATAATATAATTAGACTTTTAAATAGGAGCCCAGTTACTGTACCATTGGTTTCTATTAATCTCTATTATCTATTAACTCTGAATTATACAAAAGGTTGTCAATAAAACTGAATAATGAACCAAGAAACATAAGAAAAACATTTTTAGTTTAAATCGTTTTATTGATTTTACAAATATTCCAGACAGAAAAGGAGAACAAATCTATCCCCAAAAGTATAGGACCTACAGGGTATTCCATTCAGAGGGGTGTTGCTTGGAGGTTCTTAACTGTGACAAACTGCCACAGAAGTTACAAATACAACAAGTGTAGAAGTAGTACTGACACCAGCTCAAAATAGAAGATTAATAAGAGGTAGGTAGATAAAATTAAATATAGAAGTATAGAAAACTTAAATGAAAAAAAGTGTATGAGAACTATTACTAACACTAGTGCGTAGTAAAATAAAAGAGTGCTATTGTCAATCACATGAACCAAACATGGTTAAAGGATGAATAGATCTTACTAACCAATGACCCCATGTCGTCATTGTACTAAGTGAAGAGCGTGGTCCATGGCTCTCTGTGGATCCTGTGTGTTCTCCTGCAGGGAGGTGCTGAAGGAGGATGAATCTGGCTCCCTAAAAGCCACAGTAGAAGAGATCCTGTTCCAGTCCAAAAGGAAAAGGTTTGTGTGCCTATATTTAAGTACGTGTGAAACATAACTGATTGTTTTGATCATTCTTAAGACTCCATTGTATATTCTCCTGTGAATGAGAAATGACAAAGATGGACTCTGTTAATTCCCTAAAGAGATATCAAAGTTGCCGCTGCTTTGTTTTACCTCGTAGGGTCACAGAGAGCCATGGACAAGTGCGGCTTGGAATGGTGAGTGAGCTGTGACCATACAGAACCTTCACCCATCTGTGTTATTCTAAAGGCAGCATGGTGACTACATCCAGCTCATTGTTGTTATATATGGGTAAAGATGATACAATAACCACTTAAGCCTTTGGTCACATGTTGTCATGGTTTTGTTTGCGATGACCGTTGTTTTGAATATGGCAAAAAAAACAATTTGACTCTTTTCGGCATCAGAACATTGTCCTGGGGGCGACTTCGGCCATACTCCGCATAACATAAAGTGGATAAGTCTATTTAGAAAAATAAAATATAATGTTACTAAAAACGTCAGCAGGTTAAATTATGTTGTTCTCTAGATGCGACACCTCCACGTGGTGATCGACTGTTCAAGAACTATGGACGACCATGACCTGAAACCCAACCGCCTCACCGCCTCTCTAAAGGTAAGAACCCCCCCCCCCGCCCCCCGCATCGATATGTCACCATCAGCTCTAATGCACCCTCTCCTTGTTCCTTTCCTCCCAAGCTGTTGGAAACCTTTGTCGAGGACTACTTTGACCAGAACCCCATCAGTCAGGTGTGTAGATCATGAGTTGTGTGCAGATTTGTCCTGTATTCTGCCGTGTGCTCCATCGTGTCGTCAGTATTGCTGCGCTGGAGAACTCTTTTGGCCAAGGTTCCTGCTTCCAAACTAGTGATTGACCAATTGTTAAGTGATCCGTATGTGAATCAGAAAATGATTTAGGTTCTTATATGTTCAATAGGTTCTTATATTATTGAGTCCCTTCCCAGAATATTTCCTATGCACTACAAGTCGATTTACCAGGATAGAACAGCACATTGAATATAATGGTGTAACACTCGATTCCATTGTGCCACGTCTGTTCTTCATCAATGAGTCATTGAGGAGAGAATACATAGACCTGCACCCAGAAAACGTTTTATGGTACCGTGTCACTGCTGCTGTCAGTCGCCAATCAGAAACAATTACAATCTTATAATGAGACGAGTGAGAAAACACAACGTGTTGTTTGACCTAACGAAATGTGTTGTGATCCTACAGCTGGGCCTTATCACCACCAAGAACAAAAGAGCAGAGAAGCTGACTGACTTGGCAGGTGAGGATCATGTTGGACTCCTTGACCATGTTTTTGCCTGGGTCATGTTTTTGGTTTCTCTTATTGCAACAGAGAAAAATGGACCTGAACAGAGGACACCCTTCCACGAGCAGGGTGTCCTCTGTTCAAACTTTTCACCTGTGTGAACCACAGCCTCCACGTCTGGGAAGTGACCTCATGCAGGCACGCATGGATCAGCAGGCCAGCTGCAAAACGTCATAGGCGAAAAAAACAAGGAAATATATTTAACCCGGCAGGGGAAATAGAATCACATGGCTGCAGATGTGCTAAGAATGCTTGTTTTTAATATCAAACACTTTATTAGAATTCTATAAGAAGCTAACAGTGCTAACAGAGCTTAAAGTCCAGCACGGGTGCTCATCCAGGGCAGGCAAAGTGGGACTCGGTGGACGGGCCCAGACCCCCAAAGCCTCATGTGACGTATTTTGTTGGACACTAGGAAATCCAAAGAAGCACATCGTTGCTCTGAAGAAAGCAGTGGACACTGTGTGTGTCGGCGAGCCGTCCCTTTACAACTCTCTGAACCTGGCCATACAGACACTCAAGTAGGTCCTTGCAGTCCTATCATTATTAGTATCATTTCCATATTTCCTTTTTTTAATAGGTGTAATTTCTGTGATATATCTTGATGTCACTCAGCTGGTTCCTGTCTTTGTATGAAGGCACATGCCTGGACACACCAGTCGGGAGATCCTGGTAATCCTCAGCAGTCTCACCACATGTGACCCCGCCAACATCTGTGAGCTGATTAAGGTGCAACACAAACTCTCCCTCCTTGGGGGGGGGGGGCCTAGTCATAGCTTACTCCATATATTTCACATCTTCTTCCCCTAACTTTCCAGTAAGTTCAAATTAAAGTGAATGATGTGTAACCGTGCTCCTCCTCGTCCAGACCCTGAAGTCTCTGAAGGTCAGGGTCTCTGTGATTGGCCTGTCAGCAGAGGTCAGGGTGTGTACGGTATTGACCAGGGAGACGGGCGGCTCCTACCACGTTATCCTGGATGAGAGTCACTTTAAAGAGCTGCTGATGCTGCACGTCAAGCCCCCCCCAGCCAGCTCCTCATCCGAATGCTCTTTAATACGCATGGGTCAGTATCTCAAACAAATGCATCTGTTAAAGGATCTGTTAAATACTTTCACTGAGCAGCATTTCAGAAATGACTTAATTGGTTAGAATTTTAAATAATGGATTCAAAAGAAGAGTAAAGTTTCAATCAGAAATGTTTTATTTGAGTAAATGTCTGTTGAGTCAGTGTCACATCTGTGTATTAATAACAGCTCACACGTCTCGTTCATTAAAATCCTCCCTTTCCAGTGTACTGAATGTCCTCATAATGGTTATTCACAAAATTAACTACTTTAATTCAGTTGTTGTATGAAATAGGCAACAACTGCATTTTGCTGTGTAACCCTGTGTTGCATAATGACAATTTAACTGTTATCTTCTCAATATCTTCATCCATCTTGACTGGCACCGTATAGATGGATGGTCACGTTAATCCATCAGCTGTCCGATGCAAATGGCTTTGATTGGTTGCTTTCCATTTAAATTTCTATGAATTGAAAACTGGTTTGTGCAGGTTTTCCTCAGCACACCATTGCCTACCTGAGTGACCAGGATGCCAAGCCCTCATTCAGCATGGCGTGAGTCAAAGCGCTGCTATCTAAACCTTGAGGCTCCTAGCTTGCGCGTGCTGATGTTGTCTTCCTCTGCTCCCGTTGTGTGCTCCAGTCATCTGGACAGTAGCAGTAGTGCCGGTCTGTCTCTGGGAGGATACTTCTGTCCGCAATGCCACGCCAAGTACACCGAGCTTCCTGTGGAGTGTAAAGTCTGTGGTATGTGTGTGTGTCGCTGTAAGGTCCGACTGGACTTTTATAGTTTTCCTCCTCCTTTTGCTGCATGAACAGTTCTTTGTGTTGAAGCCGACAGAAGAGCGGCGGCTCTGACCGCTTTGTTGTCTCCAAGGTTTGACTCTGGTGTCGGCGCCCCATCTGGCCAGATCCTTCCACCACCTTTTCCCCCTCCAAGCCTTCACAGAGAGTCCTGCAGAGGAGCTCCACAAAGACAGGTGCCCTCCTTCATCCACACCCCCCCCCCCCCCACAATCCTTCACAGCACTGCTGTGTGGCTAAACTTGGCATCATTTGGTTTCAGGTTCTGTCAGGCTTGTCAAGGCCAGCTGAAAGACAAAAGTGTAAGTAGAGAAGCTGACTGTCCATCTGGGTCTGTAGAGGCCAGTCAGATGATGAAAGAAGGTTTTGGAGGGCCACATATTTAGAAGTTTAGTCATCATCACATAACACAAATACAGTTGTAAAATATGTGCCTTAGTTCTATTCTATGCCTTTAATTATGAGAGAGATAACATGAAGTGTGGGATGATGTCCTTGGACCTGCCAGGCTGATGTTGGTCCTAATAATTGACCCTTACCAGTCATCGTGCAGCTGCAACAGACATTTGTCCATTACAAACCAGGGGTGGAGTTTATGAGCGATTGAGTTGATCTGGAACTGTAAAATCTGGTGTTATCAAACATCGCTTGGCTTCTTCGATTTTGACCACTTTTTTAGGTCAACAATGTTCAACGGCGTTGAGACATTGCAAGTTAATTTACAGAATATATTCACATTCCTCTTAATATTGAGTGATATAATGGTGACCTACATTTGTTTATCAATAATAAGTTCATCAGTCTATCCATCTCGACCTGCTCTTTCCTTCTCTGTCTAGATATTCTCCTGTCCGATATGTGGAAGTGTGTTCTGTTCGGAGTGTGATCTCTTCATCCATGACTCGCTGCACTGCTGCCCCTGCTGTATTCACAACCCAAGCAACCCCTGAAGCTAAGAGGCTAATTATACTTAGTGGTCACCGTATCTGTCTTATATAATGCACACTGGGAATGCACCATAATTCAAAAATGTTGAAGATTTGATACAAGATGGGACATTTTTGGTATGTCCTTATCGGTTGAAGGTTCACCAGCTTCTGGCTTAAGTTAGGCCAAAGCCTCTGTCTGCTGTGAGAACTGCTTCTGAGCGGCTGCACGCCCAGCTGGGAAATGGCACAACACTTTATTCCTGTCGGAAATCATTTCAGTGTATTGTTTACGCGCACTTTTGTACTACAGTTCAGTTTGTGAATAAAACCCTTTTTTTCCCTACTTGTTACTTGTAAAATGCTTCGAAGTGGCATCTACAAATACATGTGTTTGCTCTGATGAAAGGATTGTAAAATATGTCCTTATCTAAGATATATACGTATATATACAATGTATATATACACTCACCGGCCACTTTATTAGGTGAGTGTATATATACTGTATATAAGACACCACCTTATATATATATATATATATATATATATAAGGTGGTGTCTTCTTGCGTTTTCTAGCTGCGTTAAGGCCATGCTCAAGAATGCCCCTAGAAGGCAGGCCTAAGAAGCACTTTAGCCAATTACTAATAAAATTTAAAAAAAATGTGACTCACAATTCAGCCAATCAGCGTCCTTAAACGGACTCAAACGGGGGCATCATTGTGACCAAAGCCTGTGCGTCTTTGTCAAGAAGTAACAGGCGGAGGAAGTTAAGAGCGCAGATTTTATCGACTATCGAGCAGACCAGACGACTGACATATACACAGTACATATTGTATGTTTTTCATATATAATGAATAAACACTTAACAATTTTTAAAACAATCGTTTCGCATTAAATCAACTTGAATTGTCTGTTGTTATTGATTCAATTGCCCTAAATGGAGCATATTTACGCACCGGAAAAAGGGAAGCAACTTAAAGCCTCTCGATGTCTAAACTTCCGTTGTCCTCACTCGGTTAAAGATATGTGTTTGGGTCCTTTAGCTTGTGATTCCATCATTGAGTTTTCATTGCTCTCAGTCCACACTCCACACCAGTGGGTGGCGGTGTTGACTCTGAGGCTGTGAGCCTAAAAGCGAAAGAAGAAGAAGAGCGCAAATTCGAGTCCCGCCAGAAAGCTGGTGGTGCACGAGGACGCAGTCCAGCCCGCTCAGCATGTCGCGCGTCCTCAACGGCATCGTGGCGGTGTGCCCCGACCTGGGCATCGGTTGTCATGGAAACCTGCCCTGGCATCCCGTCAGACTTAAGTAAGTCCGTGGAGGAAGTGGGCTACTTGAGCTCCATCAGGAGGTCACAAGGACGTCAGCTTCTAAAGCATGTATGTCAATACATAGTTAATTATATGTTCTTGTTTTACAGTAACGAGTTCAAACATTTCCGAAGGATGACGGCGACGGCCTCGGTGAAAGGTAACGTGACCCGTGGGTTTGCGTCGTCACGTGACCGTGGTCTATGAGTTAGTGCGTGTCGATGTGAGTGGCACAGACACCCTGCACCTACCTGGGGCCTGTTTCAATAAGGAGGTTCAACCAACTCTGAGTTAAAACTTGAACTCTGAGTTGACTTACCCTGAGATGGGAAACTCTGAGTTTTCGGTTACAGAACAGCTGAAATGAGTTAGTTCAATCAACTCTGAGTTGACCTACTCTGAGTTAAGCGCGTGCACCACAACTATAAAAAGCCATTATCAATGGAGCGCAGATATTACGAGTCACCATGGCAACAGCGCCAGACAAAAAGAGGTCTTCATATTTTTCACCAGCAGAACTGGATGTGCTTATGCAAGCATATGGAGAGTACGAACATATATTTTTTAAAAAAAGCAACACGGCTGCAGCGGCGAATGACAGAGAGTTAGCTTGGGAGAAAATAGCTGCTCGAGTCAATGCGTAAGTTTACATTTGAATTACTGTTATACAGTGTTGTGTGTAATTAATTTCTATGTAATCTAAAAACTAATTTAATTCCGTAATTTAAAGTAAAATCTGATGTAATTGCATTTAATGCTGCATAAACTATAAAGCAATTCTGTATAAAACAATAGTGGATTTAACATCAAATTTAAAAGATATATTTTTTCAAGAATAGTTCATGCAATTGTATAATGTTTATTTGAAAGCATTAAAAGTGCAGTTTCTTGTCTCTCCTTGTATTGTTCAAGTGGTTGAAGTTGATATGGGATTTAGAAAGTAATTAGTAATAAGTAGACCAATACTTTCTAGAGATAGTCATTATTACATTAATCTAATTACACTGTTGAAGAAGCCAGTTGTAGTTAGTAATATAAGTGACTTGCCCAACTGTTATAATATCAGAAGTGAAACTGGAAGAACAGTGTGTTATTCAACCTAATTTTAATTTTCATGTAGGTGCAATCCTGCACATTAATACTGTGGATGGACCTCCTGTTGACATAGTCCGCTTCATTTTCGGAAGGTGCAATGATGGGAATATGTGTGCCATCAATGCATCCAACCACATTCGGAAATCCTAAAAGGAATTCTATTATTAGTTTACTTCCAGGGGTCGCAGCAATATGCTCTTAACTGAACGTCATTTATCAGGTTAGCCTCATTTAAACCGATTTATACATCACTGACCTGCAATCCTGTGAAACTCCTCTTTGATGGCTTTCACGGCTTTGTGCCCAGGAAACAGCACAAAAATTCGGAGAAAGCGCTTAAGAGCGAGGCACACTTTCCTTACAACTCTGCAAACAGTAGCCTTACTGATATGTTCTGCATCCCCAATGTTATACAGAAAACTACCATTTGCAAAGAAACGTAATGCAACGCAAAGCATCTGCTCGGATGTTAGAGCACGGCCGCGATGGCTGATGTTTCTGATGTAAGGATGGATGAGATTATGGATGTATCTTATTGACTGTAAAGAAAAACGGTACCGCTCAAATAAAAATGAATATGGATATGACAAAAAATCCACTCTGGGTCTCAAAATCCTCTCCCGACGTAAATGCAACTCCCTACGGATTAATGCAGCCTCTTCATCCACAGGATCGTCCATAAAAGGACATGCCATTTCATTCACTTGATTTGATGCGCTCTGCGTGACTGAAATGTGCGCAATGAATGAATACCGAAAGAATGAATGAGGTGATTAAATACCACTTCCTCTTTAAAAAAGGGGAGGAGACGAAATAAACTCTGGGTTTCCTGAAGAAAACCTGCTCCCGACCAGGTTAGGTTCACAGAGTAAGTTGCCATGGTAACTGACTCTGAGTATAAGTTACCTCTCTTTCTGAAACAGGCTTGACTTACTCTGCTTTCTCAGGTTTAACATACCTCCCATTCTGAAACAGAAAACTCAGAGTTTCCCTCATTTCAGGGTTAACATACTCAGAGTTTTCACTTAACCTCCTTTCTGAAACAGGCCCCTGGTGGTTCTCGTGCATCCCATTGTCAACAAACCTATGTATGAATGTATATAGACATTTTAAAACATTCACATATTCATAATCCTGCGGCCCATTCAGTAATCCTTTCTTTGCTCTGTGTAGTTTACAAGCAACAGAACCCTTGGTTCGGCCTTTTATTTTTTTATTTGTAGGTCTCTCCTTTACCTCTTATTAGTGACTCTTTGTTGTCCTTGAATCTATTGGCGTATAAATAAATAATAGGAATGCAAAATAACATCTTCAAAGCCCTCGTCGTTGTGTAGCTCACACGTGATGCTGATTCAGATTCCTGCCTTGTTTGTTTGTGCCGAACATCCATACGTTTAAACTGTTTAAACTGATGATTGAATGAAGGCAATGTTTATCATTTCCATTCTTTAAATTCATGTTGTTTCAGTCAGTAATCTTACTTATTGTTGTCATCTTTATGACCGTGTGAAAGGACAGAATGAGATCAACTAGTTAGTCAATGATTGGTGACGAACGCACAAAGGGTCAATGGTCCTTTATACACATGTAGACGTCGGCTTATTTTACACTTGCGTGTTTATTCCCGCAGAATGTGTAACAGAAGCAGCTCCCTTTCTTGTTGTGTGACATTAACTTCGGTATGCTAGCCGTGTCATTTAACCCATGGTGAAGAAGATGAAACACACACTATAGCCGGGCTGTCAACCAATATTCTATATTTGAATATATATTCGAATAGTTGTAATTGTTCCAATCACTGAATGAAGCCTGCCACATTTGGGACAAGAATCGCGACCTTAAATTAAACTCTTCAGCATTTGTTTATTGTTGAGGGCGAGGCCACGGTCTGCGTTCTTGGCCATTTAGTTACTTATTTTTTACTTAAATATGTTGTTGACTATGTTTAAAGAAATCACCTATACAAGTAGTAATGTCTCGTATTAATTAGTCCTGTTATTAACGCCTATTGCGCAACCAGATATTCTATCAAATAGATATAACATATGTGTTTTTTAAAGCGAATATTCGAAAGTCTTTTTGAGTAGTTTTGACAGCCTCACTCTATAGTGCCCACCCTGTAGAACACCCTCCAATTGCCCCACATTGGGTGACCCCTGTTTGTGGTTCATGTTCAGTGTTCCTAGCTAGATTGCACCTGTTATCTGTGAATGCTCCCTTTACCGAGTAATTCATTGTACACGTGTACATTGTATGTTCAGATGTGCTGACAACTACAGTTTCATCTTTTTTAATTGCCTCACAAACCACTCTGCAACTCTACGGCACTGATGGTACTCGCTTTATTCTGAAAAAGAACAAAAACAATGTAAACAAATATTGATTTAAAAGAAAAATGAAACCGATTAAAAGCCAATATTGACTAGACTGGTTCTTGGAAGGCCTCACCAATGCTGAGACTGATGTGCGGCCTGCAGAGTGACTTCTGCTGTTTAAAACTTGCCGTCCTGCAGACAAGCAGAATGTGGTGATCATGGGGAGAAAAACGTGGTTTTCCATCCCGGAGAAAAACAGACCTCTGAACAACAGGATCAACATCGTCCTCAGCAGGGAGCTCAAGTACGTGTCCCTCTACGTGTCCCTCTCAGTCAGCAGTGTGTCCACCATACCTGGCGTTCCACTCCCCATGCACTGCACCTTCATCAAAGGGCTTCTGGCTTTACTGAATTGTTGCTGTGTTTGTTTAATTTGAGTTTTTTCACAGTTCTTCACCTGTAATCGATTAAGGAAAAACCTTTTTATATATTGTTTGTAGACAGAAGCTGTGATTAAAAAATGATCAGGACAATAGCATGTGGCTTTAGTGTTCAGAACTGTACGCTGTAGCTAGCTGCACCTCCCTCAAACTGTTTAACTTCTTTCTAGCCTTGCAACCACTTGAAGTTCATTAACACCACATGTCTTCATTCATTCACTGATGGGCGGAGCACACACAAACACCTGCCCAGAAGGAGCTAGCATCAACACTATTCACTCTGTAGTCTCAGCCTTTGGAGCTAATTGGGACCGAGTGTCAGACGGACAAGTTCCTGATTGTAGGGAAGTGTCTACTTGACGAGGACTATTAGCATTAGTTAGGTTTGCATCAAGGATGCATTCCTTTCAGCTTTAGTAATGTCTGGTAGAGACAACAGTGGTCTGCATGGATGGTAGGGCCAGGGGAGGATATGCGTTTTAATGAACTATTGATCAGCAAGTGTTACTTTGTCTCCAGTAGTGTTCCCTGTGGTGACTGAACTTGTTGTCCTCCAGAGCGCCCCCTGCAGGAGCACACCACCTGGCACCAGACTTCAGCTCGGCCCTCCGGCTGGTCGACATGGAGCTGGCAGAGCAGGTGGACCAGGTGTGGGTCATAGGGGGCAGCTCTCTGTACAAGGTACTGCAGGGACCAACCACTGCTCTTGGCATGGTTTTAAAATATGTATAAAAAAAAACTCTTGTTCAGTCTTGACCATCCGTCATGGTTTCAGAGTCTTTGGGGATGATGTCCAAGTAACCCATTACAAATGATCAATGACACATTTAAATTACCCAGTGTTCCATTTTACTGTCCAATTGGTCGCAGGCATCAAGGGCGGCCGTGATGAACCCCTGCGGGATGGGCTCAATGTACACACACCTGTGCCTACAGACCGCTTTCTTCTACCTGTAATTCAGTTTTGGTTGCTTTGGGCCACCCAGGAGCTGATGGAGAGCACGGGCACCAGGAGACTGTTTGTCACTCAGATCCTGAAGCAGTTTGAGTGTGACACATTCCTCCCTGAAATCTGTCTGGACAAATATCGTCTACTGCCAGAGTAAGATCTGCACATGTGTTCAGCCCATTTAAATGGAGATTCAGTAGGCTGTCATTTTTTTTATACCCAGCTTTGAATAAACTTGAATTGTCCCTTAAAAATGCATTTATATATGTTATTAAATAAACCGAGTTCCCACAGCAGCTTCTCAGCAGTTCCAAACCCATTTAAAATAATGGTACTAAAGTCCAATGTTTTTATGGTTCAGTACAATCCGTCAAGTTGAGTCTGTGACAGCTGTTGGCTGCTGAGATGAAACACTCCTTTATTTAAAGCATGGTGTGTCTAACAGATGAAACTCAGTAATTCTGTCTCCTCCCTCAGGTTTCCAGGAGTACCACAAGAGCTCCAGGAGGAGAATGGTGTCCAGTACAGATTTGAAGTCTATGAGAGCATTGATGAATGATAAATAAAACAAGAACAATGTAAAGTCTTCAGTCATTCATTTTTTTTTTTTTTCAATATTTCAATATCTGTTGTCTTAAGTTGGGAGTGAGTCCAGGCATCAATAACACGGATCTAGATATGAAGCTTAGGCGAAAATTCAGTCAGGAAGACTGGACAGGCGTTGCCATTCCCGGTAGGCTTCCTCTCTCCATGGGGGCACACGGCCAGCTGATTAGGGGCGGGGTCAGGTAGTACCAGCCAACCAGATATGGATGATGTTACCGTAAACCAATTGCATCAGTGCTGGCAAACGTTAAAAGACTGTTCTCTCTCTCTGCTGTCAGTTGTCATTTCAGCGCGCACCAAAGGCGACCCGCCACCACCCCTGACACCTCCAATCTACAGCAGTAACTGGCACATCAGGATATTGGAGCAACTTATTCTCTACCACCATCACCAGTGTCTGGACTTCCAAAAGGGGGGGATATAGCTCGGCTCAGCATCCCGGCCCCTGGTCTATCCTACGGCAGGATGGAGTCCAAGCCCCAAACACATTGAAATAACAATATTCATGCATGATATAATAAAGCAGTGTTCAAACTTCAACAAGTCTCTCCGGATTGAAATTTACCTATACCATAGTCTGTGGGCTTTGAAGTTCAAATTATTTTCAATTATTTTCATTATTTCAACGCACACAGACAACTGAAGAGGTCTGTTTAAGCAAAATGACGGTGATAACAAAGGATGTGTGGAGGGAAATACCCAAAAGGCAGAGGACTAAGGGCACGGAGACAGATATGAAGACAAGAAGAAGATGGACACAAGGGAATAATGAACACAGGCAGGGTCCAACACACACAACCATGGCAGGGACATGGAAGACTAGTGTCCAAGGCCCGAAATCCCAGTCTCCCACTTACGGACTGATTCCAGTGAAGAGTTACAGTAGTCCAGTCTTGAGGAGTGTAGGATATTAAAAAATGAATTGACGACCAGGTTCATAAATTAATTATAAATAAAATGCATTTAGTGTACAACAAAACACAACCATGATTCTGGGGATATGTATTCGATAAAGTAATGGGAATGTCATAAAACCACTGTAATTTTGAAAGTGTAATCAATAGAATAATATCAATGTCCAGTTATGATTGTATTCAATGTAATGTAATCTACCGAAATGCATTCATGTAATACTTGATAACGCCACAAATGATATTGACTGACAGGCGGTTGGTTATTATTTATTTCATTTTTTTCTGTAAAGATCCCAGAGAAGATTATTTGGTTATTATTTATTTCATTAAGTGATATTATTTATTTTCCTGACTTTTTTTTCTGTGAAGATCCTGGATTATTAATATTTGGTTATATGTGGCTTTCTGGAAAACAAATGTTTACATTTAGGCACCCACTGCAATCGTCACACTTTTTCTGACCCCCCTCCAGCGAAGGGACAAGTTATCTGGCCCTCACAGGAACAAGTTTGGGGACCCCTTATTAAATTGAAAAACCATATGCCTGCTGGCGTCCATGTCTTTCCAACACTCAATTCCAAAAGACAACTTCCAAACTCTCTCAAGGATCCTTTGTCTTCCTCTGACCCGCTAATTGGCACAGGTGTGCAACTTTAACTCAAGGTCAGGATTCGTCAGCAGGTGTTACCATAGTAACTTCGCCGCAAAATGGCTCCTACATATACACATTTTAGTCTGATAGCATTTCTAATAGAGCTTCATGTGTAAGGTTCTAAAAATGTACAGTAGATGTGTTTATGTAACTTAGGTAAATTTAGGCACAGTGATTTCATTCCCTCAATCCAAATGACAGGAGATCTTTCAACTTGGTTTTATTTCACGCAACAAAATGGTCAACTAAACGCAGAGAAAGCACATTCAGTCCCACGGCTCGGCACCTGCTGCAATCATGACGAGTTAATAAAGGCAGCGTCGATCCAACATAATACAAGTCACATTTTTTCAGCTCCTGCACACATGAACCAATGAAAAACCAAATCATCAGAATTTCCAAAACTCCAAACAACCAATATACACACTTCAGTAGCCTTCATTTGGATTATTTTCCATTTCTGTGTACTTATTATTAATTGCACCTTTTTCAGGGTTTTGTCTGTGACTAACACTGACAAGCAACTAAGAGTCTGAAGCTAATGAATAAAATAATACAATATGAAAATACATCGTCCCCCAGTTAACCTGATCCAAAGACAAGTTTCTTATTCACCTCAGATGAAGCTCAGAATATGATTAGAAATAGATATGGCATAGGCCGACTTTTAGATTAATGAATTCACTGGACAGTTGGTCTGACACAAATGGGTCACAAGTTGAAGGTGTCCGCTGCATAAATGTTTGTTTGGAATGATTAGAGATAACAAAGTGAATGGAACAACAATCCAAATAAATCCAGCTGTCACCACATTACGGTTTCACACTCTTTTCCTTTGAAGGGGATAACACGACAGCTGAAAACTGTGAAATAGTCACAACATCTTATCTGTTGGTTTCCTGTTCATGGTCACAACTTGTTTTGTTTTTGTGTGTCCATCTGCAGGATTTCAATGGCAACGGGGATGTGTTTTTCAGGTGGACACCCACACTAAATGCGCACAACTAATAATGTAATGGTCACCTCTTGTAATTCAGCATGAAATATTCAACTCAGAGGCTGGATGTATCCAATATAAACAGGACTTTCAACCATAGGACGGGTGTTTGACCAGTTGACCACAACTCAATGCATTTCGGCATGTAGACGTGGGCAAGGCAACTTGCTGAAGTTTAAACCGAACATCATAATGTGGAAGAAAGCGGATTTAAGTGACTTTGAATGTGGTTATTGTTGCCAGACGGGCTTGGTTGAGTATGTCAGAAACTCTCTAGGGCTTAAAGAGAATTGTCCCAAAAGAGAAAATATCCAGTGAGCAGCAGTTGTGTGCCTTGTTTATGTGAGAGGTCAGAGGAGGATGGGTAGACTGGTTCCATGTGATAGAAAGCCAACAGTAACTCAAATAACCACTCATTACAACCAAGAAAAGCAGAATTCCATCTCTGAACGCACAACACGCAAACCGTGAAGAGAATGGGCTAGAGCAGCAGAAGACCACCAGGGCCACCCCTGTCAGCTACCAACAGGAAAATGACACTACAATTCGTTGAGGCCCGTCAAAATGGGACAATAGAAGATTGGAAAAATGTTCCCTGGTCTGGAGTCTCGATTTCATCTGAGACATTCAGATTGTAGGGCCACAATTTGGCATAAAACAACATGGAAGCATAAATCCATCCTGCCTTGTATCAACGGTTCAGGCTGCTGGTGGTCGTGTAATGGTGTGGGGGATATTTACTTGGCACACTTTGCGCCCCTTAGTACCAATTGAGCATGGTTTAAATGCTGCCTATTGAGTAGAGTATTGTTGCTGACCATGTCCATCGCTTTAGGGCCCAGTGTAGACTACAAGCAGTTCTGAAGGTCCAACCTTTTACTAGCAAAGTGTAGATAATAACGGAATGTAGGTCAAGAGCAGTAGCATGTTTGAGACTTTTCATCCTGTCACAAACCTACGATTAACATTTATATTTGTATTGTGTCAGTGTTTCCCTAAAGATAGAGTGGGAACGATGTGTAGATTGGAATAAAATTAGAATGTGTGATACATTTGTGACAATAGAATCTCCGGAAAGTGTTTGCCTCAAGAATCAAGTCTTAGAATTGCCTTTAAATGTCACATTTTGTATAAAAACCCTAATGGTTTAACCATGGAGAAGCCAAGTCCAATTCCTCTTTTTGTAACATATGTGGCAATAAATGGCTTTGGATTGTGATTCTGAAGCAAATAAAATGGAGCCTGATTGTGATCTGTCACTGACCTCATGGAGAGGACCACCTGTTCCCAGAACCCTTTGCCTCTTGGGTGTACTCGGGGTGAATGCTTTGTGTGCTCCATATCCAAAAAAATGGGAAAATACACACACACACACACAATCTTCATTCAACAAATGTTCATGATCTGTTCATTATATGTATTAGACTTATTACACTTATATTATTTCGTTAACAGAATCCCAAAGTAAATTTGGGATTGTGGATTTTTCTCAGTTGCAATATTGCAATCTTATGGCAGAATGAATACAATACATGTATGCCCAGACCTCTTTATACCATGGATATGAGCTAATTTAACTGTGACCTTCAGATATTACAGAATATGTCCAAGCTAGAGGAGCTGAATGTCACCACACACATTGTTCTCCTTCCTTCTGGCTCGCTAAATTAAAACTAAATGTAGAGTTTATGATCACACAACAAAACAAAAATAGCAAAACTCAGTTTCCTTGTGTATTTAATCTCAACGTTTGTATTGTTACTGGACTTAAAAAGTGAAATTGCAGGTTGATAACTTCTCTACTTGAGCTCACTTTGATCCATTTCTGTTCGTAATATGAAGTACCAACCCTCACACATATTAGTCAGCCTCTAAAGAGTGCAACATGATGGAGTCCAGTTTATTCTCTCGTCTTTATGTATTTAAAAACACAACATCCATTACCAATGTGGTGCAGCTTTTTATTTTATGAACTTAGATGTGATGGGCACGCTGTACGGGGTTGTTTAGGTTGATAGCTAGTGTGAAATTAAATCATTGACATTAATAGAGTTATTGATAAAAGGATCAAAACAGGAACAAGGCTGGGGAAAATATGAGATGAGTCATGTTGACAATTGACAGAAAAGAGTAAATCTGAAATTAAAACACATTTCTCTTTTTAGAAGGTAATAAGAATCAGACACTGTGGCTTATTGGGTGGCATGATTTCACACCAGAATGAACTGGATTTTAATATTTAATAAAGAGTAGCAACTTTCAATGATATCATATTCAAATGTTTGAATCAATCCCTTTTTTGTTAATGTAATGAGAAAAGAACATATCTCCATTATACAAGCCATTAATTTGAATTTAAAAAGCTGGCAATAAATATTGTCAACAGAACTTTTTTTTTTTTTATCATTATTTTATTTGTCAGTTGTTGACTACATGACTACATTAATTCAGATTTCAGGCCACTTGAATATATTTGGGACTAAATCATAGTACAGGTTACCTATTGTTATCTTCCAGACCCTGGCATTAGAAAATTCTCTCTAACTGGCCTTGTTGATTATTAATTGAGTACAACTCCAACCCGACCAAAAGTCTCACCTCCGGTCCGTCATGTTGTGTGGGAGGGTTAGATGAAGCTGATATGCTGGCCTTTAAAAACCCACGGGACAGCCTACGAGACAAGACGAGACAAAGTTCCAAGACTACAGGTAAGACATCACATTGTTACTGTACTTTTGATTTCGTAGAGCATTTGAATCCTTTTACTTTCTTTAAAGGATGCACCATAGATCTCCATAGGAAAAGATGTGAAGCAGCCTAACAAGACATTTCCAATGGACATCATTTGTTTCTTTTGGTGAAATAAATAAATTCACCCTGAACCGACCGAAGGGACGTTCCTTTTCTAATGCAGCTGTTATTGTGCTACTTTTTCACACTCCTTTCCTTTGAAGATAATTACATTTTCCCAGGAAAACTCAGTGAGTCACAAGGTGTGGTTAGCTTGTTTTTTTTAAGATATATATTACAAGATACTGTTAATTTCTCACTATTGTTAGCATCCTCTTAAATTGGATGTTATGTTATACTGCCCTATATCCTAGCACATTTCCTTATTTCGACAAACATTATAATAAAGTAAAAGATAAAATAAAATAATGAATGTATTTCCCAAAGTATTCAATGACATGGTGAATACTCCTGAAAATCCTTCTTAGTGTCCATATTTAATACATATGATTATAACTTCTTTTAGTGACGTCATTGTATTACGATTCCAGACAACCCTTGTAAATCCGTATCTCCTATCAAATGCAGCGCTCCTCCACAGCCTCCTGTGAAGCCATGGTGTCCACTCGTCCCCTCCTGCTCTTGGTCCTCTGCAGCCTGACTCTCACTGAAGCTCGGTTCAGGCTGTTTAACATGCGGGCCAGCGAGCTTTCCGCCAACATCCTGGGAACCCCAGACGGCTACGTCAAAGTCTTCTGCGGCTCCGCCAATCTTGGTGAAACATCTGTCAGCAGGAACGAGAAGAACCCCTGGTGGAAGGAGGAGTTCACCACTTACAACGGCCAGGAGAATGACCTGCTGAGGATGGAGGTCTTCGACAAAGACTTTCTCAAAGACGAACTGCTGGGAGTCTGCCAGCGTCAGATTAAACTGGGAACACATAAGCATGACTGCTTCCTGGAGGAAGGGGGCACCCTCCATTATACCTACACACTCGACTGATGAGGCAGCTATAACTGACCTTAAGTCATCACATATAGCCTACAATTCACTCAGACTGGCTCTGAGGACTGTTTTCATCCTAATGGTTCCAAATCTTTGATGACTCATTACCTCAACCAATAAAAATCTCGGTTGTAACACTGTCATTACGTTTCTTCGATCGTCAAAAAGAAATAAAGTGTGATGGAACAACCAAACTGTGTTTTCAGTTATTTTACATAATATTGTGGAATTGATAGTTGTGAATAATAATCACCCACATTGCTCATACAGGAACAACACAGCACAACATACTGGTTGGATTGGTGTATTTCCAAATGGGAATCAGAGAATTACCTCCAGTCACAGACCTCTATATAACATTTTCCATTTTCAATTTCTCTTGTCCTGTGCAGATATATTATAAAATGTACGACTTCTCATTGGCACTTAACAACAAAGCTAAAGCCCATTGCTTTTGAAGAGACTCCAAGAAAAGGTTATGACATGGTCTGGTCATTAGCAATATCATTTATTTATAATTTATCATTAATATTAATGAGTGGATGTAATTAAGTTTTTATGTTGTATAGATCGAACAAAGGGAAAACATTCACCAATTAATGTAATACAAGTCTCGTAAGAAAATGAACCAAAATTACTTTAGCATTCTGAATAATTGTTCTATTTTCTTTTTTCTTTTTAAATATATATATATAAACAGCAAGGAAATCTTGGCCAATTTCCGTAACATGTCCCTGGACCAGACATTTTACCCTAAATTGCTTCTGATGATGCGACAACGGTGATAATTCTAAAAATAATTATATTCAGGGCTGTAGTGGTAAAAATGTTAATTATTTGTAGGACTCCATATTCCTACTGGGAGACTTCAATGGGCGACGATGGAGATAACTGGAGAGGCGGGATTGGGAGGAATGGCCTCCCTAATCTGGATCCCCCAGTCAGAGCTGGTAGATGAGGCCGGCAAAGGGAAGTTTAGGGTCCCCTCTGGAGCGGTTGCCCCTGTGACCCGACCCCGGATAAGCGGTTGAAGATGGATGGAAGGAAGACCATAAACAAACAGTAGGAACACTGGCTAGAGACATACAACTTGGGTTAGGACAACATATAACCTGACATGGATGAGTGGGTGATTGGTGCTTAAATACAGGTGGGGTGGGAAAAAAGGGCAGGAAAGTACAGTGGTTAAAAGAATAAAACAGGAAGTTATAATTTCCAGTCTCTTAGAGTCGTGACAATATTAAACCTTATTATTTAAAGTTTAGGTTATTCTTGAGGTTATTTTGTTCGGCTCAGAGTGCCTTCCAAGTAGGTTACCTGGATATATAGTTTCTCTGGATGGCTTTGCTCTTTAGCACCATATCAGGATGTGTCCTTTAACTCTCAGATCAATGACACTTCAAGGAAACTTTTTTTGACCTATATAATATATATTGAAAATCATGCATTCACTTTCCACCGCTGACCTTAACATGGATGAGAATAAAGCTGAAACAGTGTTTTTATAACCACAGATAAAAAATTAGTCAATGCAAACACATTTCTCACTTTAGAAGGTAATAGGAATCAAACATTGGGGCTTATTGGATGGCATCATTTTAAGTATTGATTCAAATTTAAAAGCTGACAATACATAGCATAATTCCATCAGTTGTTGACTACATGACTACATGAATTCAGGTGTCAGGCCACTTGAATAAATAAAAGTTACCCATTATTACTCCCCATACTCTGGCATTAGAACATTTTCTCTAATTGGCCCTTGTTGATTATTAATTGAGTACAAGTCCAACCCAACCAAAAGTCACACATCCGGATCCGTCACGTTGTGTAACGCTGAGTGTTGCATGTTGATTCGTGGGAGGGTGAAGCTGATATGCTGGCCTTTAAAACCCATGGGACAGCCTACGAGACGAGACGGGACAACGTTCCAAGACTTCAGGTAAGACCTAACTGTACTTTTGATTTTAATTTTTTCATTTTCCACACTATTCATCACCTATTATCAAGTCTCACAATCTGGTATATTTGCTCATTTTTCTCACTTTACTGCTTTTGGAAAACAGTTCAAACATTAAAATTCAAACTTCACAGTCTGATGACATTATAAAAATGCCGGCCAGTTGTAGTTAAAATTACATTTTAAAACACAATGGACCATTTTTCTGAGGCGGGCTCTAAATTCTTATTTCTGTCCACTGTGACCAATACTGACCAAAAGCGGCCGGGATTCCAGAAGTCTGAATTCAAAGAGAGAAAAATTAATTCACACATGCAAAAGGTGCAGTTTCAAAAGAGTTGTACTTGTTTCTTGTGGTGAAATAAACTGCTGGTCACCGCTTTAAACTGACCAAAGGGACTTTCCTTTTCAAACACAGCTGTTTTTGTGCGACATTTTCCCACTCTTTTCCTTTGTAAATGATTACACTGCTCCCTGGAAACTCACTGAGTCACAGACAGTGAGGGTGATTATTAGATACTGTTCATGGGTTTTCCATTCCTCACTTTCCTCTCTGCGTCCTTTTCAAATTGAATGTTGAACTGCCCTATTTACTAGCACATTTCCTTATTTTGACGAACATTATAATAAGGTAAATAATAAAAAAAAATGTTATCTCCCAAAGTTTACCAACTCAATAACACTTGTGCATGCCTGTCCATATTTTATATTCTAACATATTCTAGTGACGTAATTGTATTGCAATTCCATACAATGCAAGTTTAGCTATTGAAGCAAATGTCAAATGTCTTTTTTCCCATTGGTCTTGATGGGTTTGCTGGGGTTTCTTACATTGTTGGGAGGCATATCCGAAAAAAAAGCTTACACCACGCAGTAGGTTAGATAACTGCACGGGACAAAGGCTCAGTGTGATACTGGTATTGTATGAGGGCACTGAGCTGTATGTAACCTTTTTTGGCACAAAGCTCAGGTGCAACAGAGTAGTGATCCGACAATCCAAAGGCACTCATGGTAAGGTCAAGGTTACTAACTCAAAAGGTTGATACATGTAAAAATGCAGCGTTTGCTCCTGCACAGCCTCCTGAGAAGCCATGGTGTCCACTCGTCCCCTCTTGCTCTTGGTCCTCTGCAGCCTGACTCTCACTGATGCTCAGCTGAAGCTGTTTAACCTGCGGGCCAGCGATCTTTACACCCACATCCTGGGAAAGCCAGACGCCTACGTCAAAGTCTTCTGCGGCTCCGCCAATCTTGGTGAAACATCTGTCCGCGACAACAACAAAAACCCCTGGTGGGAGGAGGAGTTCAGCGCTTACAACGTCCAGGAGAATGACCTGCTGAGGCTGGAGGTCTTCGACAGTGACTTCCTCAAAGACGACCTGCTGGGGATCTGCCAGCGTCAGATCAAACTGGGAACACATAAGCATGACTGCTTCCTGAAGGAAGGGGGCACCCTCCATTATACCTACACACTCGACTGATGAGGCAGCTATAACTGACCTTAAGTCATCACATATAACCTACAATTCACTCAGACTGGCTCTGAGGATTGTTTTCATCCTCATCATCGCAAATCGGTGATAAGTCATTTAGAATCAAGATTGCAACCAAAAAATAAATGACTCATTAAATTAATCAATACACCTTTGGGGTGCAACACTATCAATAGAAATAAAGTGTGATGGAGCAACCAAACTCTGTGTTTTTAGTCATTTTACAAAATATTGTGGTATTGAAAGATATAAATAATAATTTACAGTTAATGATGATTCAGAGATCAGGAGAACAGTGTTGTAGAAACACTGGTTTTGAAAATAGAAGCTCAGCGCTGGCTTTCAATCATTGATCCTTGTTACCAAAAACAATTACTTCTGTTCTGTGGTTTGAGAGACGACAGTAAATCGATGTAGCGTCCAGTTCAGCCTCCAGAGTAGGAAGAAGAGGAGCTACTCCAAGGGCTTGTCAGTAGTACATCCATAGTATTCATGTATTTTATAGTTCATTGAGAGGATTAAATGGAAAGGGACAGAAATGGTCAATTTAAATGCTAATAATTTGATATGATAATAATGATAATATTATAAATGATAATATGATCATTCTCTCTCTCTCTCTCTCTCTCTCTCGCGCTCTCTCTTTCTCTCTTTCTCTCTCTCTCTCTGGTATTGTGAGGAAATCATATTGAGATACAACAGTTGAATATAATATATTATGTAATATAAATTAATTATTTGTTGAATAATAAACTCACTGGGTCTCCCAGATCTGTATTGTGCAGATCACTCTTCTTTTGAAGGAGTGGTCTTCATTCAAAATACTCACACGTTACAAAAAATGGCTTATAACAATAAGCCAACGCCAGAGGAAAATTATTTTTTGGGGGTACCATTTAAGATCATATTTTGATAATTTGTACTTGTTAAGACCTCAAACGAATAGCAGTGAAGTGTTGTGTTCATAATCAAATGACTTGGGCTGCAGCCATATTTTACTTCCAGAAGGTGGCAGCAAAGTAACATGATGGATGCCGACTGCCGTGAAACCCCAGAAGAAGAAAAGATAGAAAAGGAAGAGGAAAAAGGAGCTCAGTGTTATTGATCACGTGAGCTATGAGGAAGATACCGGGCGCAGCTTGGTTATCTTCCTACGTCACTTGGCCGCTTAGGGGTTAAACAGCCAATAACTACGAGCTAACGTTAACGTCACGCCTCGTCTATGTGCATTTCCGCCAGGAGGGAAGATGTCGGACCATACGCTGCAGTACTTCATCAGGCTGCGTCACTTACAGAGGAGGGACGCTGCTGACGTCACGTGGTCGCACGCGGTCAACAGCTGGAGCAGGCTGACGGAGGCTCTGACAGGTGGGGGTACCTGAAACCCGTGTCCACATTCAGTAGCTAGTCCGCATCCTTGTAGCCTCCAGCCTTCAGCAGCCTTCGTAGACTTGGGCTGCGTCGTCCAATAGCCTCATAGGCTGAACCGAGCGGTCTCTGAAATGGGACGGTGTGTCCTACGGGGAGACTACCTGGTTGCGTCATCAGCATTACCTCCGCTGCTCCCGTTGCTTAGCAACCTGCTGCGCTTGAGAGTAAAAGCCCTTAAATGCAAAAAAGTACAGATACATTAGATACATTTCTTATTTTATTTAACCTTAGGAAGAAAATGTTCTCCTCCGTATTCTGATATATTTCAGGCTGAGAAGAACTCGTTTTGGTTAACTTTCAGCTAAAAGTAATAATGCAATCTCAAGGCAGAGGAGATTCCATCAATACTTTCAGTAAAAACACATTTATTAACTTGTATGCAAGGACGTTTTATTTTTCTATTGCATAGGATACAAGCTATTAACTGTAACATAAGATATTACAGAATGTGTCCAAGCTACAGTAGATGAATGTCACCACACGCATTGTTCTCCTTCAGCTTGATGCTTCCTCGTGGCTCCATAAAACACAACTAAATGTAAAGTTAGTTCATAATCACACCACAAAACAAGGAGCAAAGTGAGCAAAGTTTTCTTTGTATTTATTCTGTAACGTTACTGACTTATAAAGTGATATTTGTGGTTGTTTACCTGAGCTCACTTGGATCCATTTCAGTTCATAATATGAAGTATAAACTACATATAAAACCGCCTCAGTAAGATATTAGTCAGCCTCTAAGTCATTAAAGTGACTTTTACTACAGACGAGCTGCCGTTGACAGCGCAGCGGCTCCCTGTTACCTGAGCTGGTCCTTGTGTATTTGGTATAAATATGCGTTAACTTCACGTAACTTAAGCTATTTCATAAACTATAAAACGATTTAGATATTTGAGTAAATTCTATTACTTAAAAGTGACCTCTTTCGCGCTGTCGGATCACCCGCCAGCGCCCTCATCGGCCCGCACTGCGTGCTGGGACATGCTGGGCCGCAAAGGATAGATCCGATGTGTCCTCTAAATGGGCTAAATGGGTGGGCTCATTAAGGTCATTATGGATGCAGCCTAGCAACTTTGAGACACAGCAAGTGACCGCTTCTTCTAGCCTTCACATACGGTGTCGTCCCCCCCCCTTGTGTGGCTGAGGTGCTGTGGGCTCCTGCACACTTTCAGTCATTGAATCGCATTTTGGACTGAACTTTTTTCTTTCAGTATAATATACATATATATAAAAATCAGTCAGCATAGAGCGAACGTTTTCCCATGTTTGGACTGAACAGGCTTGATCACAATGACAATTCCAGCTGGACATGAACAGGGAGAGACATGCTGGTTTTGACCACCAACTTTCCCCCTCAGGTCCCACTCACATGATGGAGGCGGACGTAATAATCCGAGGCGGGGACCCCAAAGAGCCCATCATGGCCCACCCCCCGGACACAGACAGCGACGTCACACTGAAGGAGTGGCTGGAAGCAGTGGGGGGTTCTGACAAGGGGATAAAACTAGATTTCAAGAGGTGAGACACATCATCTTCCCGTTGAATTCAACGTGGCGTTGTGTGTCAGGCCGACATTGGTGTGCTCTCCATGCAGCCTGGAGGCGGTGTCTCCATCCGTCCTTCTTCTGGAGGAGGTGTATCGGTCCAACCGTCCTGTGTGGATCAACGCCGACATCCTCTCTGGTCCTGGGGGGGTGGCCACACCTCTGGAACCCGTGGCTTTCCTTTCTTCTGTGAGCACGCTCCCTTCACACACCGTGCTGTCACTGGGCTGGACGACGGGGTGGACGCCGGGAACTGACAACGCAGGTGAAGACCACTCGCTGTGTTGTGTGTTTGGTTAGAATCATTAAAGAGTGAGCTACTTTACTTTTAGGGACCATATAACAAATATACTGTGGGACAACAGCTATTCTTTCTGAAGTAGCTGCTGTTTTGATGTCTCTCGTTGGATGTAAAGGATATGTAGGCCCCCCCCTTGTAAGTCTTCTTTCTGTCTCTCCTTGTTGGAGGGATGAAGGTTTAGCTTCACATATACCAAGCATAGCCCTGCTGTAGCAAGCCCTTGAGAAGCTTAAGTCCTTGAAGCAGCTTATTAGGACGAAGGTGAACCACCTAGAGGCAAAACATTACACAATTATCTTTTTATCTCTCATGACCATCTGTACACCAAAGCTCCAGAGAGACATGTCCAAAGGAGCGATCTGACAGACTTTGGTGCTGCAGATGACCGGGACACCAGAGCCATTTAGAGTTCCTCAAAGAACGCACACTCCCATCACACTAGAGCGGAAACTAACGGTTATTTTAGTGATCAATTCATCTGTTGATTATTTTTTCGATTAATTAATTAATCAAATAAAATAAATAAAGCATACATTTCCGCATACAGTTTATCCAAAAACTGAAGAGACAAATTCACAGGATGAATAGTCTTCAGAAAGCGCACAAACAGGGAGGCCTTTGAACATCCATGTGCTGTTTGTTTAAAGGGGCCGAATAAATAATTCATAAAAATTAAAGAAAAATACATGTCAGAACTCTCTGGTGGTCCCAGTCCCCTTGGTCTCCCCCCGGCTGGTTATTATATACTAACATGAAACCGGTCCCTAGGGAGGTGTTCCAGGCACGTCCAGCTGGGAAGACCCAGGACCAGGTGGAGATCTCTGCCCTGGCCTGGGAACGCCTTGGGATCCCCAGTCAGAGCTGGTAGACGTGGCCCGGGAAACGTTTCCAACTCCTTTAATCATCCAATTCAATCAATTTCATGGATTGGTTGTTGCAGCCTTACATCACACCCTCCAGAGGTACAGCCCCCTCCGGGCCCCACCTTCAATCCACCTCCAGGAGGCACCGATTGGAGGAAAGCTGCACTTACAAGCGGCAACTTCAAAACAGTTGCTGGAGCGGAAGGCAGCTAGAAAATATGTTTTCTGCCCCTCTTACCTCATCACACGCGTGTAGAAATTCCCATCGCAACGCACCCCTATTACTTTGTGGGAAATGGATCTCACAGTGCTCTAAACTTTAAAAGCTTGAAGACGAGCAAAACCACATATGGAGAAAGTCTGTTGAGGGTCAAGGAGAGTAACTTCTGCACCTAATGTGAGTGAGCTCTGCTCTTACGATCCAGATGTGGAGCAGCAGCAGGAGGGCGAGCCAGCAGATGACGCTAGTAGAGGCGTGCATGTTGATTTGTGTGGTTGGACTTTTCTCCAGGCTACAGCTGGGATATGGTGCGTACGATGGAGGAGACCTGTAGAGCCCTTAAACACCCCGTCACCTTCCCGGTGCGTGCAGCTCTCCTGGCCCCGTCATTCTCCCAGCTCTCATGGCTGCTCCAGCAGTCAGACAGGTGAGGACGAACAGAGGGCTGTTTTATCCTTCCTCTTTTAGGTGATGGTTGAAAACCTAGACAAGCTAGTGGAGGGACAAGGAGTGATCCTGGTGTCCTTTCGCATTCAGCTCTCTGCCATTTAGAAAACACAAAACACTGCTTCTCCCAACAGCTACGAACCGCAGGTACTTTCTCTCTGACATTCAGTTCCCACCTCACAGGTCTTTAATGCTGTTGCTTGCCGTTGTCCTACACAGGTACACTCTGACAGTGTGGACCGGCAAGGAGGACAAGTTCTCACCACAGGACCTACTGGCCTATAAAGCAGACTTTGACAGCAGTAGGATCTACTACGACTTGTAGAAGGCCACGAGGCCGGAGCGCAGCCACTTGATGTCAAGAATCCCCTCCCCGGGAAGGAGATGGCAGACAGCAACTCTCTAATGCCCCCTGTTGGAAACAACTTCTTTCTCTGTAGTCCAGGTTAGTTTTGTTTATGTGTAGGCATTGGCTGCAGAAGACCAAATGTAACCTTTGCAGCAATACGCACAGCTGAGCTCAATTATTAGATATTAACTAAGGTGGAGTGTTTATTACAGTTTTTTACAGTCACTAGGACACATTTCTCAATACTTAGGTCACTTTTTCAAAACTATTCACACAGTTCTCCTAACCAGCTTTCAGCTCGCCACAGCAGTTCATTTCACATTCAAAATGCACTAAAACCACCTTCTGCACTAAAAACACTTCAGTCTCAAATCAACTCATTGTTCCAGAACACTAGCAAAGGTTGACATCCAACAAACACACTTTGTCACCCACAAAACAATGACCTAAAAAACACTAACAACATATAGCATTATACAATGTTTTCTTGTGTAAAACATCTGTTTAAATTCACTGTAACATATGTAACTGGAATTAATCAGACAGGACGCAGAATGCTTCAATATATTTTATGTCTTTTATTATTTTTTGCACTGAGTAATTCCAAAATACTAGAATTTGTATCCACACCATCCACTGATACAGATACAATAGTAATGCTGATCTACTCGGTCTTCTCTATCTGGCCACAGGTTCTCATCCACATCACATCTTATGTAATCTAGGGCAATACACCTAGGAAAGAACCTTCTGGTATGCAGCATCCAGCATTTATTGGGTCCAGGAGGGACATTTGATCATGTGGATGGTGGTCATAAACCTTCCACCTCCATGAGGAAAAGAACTCCTCTATGGGGTTGAGGAATGGAGAGTAAGGTGGGAGGGAAAGTGACACCATTCTGGGATTTCAGCTGATTTCTTCTCTCTGCATCCCTTTCCTCACCAAGCACAAGCCTTCCATGGAGATCATGCAGGAACATAAGGAGACGTTCAGGGTTGTATGGGCCAATCAGTGGTTTGTGTAAGAGAGTCCATCAGTGGCTATTGCTGTTGCACATTGTGATGTTCATTCACTTTTGTAATGAAATTGAAAGAGTAACACCTGTGTAGATGTTCATCTACAATGAGAAATTGGCCTGTAGGTACACGGAGTGAGAAAAGAAATGATGTCATTTCAAAGATGTAGTCATTGAATGCATCATTGAATGCATTTTGTGCCAAAGCAATGATAATTGATCCTCAGTTTTGCCCACATATACTTCTGTTGCGCTCACTGTGTGAAGAGATTTGAAAAAGTAATCTAAGTATTGAGAAATGTGTCCTAGCGACTGTAAAAAACTGTAATGACAAAAAGGTTTAGTAGGACTTTTTGACCCCTGGCCTTTTGCTGCATCCTCTTCAGCTGCAGATACAGAGGATGTTTGGTTAAACTAATAAAGGCATCCAGAATCTGGAATTCTGTACCACTCAAAAGTTGTCATTGTCACCTTGTCATTTGAGAATGTGTCTAAAACTTTGGATGGATAAAATATCATAAAGACGGACTTAAAATCACTTCTGAGGATATGCAGGGAAAACATGATTGTTGGAAAAACTGCAATAATGTTCCACCTTAGTCAGTAGTAAGACAGTCTCTTTCACACACAGCAGACAATTTCCTCTCCAGGCTTACCAGCATTTAATAAACGTCTGATGATTTTGCACCAGTGTTGAGAGAACTTTTTAACAATATAGGACTAATACTTGAGAAAGACCGACTGACTGTATGAATAACATGGAGGACATTAGAGGTAAAACCACACAAGTGGAAGTATGCATGTACAGACATGCAGGGAGTGATAAGGAAATAACATGATTCTTTCTTGTTTTGTAATAATAAGTCTTTGGTTTGACCATATTAATAATATGAAGTTATTTTTTTTTATTTCATTTTATTTTGTATAGCCCAAAATTGCAAATTACAAAATTGCCTCAGAGGGCTTTACAGTCTGTACACATGCAACATCCTCTGTCCCAAAACCCTCACATCGGCACAGGAACAACTCCCCAAAAAGTGAAACCCTTCGATGGGGAAAAAAAGGGAAGAAACCTTAGGGAGAACGTCAGAGGAGGATCCATCTGCCGGGATGGACAGACTGCAATGGATGTCATGTGTACAGAATCAACAGCAGCAGCAGGTGTCAGCAGGGCAGGAGGCAGGACCATGATCCATGGAAGGCTGTGGGGAGGGAAAGTACAAAGACTTTAGTAAAGGGTAATGTTGGTATATGATGACAGGAATAGAAAATGATTCATATTTAAAATAATAATGATAGCAGTGAAGCACATTCATGTTTACAGTTATACAAATAGGAATATCAATGGTGTTAGAAGGTAGGTGTCTGCGGGCCAGGCAGGAGTCAGGACCAGGGTCCAGACGGAACCACCATCTACAGAGACCTGCGAGGCGAGAAAGCAGAACAAACTCTGGGGAAGAAGCTGAATTAGTGATGTACATTAATAAAACATGGATTATTGTGGAAGGAGAGAGTGAGAGAGAGAGGGGCTCGGTGTGTCCTAAGAAGACCCCCGGTAGTCTAAGCCTAGAGCAGCTTAACAAAGGGCTGGTCCAGACTAACCTGAGCCAGGCCTAACTATAAGCAATATCAAAGAGGAGTCACACTACTGAGGTCTTTTTATCTACTTGTGTGTGTGTGTGTTTAACTCATCCTTAATAGGATGGTTAAAAAATGTTTTTCCTCTAATTAGCTTTACATGCCAAATTAAACAAATAACATTGTTTTTCAATCCACAATATTTGAAATATATACATTTAAACATTATATGTGCCATCCTGGTAAAGTACGAGTTGTCCTGAGTTTACTGTGGAGGAGGAAGAAGAAGAGTAGGAGTGCACTTTCATGTCATTTCAAGAATCTTTAAAGTGGTTTTCATCGACGGCTTTTTTAGCCTCAAATTAGGCGTCAGCCGACGAACTTCAGTACAATGGCTGCATTGTGCAGGTAAACAGGAGGAAATAATCTATGGTGTTTCATTAAAATCTTTGGGACAAATAAGTGAAATGTGAGCTCCCTTTCAAGCGAATAGTTAGAAAATGAAAAGGACATTTTGCATGCTGCAACGACCTCCTTCAGGTGGCCTAAAATACTGTTGTTGGATTAATGACAGTCGGTCCCTTAATGGGACGTTAATCATTACAGATGTGTTATGTGCCGTCTCACCCCCGAGACCTATATATTTATATATATGTATCCGGTTACATCTGTTCTGACTCTTGAAACCTGGTTGTAAATGATCCGATCTGTATTTGCTCATCTGTGACGATAAATGCAGGACACATGAATGTGAGACTGAAGTTAACACACTCACATCTTTGTGACACTGGGACGAGAGTAACACATGCTGAAGGTCTTAACTAGGTTACCGTAGAGCCTCAACGCGTCTTTATGGTGGAACAGGGATTTTTTTTTTTAAAGGGCGTTAATTCTCATGTGGTTTTACAACTATCCCTCCAAAAGAAAAACAAAGACAATAAATTGAAAAGCAACCAAATCATAATTAAACGTGGTAGGAAACGCTCTGTTGAAGCCTTTTACAACTGAAAGTTCTTCTGAGTTTGTATCTCTATGTGGAAATGCACTTATTGTACGTCGCTTTGGATAAAAGCGTCAGCTAAATGACATGTCATGTGATGAAAGAAATACAGAACAAATACAGCTGAAGTGACCCAGTCATTTCCTGGTTCTTCAGCTGAACCTGTTGTGTTGCATTCAGAGCAGTTGTATTTCTGCATTTTTTACACAATAATATAATGAAGATGTAGGAGCTATTCAGCCGACGGACGGATCATTCAGGCACATCAGGAAGAGGAAAGGTATTCTTCAGCAGGACAGATGTTTGTACATTTAGTCCCCTTAACACAATTTGAACATGGCTCTTTATAGTGATTCAAGTCGTCTGCCGGTCTTTGGGGAGAACACGTGTTCCAGTCTAGGAAGCTGCAGCACCCTTCTGACTGTGTATATACAGTATACTGCATTTGAACCAACTCGTTGAGGAGCCATCCTCTCTTTTGATGGCCTTGTGGCTTTGATGCTGTGCTGAAGGGGATCAAGTGGAGAGTAGGAATCTAGCCTGCATTTATTGTTTTGTTTGAGTACATTTGATGTGGGTAGGTGGAATGGTTTATTTATAATTTGCGCTCAGTCATATTTTGTGGTGCTCCTGGTTAACGTCGCTCCATCTTCCTGCTCCGGGTTGCAGCAGAGCCTGGTCCGTCTCCATGGCAGCATGTAGTGTTTACCTCCTGGTACCTGACTGAAAGCACAGCGGAGCCAGCATCGTAATGTATGAGTTAAGCTGGTGGCTCTTTTCCATGAACGTTTGTCCAGACGAGGAGGAAGAAAAGTGATTCAGCAGTTGGTTTTATTTCAGGTGAACTTGGTGTCATCTGTTGTGTGACGACTTCCTTTTACCTGAAGGTGCAGCCCGCACTTTACGTCTCTTAAAGAAAAGAACTTGGTGGAATTCTAGGCTGAGACTGGCCGTACTGCAATGGATCAAAGCACTCACTTTCCAAATCTCGCTGCAGATATTCTTATCCCTTGGTCATTGAAGAACCTGCTGCCCTTTCAAATGAATAATACATGCATCATTTTCCAATTATTGGTTTTTGGAACTGAAAGAATGATAATGTAGAACGTGCAGAATTCAGGAACAAGATCAAGTATTGGTATATTCATTTATTTTATGTTAATAATCATCGCCCTCCTCCTCTTCTTCGTCTCCGACGCTGTCGGCGCCCACCTCCTCGTAATCCTTCTCCAGGGCGGCCATGTCCTCCCTGGCCTCGGAGAACTCCCCCTCCTCCATCCCCTCCCCCACGTACCAGTGGACGAAGGCCCTCTTGGCGTACATCAGGTCGAACTTGTGGTCGAGGCGGGCCCAGGCCTCGGCAATGGCCGTGGTGTTGCTCAGCATGCACACGGCCCGCTGCACCTTGGCCAGGTCCCCCCCGGGCACCACGGTGGGGGGCTGGTAGTTGATGCCCACCTTGAAGCCGGTGGGGCACCAGTCCACGAACTGGATGCTGCGCTTGGTTTTGATGTTGGCGATGGCAGAGTTGACATCTTTGGGCACCACGTCGCCGCGGTATAAGAGGCAACAGGCCATGTACTTACCGTGGCGGGGGTCGCACTTCACCATCTGGTTGGCTGGATCAAAGCAGGCGTTGGTAATCTCAGCCACGGAGAGCAACTCGTGATGGGCCTTCTCCGCGGAGATAACTGGAGCGTACGTGGTCAGGGGGAAGTGGATGCGGGGGTAGGGCACCAGGTTGGTCTGGAACTCGGTCAGGTCCACGTTCAACGCTCCATCGAAGCGCAGGGAGGCCGTGATGGAGGAAACAACCTGTCCAATCAGCCGGTTCAGGTTGGTGTAGCTGGGACGCTCGATGTCCAGGTTCCTGCGGCAGATGTCGTAGATGGCTTCGTTGTCCACCATGAAGGCGCAGTCAGAGTGATCCAGGGTGGTGTGGGTGGTCAGGATGGAGTTGTAGGGCTCCACCACGGCAGTGGACACCTGGGGGGCTGGGTAGACCGCAAACTCAAGCTTGGACTTTTTGCCGTAGTCAACAGACAGACGCTCCATTAGCAGGGACGTGAAGCCGGAGCCAGTTCCTCCTCCAAAGGAGTGAAAGATAAGGAAACCTTGGAGCCCGGTGCACTGCTCAGACTGGGAAAAAGAAGACAACACAATACGCGTTTTTGAGGTCTCCATTACAAAATACGACATCTGAAACATCAATCCGGACAGAGGATGTTGCATGTGTACACATTGTAAAGCCCTCTGAGGCAAGTTTGTAATTTTGGGCTATACAAAATAAAATGAATTGAAAGGTTTATAGAATATCGGCACTAACCAGTTTGCGTGTCCGGTCGAGAACCACGTCTATGATCTCCTTGCCGACTGTGTAGTGACCGCGGGCGTAGTTGTTGGCAGCGTCCTCCTTTCCAGTGATCAGCTGCTCAGGATGGAAGAGCTGGCGGTAGGTTCCTGAACGAACCTCATCTGTACATCAACGACACAAATGCTTTTTAGCAATGTGGCATTTCACGAAGACATGCATCAACAATGTAAGGTTTCTGCTCTTCTCAGGACTTCAGATGCAACAACAGATACATCTGTGACCTTAAAGTCAGTGGAATGAACTGAAATAGGTGGAATTGATAGGACCCCCCCCATCACTAACATAACCCAGCTGACCTATGACCGTTGGCTCCAGGTCCACAAACACAGCTCTGGGAACGTGTTTCCCAGCTCCGGTCTCGGTGAAGAAGGTGTTGAAGGAGTCATCTCCTCCTCCTATGCTCTTGTTGCTGGGCATCTGTCCATCCGGCTGGATGCCATGCTCCAGGCAGTAGAGCTCCCAGCATGCATTGCCCATCTGGACCCCGGCTTGGCCGACATGCATTGAAATACACTCACGCTGTGGACCAGAAAAGCAAAGATCACTTTCCTCATACAAAGAATGCTCTTCTAAGCTGAAATTGCCCTTTTATCGCTCTAAATTATAATATAAACGAATTTTTTACATAAAAGATTATATTTTATTTAAAACGCAATTTTCATCAATAGACCTCTGCAGTGCCAATCATTAACATCATGTACATTTTATTGCAATTTAAACATGATAACAATCTCAACATCCATTATCCGAACCTATTGGGGGAGGGGAGTCAAAAACAAAATGGCCAAAATATTTGTGTTCAAATTCAAACTCCGAAATGTCGATAGTGTTGTAGAAACCCATCGCAAACATGTCGCACGAGTTACTCCTACGCGTCTCTGCAGCCGCCGGTGAGAATAGGACACCGCTCGGTGCGGCTGGCGCAATATCAGCTGCGTAGTCTGACCGCCCGTAACTGCGCACTTACGCACGCGGGATAAATTTGGTGCTGCGTGGTCGCGCGGGGCGCTGAGATGACTCAACACTCACCATTCTGCTGTTGTTGAGTAGTCCTTAAAGACAACGAAGACACGGTTTCTGAAGAGAGTTGAGGACCGCGGCTGCTTTAGTAATGCGTTTCTGAAGAGGCGGAGACACAGCAGTGGCGTTTGAATTCCCTCCTTGTTCTTCTTCTCCTCCTTCTTCTTCGCTTTTCTCTTCTTCTTCGTCCTCTCTATTGAGGTTGATTGGCGGTTGGCAAACAGCGAACTCGCGCATTACCGCCACTAACTGGTATGGAGTATTGACCAGGACGTTCACTACTTCATTTAAATTAAATTAAACGGTTCAAAAGCAACGGGCTCAAATTTTCAAACTCATTCCAGTTAGTTGAAGATACAGAAATAGTGCTAGATATCACTCACTTCTATTGTTTGTGCCAATCAGCTGCCTTGCTCATCTGGCATTAAACAATACTGTGTTCCATTGTTTCCTCTTGCCCACAATAGTTTCCATAGTTTGATCCCAATAGGTGCTGATATTGAAATAGCTGTTCTGAAGAGTGGCTAATAGCAAACTTAAGACTGAATAAATGATTCCCCTTGTCACCATTTTTATGTCATCATAGTTTGTTTTCACACTGTCCACCAACCCTAAACCCTAACCCTTGGGAAATATAAATGTCTGTGAGGGCTTAAAATGGGCGAATATGAATGAAGAGCACTTTGCTGCCACATATCACCTCACCGTGAACGTCAAAAAGATGATTTACATTTAAGGGTATTTCATACTTTCTATGATTGGAACATCTATCAGGCTCTTTCCTCAAAGGACGGCAGGCCACCAATAATGTTTGAAAAATATCTATTAATATGAAAAAATACATAATAAATATTGTTTGATTGAATGTGTTAAATGAATGTATTTTAACAGTCTGACCACACATGTGCCATCCTCCTAGTTCACCTTTTTTATGTCTCCATGCTGCCCTATTTTAATGTCACATTACAATGACTTGTGGGCAATTACCGTGGCTGACTTAGGGAAAGGGTTCACAAAGGGCTCAAAGCGTCTGCCAGAGAGCCCTCAAACAGCACAAAGTCTGTGAGTCCGTTAGGGGAGGGGGACTGGGATTGGGCGCAACTCTCTCATTTTAGATCCAGCCTCTTACCCCGAATCATTCCTCCCACCCTTCACACCTGCAGCGCATTGCCTTAGTAGTCATTGATGAATCTGGCCTGCCACATCAAGCAAGATATACACAGCTTATGAGAAAATACTGTATTCCACGGGAAAGTGTTGTGAGAATTGTTTTTACGGACTACCTGTTAAAACTAAGAAAAAAAACTGTCAAAGTGGAAAGTTCCCCCAAACCACCTTTTTTCGATTAAGTTCAGCTAGGTGTGGTGGGTTTTTAACTAATGGGACTGTTTTTTTATAAAGCACAGAACAGCTTGTTGTTGTTCTGAGAAGAAATGAGAAACATTTGTTAAGACTTTTAATCTCATACTTGTTTTGCATAAGTGATTATCGTTTTGATAAATGACGATTAAAAAGTCTACAAATACATCTGTCTGCACTGTAAAAAAAAAGATCCTATTTTTACGGAAAAAAACTTAAGCATTTTCACAGTAATTTTTCTGTTTATCAAAATCATCTGTAAAAACAGATATCTGTACAATAACAGTCCAACTCTAAATTTAAGTATTATGCTAATAGTGACAAATTAAATGTTTATCTCATTTTTTACAGAAGAAATACTGTAATTTTTAAAATAAAATAAAATATATTTGACTGTTTTTTTTTAAATTACATTCAAATCAGGTAAAATAACAGTCAAATAACTGGCAACAGCGGCTGCCAAACAAAAACCGTAAAATTAAGGTAAAAAAAACTTCATTCGAATTAAGTGCGAGAACCAGGAATTTTCCATAACAATTTTACAGAGAAACACATTTATTTTATAGATTTTGCCTGTAGTATTACGATGAAACACCTTTAATAGAGGGTATTCTGTATATATACATATCTAAATATATATGTATTGGCTGCACGGTGTTGTGGTGGTTAGCACTGTCGCCTCACAGTAAGAAGGTCCTGGGTATGCAACCACCACAGTGCATGTTCTCCCCAAGTAAACTGATCAGTGACTCTAAATATCCTGTAGGTGTGTGGATGTGAGTGTTGATGGTTGTATGTGTCTGTGTTAACCCTGTGATTAGCTGGCAACTACAGGACAAATCTGTAAAATTATGTTTTACTGCAACACCTTTGGTGTTATCACTTTATTGAAGGTGTTTGATCGTAATAATACAGAGAAAATCTATAAAATAAATTTGTTTCTCTGTAAAATTATTCCTGTAAATTGATGGTTTTGAATTAAGTCATTTGACCTTCTTTTTACGTTTTTTACAGTGTGTAAACCTTGTTCGGTGTTAATGGACTTAATAAACGCCTGAAAATTGCCACATTTGGGATTTGTCTCCCTTGTATTGTGGTTTGGACCGCCTGTCTACCGAGTAAACCCACTTTGCTTGAGCTCTTTCTGCAGTTTGAGCTTCCTAGTAAAGCCCCTTGATGGCACTGCATCCACTAAGGAGCTAGCATTATTGCCATAATGTCCCCTAATATCCCCTTAGTGATTTTCCATTTTTCCATATTGACATCCAACTCTGCAGAGAAAATGCCACTCCTACCTTGTTTACGTAACTCATACACCTGTAAAAGCCTAGACATAGAACTGTGGTAACCGTCAATGTGCATATATTGTACACCATATCATGTGTCTTCTCTATGTCTAAGAAGACATAAGATAAAATTAAACGCTCCATCCAGTCTAACTGCTCCAGGAAAAGACCAGATTTGCTCCACCACATTCAACATGTCTGATGAAGCAATATAGGGGATTTTACATTTATACAACGTTTATCAGGAAGGAATATTACAAGGATGTTGGAAACTTGTAGTTGTCCTACCCATCAGAAAAAACAGGAAAAGATCCCACTAATCCACCCAAAGATGGACACCACCACCATGAAGGAGCTATGACCAGAGGAGAGCTTTCTTAAGCTTAGTCTAGCCACAATGATGCTGGAGAACTATTGAGAACTGTTTTACCACCTTTTTAAAGACCAAGCGTTCACTGAATGGTCTGTTTTGAAATGGAAATGTGATTAGAAATGTATTCCTACTGTGAGGAACCCTAATGTTGCAGCTTATTGCTTCATTACAAACTCACCGGACCAAGAGGTCTACCTCTTCTCAGTGGAACTAAGCTTCAGGGATCAGAAGCCTGGAGCAAGTGTTTGCACCAATTACAGTAGAGTATTTCTATTCTGGAGTTTGTGTTACTGTCAGGTGCCAGCACTTAGCAAAACAGGTTTCCAATGAACTGAGAGGGTCCCAGGACAGAGGGTTGTAAAGCCTTATGAGGCATATTTGTCATTTTGGGATATATACAATAAATGGAATTCAAATGAATTGAATAGAAGCTGATCATAACGGAGACTGAAATCATAGTTTTAATAAACAACTTTAACAGACAACGGTAAATTGTGTCCATCTTTATCTGCAGCTGCATGACGGCAGCATTTAACGCGCAGAGCACTTCCAAACAGGTCACAGAGCTGCTCTATTTGGGAGGTCCTCCAAATCCTCGTGCAATGTTGTCGCTGGTTTCAGCCGCCTCCTTCAGCGCCTGCATCACCAGAATGTTCCTCTTCCTCGTCTCTTCCATCCTCACCGGATTCGACTCAGGCAGATTCTGATGGGTGGCAGAGACAGATAAAAATATTGTTTGTGTTCAACAGAAGCAAATTCTAGAATAGAAGCATATGAGCATAACTTGCACTTGCCCATGTCAGATGTAAAAATTGTAGGGGAAAAAATGAATGTATAGTAAGGAATTAATATATTGCTGCCACACACCAGTGACATCACCATGACTACAAAGAATGCCACTGCACAAGACCTAGAGCAGTGATTGAAGTATTGACTCACAGGGGGTGAATACCTATGCATTCAACAGATGTCATAATTATCTGTTATTGTTTGTGTCACAATAAAAGGTATTTTGCACCTTCAAAGTTGTGATGATCAAATGATCAAAACAAAAGGTATATTTAAGTCTATTTGAATTCCAGTTTGAAACAGTACAAAATGGGAAGTGGTCCAAGCGGGGTGAGTACTTATGCACAGGAACTAATGGCTTGTACATGAAGGCATAAAAGCTCACCAATGCTTTGATCGCCCACAATCTGTATCCACACAGGACGGTCCACTGTCAGTATGTAAAGAGGACCTCCGACTATCAATATTGGCAGAGATCCCCCCCTGTCTGCATCCACAGAGGACCCAGTAAGTGACAGCAACAGAATGGTGTTTGCTGATTTCAGCTCGGCCCTTAAACACGAGCTCCTCCATGAAACAGATAAACATTTACTCACAAACAGAGCCAAGCATCTCCAGTGTTGAACACAGGAGCGCCCCAGGACTGCGTGCTCAGCCCCCTCCGGTAACGCGGTCCACCCACAACTGCTACCCCAAATATGAAGAAATCTCTGTTGTGGAGTTTCTAGATGGCACTGCAGCCATTAGCCGGATCAAAAACAACCATGAGATTTCATAGGGAGGAAATCAATAACCTTCAGAGTGGAGCTCAGAGAACAAACTACTGCTCAATGTCAGTAAAACCAATTTTAGAAAAGGGAGGCGAAGATGCAGACCTGTCTACATCAATGGGGCTGAGGCTGATCATAGACCGCTTCATATCTAAAGTACGATGAAGGCCCAATTGAGTTTTGTCGAGTTTTAAAGAGGAGCCATCTAAGCATCCAGAATGCAAACATCCAAAAACTATCATGGGGTGTGTACGGTCCAGCACAGGAGAACTCTGCAGAGGGACCCAGAACATCATTGGTACCATCTACTGATCATGTGAGAAGAGGAGCCTGAAAAGAGCCCCAAGGAGCCTCATCTGGAAGGAGGCACAGAAGGATCAGCTTCTCTCCTCTGGCTGGGAGACTCCTCTCACCACCCTCCACATAAAATACAGTTTACTATGTGAAACTATTCACATTTCACACCTGTCTGTATACACAGATTGTTTCCATGATGTTGAATGTTTACTGTTAGCATGTAGACCCGACTAACCAGAGAACTGTTTTGTTGATGATGCAATGCACTGGAGGGCAAGTATTAAGTAATTTAAAGGAATGTACAACCTTCTTTGTCGTTCTGCTTGTGCAGCAGATGAGCTCTGACTGTATTTGGCTGTGCAACACGATGACAGTAACTTGTCCTTGAAGTTTTGACCAAGAAGGCGTTTTTGAATGAACGATGAATTGTTTCAGGTTAAACCCTTCTTAATGCTTTGGTTTTGTTGACATGGAGCCTATTTTCCGAGCCTGAGTTGCGTGAAGGGAAGCTTTTGCCAAATGAATCCGATACCGCTCGATCTCTGTATCTCGACACACTCCGTGTTATCTCACACATAGTTTGCTTCTCGCCTGAATGTTACTCAGGTGAATCACCTTGATGAGCTCTCTGCGCCTCTCTTCTCCTGGAGATATGATGGCCCACATCCCGTAGCCGAGCCCCAGCACGGCGACGAGCGCCCCGGAGCTCAGGATGGTTCGCATGGCGCTCATCGTGGAGTACCTGTCCGCTGAATAACTCCTAGTTGCTGCAGAAACAAACCTCCGGCAGCATCTCGTCTGCCCGGTTTGGTAATGTCGGACTGTGGGACAGCTGTCTTCTTCGTCGGTTTAAAGCGGAGTGCTTTGCACAGCGCCACCGGCTGTGAGGGAGTGTGTACAGTCACTGCTTTTCCAGGTTTATAATTTGGATTTTCCAGGCTAACAATCCAGCTTTACAGCAACTATCATAATACACAACACTCGCTCCTGTAATCACAATGCCAATTTGTCTCTGGTCACAGCGCTATGTGCACCCATGCAGGACATACGTGACGGTGAATTGGCGCCCCTGGTTGAGCATCATGGGAATTGCAGCGCGTGCTGCGCTTGACTCGCGCAGCTGAGAACGAACCAATGAGGAAAGAGCATTTCGGAGGTTTTCCGCTTTCACCGAAGTTCTTGACAGATCCGACTTTGGCTTGAAAGAATTCAAGATGGCTGCAACAGGTAAGCGTTTAACTTCTATCCAAAGTGCATTAAACACACTATCGGAAGTTGCGTCCGTCGTTATCCACGCGAATGTATATAAACAACTGTTAAGTGATGTTTTGCTCGTGTGAATTGAATAAGTCTCTGCTCTATATTTTGGAAAGACAGTAGAAGTGATCCAACAAGCTGACACGGTGGTAAAACCCCCAAAAGAAGCTAATGTTAGCTGGTGGGAAGTCCTGGACATTAAAGTGTGATAAACTAGCCTCCGAGTTTACGCTAGCCAGATAATCTCCTCTCTTACAGTCAGCATTTAGCCAGCTAGCGTTAGCACGCACAGTGCGAGTCGTTCTGAGAGCAATATACCAAGGGATTGAAATCTTTGGTTAGCATTAACATGACGCTATATTGCTATCGAGTTACCTTTACCCCACTACCGAACTGTCTACATTTACAAGTAGTAAGTTAGTTCACTTAAATCGTCTGACTGCCGCCTCGAGAGAAACATGGCCTTCCAAATGTCATATTGCATCGCAGGCAAATCCCATGCTAAGCTAAGTGGCTAACGTTGGGTGGGATTAGCATGCGAGTGGTTAGCAGGTTGCTACTTTGATTGTCAGCGCTCCCATTCCACACGGATTTGATGATCGGCACGACACATACTTGGTCACATTCTAAAGGTTAAATTCATGTTATTTTTGTTAGATGTGATCGATCGACTGGCGCGAGATTCCTCAGGCATTGCGTTTAGGTTGAGACCGGGTAATGTCAAGTGTTATTCTGTCCTGTGTCGTCAGACATAATTCCAAACGTAGGCAATCAGCTGTTCTTCGTCAGTGAAAATGTTTTATCTACTGGATAATATGTGATCCTTCCTCAACTCCTCAGTATGAACCTAATTTACCCGTCATAATATGTCCACTGCCCAGCCACACTGTCATACCGTTTCTCATTCAATGTTACCTAATTTAAAATAATCATTCAAAAGTCACAAACAACTCAAATCGGTGTGTTTGTGTATTATGTGTTTACATATTATTTATAGGATGTACATTTGTGTTGTTGAAGACTAATTAAATCATTTTAATATAGATATGTACAGCTTTTGGATGTGCTTTTTAGCTATCTTTTTCGAATCATGCACACTGTCAATGGGCTTTGATAGAGGTTTTGTGCTTAATGTTGTTGTATTGTGGTTGATGACTTTGGTGAGGCCTCTACATCCTCTACACATGCTATCACCATATTGTCTAGAACAGCAGTAACCTTTTCTCCCAACAATGTGATCCACTTTATTTACACAGGATATATATTCAGTCCACACTGAAATATGTCCATGTCATTGCAGGAAACTAGACAAGGGCCAACTCTTCTGCATTCCACTGTGCATGAAGCTCTCCTGAGGTTGTGCTGTCTAAGTGCTCCGTGTCCCATCTCTTCCTGCCTCTCATCATGTCCTCCACCTCCTCCTCCTACTCCTCCTCAGGGGAGACTAGTCCAGAGGATGTGCCCCGAGGTGGGGGCACCATCAGAGTCTACCTCCCCAACAAACAGAGGACAGTGGTAAGATGGTTGTCTGTATGGTGCTCTTAATCAGTGATGCCGCAAAACAAGTGTGAGAAGGCTGTAACAATAAGTGACAGCTGACTTTTACCACCTGTAAAAAAAGAAAAGAAAAGACACCAGCACTGTTGGTTGTCAGTGTAATTTTTCACACAAAATATGACATGGTTACGATTGACAGATTTGGTGTGAGATTTCACAGGTGTTGTCTGCCACCAAAATGTATTCAGCTTATTATTCCTATTACATGTAGATGTTCCCTTTCTGGTTATTCAAATGATGTGGCGACAACAAGCTTCTCATGCTGTTCCTGTCTTTCTATTGTTAACTAGCGAACTTTGTGATGAGCTCAGCAGACTCGCTCCTTTTTGGGAAAATCTGAGTGGATTGCTCTGCAATATTTACTGTCACAGAGTAAAAAAGGGTTGTTTGCAGGATCCATCTGAGCTCTTTGTTTTCCTGCTCCACTTTTTGTGGGAAATTAACAGAAATCACTATTTATCATGTCTGTTCTGTATTACTGTTAGAAATTCTGTAATTGTGAAAAAAGTTTTTTTGCTTCTCTGTGTTCCTAACATTCGTCCTTGTTACCTGTTTGTACCTGGCCAATGAATGTCTTTTCAAAGTCCCATTTGTTCAAATGCTGTTTCCTGTTTCCAGGTGAATGTTCGCCAAGGACAGACTGTGTACGAGAGTCTAGATAAAGCGCTCAAAGTGAGAGGCCTGAGCCAAGACTGCTGTGCTGTATTTCGTCTTCTAGAAGGGTAGGATTTGATTCTTGTCTGCAGAATTTCCTCCCACACCATATAGGGAAAATGGGTGGCATTCATCATTGCCAGCATAAAAGATCCAAAGGCAAAAGCAAGCAATTGGCTAAAGTCTATCATATGTGTTTTCTTCAGTATGGTGTGTTGATATATTTGTTGAACATTAGGAGGCAAGGCAGACTGTGTGGTGCAAACTCAAATTTAGTTTGTTGTTTATACATTCTGAATTTACATCACTCTAGTAACGTGTGTGTGATTTATTTTACTGGGAAGTTGCTGGATGTCATTTTCATAGCTTTGGCTATCTGTCTCATTACATTAATGACATTGCACTGATCATGTTGATTTTGGGCATTTGTAAATGCTGTGATAGATCTACCAAGAAGTCAGATACTCAGACAACACCGTATACCTTCTTTTCTTTAGTTAGTGTCAACATTTTAGGTAACCTTGCATTCAATTTGACCTGAATAAAGTGCTTTAGATCATCCTGGTGAGGCGTGATGTAAATAAACCTGTAGGTAAGTTGAACGCTTTTAAAAGTGCTGATGGTTTTCATGTCTTCGCCCCTCCAGTCGTAAGAGACTCACTGATTGGGACACAGACATCACCCCTCTGGTTGGAGAGGAGCTTCTAGTCGAGGTCCTGGATGATATACCCCTCACCATGCACAACTTTGTAAGTAGCTGGAAAACACATACACATGTTCAGGGCTTTAGGCAAATACCTTTTTATTTACCAACCTACTTATCAGGAAGTGGATTGCTTGGTGTTCCACATGCTATTTGGGTTCCCAGTCACACTGCTGGTGTAAAAACAACGATGGTGTCTTCTTTATCCACCCAGGTACGGAAAACCTTCTTCAAACTGGCTTACTGTGATTTTTGCCACAAGTTTCTTTTTAACGGCTTCAGATGTCAGACATGTGGCTACAAATTCCACCAGCACTGCAGTAGCAAGGTTCCCACTGTGTGTGTGGACATGGACACAGTGACCAAACGGTGAGCTGAGGGAGAAGGGTTCAGTCTCCTGCACTCATTCAGTTCACTTCAACTACTTTGACACTGTCTCTTTAGCATAGCAACCTTCTATAGTATGGTGGAATGGAATAAGGAAATATTTCTGCAAACTGGCAGCTGTTTTAAAAATATGTCCAATAATTTAAAACTCTTTTATAAGTCCACATACTTGCTTTAAACCACATTTCACTGTCTTCCCCAGCTTGCTTAGTACGTTTTCTAGTTAATGGAACTGTTGCTGAGGGCAAGAGTCAACACTCAACCTGCAAAACACAAGCATTTAGGACCAGACATAGGCATGATCATAGCAGCTTGTCTCATACATTTCTGTGTCCTTTCTTTGTCTGAGATCAGTGTTGATCTTTTCTGTCTGCTGGTTAATGCTTTTTGTTTCTGAAAGAAATGAACACTAAGCATCCAACTATTCAGTTGGTGGTTCCTGTTTTTGTTATCGGCTGAGTTCATCTTTGAGCCAAGTTTGAAAAATCATAAATTACTAATAAGATAAAACCTTATTCATCGCAAACAAAATTACTGTGCAGTAGTGGCAATACAAAGTGGGTAGAGTGTAAATTTATAATAAATACAAATAACAATTGGGTACAAAGTATCGATCCTAAAAATATAAACAAGTTATGATAGATCAGTCTGTGGGTTGCATGTAGATATGTAATAAGAGCCTCTCCAACTAAAAGTTCTCAGTGTAAATGAGTGTTCCTCTGTCTGACACATTGTTTCATTGTTTCTTGTGCTATCCCTTTTCTCCCATGTTTTGTCCAGGATTGATACTAATCCCTGCACAGATGAGTACCCACGGATACTATTACCAGAAAATTCCCCATCGCAGAGCAACCTAGCCTTAACCCCAGAGCCTCCTGGGTAAGCTCCTATACTAAACAAAGTAGATTTAAGCTTTGTTTATGCACTTGGTGCCGTAGCACGAGCCTCTGCAGATGGCCCTCGAGCTGCTAGTGTTTAGGGAAGCGTTTCTACTCTGTGCGCTGCGTTATTCTCTGAAACACCAGGGGGCGAACAAACAAAATATACAGTGAAGAATAAAAAGTGTAACCCATAGATACGCCCACATGCCATAAACCAAACTTCCCTATAGAGAGAAGGGGTAGACTTTTAGCTCATATTCACAGACTGCTTTATCTCCTTTTCTACAAGTCTGGTAAAGAAACCAGTCAAGTATCACATTCATCATAAAGAAACACAGGTTGAATATCGAGTAAACGATTCGATTTGGCTGCAAAATATTTACTTAAATGACCTTTTTTGAGACCTCCTGTTTCTAAAGCATCTCAAAGCGAACTGACCCGTTTAGTATAAGTGTAGAGCTTTTACCAGGGAACCCTTTGTGACAGTCATCAGCGCGGGCAAAGGCAAAAACATTCCGAGTTACAGGACTAAGTACGACAGGCGCTGGCTGAGCCGTGCCGGCTCCCCTCCGACAGTTTAGACTACGCCCAAATGGGAAGTGTACTCTCAGTCTGTGACAGTGCCACTCCTGTACAAATTGTGACTATTTAACTTGATCACTCAGGATGGACCTCCTGTCCCCAACCTCGGCTTTTCATTTCCCCATGCCGAGTGGGGAGGGCCAGTCCCTACAGAGGCACCGCTCCACCTCCACTCCCAACGTGCACATGGTCAGCACAGTGGGGCCAGCTGGTGCCAGCATTATAGAGGTCGGTGTTTGCTGCTCGCTTTTATTGTCTTTCATGTTTTGGTTTAATCTACCCTACCTACCTTTTATAACGAGTGAAAAGGTAACATCCCGACACCAAGCTGATTGAAAATGTTGTTCCAAATAAAGTCGTCAAACTGCTGACGTCCACAACTTTTACTTGTTAAAAGCCAAAAAGGATTATAATATGCAGGGTATCTCGTCCTTTTTAGGAAGCGCTGAAATTCAACAACATATTGGGTGCGTGAACTTTGTATTTATTCCTATATTTCAATTTGTATTCATTTTTAAACGTTTTTTAAAGTACTCTCTTGTCCCGCTTCCTCATCCTTACAGGCCCTGAACCGTCACCAAAACCCTCCACCAGCCCACCGTCTTCACTGGGCTCTCCGGGGAGGAGACCGCCAAAGTCTCCCTCAGAGCACAAGGAGCGCAAGCCTTCCTCATCCGACGACAAAAAGAAAGTGGTATGTAGACTTTGACCTTCGGGTTTCTACTGACAAGTGTATATGAAGAGATTGACTTATGCTCAGGCAGTAGTTCAAAACATTAAATTCATGCAATGTTTCAGCACCGAGGGGGCTACAGAGACTCGAGTTACTACTGGGAGGTCCACTCTAGAGAAGTCAACATCCAGAAGAGAATAGGTGCCGGCTCCTTTGGAACAGTCTTCAAGGGCAAGTGGCATGGAGACGTGGCAATCAAGATCCTTAAAGTCACAGAGCCAACCCCCGAACAGCTGCAGGCCTTCAAAAATGAAATGCAGGTCTTAAGGTGAGAAGTCTTACTCATGAAAGATCAAAAGCTGGTACATGGCTGGACCCTGTGCTGTCAGGGAGTCAACCGAGAGAGTGGTGCCGCCCTGGTTATTGAACACCAACACGTTGACATTTTAGCTTTTAGCTCGGTGGAGATCGCTGAAAAAAGACCTGAAATCCCACAAATGATCGTTTTAAGGCAATGTGAGCTTTCACAGCCGGACATTAAGGTGGACGTTATGATGTGAATGAGATGGTGAGGGACCCAACGCTGTTTACATGCACGTAGGGGACCATTTGTCTCTAGACTGATGAAATGTGATGCACAACGTTTGGTGGCTACAACTATTTTGTGCAAAAAGCACGTCAGTGGCCCTAATCCAAGGATGCTGCTTGACTACACAGCCTGACATCGTGATACTGGGCCACGTACACAAGTAGTTGCCTTTATTAGTTACTTTAACTTTATGCCCTGGTTGAAAAATACCAAAGTTCCCCAGGTTTCTTGTTTCTTATGTAATGTAAAATGTTTTTATTGGGACCATCAACTCCCTTCCAGAGTAAATATTCTTATGGCCCCTTTCTTTACATCCACGATTAAATTCTTTACATTTTTACAAACACTGGGCTCTGTGTTTCAGTTCACAGCATTTGTGAGTCAGTCTTTGCTTCCATTCCATTTATGATTGTTTATTTGAAGCGGGAGCAGGAGATTTGAGTCTTGCCAATCACCACTGCGTTCATTCCCGCTTTTGCCTCATAAGATTTTGTGGTGGTACTTTTCATTTTGAAAGAGCTCGGCTAATATCAAAACTCCTAATGTCCACTAAACTCATCATCATCACCACCTCAGACAGGGACAAACTTTATTGGGTGTTTGCCAAAGAAACAGGCTCCTAACCTATTTAGTGCCACATTTTAATTTTCCAACACATGCTCTGTGTGTGTGTGTGTGTGTGCGTGCACGCGCGTCTCCCAACTTAATGGTAGTGGTAATACCGCTGAATGTAATCAATAATTTAACCTGTGGAATTTCTAACACAGCTGTAAATTCTGTTCTTCGCAGGAAGACTCGCCACGTCAACATCCTGCTGTTCATGGGTTATATGACTAAGCCCAACTTTGCCATCATCACCCAGTGGTGTGAAGGCAGCAGCCTGTACCGCCATCTGCATGTCACAGAAACCAAGTTTGACACTATGCGGCGCATCGATGTGGCCAGACAAACGGCACAGGGCATGGAGTAAGTCCACCAATCACTACACATCAGTGTTTCCCCGGGGTTCACAACTGCAACTGGCCAAAGGGGGGAGGTAGTGTTCGCTCCGGGTGGACACACTGCGAGCGTGTGCACGTGTCCAGGGCTGTCAATAAATTATTTCTTAATCTCACATTTTGAAATCCATTAATCCCAATTAAAATTGATTTTTTTCTTCTAAAGACTACATTTGATAAATAAATCAGCAATCACTTTAGGAAGCGGGTATTTTAGACACTGTCGTTTAATTTTTTTTGTATTTTGTAAACTAGAATTCCACCCGGTGGAACATGTTGAACCAGCGACTCTTCCTGCTGTCCTCGTGCACTGTGCTCTCAACTCTCCATCATTTGTGCCAACAACCTATTGATATTTATCCAAGACCTTTTCCAACTACGGTTCTTTAGGGACACTGATGGTCCTCTTTAGGGTGGATGTTGAGATGGAAGTAGCCTAGCAGCTAGTTTAGCCTATCAGTGTGTGAAGTACTCATCCTCTTTCTGTTAGACACATGGAGGAATCCCTCGGCACAGTTCTTCCGTTTGTTTCACTTCCAATGCAAAAAGCTTTCTTCATCTTCCACTACCGCCTCGCTCTCTCCATTGAACTGACTATAGCACGCAGCGGGGTCAGCAAACACTGCGAGTAAAAACCAAGTTGCATTTACCGCATTAAAGTATTTGAACTCGGCCACAATAATCTTAGAGTAACGCATAAACTTTGACAGCGCATATATATATATATATATATATAATTTTTTTTTTTAAATAAATATATATTTTTTGCTGGGGGCAATTTTGTGTTAGGTTGTTTTCACTTTCCGTAACCTTCTCTGATGAGATTTAATGTGTTGCTATGTTTCAGCTTCGTAAAGGCTGTTAATACTGTAGTCTCTGAGGAAGCTGAGGGCTGAACACTGTGGCTTTCTGCTTTCGTGCACCATGCTATAAGTGGAGTCGTGTCTAAGCCTCGTCCCTCACACACATGAATTCACTGATGTTTTTTCACTGTTTCAGTTATCTTCATGCAAAGAACATAATTCATCGAGACCTGAAATCAAACAGTATCCTTTTCTTTCTGTGGTCCACTTCCACCCTCTTTGCTTGATTGTGGTTACTCCTACTATGGAATTGTCCACCAGACCTTTGTTGTACTGTGTCCTGAGCTGTCCTGCTAGATATCTTTCTCCATGAGGGCTGGACTGTGAAGATCGGAGACTTTGGCTTGGCCACGGTGAAGTCTCGGTGGAGCGGCTCTCAGCAGGTGGAGCAGCCCAGTGGATCCATCCTGTGGATGGTAAGCCTCTTACTCATCTGGTGAAGAGACGTCCATCAAACAGAACTGAACATTAATAATGGCTTAACAGCTTACTGGTCTTCACCCAAAACATACTTCAACTTCTTTAATCAAACATCTTTGGCATTCTTAGTTTTGATGAACATAAAATTGGTCTTTTGTTTGGATTTAGTAACTTTAGCATTAGTTGGTCTGCTTTTTGTGATGGAATATTTGTTTGACTTCCTGGTCTGCGCTTAATGCTTTCAATGTTTTTTAGATACAAATGAGAGAACTGTGTTTTCCCAGGTTCTGACTTTAGAAGGGACTGAATATGACAAAAAGTCTGTTCATTGAGCTGTTTTCTTTTCCTGAGGCTCCCGAGGTGATCCGAATGCAGGACACCAACCCCTACACCTTCCAGTCAGACGTATACGGCTACGGAGTGGTTCTGTTTGAGCTGATGTCAGGGACTCTGCCTTACTGCAATATCAACAACAGAGACCAGGTGAAGAGACACTAGTCCTCTGTGTTCATTACATTACAATCACATGCAAGTGCATTTCAACCATTAGGTCCAAACTCAGAAGAACAAGAAAGGGCAATTTCATCAAATAAGCAGATTTACAACTTGTTATAGAAAAGAGCCATTAGAAGTAGAATTTTAGCGTTTTTAGTCTAGGTATAGTCTAAAGAGATGTGTCTTTAGTTTGAAGGCTCTCTGCAATCCTGATGTCATCAGAGACCTCCTTCCACCATTTAGGAGCAAAGAGTGAGGGAGGAACAAGCAGTGTTCATACAGCGCTAGTCTGCCTTAATCATTTAATCTTTCATGCTTCATCAATCTCATGATGATTTGGTCTTTTGTAGTTGTTGAGTCTTTAACTTGAGGCTTAGTTAAGTGTACATTTTGATCTACTGGTGAGTGAGATGGAAAGCGAGCAGCATGACTCCTCTGGTAACGTGAAGCTGTAGAAGCTTCTCCACTACCTGACCAACAGGCAAAGCAGCACTTGACGTCAATGCTCGCCAATCACTGAACATTTAGCATTCTGCCTATTATTATTATCATCCTGTTATCAAGTCCCATGCCTGCTGGTCAGAAATATGAATACTTTTAAAATACAAAAAGTCACTAATTAACAGTATTTTAGTTGGTCTCCATCCATGAACTCCCTCTGTATTTCTCAGATAATCTTCATGGTTGGACGCGGTTACTTGTCCCCGGACCTCAGTAAGCTCTTTTGTACCTCGCCCAAGTCCATGAAGAGGCTCATCGTTGACTGTCTAAAGTTCAAACGAGACGAGAGGCCCCTGTTCCCACAGGTGAGTAGCAACTCAGAATGTTATAGCTTAGTTATTATACCTAGTCTACTACCGTACAGTTCCATGTGAAACACACATCATCTAGCACCAACTGCAGTGTTTGAAATATCACTTGATGTCATTCGTCTCCATCCGGCCTTTTAAACCATTGTAACAGTTGCCTCTCATCCGGTTTTCCTTCATCAGATCCTTGTGGCCATCGAGCAGGTTCAAGACCTGCTGCCAAAAATTGAGCGGAGTCGCTCTGAGCCGTCGCTCCACCGGGCCGTCCATGCTGAGGACCTGAACCCCCTCCTGTTCCACACCACCAGGCTGATGCCCCTTTAGGCGCGGCCTGTCCAAACCACAGAGGGACCACGAGGCCCGACTCCCTGCCCCGCGGAGCCCTGCGACTGTAGCACTCAGTAAAACTCAGTCACTGTAACGCATTCCTCCGTCTCCTAGTGAATCCTCTGTTCCACAAAGATCTACTCATTCGGGGAAATCATTGTCTCTAGAAGGACCTTTTGCACGTACTCTATCAAACCGATGCTTTGCACATACTGTCAAATTTGGTTGGCCATTTTCAGTAGTAACGTAGTCTTACTCAGCCCTTCTAAAGAAGGACTGTAATCTTATCCAAAATATTGAAACTACGACACATTAACGTTAAGTCCTTCTGTTACCTTGGAGACAGCTTCTCTGCACCTTGGGACTGTTTAGGGGAGTTGGAGGCTGCAGTCAAAACGTTGACATTGGAATTCTAAATGAAAATTCAAATGATTGTTACAACTAGAGTCCAATAGTGTCTTTGTAGAAGTGTTTCCAAAGGTCCACATCTATTGAAAAAGTAAAACTGTTGGACTGAAAAGAGAGTTAAAGTCTGAATGAGCACCTGGCTGGTAGAAGTGGAGCAGTTAGCCCTGCAGGGCCTATAATGCATATCATCTGGTTCTCTTATTCTCACAGTAACTAGGACATCCCTGAAATGGTATCCCACCACAACGCTTGTTCTCATATGTTCACACTGAATGCAGGATTACCAATATTTTGACAATGTATACAGAAGGGTTGGTCTCATAATTGAACTTGTCAATCTCATTCCAAAAATACACAATTTCAAGATATTGATAAGTTTTTATTTTTTTCCACTTCAGAAAAATGCTTTAAACTTCCTGGCCACTCCCACGCAGCAGAGTATGAACATGACATTGTGATGTATGTGCTCTGAGGCGCTCAGTAGACTCAGTGCACAGCAACTGCTCAACGTTGTGTAAAAAGCTCCCTGTGTTGGTCAATGAAGCAAAGTACGCTCTGTGAGGTCCAGTCCTCTCCCAGAATGTCCTCAGGCTCCAGGCCACAGGGGGGCTGCTGAGGCGTGTGTATATATGCTTATATTCCAGCCTAAAGTGGAACTGACAGGCCATAGTTCCTTTGAGTCTTAATGCACATGGTGAGCTGCGTTGCTGCTCCATCCAGAGATGACACACCGCTCCTTTGTGGTCTTCAAAGTGTGTTCTTACCACCACTGAGTGATGTTTCACAGTCACCCGCCCACACTCCATACAGTACTGTGGCTGTTGGACATGGAGGACACTGCGTCACTCCAGACACACTGGGAGGTGTGAGAAGTGGAGTTGAGCTTTGTTCCTTCACAAAGCTTCAGATGCTCCAGATGAGTGGGCAGCTTCTGCTTTGAAGCATAATGAAGCCTTACAAGTTGAATGAGCTCATGTAGCTAGCTGGCTAGTTGAGTAGCATCGACGGGAGCCGTCTCTGACTGTGGTCCCGAGCTCGTCCATCAGCAGACTCTCCCCTCTGCGGGGCCCCGGAGGACAAAGCAGGACGTCACTCAGAGAGGCGTTGGTGAGCCGTGTAGGGAGATGCCACGGTGGACATCGAGAAGCTTCTCAGGTGGTGGGGTGATTACCTGTGCTACGTCCTTTATGAAATACTGCTTAAAAACCAAAGTAGTCATTTCATATCGGTTTTTCTTATTATTCATGGCTCATAAAAGGAATCCCACAGAGGGGCCGGTGAGCTGGTGTCTCCTTCACTTGAACCAGCTGCTTTGATCTGTGGCACCGTGTCCTCCGTCTGGTTGTGTTGCTTCAGGTTCCTAACTGTTGTCCATGATGAAACTTGGTGTGGATCTGACGGTAACAAGCCTTTTCTCTTCATCAGTGTGGGTTGCCCTCTATCTTCTGCTCTCGGGCATAATTGGTCATCATGGAAGTATTTGCTGAAAGATACTACTGAGTCACCTGGTCGAGGTGAGGGGGGTGTTCTTTGAACTGGCCTTGCTTCTCTATATTGTGTCAGCAGATCACACATTTAGACTCGGATATGTCAGCGTGGTTACGGGGGGGCTGGGTTCCCTTCCTGTTACTCATTCCAGTCCATTAGGTGGGTGTGTGAACTCGGGTTTGGAAATATTTTATTTCTGTCTCTCTTATTTATTGATGTCTTTGCAGATGTTCTCGAGTACATGTTTACAGAGAGACATCGCTCTTTGCAACACCGACGTCATCCCGAATGACGTCTGTCCCGATGCCGTCCCCTGCAGGTGTATTTCTAGTGGCTTGTCTTTAAACATCTCGAGCACAAACTAGGTATCAAACCTGTTAGCAATACTTTGTTCATGGGGTTTCACTATGACAGGATTTGTTATTGGTAACACAAACCCCTGAAAAAGGAACCTGTGCAGCAGTATTTGAATGGCCTAATGGCCCCAGGTTCCCAGTGTCGATGCTCTCAGGGCACCTCTCCAAAGGTTTGGTTAGTCCCCAGTTCGGAACCAATATTGGCACTGAGTCACATTCACGATAGCGTGCTGCTCCTGAAGACGTCCTGGGGGGGCTGTATCAGAGTAGTTTGTTTTCATATCTTTAGGGGAATTGAAATACGTGTTCATAGTTTCTGAGGTGTCAGGGTGTTGAGTCGGCAATAAATGGTATATTCTTCTGTGTACAGTTACATTTTTTTTTTTTTTAATTACAAAAATTGTAATTGTCTATTTTTTGTGTTATGGTTTCAAAGAACAAATTATTTTAATGTGTAAAGGAAATCTTAGTATTTTTTTAGGGTTTTTGTCTTAAAATATTGATGCAGGATTTATTCTTTAAATAAATACATCTGTGTTACTTGCTTTTTGTGCAATCTTTTGAAAAAAAAAGGAAAATATGATTGTCTCTTGACAATATTTCCAACCCTTGTTTAAAGGTCTTTAACAATAATATTGTTTATCACTTCTTAAAAAATAGCATGGAGACAAACCAAAACCTGACGAGGTTAGAGGAACTAACTGATGGTGGAACAGAAGAGGAAGTGGTGAATAAAAAAAGCTCCACCACAGATCAGTGAACAGCTCAGAGGCACAAAACAGGAAGTGATGAACATGTGTTCATAAAGTTAGTCAAAATGGAGGAGTGCCGTCTTTAATTCTGTAGAAAATACTTCATTCAAAAGTTATCAAGCTTGTATAGTTGTACCATATGTTTATACTGTTACAGAAACTGCTGCTTTTCATTATTTTTGGGAGAAGCAGACTAAAATCAAATCTTTTTCTAGCCACATGCAAACACAAGAACTGTACAATATTAACTGTTTTACGATTTGCTGACACGGGATATATTGCCTGGGAGAGAGTGTCTATAACTTGTAGCCCAGTCCGGATCTACTGATGTGGCAAAAGAGCGTCATGGCGAAGCACATCCCCAAGACCTGTCCACCAGCCAGAGGAAAACAGGGGTCAATGTTGCATTCAATCCTCATGTTCCACATGTTCAAGTGTTCCTTTGCTATTCGATGTTTTCAGTTTACCTCAATAATGCAGAGGACAATGACAGAGATCCCAGTGGTTAGGAAGTTGTCCTCAAACATGTTCTTCAACTTTATCAAACAACCCTGCAAGGAGGGAGCATGACGTTGAACCGTTACCAACGATCACGCATCCGTCTATAAAAGGTGTGAGTCGGAGCACACGAGCGTGTGTACCTTTTCTCTGATCTGAGAGGATTTGTTCTTGCAGGAGGGGGGCACATTTTCTCCCCAGTCTGACGCGTTGTGGACTCCACAGCAATCCAACTGAAACAGGTTTTGACAAACGTTGTGGACAGCGTCCACATGGAGACATTATGTGAGCTGTCCGAGATCTCCGGTCCACTCACCTGAACCTGAAGCAGGTCCCACTCACTCATCACATCGGTTGTGTTGCTAGTTTCTCCTTTGGCCTTTTCCAAACCCTTTTTGAGGTCCTCATCCACCATTTTACCTATCTGAAGAGAGAGGAGACATGTGCAGGTTGGACACGCGGTCTAAGCGTGCTTCCTCTGAGCGAGCGCCGATGGACGGGACCTCACCTCGCTCTCATACATGAGTAGCAAGCACGCTACAGTCAGCTCCACCAGCATCAGGAGGAACAGCAGCAGGAAAAACTGTCAACACAAAAGCAGTCGTATGTTTACTCTTTGAGACACACGAGAACCCTCCACACACACACACACACACACACACACATGGAGGGACAGTTTGTAACATTACTCAAGTGGTTCCTGGGCGGCATCCATCTCTCTGCGGAGCAACTTCCTGCAAACACCAGCGTTTTAACAAAGTAAAATCATAAAGCTGGGATTAACGTGGTCACCGCCTGATTTTACTGTTGGAATCCTAAAATGGTCATTAGCTTTTATTAGGAATTAACTTTCAAAGCTGTTGAGGCGAAACCCCCGAGCTGGTGAAACTGGTGCTACTGATGGACAGGTGACTCCTCCCATCAGTGTATGAATGGCTGCGAATGGGTGAATGATGACATGACGTTTTTAAGAGCTTTGGTCAAAAGACTAGAAAAGAGGAATGATGGGAAGTTGTAGAGTTTGCTCTCTGGAGACCAGGAATGTCTGTACAAAGTACAAGAGTATGTCCTACTACTGTGGTTTGTCCCCAGAGTACAACTTGGTTCTAACTGCTGGTGATAGAAGATCTCAAACTAGACTTGTGTTTTAAATATGTTGACCACTTCTCTCGTAGCGCTGGGAGAGCTGATTTGTGACAATCGAGCATGTGTGAAACTCTTTTGTTCTAGTGATGTCGAGCCCTGCGGGTGTATTATCAGAAGACTGGAAAAAGAGAACAGAACACGCGGTGAAACGGGTTCATGTGGAATGTCAAACATCTTCACAACGAGTGTGAAGAACGGTTAGAAAGCATCTTCTCAGTGTCGTCATCTTCCCGACAAAGAGCGCCACAGCTGAGCAGGTGGACGTGTGAGTCGTACCGTCAGCAGGAGACAGCGGTTCTCCTTCAGAGCCCCCAGGAAGCCCAGGAAGGACACGCAGGTGATGACGATGCCGCTGACCAGCAGCATGTTGGCCAGGTTGAAGCGGGCCAGGGTCGGGGTGAGGGCGGCCATCCGGAAGTCCACCATCATGTAGATGCCGAAGCTCAGCACCGCCACGCCACACAACTATTCAATTCAATTCATTTTATTTAGTATAGCCCAAAATCGCAAATGACACATTTTCCTCAAAGGGCTTTACAGTCTGTACACATGCAACATCCTCTGTCCCAAAACCCTCACATCGGCACAGGAAACAGATCCCAAAAAATGAAAAAAAACCTTTGATGGGGGGATCCCAGGCCCAACAACATCTGACGGGATTATTACAATTATTACACAGACAGATTTTATTACCACATAATATTGTGTGTTGTCATGTTGTGACAAAGAGCCGTGTTCTGTTCATCATTTACTGGTGTTTTTCAGCCTGGTCTTTGTGGGACTAATGAGGACCCTTCAGAGATCAGTTTTAAGTGTTGTGGTTAACAGGCAGTAATGTACAGCCACTAAGATATAAGCTTCTGCCACTGGACCCCTACAGAAGAAGCTTTTTCCAACCACCATTTAAATCGCATCATGTGACTTGGGAAATGGGAGTGAGAGTTGCATTGAGGACAGCCGCTGTAATCATAATCATAAATCCATTTACAAAGCAGAGAACAAGCTTCCATTGGTGTGGGTCTATTGGAGGGACATTGAAGGGGACGAGTTGAGTCTCCAGCCTTCTCCTTCCCACAGAACCACATTGTGAACACGTTGTCCACATTCATCTCAGACACACTTGAGAAATGTCAAAGGCCCATTTCAGAAGAGGATCGGAATACTTTCTCAACCACTGCCTCACGTTCTCTTTCAGCCACAACACGTATCCCAGTGAGCTAAGGCCGCGGCGGATGATTGATACATACGAAACACAGGAAGTTGGCGAAGCACATGGTGTACTTCAAACACTTGAGGCACCCTTGAGCCATTCTGTCGCTGCTCTGATCAGACCTGCAGTAAGAAACAAACACATCAACATTCACATTTCATATTCTGTGTGTCCTTGTATGCAGTGTTTATTTTGGCAGCGATTTTGGATTTAGTCTTAGTCTTTTAGACGAAAATGTATGTTAGTTTTAGTCACATTTAGTCATTTTAATCCTTAGTTTTAGTCGATGAAAACTAATTACATTTTAGTCTACTTTTAATCACATTTAATAGTCATATTAAACTCCTTTTCTTCCCTTCTCAGGCCCAGGGACCCCCTGTGTTGTGTCTACATGTGCATAATAGTCTAGCTTACAGTACTTAAGTTGTCCATTAGATATCCCTCCTAGGATCGATCTATAGCAGGGGGCACAATGGGTTCTAAAATTTGACAGAGGGATGCAGTGTTTGTGTGAGCTAATATAAATGACGTGCAAAATCATTAAATGAAAGGAAGTGTAAAGGTCTGCCGACTTCATGAGAAACAAGAACCTAACGCAACACTTTAAAGTCTTTGTCTGTTTACTCGTAAGAACTTTGACGCGACCAACTAACGTACGGTGGCCGAGACGGTTTAACACTGTCTTCTCAAGACGTGGCGCGTGAACTGGTAGAAGTGCGCGTGTCTCCAAACGCTGGCTTCCGTCACCAGAAAACGGAGCAGCCAGGTCCACATGAACATCTCTGCTGGCCGACCAGCCCCGAACTGTTTAACGGGTTTTCATCTCCACCACATCGGTCTGGAGTTCCTCGTCTTTAGCCTGCTAACAGTCAGCTAAACTGAGACAGCGCAGCTAAACCAAGGAAGCGCACAGTCACCGAAGCGTTAAATAGTCGTCGTGGTCCGTGTCAGTGACAAGAACCTCCGCTGCCCCCACAGTGACCGAGTGGTCTGGGTCCGTGGATGACGTCATTATGTCACGTTAATAACCGCCGTACGGGGACCGTAAGTTGCCCATCTCTGTTTGGTGCACGCAAAAAGAAATAATAAGAACATTTTCCTCTCGTCTCATTAACGAAAGTTAACATAGATTTAGTCATAGTTTTTATTTTTTAGGATCCGTTTTCGTCTCGTCTTAGTCGCGGGAAAAGGTTAACGAAAAATCTTCGTCATAGTTTTCGTCAACGAAATTACACTGTTTTGGATCTCAGCGCTGACCGTATTGCGTAAAATACCGAAACATCTCACTTCCTGTGTTTCCTCACAGTTTACGAAGACATTTTGCGTTTAGTAAAACATTTTCCACCAATTTTGGGGCCAAACTTGAACAGAACCAACTTTCAACCGGAATATCCTGTACTCATCACGAACAAATAGTAATGATATTATTATTATATTAATGATAATTATCACTGTTCAAGACAGTCTTTTTATTGTTTTGTTTTTTTAGCAAATTATCATAATTCAAAGGTTTTATCTGTGTGTTATGTTGATTTATTGATTTGTTTCTCTGATTTTCAGTGGTTCCCCTTTAATCTTGTCCAGAAAGTATTTACAGAGTTTTCAGAGCAGACGCCCAAAGACACCTCAGGGTGGAACAGGACATGTATCATAGCTGACTGATGACAATTCCAGATGTGATAATCTTTTAAATACGTAAATATGTCTCTTATTTTAAGCCAGTTTTTCAAATCCTTTTTGTCGGGTCTCCTCTTTCACCAGTGGTCTCTGGAGATACGACGCCATCACATTATTTTTCAATAGAGAAGTAAATGCTATGAAATAAACATTGCTCTTACCGGCTGGGAGAATGCTGAGGCCGTCTCTGTTGCGGGAACTGGTGCTGCTGCTGTTCACACTTCCCCTCTGTGGGGCTTTCAGCACCTCTTTCTCACTTCCTCTTTCTGAGCAAAAGCAATGTGGAAAAACTGTGACAGAAAGTGGGGCAGACAATGAACCAAAATAACAGCAGCAAAGTGCATGTAAGGCGCATAACATGTCCAGAAATAAACAGCCAAACTGTGGTCAAGAAAACAGGCCAAATAAGTACGGGGTGATGATGTCAGAGAAAAGAAACATACCAGTCAGAAGTTTGGACACATTTTCTCATTCAATTCACAGACAAAGTGTGTCCAAAGGTTTGTACATACTCTTTGTACACACCAACACACTCATCATTTCATAATTTATTTGAATGAAATATAGTCATTATATTACATTACATGTCATTTAGCTGACGCTTTTATCCTAAGCGACTTACAATAAGTGCATTTCCACATAGAGAAACAAACTCAGAAGAACAAGGATTCTATCTATCTATGTTTTACATGCAAGACTTTATCCCACCACCAGATTGAACAAGCAGCTGCTGTATGGTCAGGTGACCTGCCTCACACCTTTTACAAGGAAAATAATCAAATAAAATCCTACTTCTCAAAGACTCAAAAAACTATTGATAAAAGTAATTAGTCCTTTTCCAGCTATTTCCAATTAGACAAATGGTAAATGTATTGTTTTTCACATCTTAATGACACACAGCTAATAATCTCCATGAATCCATTAATGTACTAAATGCACAGTGACCAGGAGAACGTGTAGAGAACCCTCAGCTTCCTGTGGTGGAGGTTGCAGTAGATGTACAGCATGTGTGGCAGCCAGAGGAGAGAAGCTGATCCTTCTGTGCCTCCTTCCAGATGACATCAGGCTCCTTGGGGCTCTTCTCAGGCTCCTCTTCTCACATGATCAGTACATGGTACCAATGATGTTCTGGGTCCCTTTGCAGCACTCTCCTGTGCTGGACCGTACACACCCCATGATAGTTTTGGGATGTTTGCAGTTTGGATGCTTGGATGGCTCCTCTTTAAAACTCGACAAAAAATATTTTTTGAAGTCAGATTTGTAAAATTCCTCTAATCTTTTGTGAAAACATGAATTCACTTATGTGGATGAATTATTTTCGTGGTTGAAGTTCACAAAAGTAGTGTAAATGAATACATTAGTAGATGTATAATAAATGTCTAAATGTCTTGTCTGTCACTTTACTTTACTTACCAAATGGAAAAAATGGAAGTAATGACTTCATCCTACGGATCCGTTTTCTGGAAACTACTGCTGCTCATCCAGTCAGTGTGGAGCCAGATCAATTAATGGCTCATTAACTGATTGTGTTTGACGTCTAGTGGAAAATAAGTAAAATAAGTATGTGCTCCAATCATTCCATCACAGTAAAATTAATTGTAGAAATGATATACATGTTCATGACTAGTGAATGTGAATGTTTGACCACAATTGTGTGTGTGTGTGTGTGTGTGTGTGTGTGTGTGTGTGTGTGTGTACATACACATATATGTATATATATCAAACCTCTGATCTAAGATGTTCAGTAAATAACATTTGGTTATTTATTTAATTGAATTAATAACAGTATTATCAGCATTTTAGGTTTCACAGATTTGAAGATGATGGATGGGAAATTATTTACAGACTTTTCCATTCAGTTTTTCTATAATTTTCATTAGATACAATACTAATAATCCAGTGTAACCAATTAACAAAAAGTAACAAAGTAGGTAACAAACCGAGATAAGTCTTTTTCAAAGATTCAAACATTCAGCACAAAACCATTAACACAAACAAACATTGTATATTTATGATCCACGACACAATATTCTTAACCCTTTTCTTTTTTATGCCACAGCCATAAAAACCTAAAACAAGGGATCACTGAGTCAATACCACTGGAGCTCTGTAACCACGGTGATGAAAGGGTTATCAGTATCAGTGTTGGATAGTTCTGGGCTAAATGATGATCATATTAACAGCAGCTTGACATGAAAAGGTCTCTGTTTTTAGTAGTGTCTATTTACAGCAATACTGGAGCTGGTGTCGTTATTGATCGGCTTCTTGTTCTTCTTCATTGATCTTCATTTCTCCGGTCATAGATATAGAAACAAAATGTGCAAACAAGTTTATCCAAGTTCAGTAACAATACCTGGTGTAAGACATTGAGGCAGATTAACGTGTTTAGCTCATTTTAATGTGTAACGTCAGTTATCCAGTTATCCTGGAGGACGTGTGGAGACATCAGGCTGTCTCAAACCAAAACAACCAATGAATAAGAATAAAAATGTCTGCACATAAAACATATGTAGTTACTTGTTTTGTGAAGACAAACAAATATATATTTATTTGTAAAAATCCCATTTTGCTGCTCACCTTGTTGAGGATTTTGGAGAATACGTATGAAATATAGTATTCAAGTAGGAGAAAGCTAAAATACAGGCCATGAAGGAACCAGGAAAACACACACTGTGCCTTGCTTTTGCAAATAGTTGGACTGTGATATACGGACACTTTGCTTGTATAAAAATAAAATCCCTTCATCATTGGACCTTTCCTAAAGTATTCCAGGCACATAAAACATTGGTACGTTTTATAATATGTAATTTGTCACGATGACGGTGATGCTTGAATGAAGCTACGGTTCTTTACAAGGCTCTGTTTGCCACACGTACAACACGCAGAAAAGACTCCCAGGTAACACATGTCCTTCTCCGGAGCCACTGGGCAGGAGGACAAGGGTCCAAGCCAGCCTCCTAATTGCACTTTTTACCAACACTACAGTGGTTACAGTTTGTTTTCATGTTTACTTTGCCTCTCTACTCTGCAGTGCTAGTCGGGTGCGAGCCTGCAGCAGTGTGAATAAAAACTGTCCCCGCCTCCGAGCATCCAGAGACGTTGATTTGGAAGGGGATTGTCCCTTTAACTCAGTGAAACTACCACAGGTTTCCAGAATCACTGAACTGAGATGTGCTTGTTGTGGCCCATCTTCAGGGGCCACGCAGAAGGTCCCGGCTTCGATGGGTGTCATGGCCGCCCACTTTGCGGGGCGTTCTTCGGCCGGCGTCGAACTCGGCTTGAAATTTCCTCGTCCTGTGGAACAGGAAAACAAAAGTGCTCAGTTCCGTGAGCTGGGAGGACTGTGCAGGGGTTTCACGGCGGATGGAGGACGTGTTGGCTTGTGCTTACAGTTTCAGCAGTGTCAGCAGTCTCTTCTCCTTCTGTGGGTCCACTGCCGGCGGCGAACGCCTCAAAGTCAGACAGAGCGCTTTCCACAGCCTCCTCATCGTAGTCCGTCTGGTACTCATCAGACGGTTCCTCTGATTGAGACAATGTTTAGTTATACTACCGGCAGCCGGAGAAGGATTCCACCTTTTCATTTTTGGGGCATTGGGTCGATATTTCCATATTTGACTGATAACCTACCATCGATCAGGGCATTCTTCACAGGTTCGATTCTCGACACGATCTCTGCCAGGTCTGTGAAGGAGGCATTTGGACAAGTAACAACCTGAAAGAGACACGTCATTCAAGGGTTAGTTTAAGTCAGCCACAATGCTCTTTAATCTCACAGTTCCTGATGATTTAGAAAGCTATGTTACATTGCATTCTTCTCAAAGACATTTTTATATTAAATGATCATTTCATTGATTGACTGTCTGAACCTACGTGGCCCTTTGTTATTGTACTTGTTCCCTAAGAACCGGTTGTGCCCCCTTTGCAGCAACAAAGGGGGCACAACTCTCCCTGACTGCCAACATCGCAGCGACGACACAATCCTGTAGATACACGCTCTACAACATCAGGAGAATACGACCCCTTCTCACTCAGAAGGCGGCACAGGTACTGATTCAGGCTCTTGTCATCTCCCGTCTTGACTACTGTAACTCTCTCCTGGCAGGTCTCCCTGCTACCGCCATTCGACCACTGCATCTCATCCAGAATGCAGCAGCTCGACTGGTCTTCAACCTTCCAAAATACTTCCACACCACACCACTTCTCCGTTCTCCTCATTGGTTACCAGTGGCTGCCCGCATCCAGTTCAAAACATTGGTACTGACGTACCATGCTGTGAATGGATCGGGACCAGTCTACATCCAGGACATGGTGAAACCCTACATCCCAACCCGCACACTTCGATCTGCATCTGCCAAGCGGCTTGTTCCTCCCTCACTGAGAGAAAAGCACTCGCGACTCTTTGCTGTCCTGGCTCCCAGATGGTGGAATGAGCTCTCTGATGACATCAGGACTGCAGAGAGCCTCTACATCTTCCGTCGAAAACTCAAGACACACCTCTTTAGACTCTACCTTGACTAAAACACTAGCAAACCGTAGCACTAACAAATGATAGCACTTAAATTGTACTTATAATGGCACTTATCTATAACATGTTTTGTAACTGCTTATTTGATGAAAAATGTACTTTCTTGTTACTTGTTTTCTGAGTTTGTATCTATGTGGAAATGCACTTATTGTAAGTCGCTTTGGATAAAAGCGTCAGCTAAATGACATGTGATGTAATGTAATGTAACAACTTGGTTTGTGATGCCCGGTCATGAGTCTCTCATATCGCTGTGCAGGAAGGGCAAGAACCTTTTCACAGAATCTGAAACATTTCAGTGTGACAAATTTGCCAAAAAAAGAAACCAGGAAGGGTGCGAATACTTTCTCAGTACTGTAGTAACTACTTTAGATTACTTACTGTTTTTTGAATGGTGAACCCTTTTAAAATCATAATATCAATAATGAAAAGACGTTTTACCTCATGGCACCGAGCTGGGAGCGATAGGCTTTCTCAAGGACAGGATGGACCCCCTACCTAGTGCTCCTCTACCCCCTGAGCCATAGGCTTCATAGTGAAATTACACTACATGTCTACACATAAAGTCCAAACAGGTCAGACAAAACCAAACAACATGGCCATGGCTTTGAAAGTAGTGTCCGTAGTGTGGACTCACATGACCAGTTTTGGTCTTGTGGAACTCCTCCTGATGTCTGTCCTTGAGCATGCTGTCCACCACGCCGCTGCGCTGCCACACATCAAATAAGGTCTTTCCGTGCTGGTATCCCACCTCCTGGGGACACAGTGAAGCAGGCTTACAGGGAGGCTCCAGCCGTCACAGGGCAGTCACATGGATACATGGAAACTCACAGCAATCTCGTCGAACTTGCCGAACTCTAGCGTGCCGTAGTGGTCGATGGGGGGCCGGATGTACTCGCAGTATTCGCTGTCTTTAACCAGTTCCAGCTGCTGCACGCAGCACACGTAAGCTAGCCGGGTCTGGATCTCTGCCATGTTCAGGACCTGGAAGGAAACATACAGACTCTCCACAGTTCCTCCAAAATAAGTTCAGCAGATGTCCAAATAATCTTAGAACCGGAATAAGTACAGAGGACACGTGACAGGAAGGTGTACCTTCACTTTCTCTGCCAGAGGGTTGAAGCGTTTCCACAGCAGCCACCAGCCGTTCAGGGAGTCCCCATAGTTGGTCAGGTCGGTTTCATCCCGACTTCCTACATCGATTGCAATCACAACCTTGGCCCCCATAGAACGCGCCACATCAGCTAGATCCCCAAATGAGAGGAACACATGCACTCCAGGTTTTAGGGGCCCACATAGCACATCTCACCAATCAGCTTCTTATTACGAGCAAAGAGGTTCACACAATGAGCCGTGATCTATTTGACATCTCTGGTGTTGATGAGTCTTAACCCAGGACTCTCTGTAGCGAGTAGCACTGTACTGGTTAGGCATTTTCAGAAGAAGATTGCTCTGCCTGCTGATAAGGCAACCTTTTTTGGAGTCCCTGCATCGCTAAACCCCAAAAATCTATCAAAATAATGAGAGAAGGAGGGAAGTAATCGTGGACAGGAGACATGTAGGCATATTTCATTTCACATAAATGTGCACCACGGCACAGGGAAAAAATAGTTCTGGGAAAATTCTTAATCTGGAGACTAAAGAAGTCCTCAAATTTACAGTGTAAAAAATGATCCTATTCTTGGCCCAGACCCGGTCAGTGATGTCACAGTGAGTAAAAGCACTGTGAGTCTGACACAAGTAAACTGAGGAAAACCATGAATAGTCCAGACAGAGAGTAGAAGCAGGAGTGATGAGTTTCGTAGTGACAACACAGGGTGACTGTGGTTTGAATAATACAGGAAAAAGCGGTAAAATAACTTGCTTTGCGCAACCTTGATTTGTTATTTGAATTAAGATATTTTACTTTCATTTTTTGGCAGGCATTGCTGACATTCTTTTACGTTTCAATTTTTTCAATTTTGCCAAGTATTTTAATTTTGCAAGCAAATTAGATCAAATGTAAGAGCAACAAATTATATTAATAATAATTCTCTCCTCCCAAAAACTAAAACCAAAAAATAAATAGAAATAGGTCAGTGCAAACCCGAATTTAATAGTAAATCGGGTCAAATGGAGGAACATTTTAATGGATTACTGACCACTCACCTTTGACGATGTTTAAACAAAAAGGTGGTGTTGCTATATTGTGTGGCAGCATGTTCGTGTCTCTCACCAGGCAGGTTGTTGATGTACCCTCCGTCCATGAGGAGATGTCCGTCTTTGGGATCACAGAGAGGAGGCAGGTAGCCAGACAGGGACATGCTGGCTCGGACGTAGCGCCACAACGACCCTAGAAAAGGAGAGAGAGCGGAAAGGTAAACCAAAGGGAAAAAAGATTACACATCACAGCTACTTCTCTTGTGTTCTGGTTCATTTACATCTACATGTGCTTGTTGCCCATCATTCCCCGATCCCCAGGAATCTCTTTTAAAAATGTTTATTTTAAGAGGGGATTCCACAATTGGGAAATTTTGAAATCTTTAAAAAACGTATCTTTTAAAGAAACAAGAAATGAATCAAAAAGTCCAAAGTTGCACAGACCGTCAGTGTGAACTCTCATGGAGGAAGCTGTGATATCTGTTGTAATGTTGAAGTACGGCAGCCACAGGTCCTAGCAAAGGCAGAAATATCAGTGGAAAGTATCAGACTAATATTATGAAAAGATCGCACAAGTGCTCACTGATACTTTGTAACAACAACTGGGAGAACACTTATATTTATATTCCCCCAGAATAATAAAAAGCAGGGCTCAATATAAAGGGGGAATACATAATGCCACATTGTACACACAGCTGTGGTGACTGAATCCAAATGATCAACACACATCACAGCTGATGTGTTAGAGGCAGGAAACCTTGGGGTTTTGGAACCACATCCCCTTAAAGTCTGCTAATCCCTTGTGCCTCCAGTTCCTTGTTTGTTTGGAGAAGCCTTCACTTACCTCTATCTGTTTGCCCTTGAAGACCGACCTGAGGCCCGAGTTAAAGGAAGCCCCAGAAAACATGGAAGTAACCGGGTATGTCAGATCCAAGATCTTCTTAAAGTAAGACGTCATATCCTGAGAAGTAAAGGAATTTAACACAAAAGTGAAATTCTCTCTGCAGAGAGAAGTCTTGTGAGGATACACATTAAACAGGTGTTTTCAAATAGACTCAAACATGTTTTGTGTGTTTTCTTATCTGCAGTGAAACACACCATGGCCCACTCTCGAGCCCGGACCCTCATGCGACTGTTGTTCTTTTCCTCAGCATACAGCGCTCCCATCAAGGAGCCGATGGAGGTGCCCCCCACCATGTCGACCGGGATCCCCGCCTCGTTCAGAGCCCGCAGTATACCGACCTGAGAGCAGCCTCTAAGAACAGACGGTCCTCAATCAATCATTATCCATCTCATATACATATAGATGTGTCTGACAGAACCTGTACCATGGTTACAAGTCGGCTAGTAGTAAACATATGTAGTAACACATATAACACGTGATTAGCGTAGTGTCTCAGGTAGTCATGTGTCTAGCGGCTGTGAGGTCGTAGCTGAGAGGAGCACACTACTGCTACCTACCTCATCAAAGCTCCAGGTCACAGAAACACGCCAATCAGAAAGCAAACGTTGACTATATTCCTGCTTATTGGATCATACATATAACATATTTATTGATTTAGCTACTATGTGGAGGTACTAAGGTACTGCATTCCGTTTTGGGATTGCAGAGTGTGTGATTGCTCCTTGATGTTGGACGTGTGTGTACCTGGCGCCTCCTCCACCCAGCACGAGGGCAATGCCGTTTCCTGTCAGAATCCTGGCCAGACGCGAGAAGTCAGAGTGCCGATCTGGACACTTCTCAAACACGCGCTGGTACAACTCTCTCTGGAAACAAAGAGGCATTTGCAAAGTGGTGCAGAATTTCCAATGAACACTTTGGTTGGTTGTCAGTTAGTACCAGTTTGGGTAAGCTCCTTTGGGAGAACACTCTGCGGGGGCAGGACAGGTGATGGTGACTGGAGATCCATCTCCGCATGTTCAGCCATTCGGCCGTCCCTTTGGGCGGAGGGCCATCCTCCCGGTGCAGCAGCACCAGCTGCTTCTGAGCACGCACCGCACTGCCCTCCAGCATTTGCTCCAACTACAGGTGGAGAGGAGGAAGAAGAAGACATACTATAGCTTCCATTCAGCTCATTGTGGACATTGTGGGTCAGAAATACTGTGATGTAGCTTTTCAAGTTACACAGATTAACTCATTTCATTTAGCAAAGAACCTTTTCTCTTTCGAATTTCAATATCATTTCAAGGTGAGACTACTAGTCTAGGAATATTGGTTTTCAGCTAGCTGACATTTGGAATGTATATATTTATATTTGGAGGGAAGCACTAAAGTCTGAAATTAGGTCGTTATGGTCTAGAGACCTTGGAAGTGGGCCATACGTCCTTTAATCAGCTCTTAATGTCTCTGGTCACATCCTTCCGCCCACAGATGAATCAAATGCATCCTTAATTTGGTCAGACAGGCATTAAGACATTGATGATGCTTCTTGGTGAAGGTTATAATGCTACGTTAAAAGGTTAAAGACATCTACAAGCAAATATTTAATTCATAGCGCCACCTACTGGTCTCTATGCTTTGGCTTGTTTTAAGTAAGTAAATTCGATGGACTTTAAATTAGAAATGATCAAGCTTTTGATGTTTTGCCAATCAGGGTCACCACAGCAACATTCTTCGGCACGAGCAAGAAAGGTGCTTCTAAAGGCGCTACAAACCTAGCACACACATTTAAAGCGGACTCTAATACCTCCCACAATATTTTCACAAAGCATCTCTGAGGGCACATTTTACTCAGAAGTACCAAATTAGGTACGAATATGTATCAACGGTAGACTTTTAAAAAGTCCTGTATGAAAGGAATGCGTTTTCATAGGCGCTGTACGACTTAACCTGGATCAACATCAACGCTGGTCAGTACAATGTAGAGGCATTTGTGATGAAAGGTGATCAACCTTTGTTGTTTAGATTGAGAGAAAACGCTTCCTGATGGAGGGCTCCCTCCGTCAGGAGGACAGCAGGGAGTGCAATAGATGCCATGTGTACAGAATGAACAGCGTAACAGATGAACAATACCTTCAATGCAGCACTTCATCACTTATGGTGATTAACAAAACACGATGTTGAGCTACCTATCCGCCAACACATGGAACACTACAAAAAGCCAAATCCTTTAAATAACCATAACCTCTTTGAATCACAACAGGAGGGAATGGCATTCAATGTTGGGAGGTGACTGTTGTACTAATTATATGAATCCAGGCTGTGTGTTGGCACATCACATTCTTCCCAGCTGACCTGTCGGGAGGGTTTTTGGACTGACCTCACCCACAGTGGGCTCCTGCTCACCCAGCCCCACAATGATGATGCAGTCAGCCTGGCGGATGCAGCGCTGGGTCCACGGCGTGAGCCGAGGGTCCGACTGGTAGAGGACAATGCGATGGATGTCTTCCTGCTGCCCGAGCCAACTGGACAGACGGTACTCGTGGACACTGTAACACAAAGACATGAAACAATGTTTAACCTGTTCACTATGTACATTACATACCTTCTGTTAAACAAATCATGTCTGTTCCTCATGAGCTGTGGATCGTAAGATTAAGAGAGTTTCTTTCAGAAAGAGCCAAACATAGGAACAAGACATTTGTCATGAACTTTAACATAAACCTGTACTTTTGACTGGTACTGTATGCAGTATTTACGTTTTTAATCACTCAAACAACAAGTACCTGTCTAGAGCAGCAGAGCCGAGGCGCTGTTTGATGATGTCACTGGTCAGGAGAAGAGTGGGACCTCCACACAACAGAAACACATCATTTAGTTAGTAGACCTAAGACATACAGCGCCATGAAAAGGCATTTGCCGCCCCCCCCTCCTGGTTGTAAAGTTTTTGCATATTTGTCACACTAGTATTGTTTGGCAATACATTTGATTCACTTCCCTTCTGCCCTGGTCCTTATAGTCATTTTGATGTTGGAAAAGGTTTTATCAAAGGAAATATCTTTATCTTTAATTGACGAGCACTCTTAATCTTCCCTCCTTTGTGCATTTGTAAATACGCTCTTGAGGAGAGAAATATTGTCTTTGCAGAACCTGTCAAGTTGTAGTTTACCTCCATATCATGTTTGACAAAATGTAATTACTTCATATTTTGTGGGAAAATGTCATAATTAACATGACACTTTGAGTTAAAACCCGAAACAAGTTCTGTGAGGTCCCAGTGACCTTGACCTTTGGCCACAACATTTGCAGGCGGCATAATAACACAAACATCTACTTACTTGTTCTATGTACTATCAAATACATTTACACATGGCCCGTAAAATGTGCTATGAAAATAACTAGTGTTCATATTCCATGAAGTTGTCTCCTTTGGTAACTTACAAAGTAAGCACTGTGTGTGTGTGTGTGTGTGTGTGTGTGTGTGTGTGTGTGTGTGTGTGTGTGTGTGTGTGTGTACCTATGCCACTAAGAGCATGCTGCAGCTCCAGAGCAAAGGCAGTGAGGGGGACCTCCTCAGATCCCGGCAGGAGAGACACAGTGGACAGGTTAGACGCCGGATTGCCAGCATCCCACTTACTGGTGGGGGTGTGGAGAGCCAGACTTCGAGCTGCAGGGCGGAACGGGGGTTTCTCATTGGATGGCACAGATATAAATGTTGTCTATAATGCATATTGTGTATGCTTCTATAGTGCAGCAGAATGAGGCTCTGACATGTTCACCCTGTGTCATTTGGGTACACAAATCAGCTGCTGTGCTGTTAAATAATCATACAAACAGCTGTGCCAGTTCCAGTTCAATGTGTAAAGGACGGTTCAGCAAACACAAAGAGAATTAAACATATCCCACCAGCCCCATCCTGAAACCCACTGTGGAAAAGGGTGTGTAATCACCAGCCAGGGGGCCACTGCCCTGCTGCATGTTGCCCAGGATCTTCTGTCCCAGCAGATGAATGAGCCTGGTGACGACCTGAGGATACCTCCGCTTGATGGAGTTCAGAGCCCCTTCAGGTAACTTTGCAAGCTCAGAGTCCCTGACAGCGTGCACCGTGGTGGCTCGGTTCATGTGGGTCAGGGCCTCAACCTGGACAATCCAGAACAGCTGTTGTACTGCAATATGCGCCGCCTGAAAGCCCATTGCTCCAGTGGAGCAGATTGTGTCCACTCACCACGCCAATTAGATCCCCACGACCATACTCTCCAGCCAGCTCCTTCTTCCCATCATCCTTTGCGATGACGGAGCGCAGTCGGCCACTGAGGACGATGAAGGTGCTGTCTGACTTGTCCCCCTGTCTACAAACAAGCAGGAGATCAGAAAGTCAAACGTAACACTTTTCAATTTTCTTTCACATAACATGACGTATTTCTATTCCTGTTCTCTTGTTTTTCTATTGTCTCCAAAACACAACAATAAATGTGTTAATAGCTTTGCTATCCACTGCAGATACCTGTAGACGGCACGGCCAGCCTCCACAGCCATCCAGTCCAGGGCAAAGTCAATCTGCCTCACAAATGGTGACACTCTCTTCACCACAGTGTGCGCTATGTTCAACACCACACTGGGCTCCTCCCGCATCATCCTGCCAAGTCCAAAACACAGATGTCATTGCATCCTAGAGCTGTGATGGAAAGCTGCTCTGCATGCCCATAGAACGGCTGAATGTTTAGTGTGTGAGCTTGATCCTACTCATAGAAGTGGGCCTTGGATATGGAGAGGAAGGTGCAGTCTCTGTGAGCTCTCACAGTGAAGATAAGGGGCTCCCCCGTGAGGACAGCCAGGTGACCCACCATCTCCCCCGGGTGGGTGACAAAGAGCAAGGTGTCCTCCTCGCGGTCTATCATACGCTGGTAAACATGCAGCAACCCTGAGATGACAAATTCCACGCTCGCATCCTGCAAGAAATGGGAAGGACATGGTGCCACCCTTAATGTTATTTGCATGGTGTTCAATGAGTGCAGAGAATGTTATAGTTATGCTTCCTGACATGTCCTGTGTAGTGAGAACACCTGAGCACCTCAGAGGGCTACAAAAGTCCTTTCTATCCATAGTCAGGTGTGCTGATGAAACATCATTCTACCGACCTACTGAAATCGTTTTAACAGGTATACTACCAAAAAAAAGCAAGTTTCAACCATTTAACAACAATCAGCTTTGCAAATTTTGAAGTGCAAAGAAATGCATTCAACGTGTTTCACTAGAATTAAAGAAACACAATTTCCTTTAAGAAACAGTGAATGTGAACACAATCTTTGTTGCCAAGAAAATAATATCTAGTAAAGTAAAGGTGAAGGTGGAAGTTTTTCTGTTTCCACGGTGCTAAGGTCACTAACAGTGTTAGCCTGACACTACACTTCACATCAGCTGTAACCCACGCGTCACTTCCGGCACACACTGACCTGGTCTCCCTGGTGGGCCACAACAGAACCGGCTTTGACCTGTCGAAGGATCACTCTCCCCTCCAGTAGACCGGGGTTCTGATGATATAACAGAACATTTTAAAAGCAACTAAATCAAGAAGAATGGATTCATTGCCAGATCACCAAAACCAACGTACCAGCATAGTTTTTATTCTATGGTTGCTGATTATTCCATATCTAAAACAAGGAGAATTGTATGTGTACTCTACCTGTATTTGGATGACCTTCAGCAGATCCTTTTTGGCAGCTTGGAAAATGGCGTTAATTTTATTATTCTGTGCGTTGCCTCCTCCAGCATCACTGTAGTGGTAAACGGCAGATGGAGCGGGCTGCATCGTCACAGTCTTCTTCAGGATAGACTGGAAGACAGAAGAGAAGCACAGGCTAAACGACATCCACCAGGTCTGTACCTATGCACCATACTAAAGGGATGTTTTATTGTGTAACGCTGTTGTGTACAGCTTGAATAAATACTAAGCCAAGTCTACATCAAACTGGCATTTTAATGTGCTCAATCATAGAAACAAACACAAAGCCAGTACACTGGCACCATTGGGAGTAGTGTGCCGGTAGCAGAATGCATGGGCTCCTTGGACAAAGGAAAATGGCTGATGTTGTACTGCTTTGGGTTTGCAGCCTACTGCTGTGCTTATAAACCCGCTCCCTTGTCTTACTGCTTTACAGCCTTGTTGAGATGTATTACCCTGAACTAGGAGCAAACCGAAGACCTGCCCATTTAGACTATAACGCATTTTGTTTAACTGCTCCAAGATGTTTGAAACTGGACTCCAAATGTAAGAAAGAACATCTCCACCCAGAGACCTTCACAGCGTGAGGCAGAGTGTCTTCTTTGGGAACTTGAGTCTGTTCACATACTCCCTTGAGTTCGGCTGACATTTCAGCTGCAATAAAAAAAACATACAGGCAACACATATCTCATTAGGGTTTAATATTCATTGATTATTATTATTGACAGATGGACAAGCTCCTGAATCCATCGATGTGCTGTATAGAAAACTGATGATACTTCTGTTGGTCTTGAATAAATAAAATAAATGATTAAAACATTCCCCAACCCAGATTTGTAAGGTTTCTTTACAACTCAGATCTCATGTAAGCATTTCTAATCTAGATGAGGACGAAATTCAGATGCTGCTCTGATGGTGTACATAATGTGTTGTGGATTGGCTTCTACATAATGACTACATTGAAGTGTGGTATAGTAGTACACGCTGATATTTAGTGTGTGTATGCTTGTGTACCTGTAACAGCCAGCGGGGTGGAGGCAGAGCGAGACTTTTTGTAGGCAGACGTGGACATGTCAGACGAGTTGGACCTTTCTGTTCAAGTGTGAAAAAAGAAAACGTTGCACGCACACACACGCACACACACACACACAAAAGCGCTGGCTATCGGTGAAATGTTGAGAGGAGGCTGTGGTTTCTGACCCGCGTCTCCTTTTTCAGAGGCGAGCTCATCAGAATGGGACGGCTCCCTGCGGAGGACTCTTTGTGGATGAGCCTCCCCCAGAACATGGGCCAGCGACACCAAGGAGACGGCTTGGCTCTCCTGGAACACACAAACAGCAGCCGTATTTAGTTTGTAGACCAGCTCAAACTCAGACTGTGCTTGGGTTTTTGTCCAGTACAATAACTCGGTTATTGTCTTGAGGACTTAATGTAATAGTTGCTCTCAGGACGACTCTGCTTTAGGACAGTGCTGCATATCTGACAGCAGGACCAGGAGGGAGGTTCACAGAGCCCAATCAGCCCAAAACGTACCGGGTTGAAGAGCTCAGTGGTCAAGCCAAGGTAGTTGTGTAAGGCCAGGAAGGTCACTCTCTGGAGACGCACCATGATTATCTACAGACGCACAAACACAAACACACTCAGACGGGAAGGAACCTTATACTACATGATAATTACATGTAATGTTACAGATAGTATTGTTCTTATCATCACTAGTTGTGTTTATTGAACACTGTGGTGTGAATGGGTCTTGTATGAACCTTCCAAATTTGCAGCCGAAACGCAGTGAACGCACCTCCAAAATTGTTGATGGAACGGCAGCTATGAATTACAAAGGCCCCCCAGGTATTACTAATGCCATGCTAAAAGGAACATCGATTTACCTGGATGACACGGACCAGGGTTTCAGGGTACTTCTCAAAGACGGACTGGAAGGCTGCAGCTGGCAGACGCAGGATGGTGGAGGGAACTGCAGCTCTGGCAGACACTGTTTTGTAAGGTGCCGGGTATCCCTGATTTAAGAGGTGAAGAAACAGCCCCATTGAGAGTGATGCAAATCTTCTATAAAAAACATTACTAAATTCAGTGGTAATATGCTCAAAATATAGACATGAATAACAAGAAGGGCAATAGCGAATATATGGAACACAAAATGATGAGAATTTGCCCAAAGGTCCTTGTTGAATGAAAAGCTACAATGATCCACTCTCAGTTGTGTGCCTCCACAAACCAATGAGCTTGAAATGTACGCGCATGTCTATTCAAAATGTCATTCCTTTTTGATTTGATCCTTTAAGACATTTGTATAATGTTAGCAGATGAATGATTGAAAGAAAAACTGAACTAGTAGTATAAACTAGAAAGATGCATCAGTTAAGGCATTCATATCACTTGATATAATGGCCAGTTGAGATCTAATGGGGAGGAAGACGTACCGTGATGATGTCCAGGATACTGAGCAAACTGTGAACACTGTCTCCTGGGAGAACGTCCTTCACCACAGCGTCGGTTCCATCCTGCAGCAAGAGCACACGAGCGCTTCCCACCATCACCCACAAGCTGGGAAGCACTGATCTACTGGTAGTAAGTGGATCGGTAGGTGTCTTACACTCTCGCGGATGCACAGCTCCAGGCAGCCGTCCTGAACCACGTAGATACTGTCGTCAATGTCCCCGGGTCGGAAGAGGGCCTCTCCCTGATGCAGCGGGATCAGCACCATGTGACGACACAGCTCCAGGAAAAGAGGCTTCTCAAAGTGGCCGAGCACCCTAGTTACAACACACGAGCATACACAATGCAGTTGTAGGACTTTAACGATAAGAGAGAAAGAAAAGATTCCATTTTGTTAGTAAGAAACTGTGCTTTGATGGAAATAAAACCGCGGCCTTTTGACCTACCTGACATTCTTCAGCATGTACAGCACCTCCGATGGTAGATGGGAGTTCTTCACATCGAACTCCGTCAGGTCGGCCTCCAGCAGACAGGGGGGGGGCTCCTTGGGCTGCAAGGTGGGGGGCTCCTTCCGAATGCGGAGGATCCTAAAGCAAACACACACACATTTAGAAAAGGTATTCTTCATCCTGTCAAAATGAACTACTTTGATTTGTATCTTTCTAAAAGGTTTCTCACATCTAAACTGAAACGGAGCTCTTTTCAGACTTAAAACACATCACCTCTGTGTATTCGACTTTCTTCTTCTTCTTCTTATTGTTTAATGAGGGTTTAAATAGTATATTATTGAAAAGATATCCAACATGTAGTGTTGGCTGGCTCTGATTTGGAAATTTTCCCTGTTCCTTTGTATCTTAAAATACCAGCTTATCTTTTTTGATAAAATAACTCAAGGTCCACTAACTTGGACCTCGGGTTGAGATTACTTCGACAAACTGTTGCTTACAACAATGTTGAAAAACAAATGCTGAAAACGAGACTCACTTGCGAGCTATAGATAGGACTTTGGTCCTTTTCCTCACTTTCTGACGGGAGGCGGGGTTTGAAGTAGAGGGAGGAGCTGAGGACAAGGTCTGCACCTGCATCAGGAGGGGTTTGCATCAAGTGATGATTAACATCCTAAATGTATTTTAAACAAAGACAAATATGGACATACATTTCTGTCATTTTAAATGTAAAAACATCACCAGATATTCACAGTTTATTGAACTCACAGAATTATCACATGTTCAAGACAATTGAACACAATATTTTACTATTTTTGCTATCATTTTTCAGGTCATGATTATGATAAGCTGGAGACAGTGGGCTCAAGCTACACTCCTAAAATGTACATAGGACAATAAGCTGTTATTATAAGCTCTAGCAAAAAGAGGAATTAACTTTTTTTATATTAAGAAATTTAGGGGTCTTTGAGGATTCTAAAAAATTAAATCTGCAGTTGGTAACTATAATAAAAAGTTATTTGTCATATTTGCTTAATCTGTTTCAATATTCTGACAGTTAATATACAAGTTTCTTCTACCTCCTCCGGAAAGGTTTTTGCAAGATTCCACTGCACCCAGCGAAACACAGCCAATAAGAGAAGAGGACAAAGGTCCTTGTTGAACACCTCGACCAATCACACCATCTATGATTGAATGCACTTATTGTTATGATATGATATGATAAATGTACTAACATTTACACACCGTGGACACAGTTGTGGGAGCTATAAGGTGTCTTGCCCAAGGACACGTTGGCATGGACCAGTGGTGCTGGCCGGGGAACCACCAATCCTCTTGTTGAAGAACGACCCTGCTCTCCACTGAGCCCCCGATGTAATGAAGTCATCTTTGGTTTAAATCTGTAGCTTTACGGGACCTATGTGGTTGCTATATAGTAAGACCTTTGGGACTCATAATTGAGACGTGGCCCCCTGCAGAGTGTGTGATTGGCCGTAAAAGGAGCCACCCTGCGCAGCACGTTGAAGGAGACACTGACCTTTCTCATGATCTTTCGGCCGTAGAACATCACCTTGTCTCTCTTCCTGAAGCGGTAGTGTGGAACGCCGGCCTCCTCCTCTGAAACACACCACACGGGTTCTGTAGGAGCGTTTGATGCCTCCCAAGGACCCTGCAGTCCACTCTACGAGCATCGACCTCATGCACTACATCGCCCAGCGGTTCATGGGCTATGATCCCTGAACTGACAACTTCAGCATCATAAACTTCTTATTACTGCAACATTATTAATACTGGTAATAACAAATAATCTTAACATAATATTTCAAATGAATGCTCGTATGTAATGTGAACATAATTATATAATAAAGAATAATAACCTCCGATATGCTAACACTTATTCCTCTGACATAACCACTATTGCCACGTTAACTGTGCACATTTTACATGCTGCATCCTTTTAGATACTCATGAACACCGATTCAGAAGGCACTGACTTGTACGTTTGTATCTTCTATGAAGAAGGAACACAACGACTCCAAGGACCGAAACAAGTGTTGCAGCTCCAATCAGCACAGCCGTCCACTGGAAGAAAAACACATTCATGTCCTCTTAAATAAAGCAATCCACATGTTACGTGCTGAATGACAGGAGCCATTTACTGTATGTGTTACCCGTCTGTCTATTTTCCCCACAGCACTTCCTCAACATCACCCTATCTATTTCTAAATCTTTTATATATATATATATAAATATATTTAGTTCTCCGCTTAAGAAGTGGTTAGGGTATGGGTTAGGTGAGACATTGAGTGTCGGCGGTTACCATGTTAGCCTCTGTCCTTTCCTCCATCAGCTGCATCATCTTGGCCTTGATCTCACTACCGAGTGGAACCAAGCCCTGAAACATGCAGGACAGAACAACATTGAGAGCAGGACATCGACCTGACATGGGATTGTAAAAATGGTGTGCATAAAAGGTCTTTCTGAGGACAAGGACACGGAAGGGATGGGTGCCTGAATGGGTCTCACCGGCACAGGGGCTCAAAGTCTCACACCCCTGGCCTTCCCCTACACAGTGTCCCAATGACCTCAAAGCGATTTGAAACGACAAGAACGAGACTCGCAATGACTAGGAGAAGAGGAAAAACAACCCCAGAGACACAAAGGAGTACAGAGAGACAAACAACTGCTAAGAGACGACCAGACACCAAATGTCTACACAGAGATGTGGGAAAAAAGATAACTTCAAAAAGACCAAAACAACTACAAAAAGACATAAAAAAACAACAACAAACGAAAGCTAAATAATCATATTGTTGGTGCCCTGCTCCTCTATAGGAGACATGCTGGGGCCTTTTGTATGTCTGTTCCCAGGGGCCCAATAATCCAATACTATACACAGGGGTATGGAGCCTCACTTTAGGCAAAGGACGTGCATTAAATAGGAACAACCTACCGTAGATATACTGCAGATCTTATCTTCTTCATCGTCTTTCATTTCTGTTCAGAAAACATAACGCAGCAGTAAAGCACATTACAATCTGTAAGAGTGATATAAAATAATTGAAATTACTGATGTATATTTCACAAAGGATGTTAATGTGCTTTAACTCGAGATAATTTGTTGCTAATGGGAATACTTTTGTGATCGACGTAGTGCGGGACTCGAACCGATGACCCTAGTGCACCGCTCCTCCCACCGGACCGACACAGAGCCACGCGGGGCAGGGTCCCACATATCTGGGTTAGAGATCACGTGCTGCGCCTCACAAACAGAGGTCGGCGGGGGGGGGGGTGTCGGTCAGGGGACACAGATATTTAAAGAGTCTCATGTTGCTGGCTTGCGCGAGCAAAACAACGTACACTTCTGTTGCTTATAATGCCACTTTAACAGCAACGTTACGCAGAGAACTGACATGCAATTCCACAATAGCTCAAATTTACCTAATGTTTACCTAAAGTTTGTTGTAGCTGCCCGTTAAATGTCACACGCTACAGTTTGCGAGCAAAAAGCTGAACAAACAAGTATGCATTGACAACACATTCACACGAACAAACAGAGCTTTTAAACTGAATTGACCAAGCAACTTCTTCACGTACCTTTGTTGTGTCAAAGTTTTAGTCTGTCGCTACATGCATTGAGAGTGTCAAGACAACACAACAAAAATTCAAAATCCTGTATTGCCCATCAAAATAAAATACGTAGTAAAATGTAGGAGAGACGTGACAGACGTGATGTAGGCATTATGGACTGAGTTTGAAGGGCGGAAAGTAATCATTCAATTTCTAGATTAGATGATTTAGTGGTACACAGCCATAGTTCAACATCACACAGAACTAGATACATATTTACATTATGCATACCAATTGCGCCTTTTCAGCATTTATCTTGAAGGGTAATAGAAATGTGTTCTAGTTCGCTATGATTAGCTTGATGCACCACGAGCGGTGACAGTTCAGTCCTAGTATCCTTATCTGTGATTGGTCAATGGTTTCGCCTTTCGTCCAATCACTGAGCATCTCCTTGGAAAGCGCTGTACATTGCTTTCATCGGACCGACAGTGAGCTCAAGGTGAGAGGAGAGGCATTTTGTAACATTGTTTGAACTAAAGATCAGTTAAAATGTATAACAATTAACTAAACGCTAACGATGCATGTTTTTAGTCAGCAAGTGGACGACACAACAACGTCATCGGGCTCGAACGTTATCGTTAGGTAGCAACATTAGCTGAAGAACGTCAGCTAAAATAGTGATGCTAACGTGAACCCGTTTTACTACACGAGGAACGACGCGTGTATAACGAGTCTTCATCGTTTCAGTAACGTTACCGGTACGTGTTATCAAAGTAACGGAGATAATCTAGTGAAGCGTGTCAGAAAATAATGTGCAAGATTTTGGACGCCATGAACACCCTGCTGTCACACTTTATTCCCACGCATCTACCAGGACACAGGTCAGCTATGACGTACACTAAACGTCAGCTGGTTGCAAAGTCCTGGTCCTCTGTGGCCTCCAATGCGGTCTTCACTGGAACACATGTGTTGAACAATGCTTTCTCCTCCACAGGGTTTCTCTGTCCAGGGAGGAGGATGGGTGTGTTATCCACTTTGATGAGGGGTCTGGTCCGAGGAGCAGACAGAATGTCGGAGTTCACCAGCAAACGCGGCTCAAGGACTCACAATAAAGGAAGAGGAGCAAGGCCCACTGGACTGAGGCTCTCCAGTGGAAAGTTCCTGTCCATACGCAGCATGATTCCTGAGTTTGTGGTGCCAAACTTGGAGGGATTTAAACTTAAGCCCTACGTATCATATCGCGCTCCTCAAGGAACTGAGCCTCCAGTCACGGCACAAAGCGTGTTTTCTGATGTTGTGGCCCCTCGTATACAGAAAGACTTTGAAGAGGGCTCTTTCAGCAGGGGACAGCTGGAGAAATATGGTTTTAATCCCAAACAGGAAGGGAAGCTCTTCAAGCTGTATCCCAAGAACTATGTGCGCTGAAGATGGACTCAGTGTTGTACGTGCAAAGAAAGGCAGTCTGCTGTGAAGACTGAACGCTGCAGTCCAACCAGGGCTGATCCCCAAGACAATAGGACTGTATTATACTTTTAAAATGTTCCTGTACAAATGATTGATTTTTTTCTGTTACGTGATCATCAGGCAAAATAAATCCTACGGGTCTATAATGTATGCTGTTGTGTGTTACTCATTGTAAAGGATTACTGTGCTGAGGCTATTAATAGTTCATACTGTTATACAAAGGATCCAGAGATGGGGACTCGAGTTTGAGACTCGGACTCGAGTGCGACTCGAGTCGCACACACGCGTGACTTCCGACTCGACTCGGACTCGAGCTTTGGGACTCGTGAACAATGTTTCATTTTAGGAAAAATCTGATGAGCTCACACGAGAAAGACAGCAGCCGCTGCTGGGTGGCGCTGACGGGGGGGGGGGGGGGGGGGGGGCTGGGGCTGAGGGTCCGACCGACGGTTCGCTGACGTCGGGACGTATGCGTTTACTCTGCGATCTCCTTAAACTGTCTCTGCTCTGCTCACTGAAGCAAAACAATACGTGGACAAGAGCAGCGAGTGTTGTCACCTACTGCTGCTAACACATCCCGTCAGACCAGGCTTATTTATTTATATCCGTTAATTAACTTTTCTCCTCTTGTTACCCTGGTAACCGCTGTCATTAGAAGGTTGCGTCGATTCTTAATGTGAAAATCTGCGTACTTCCGGTTTAGCGGCTACGCTTCGTATTTTCATTTTATGGGAAAAACCACAAAAAAACATTAAGTAAAGAGTAAAGGAGGAGTAAAACGTTGTTGGTATGTTTTTTTTTACGGTAAAAGGGACGTTGATAAGAGATGGGGACTCGAGTTTGAGACTCGGACTCGAGTGCGACTCGAGTCGCACACACGCGTGACTTCAGACTCGACTCGGACTCGAGCTTTGGGACTCGTGAGCATCTCTGAAAGGATCAAATCATTAACTTTTCAGTTTCATAGCTTTATTGGTCAGGAAGTATAATGGTAAGTACATTTAAGTAGCTTCTTTATATTTGGTTTTACTGTAGTGAAGATCAGCATCTTTTACTATTGAGGAGCCTTTATACCAGCTGGTCTGGGCTACATCATCAATACTTCACCTCCTACATGGAAACTAGCCCGATGTTTGAGAACCATCTTTCATAAGATGCTAACAAAGTACCACAGCTTACGACAGCTGTGATGAGGGTGAAGGTTGGTATCGATCATTCTGCTAGAAGACAAATGGGGATGATTGTAAGCAGTATGTTGAAATCCAAGCTTATAAAAATCAAGTGTCCTTAAGGAAAATACAGGATTATTCTAATTTGCATATTAAGTGCCAGGTCTGTGTGACTGTGGTCAGTACATATTGGATACAATATGTTTCTATTGTGCCAATGCTCCAGCTTGGTCAACATCGATCGGGTTTCAGTGCAGTGTGATCTGGAGTCCAGTCCCAGCGCCACACATGCAGCATGTGGTCGTAGAAGGAGCAGCTCGCCAACACGTAAGATGCTGATTGGGCATCAGCATTGGGGTGCAGGGCTGTGCCCGCAGTGGTGGTTACAGGAGGCGCTGCAATGCCCTCTGGGATGTATCGTCCTGAGTCATCCTCCAGGGAAGTGTCAAAGCTGGTAGTGGGAGATTCATACTGAATCCTCAAGTGACCCCCGCTCTCAGCAAGGCTTTCCTTTGGTTCTGCAGCCACGGGGGAGCAGGGGGCCGGTTCCTCCAGAGCCAGCTGGGACCAGTCGGCTCCGTACGCCAGGGAGTTGTGGAGGGTGTAGGAGGCTACGACACGACTCGCTCCTCCACCGCCCTCTGGAAAAGGACAGGAGAACACTGTATGAGAAACCAACTCTTATGGCAGAAGCAAAGGTCTCATTTGTGAACAGTTAGTAGAATGTAGATTCAGATCTATAAAACATTCTGTTCACCAGCTAGCGTGCAATATCCTTCTTTAAATCCCAAGAGGAAGACTAAGTAGGAATGGAATTTCTTTGAGACACAGAGAGGTTGCTCCTGAAGGCAGTGCATCCATCATGAATGAGAAGTTAAGAGCAATCAGACTGATTGCTTCAAGCGATCAATACAATCAGTATCTTGCATGCTGGATATCATGTGAATACACACGTTGGACCGGTTGAACTTGGTTGAATATGAAGTATGTTTTTATGAGAGCATTTTCCAGATGTGCGACCGGGGGAGGCGGCGTGACAGTCAGCACGTTGTCTCCTCGGACATCTGTTTGTGTTCAGCATGAATAAAGTTGTTTAGATAAACTACATGAGAACTGAAACCGTACTATGTGACAGGATATTACTGACTCTGTTCTTTAGTCCTAGATGATGGGCTCCAAGATGCCACAGTGGGGTGAATTATAGAGCAGAATTCAATTAGAGGATTTATATTGTTTACAATTTAAAGTTGTTAATTTAATAGTTCTTGAGCTCGACGGGGCAGACCAACCCTGTGTGCAGTTACTCTTTCAACACCAGGTCAATGTGACTCTGCCCTCACTCCCACTTCAAGTAGAACTGTCACTAGATTTTTGTTGAGGAGGCGTGATGAACTAACCAACAGTCCTATGCTCCCTAAGAGCCTTTGTTGTATCTCTTTCCTTCATTTAACATCTCTCAAATATTGGCATCTGAAAAATAAGGTTTTTATTTCACCCCAAATCAAAGCATCATTACATAAATAAAGTGATTGTTTTTGACCTGGTGTCATTAGGTTTCAAAGAGAAGAGGGAGATTGGGCCTGGGTTAGCTAACGGAAGGACACAGAAAGAGGAAGAACCTAGACCCTGCTGGCAGTGAAGGATGTGGAAGTCGTTGTGCATGCAGGCTGCCAGCAGCAGGTGCGGATCGGTCGGATGCCACTTGAGCCTCCACACTCCGCCGCCCACCGGAGTCTCACTGAGCGGCTGCCGCATGTTCCTGCCGTCCCACAGCAACACCTGCTCGTCATAGCTGCACACAGAGGAAGCCAGCGCACAAGAGCTTAACGACAACCAGGGGGCGCTAAACAGTGCTCCTCACTCAACACAGAGAGTCCTCGTACCTGCCTGTGGCCAGGATGTGCTCCCGGTGGGGGCTGCTGTGTATGCTGCACACGCCCATGGAGTGTCTGCAAGAGAACAGAACAGTGAGCACCATGTAGAGCAACAGAGCGGACTGCTGCTGTGGACACAACCTTTTACTGGTGAAAGTGGGGCAGGAGGGGGCAGCGCGGAGGTCCCAGCCCCGGAGTTTACAATCATCACCGCCTGTTGAGACACACACACACATTTCATCCATTAAGACATCTCCCTCATATCCATCTAAAAATGCTCAGTACTCATTATTGATGACAATTATTAAACATTCATCAATAAGAAATAAAAGACAGTTGTCACCCCGATACTTCTAGTACATATGCTAACAATACTTGTGTACTTTCTTTAGTAAATCGGTCATACCTTAATTGTATTGGAGTATTCTTAGAGCTTACTATTAGTACTTAGTCATAGTCCTAGAGCCCGGCCTTTGTTACCATAGTTATTCTACTACATCAACCGCTGCTGTTGTAAGTAGTGGTCATTTTCCCATCATCATTATGTTAGCTACTGTCAATATGAGTCCTTTCTTTCATCTGCTTTAATGTTGTTCATTCTGTACATGGGGCATCTCTCCCTCTTCTGTCCATCCGGATAGATGGAACCTCCTCAGTTTCTCTTCCTGAGCCTTATTTCTTTACCTGTGCCCATGTGAAGATTCTGGGACAATGTCACATGAGTACCGACTGTAAAGCCCTCCGAGGGCAAGTCGTGTTTTTGGGCTATACTAAATAAACACTTCCACTTACTGACTCAAGCTTCCTCTGTGGTGGTTCTGCTGCAGTCGGCCATTTGAACATGACTCACTAAGTGAAAACAGTACCGTAGCCACTCACTTCTCCTGTATTACTGCTAACTTCATCTGACATGTTCAAACAAACATTGTACAAAGTGAGTATCCTCACCAGGATGTCCCTTAGGAAAATAAGAAGAAGTTTGGTAGAAGATCCAAACAAAAAATCCCAACATTTCTTGCTATTGCAAGGAAATGTCATAGTTTCATGTGTTAAAACCGATACAAAAAACAAAAGATGTCAGGAAGGACTGTTAGGTCATTTGTCTAAAGTGTCCTACGGAGTACATATCGTGGCAACAATAGTTAAGGAAATGATCAATGCCAAACAAATTTAAGCGATACAGAAATCTGTGTGCATGTGACCGCTGTGGTTAAGGTGTCGAGGGAAAGCCTGGGGTTCATGTGTTAGTGTCCTTGGAAAAGTGCCATGGTTGTGTGAGTGTATAAAGTAGTCAGGTACCACCTCATAGGGCAGCCTGGGCCGTCAGTGTATGAGGGTGTGAAAGCTGGCCTGCTTTGGCTCTCGTTCCCCAGACTTCTGTTCTTTATGTTCAGAATGATGAGTCGGGGGGGGGGGGGGGGGGGGGGGGGGGAACAGTACGTTTTTCTCACTTGGAAACTTTCTCCCTAGATCTAGCAACACCTGGAGCTGGTAGCGCTAGCTAGTTGGTTATTTCCAAAAATTGAGAGTACTCTTGCTAGTTCCTCAACACTAACTTTACGGTATGGAGACACAGTCCCTAACACACAGCTAATGATTGGGACAGACCTGATCATTTGTATACAAAGTGGCAACGGAACGGTTCAAAGGAAAGTTACCAGAGTAAACCATCTGAGTGTCCCAGTAGGAGAAGGCTGATATCCAGGCCTCAAAGTCATGGGCCTTCCAGTGGGACAGAGTCGCCAGAGAACCTTCAGCCAGGGAGAGCACACTGATGCAGCCTGCAGAGTCACTGGCCACCAGCCGCACGTCACTGCTGCTGACACAAACAGGACGTTATCCGTGACCAGCATCAATCAAAGAAGCCCCACAGAGCCGCCGCTACACTCACATGATGCATGTACACGTCTCATAACAGCAGCCCAATTATTTGGTTTATCTATAAGAGCGTGTCTCTTCTGCACCTACATAAGGTTAATTTCATCAGTCATCCATAATGTGGTATTAACCATTAAAAGGAAAAACTTTGGACAGTGGCGAGTTTGTTACCTGTCCATTCTTCCAGTGGACCAGTCCAATGACAGAGCCAGCCGCTCTGCTCCCACCTCCACGCTGCACAGAGGGTGCAGCCTACGGCCGCCTTCCTGCTGGATGCATGCGGTCATCGATTGGCGCACAGTTTTATAGTAGTAAGAGGTTAAAACACATCTGAGAAATGAACAGCTTAGCTTTTCCTACTTTGATTGCGGCCTACTGGAAGAAGTGTCTTGGTTCATTTAGGCTGTGACAGCGTAGGATTATGTGTTTTATTGGACAATAGTATGTTGTACGTTCTTTGGTTCCTCTGGAACCAACTCCTCCGTGTTCAGAACATAATGTGATTGTGCACAAACCAAATCAACAGCTTCAAAAATAACTATTCACATTAGGCTGCAGTTACACCAAGTATCAACTATGAAGTGCTTGTTTTCTATGTTCCTTCTTTATAGGTTATGATAGGAAAATAGCCCAGTTGGTACTGTGGTAATGTTGTGTGTAATGCTATGTCCTGCTGTGAATGTGTGTCTGTGAGCATACGTGTGTATTTGATGTCTGAGTCCTAGGTGCAGCTCCCTGATGAGTGATTGAGGGCACCTGGGTGAAGGTGTGGACTTCACCTAGAGAAGTGCCTCCGTGTTCTGCCGTCACTCTTTCCTCTGCCTGCCACTAGACCCTGGTCTCGAGTTCGAGTTGCACCTTATGCTGGTCCTGTGTTACAGTAAACTGTTCCCTTTGGGGGTTTGGCCTCTACCATGGCGTGTTGTCCATCCTTATGTTGCGGCTTACTGAGCCGGGCGTAACAGGTAGAAAAGGCAGTCCTCCAGCAGTATTGATGTCGGAGCCGACATGTTCATCGATCATGTGTCCTTTCAAATGCCTTACGTGCAGATTTTGTACACAAACATCATCTGTGTGTGCCACATTTCTCACCTGGCTGTCTGACAGTGTGTGCAGCTGCAGCTCTCCAGTGGCAGCTGCTACTCCCAGCACGGGCCCCTCTGGGAACGGAACATGGCACCTGTGAACAGGAAAAGACTACCAGAATTAAGCAGACAGTTACATCAACCGCTACACTGGTCAAAGCTGACTTCTTACCATTTCAAATCTAAAATGGCTGCTGTGTTTATGTGCTGCAGCTGTGTGAGAGGAGGGCGCACAGATCCCTCCTGCCGAAATTCAAAAAGGTATAAACGACCAGTCCGGCTCGGGGGGGCATCATCCTCCCCTATCTTCTGGAAGTAGGTAAAAGGGACACCATCAGTCCAACATCTGAGACCAACAGGAGCTCGAGTAACTCCTGCTCCTGCCTGTACACGTTTATGCTCACTAACAGTCACACACAGTCACACACAGAAGTCCCAGCTACAGGAACCGCCAATCCTCTGATCGGAGGACGGCCATGCTCCTCACCCACCCACAGGATGAAAGTCAGATGTACAATAATGAATGTGCTGTGTTAACTCTGTGTTTCCATCAGACTTTTAAGTCAATAAACCTTCACAAACCAATTAACCTAGGGTGCACCTGGAGATTAGTTATTAGTTCTCTGGGTGCTCCAATCCCCCTGAGCCTCATCCTAGTCGTTAAAGCATAGCACGTGACGTTACCGTTATTTCTGCTCTGGGTAATCCGCAGTGGACCAAACGTGCAGAATCAATGTAATGTAATGTAATCTCACCGTTTTCTGAAGCTGATATGTCCCGCAGGCCAGGATGTCGTGGCCCGATGGAACGGGACACCACTCCACCGTGTCGGCACTCAGCTCCGTGTCAACCACCTGTAGGTTGCGGGTCTTCGACTTCCAAGCCATGACCTTCTGCTTTACATAACGTCCCTGTACTGGTGTAATAACTGACAAACAGAATGATGTACTGTAAATTCACAAGTACACTATAAAATACTAACGTTACGTAAAGCATGAGCATTCCCATCTAACGTTTGCCAACCTCCAGTCTGAGCTAAGGTTAGCTTAAATAACGTTAATCTCTATGCTAGCAAACTACAATTAACTGCAGTCTCCGAGACCAAAGTATCAACAGTTAGACACGTCATAGAGTGAACAGATATTCAGCGAGGGAAGAACACGTGCAATGTCAAGGTTTAACATGTTTAACACAGAATATCCACAGAACAAATCCGTATCAACAAAACTCACATGGGAACCACCGCCGACTCCGGACTAAATGCGTCGTTACGTCATCGCTGGGCGGAAGGGTGCGTTCAGGGACCACTGCACAACAATAACAATACGTAGAAAACTGGAGCTCATAATTACTTGATAATCGCCGAATAACTCTTAATATAGTCTATGTTTCGACAAGTGCTTTTATCGATTACGTAAGCATGAATATCAACTGTTATGACGGCCACAGAGATAAAGATCAATTCTGGGTACATTACAACAACAATTACTAGCTGGATTACCATTATACTCCTTTAGCTATTAAACGATACGAACACCTGCAACAACCAATCAATCCATTACAAATGACAACATCTAACTACTTTTGTCCACTCTCGCTGACAATTGCATATTTTATTTTAAAGGGAATAAACGGCACGGATTGGCGGAGTAATCTTGTTTTGGTCTAGATTTTAATCAAACCAGTCGCGGTTTAGCACAACGTGTGAAAAATAAAAGTCCTATATTTGCAGGTTCAAAAATATTATTTCTCAATATGTGAGCTGCAATAAAAATATTTTTCTCAATAATTCTGACAACTTACATACATACGTATAAAATACACATTAAATATTTTGGCTCTACAAATTTGTCCTTCACTGCAAAACAGTACTAGTGCAGAACAAATGCCAGCGTCTGAATACAAAAGACAATGCACGTTTATTTAAACGATAGAAGACAGGTACACCCTGAATCCTCGTGTGGTGATTTTATTGTGGGTTTTATTAGGTCTGTGTCAATGGGGACTCGGGAAACGAGGTACTGTTCCAATTTGAACTAAATTGTGCTTCAACCCGTTTTAGTTTTGAATCATTGGGTAAGTGGCGGCATCTAGTGGCCAACTGTAGTCTTCGATTAATGAAAAATAAAAGAAACATGAGACCTGAAATAGGTGCCCAGGCCGAAAGTGAAGTCAATGTTAATGTTATTAAAATTACCAACACTGCCCACAGTTTGTCCAATTCGTCCAATCGTGTATTTTTGGTAGATTGATTTAACGTTACGTTTGACGTAACGAGGTGGTAATGGTCACGTGGTTTTCGCCGTGAGCCACAACGTCCAGCCGCTGCCGTACGCCAGCTTCGTCCGCTTCGAGTGTCACCTCCCCAGCAGAATGGACTTCAACGTGAAGAAGTTAGCCTCCGGGGCCGGACTGTTCTTCACGCGGGCTGTGCAGGTACCCCCACCCCCCAACGAGCGCAGTATTCGGTTCCGCTTACGCTTCATTCCGTTTTGACAGCTAGCTGTTGTCGGGGTAACGTCTCCGCATCGTAGTTTAGCACGTCATAGACGTAGCCGAGGCCTAACGGTACGTAGGGGTCTACATGCGATCAATGGCGCCGTTGTTTGTCACCACGACAATGTTGTCTCTTGAATGTCACGTGATAAGCCAAAGCCATACTCGAGCAGTTGCTAGTATGTATTTGTTATTGACTCGCTCAAAGCGCAGGGAATGGTACCGCGGTATTAACTTCACATAATTCAGACAAGTGTCAGAGAGAGAAACTGGGGGGTCGCCGCCGCCAGGTGAGCCAGATCAGGTGATCAATCGGAGCCTCCGTGACGTCTTGCCATGTCGTTGGTTTCCTGCGCGTGCTTATGATGCGTGTGCTCTGGCTCAGTTCACAGAGGAGAAGCTGGGCCAGGCGGAGAAGACCGAGCTAGACGCTCACTTTGAGAACCTGCTGAGCCGCGCAGATTGCACCAAGCTGTGGACCGAGAAGATCTACAGGCAGACGGAGGCCCTGCTGCAGCCCAACCCAAGTAACCTTCTGCCTCCCGAGGCCTAGAGAGGCAGCTTGTTGCTCCTCTCACTACATTTTACCAAAGACAGTATTGGGAAAACGTATTAAAAAACATAGATCGACCAGATATTTATAACTATTTATTTTTATGTGTCTGTTGAACCATCCATAAACACTGCATGTATTACAATGGGTAGTTGCAACTGATAATTGTAAATTAAGTAAGTAGATAGTGGGAAAGCGTCTATAAACATTTTACACAATTTAACAAGTTCATAGTGAGTATCAGTAGTGAAACAACAATACAGAATAAAGTTCAACAAAGTAGTTCTGAGCTGAACAGATAAAAAGTAAAACAAGGCATCTGTTATTAAACCGTTATGGTCGCACAATGAACTAAAGGACTGCAGCATAATCAACACATAGCTTTATTTAATGAATCATTTTTGAGTGTATTTTCTATCTGACTGTCTTACTATTTCATGAGCTTCCACAAAACAACAACAAGCAGCAGCAGCAGCAGCAGCAGCAGCAGCAGTGTAGTGGGAGACTTGATCCACCACGTGGAAGTAGAGTTCCTTTACTTTGTTTGTTGCAGCAGTGGAGAAATTCCTCTTTTTTCATCTCCAGCTAGATTCTTTTCATTGTTAGAAAGGAAGTTCATGCGTTTATCACATAATGCTGAGAGGACCCGCAGACACTAAAAAACGTTAAGCAGAGGTTGTCCCCTCTGCAATGCACGTTCTCTTATACAAAAAGAGCGACAGTTGGACTCCCTGCCGTTGAGCTGAAGTCCTCACATGTGGTCCGGATACATTTGTATCAACTGTAGTCCGCTTTTGTCTAACACTTCAGTCGCGTTTTCGTTCGTTTTATTTATGTTATTAGAGTGTGAATTTAAGGTCTGACGAACGTGTTGAAGGCTTCTTCCTCCTCAATTCTTTTGCTTATTCTAGATTCCATATTTACTATCTAGAAGTAATCTTCTTTTGTGATACACCGCTGCACTTTTCTGTGCACAATGACCAATGCAAATTCATTTGGAGTTAAAAAAAACCTATTACAATTCTCAACATAATATAAAAACAACTGAAAATATTAAAGAGTTCTGTATTAGAAATGGCCCTTTGATTCAAAGTGGTGTACCACATTAGAATTCATAGGTGCACAGAGAAATGCAATAACATCCTGCAGAATAGGGAGCTCTAACATGTGACTTTTTGATTCTCCATGCTACAGTAGACCACACTGGTAAGTATTCTGCCTCCTTATTTTAGTGCTGTGGAAACCCTTCGTGATTCTGTATTATCAGGACAGACATGTCATTGATGAACATTACTGGACCAGATTATTTGGTATTGATTTGTTAAATTACTACTCCTGTATAAAGTTTTCCATGACCTGTTTGAAAGTATCATCAAACAATGTGTGCATAGGTTGAATTTCAGAGTTTCCCGTAGGTTTACAACCTTGCGTCTCGTGGGAGAGGGTTGTTGCGGGCAAACAGACCTGTAAAAAAACCCCTTTCTCTTTTTTCATTCCAGACTTACTCATGTCGGGGTCTCAGTTTAATACATGACGCGTTGGTTACTTTCAGTGGAATTCAACCTCATGGACTTAAAGGGAAACCAGGGGGCAAAGGGCTTTAAACAGCAGCGTCTCCTACTCTGGTTTAAAACAAGTAAACAAGAGCCATGCTCTTTGGAGAAAATAACTCCTCTGTAAACATGAGTTAATGATTGAATCTTTAGTTTTAGGTTTATGGGTTAAACTTTTGTGCCCCACCATTTAATTACATGTGTCAAAAACACGTTTTTTCAACCCGATTAGATTGCTCGATCATGCTGATGGCTTTTCTTGGATGTCTAGATCTTTCAATACTGTCATCTGTAGCGTATTTCATTTCTATAAAGCATCACACGCTATATTATTCTCTCTTTGAATGTGCCCTGGATTAGTCTTCTTTAGCTGCCTAATCCAAGTTAAGTTTTGGACTTAACGCCTGACTTTTTACTGTACTTCAAATGTGGAAAGCAAGATAAAAGTGGTTCCTTTTAGCTGTGTTCTCTCAGTCCATTGGTTCGTGGTCTTCATCTGCCACCTTGTAATTCTGTCTCTGCCCTGCAGAGCTCATGTGCTGTGTGTGGCTCAGGCTCAACTACACACGTGTCACAAATAAGACAGAAACACAAGAAGTAGAATAAGACAAACAGACGGTATTTCTCCTTTCTGGTCTTCTTAACACACATGTCATCATTCATGCATCCACACAGTGAAGGCAGGAGCTAGCATACAATGTACCTGTCCGGCCATGTTACTAGGGCCCTATCAAGAGTAAGCACCCACAGACATAGACATAACATACACTCTATTATTTAATCATTATGAGAAACTCAGGAACCTAAAGTGTCTAGTACTTTCACTGCTGCACCACGTGTTGAGCTCTTCTTGACTTTCTCTGTAGGTGCCAGAATTGAAGAGTTCCTCTATGAGAAGTTGGACAGGAAGGCCCCGTCCAGAGTTACCAATGGAGAGCTGCTGGGTCAATACATGATGGATGCAGCAAAGGAGTTTGGTCCTGGAACGCCATACGGTAGATATGCATCCAGCTGTGACCCATAACTTTGATATGTTTCGTTCCATTCATAATCCCAGTGCACATGCCCAAGCTTTGTGGTTGTCTGCCAGACAATGAGAAAAACATTTTCACCAGCAATAAATGCAAATTAAAAAAATTAACTGGGATTGCTGCATCACTATTTTTGTACAATGTTTGTGCCAAAACCTTCCTACATGCTGTTGCTGGGAAACTCTAAAACATATCAAGGAAGTGTGTAACATAATGTTGAGTCATTGGACAGAGAAGATGAAGTTATGGTACTTCTTTAGGGACTCCTCCCTCAAAAGGCATGCAGATGGATGCTGCACCAGCCTTTGTGGTGAATGCATCCAATGTGTTTCTTGCAGGGGGTACTTTGATCGAGGTGGGCGAATGTGAGAGGAGATTAGGAGCAGCAGAGAGGGAGTTCGTCCAGACGTCAGCTATCAGCTTTCTCACCCCTCTCAGGAATTTTCTTGAAGGAGATTGGAGGACCATTTCAGTGAGTACATCCGCTCTAATAATGGCAGACGGACAAAAGCTATCCATGTGAAAGGGTAATTGTTGTGCCCCCTTGGGGCGGGAGCAACTGCCATCAAGCGTTTGTAATAACTGTTCACGAGTCTCTCATCGCTGTGGGAGATGTTTGGTCCTCTTCACTGCAGAATCTCTTTTTCTCAGCCACATGGAAGGTTTGAGCATGAACGGCTTTTTAAGGTTAGATAGGTTCAAATAGCTTGTTTTCCCTTAATAAATGAAATTATCATTTATAAACTGTATTTTGTATTTATTTGGTTTGTTTTTGTCAATTATAAAAATTGTTTAATTATCTGAAACCTTTAAGTTGGACAAATATGCAAAACCAGGAATGGGACAAATCCTTTTTTGCAGCCTTATGGAAAAATCTGATTAAGAAGTTGTATTTATCTTTATGTGTTAATGAGTTGTGACATCGCTAGAAAGCATAGAAAAGTATAAATCCCCCTCCAAGACATGCTTAAACCCTACGTGCAATATGCTTAAATGAATCTAAATACAAGTGAAAATGTTTTATGAAATGTGAACTTGACCACAACGGTTATTTGGATATGAGCCCGTCATGACAACTTGTGGCTGTCCACCCCACATATGTATCTGTACCTGCTTCATGGTCCTTGCTCTCCACTGTCTATTACAGAAAGAAAGACGTCTTCTGGAGAACCTCCGCTTGGACCTGGACGCCTGTAAAACCCGTCTGAAGAAGGCCAAGGTGGCCGAGGCCAAGGCCGCGGTGAGTGCTTTGTACCTCCTGATCCACTGCCCCACCCATGATGCAGCAAACGTGGTGCTGAGATTAACCATGTCTGTCTGTCTGTGTGTTCATAACCTCTGCAGTGCGATGGTGAAGTGAGTATCAAACACATTTGGAAGACTTTCAGTATGATGTACATGTTGGCCAGTTTCTCCCGTCTCTCTTGCTTTGAGTCCAGTTTTTGTGCCATTCAGTAATTGGTGACAAGAAACGTTTAATCATTGATCAATTAATCACTCATAAAGCTGAGCAATAGACTGGAAAAACAAGTCGACTATCGACCTATTGAACAAATTCATCAAAATACTGGGCTGGTGTGAGATGTGTGTGAGATTACTGAATATCACAGAGTCAATTTAACTCTCTAAATTTTGCGGTGTAGGTTGCAGCAACAAGGAGATTTAAGACGATATTCAATCATGTTCAAGCTACCTTTTACAAGCATCTTAATATTACATATAAATGTTTTTTTAACTTTAGTTTTTTTTTTTTTATTGAATTTCATCACACCACAACCTATTACTTTTGAACTTTTCACTTTGAGATGGACTGAGCCAATGAAAGACTTTATGGACAGACCAAACACTGTGCTGAATGTCTTTTCTGACATGGGTTTAAAACAGGATGTTTGGACATTGGTTCTGTCACCCTGTCATATTGCTCTGTAATCTGAAGATCCCATTAGAGCCACGTGAGTAACCTTAGGCTCATAAAGTAGCCGGACCAATTCTAGCCAATTTACTACGGCCCAACGGCACGCAAATATATTTATTCATGTTTCATTCTGGACAAGCAAACATATCTATATTGCTCAAACACTACCATTTATTAAACAGAGATGAGTTTTAATTATGTAACATTGCTGTGTTAAATACAAGCTGTATTTAAATCTAGATAGACTTGTTTTTTAACCTAGTTTTGCTAGTCTAAATAGAACTTATCATCGATTAAGTGAGACCATGATGGTACAAACCGGCCCTAGAATGATCCATTATGATGGCATAGATGAAGAAATGGATGTAGTGCCGACAGAAGGCCAAAACGCAACAAACACAGAGCAAAGAGTTGTACTGATCCACCCCTGCTTGTAAATATGCACACAATAATGAGAGGCCCATGGTCCCATGCTCTCCTACTGGGATGTAAGTAATGACAGGCCTAGGAGACCGAGACAAAGTGGACCCTCTGTCTTTCTCCAGCTTCCTTCTGATTAATGCTCAGGTGGCACTTTAAGAATGCTGTGAATGGTCGACAACAGTCGTCCGTTCTTCGAGGCTAAACTAATCAACAATGTAGAGTAACGCAACGGTACTTACCAAAGGAAAGTGGGTGTGATTCTAGGCAGCTTTTTAACTCTTTGTGGTGCAGAGAAGCCTTTAAGCTGTTAACATGCTATTGTTTAGCCAGCAGGTGGTTGTGCAGCACTGCAAGAGCCCCAACAGCTTTAGAGCTGATGTCTGACTGCTGTGAATCATGCAACTTTGTTTCTGCTGCTCGAGTACAAATTAAGTTAGAATTGTTGAATAGAAGTCCTAATTTATGAAGTTCCTTTCCCATTCCACTGTATGCTGTGAGTAATTGTGCCTGCTTCTTGTGGAACTGTTTAACCGAATCATAAAGTCTCACTTGTGTCAGAACTTTAGTTTTCAGTGTGAAAATAACAACGTTAGACTTTTGCAACCTGCATGCATGTTGGCATGTGCATGATGACTGCTTGATCCTGTTCCAAAGGGGTGTGTAGATACACTTGCATTACCATTCTCTTTGCAGTTGGTTGGGATACATAAAATGTATTATTATTTAGTACATCTGACTTTGAGTCAAAGTCTTCAGTGTTGTCTGCAAGAGCCTCTGGATAAGAAGTGGACCACTTGACTTTCTACAGTAATAACTACTGATTCATAATATAACATCTATATATTTTTGTATCTTTGTCGAATCTGTACACCCAAAAACCAAATAGCAAAAGCAAACACTACATCACAGACCCCCCCCCATTCACCAAACAAATTTATAAATATTGTATTCTTTGTTATAATTTGTAGCATGTGGTAAATCTAGACAATGAATTCAAATACATAGGGTGCATAGGTACCCTATGTATTTGGTACTGATCTGTAAACCACGTACCGTATTACAATCACTTTTCTCTAACAGGTTCCAGGTGTTATCACAGGTGCATTCTGGGTGCAGGTGTTGTGATAATACAGTCTGGTATTTAAATGGCCAGTTTTCAAAACGACACACACAGGCTTTTAGTTTGTCAAGTTTGTTAGTATTTGTATAGGCAATAATGTGAGTTAGAGCTATCAGTAAATATGCCACAAGTTCTGGTTTCAGACTGAACATTTTCTAGTGATTAGTGTTGTGAAGCTAAAAGGGGACATATTATGAAAGATCCACTTTGATAGGTCTTTTACACGTTAATGTTACCAACCCCCCCACCCCCCCAAAAAAATGCATGTTTTGCAATGAATTAATAAATACAACATGTTTAATGTTCTGGGTTTGCCGCCATCATCAGACCAAGGGAGAGTCCTTTTCATGGCCCCCACCCCATCACCCCCGGAGCACTCAACCCTCAAAATGCGCTGTAGTCGGCTGCACAGTCCCACATGTTTTTCTACAGCCTTAAAAGGCACCCAAATGGATTCCCAAATGGAGACCGTGTGCCATCAAGCATTGGGAAAAAGCTGTGTTTGTGCCAATATAACGCCGGACTGAGGGGGGGAAACCGGCGCTAAAACGGAATGTTTGAGACAGAATACAGGATAGTCACACAGACAAAACAAAGAAAAGGATATGCTGTGTTAACAGCAAAGCATGTGAACGTGGAAGATGATATGTCTCCTTTAAAGTGGCCTGGTCTTGGTTTTACATCTGCTGTGCTCTCTGATTGTTGTATTGAAGTGTATTCTGGAGTATGTTCCCATGTGTGTGCTGTTAATGGGAAACAACCTCACTGTCTCCGTAGATGGCTCCTGACTTTCAGGAAACCAGACCCCGCAACTACGTGCTCTCTGCCAGTGCCTCAGCGGTAAGGAGACAATTGTCTTTTACCAAACACAGCTGGACGTACACAGTGCTCTCATTATGGAACCGTGCCCCGTTGTGTGTTCAGAAGACTGCACTTCTGACAGTAAGCTCGCTTAACTGAGGTCATTGCCTGGGAGGTGAAACCACACACCCTTTTGTTTCTCAATTCAGTGTTCAAGTATGCATATGTATATGTACAAAGCCTGTAAAGCAGTCTTTCAAGCCTGTCAGCTCTGACCACACCCAGCATCTCCAAAGTGTGGCACCTACACACACACACACACACAGCAAGGCACGTTTATTTGTAGAGCATACTTCAACAACTTAGCCATTCAAATTCCATTTGAAAGGATCAAAACATAAGATAATAAACAAGCGAATGTTTGATTTACGCCTGATTTGCGCTCTCAAATTTTGACAGTGATATGCCGCCATATTTGCCGCCACAGTGTGTGTGTGTATGTGAGACGCGTGAGTGACAGAGACGGAGGGAGAGCAGGGAAAGGAAATGCAGCTGAACGAATCCAGTGCGTGATTTAAATAGCGGTAAAATAAAATACAAACAGTGAAAGTCTCCTGGGAAGTCCTTGTTCTGACTTATTGCATCTCTCTCTGCTTCTCCTGTTGCATGCTCTGGCCTCTCAGCTCTGGAGTGAGGAAGTGGAAAAAGTAAGTAGTGTTGCGGTTGTGATCTTTGTCCTACTGCCTTGTCTCCAAAGGAACTAGGTCATACCATATGTTGTTTGTGATTCACTAACACCCTTCTTGTGCTTTCAGGCTGAACATGAGCTCCGAGTGGCACAAACCGAGTTTGACCGCCAAGCGGAGGTTACCCGGCTGCTTTTGGAGGGCATCAGTAGTACACATGTAGGTCAGCCACACGTGTGTGTGTGTGTGTGTTCCATCAATAATGGCTCATACAGTATGTTGTTTCCTATTCTGCAGGTGAACCACCTACGCTGCTTGCATGAGTTTGTGGAGGCCCAAGCAGCTTATTATAAGCAGTGTCATTTCCACATGCAGGAACTCCAGAAAGAGCTTGGAAGGTGAGATGTGAGGGAATGTGGTAAAGTGTCATCCTGTAGATACCTCCTACTGTGTAATGGTATCAGATGACGAAATAACAGTATTCCATATCTATACGGACGGGTCTGTGAGTACACAAGCTGCAGGCCAAACACAACATGCTAACCAAGAGGTATCGATCACCACTATTAAAACGGGATTGATCAAGAAGAGAATTGGTTAATTTGAGCGTTGGGATATGTGAGCAGTGTGTAACGTGCACTACCCACCTCGGCGTGAGATGGCATGGGGAAGATGTTGGTTGGGTTTGCCCAGAATGCACTGGCTGCTTTCCTGCTTCATTTATCAAGCTCACTTTCTATTTAGATTCCTTGCTACTAGCAGTGTTAGGCTGCGTTGTTTTTTAGCTTGACCCCATTTTTATGTCCAGTAGTGAAGCCTTAAAGTGGCACCCTATGATTGTATAATTTGTAATATTCTTTTACATTTTGTAACAGCAGGCTTAGCATGAAGGGCACAGAAATGATGGAATTATATATTCTATTATAGGATATTCATTTTCTCAATGAGATAAAGTGTGTCAGTTCAGAGGTCCTATGAATGATTGGCCGGTCATTGTCACTTTTGGGTTTTGTTATTAATCCCTTTTGAATGTCTGACGCCCTCGGTTGGTTCTGATGAGGACTTGTGATGTGTAGGGCCCCTTTCTTTGTGTGTATGCTTTGACGCACACAGAGCTCATGTAGAGTATTGGTGGTGTGGTGAAGATTGTTTTCATGCATCAGAACTACATTACTATAGGGTCAGATCAGTCTCAATAATTGCAAACGCACACAGAAAATTCACAAATATATTTGATTTAATAATGCACACAGAAGGATTTACACATACATTCCAATACACATATTAATCACATTTATATATATTTCTGTGTATGTGTATGTATTTGTTTTTTTCAACATGGACCTATCTGTAGCCAATCAGATGAGTGCAGCTCCCCCCCTCACAACGTGTCTTATTTAAAAAGTTGTTGATATTTTATTCTATTTAATAGCTATAAATTCCCCTAAATGTTGCACAATGGCCCTTTTTAAATGGAATGCCTGTTCTCATATAGTATGAAGCAGATACAAATCACCCAAATTCATTGTTTGCTTAGATATTTACCCAAGTAGCTACAATGCATTGATGCAAATAAAGATCTGATGAGGTTTTAGAAACACTGATTGGAGGGTGTTTCATGAAAGGCCTGCAGCCAGCTGAAAGCAGCAGGACACACATGTTGGGTGTGTCTTAGCACAGTGTGCGCCTTCATCAGACCCTAGCACGCTGCCACAGAAAAACACACTTCTGCTTTTCCTGTACTGTGTTTGTGTTTTATTCTTGAATTTCATGAGAACACTTTATCAGAGTAAATTGAGGGCTAAATCAATTCAGAGGCCAATAACTTAGCCAGATAATAACTTGTCAAAACTATATTTCGCTATTTTCAATGTAAAAAGACTAATCATGTGTCTCCCTGTCTCCCAACAATATGTCCCCCCCTGAAGACGCATGGCTGCATTTATTGAGCTGTTGTTTTTCCTTTGGTCTCCTTTCAGCTGTGTCAGAGGATGTTTATCAATCACCACACCCTCTGCTCCATATTCCATCTGGTTTGTGTTGCTGCACTGTTGTGAACCAAAGTAGCACTTGAGATAAGCTCCCATTTAGTTTCTGGTCAGGCTTAGATGCATTGGGAACTGAACACTGGTCTTTACAACCGTTTTACTAACACTTGTCATGAATGACTCATAATGTGATGCTTCTATTCCATGTACATGTTTTGATCATCACAGCACCACCTGTCTGCTCTCCCTCAGGCTTCCTGATGCATTTGCACTGAACTCCACTAACTGTGAGGCCACAGCGTGCTGTGCATCAGAAGGCCCGGGCGGCCCCGTGGAGACGGACACACTGAAGATCGAGGAAGTCCAGGCCCCAGCTACAGGAACCCGCAAGGCCAAAGTTCTCTACGACTACGATGCCGCTGACTCCAGTGAGCTCTCCCTTTTAGCTGATGAGGTAAAGTTTAATCATCCACCTGCAGCTGCCGGGTGAAATAATGGCTCCTGGATGCTGGCCAGAATGGCTCCAGGTTCAAGGACGAGCCTCACGGATGGTTTACAGTTTCAAGTAGTGTGTTTGCCCTTTGCCTGCAAGGTTAATGTTTTATTTTAGAAGTGTACACAGCATTTGTTGTAATGGTGGAGAAGATATTTATTGATAAACCCAGCGGAGTTTCTGAGGATCCTGCCCTGGAATAACCTTTTCAAGGCCGTTGTCTTGGGCTGGTTGTTTTTCAATTGTTTCACACTCTAAAACTTTCCTTACCCCTGTGGTATTTGCCGTTCAAGGAAATCAGACACATTTTTATTGCCTGACCGCCCAATAGATTAGCTGTGCAATGATATGCTTGTCCTGTGGGATGTGATCAGTCATTGTACAAATAGTTTTGTTGTGACATCAACACAACCTCTCCATGTACTCTGTGGCTCCAGGCAGAGGATGGGGTGGGGGGGGGGGCTGAATTGAATGTCTTACTGGTGTCTGTTCACTGTGTGTTGCAGCTCATCACAGTGTACACCGTGCCAGGGATGGACTGCGACTGGCTGATGGGAGAGAGGGGAAACCAAAAAGGAAAAGTGCCTGTCACATACCTGGAGCTTCTCAGCTAAAGAGCACGCGACATGTGTGATGACTACTGAAGCCATGAGCATTTTTCATTCGCTTCATTCAAATTCACAGTGTTCCACTAACAAAACCTTCCACAGCAGTCCTCCACAGTAAGCATTATCAAACGTGTTAAGTGAAACACACACACTCACCTGTGTGCTTCTCTCATCACACTGAAGTATAGTCACATGACACTGACAGCAGTGATAATGGAGACATGACTTTACGATATGGTTGGTGGATTACTATGTTTTCTTTCTTTGCTATTTATTACTTATTTATTGTTGTGCATTCCACTAATGTGAGGAAATGCCTGTTTGCATCAAATCTGAGTTGTTGATCCGATTTGTTCTTAAGAAGTTTCATTATTGTCTCTGAGAGGTGTTCATAATAGCCATATGGATAAAGCATGCAATAACCCCCCTCCTTGGTTCTCTCAATCAGAGAGCCAGTTGAGTGCAGTTTCTGTTACTATGACAAAGAAGTGAAAATTAACCCGGGCTAACTGACTGGGACAAACTCGCTGTTCTGTTGGGCTGACTTACGTTAATGAAAATGAAAGATGTGGCTGCTCCCTAGTTTTCCTGCAGAAGTCCTCTTCCATTGTCTTCCAATGCTATCTATCGCTAATCTCTTGTTTTTTAGTAAGAAAACATTAGCTTCCTAAAGACCAATGACCATAAAACAACAAATGTTGTTTTTATCGTCCTAGACTCGTGGGAAGCAGATCAACCTGCTGCTAAAAGAATGTAACTCCCATGATTTTCAAAGAGACCCCAATGTTTTGTAGACGGTACAATCAAGCTTTGCAAGCAACTCTTTGGCTTGATTGATGGATGTGGTCCTCTTGATCTTTTGTTGTACTCGATTTTTAGACTTGTCAGCCCTTTCCACAGTACAGAAGATCCAATATGAACACCTGTGCAGTAAATAAACACCCCTGTCCTAACTGCCTTAAAATGATGAGAATGTGCTCCTCTGACCAAAAGGTCCAAAGACCACATAACAGCATGCAAGACTGTGACTCCTTTTAATGGTGTGCTTGTTCGGTATGTGTGATCCTGTCCTTTGCATTGGTGACCTTCCTGCCTGTTGCTATTCTGTCTGTCAATGATCCAAAGTGTCTTCTGTCTTGGTGCTGCATGTGCTTCTCCTAGTAGCCTGTCCTGCTGGACCGTACCAGGTTCATGGTGTAGCTCAGTCTGTCTCCACGAAATATGATGTGCTCTCCCACATCACATATATGTACATGCATGCTTTTTTCACATCTGCTGCCTTTTTGTGCTTATTGTAAATGAGCACACTGCTTGCATATGTGCTGGTTGCGGTGAAAGGTTTAGGTCCCTGTGATCAGGGAAGGAATGAGAATTATTCTGGTTGCCGGAAGGATGTATTCTGTCATGTTTCTGGTCTTGTGCTCGTTTCACAGTTTGTATTTATTTTTTCAATTATTCTCTTGTGACTTTGTTTATCTCATCTTGTATTATTATTATTATTATTATTATTATTATAATTATTATATATTTTGTCAAAATATGTATCGCCTGTTCCTTAACCATGCTGAATGGAGGAAATGTATGGGATTTAATAAAAAGTCCGATTCATTTGAGTTCATGGTCTTTTCCTCCGCACAAACAACTGAAGCCAAAGCAGAAGTGCTTCATCATTCTTTCCCACAAGAACATCATATTTCATCAATTTCTGGTCAAGGCTTAGACTGCCGGGGGACTTCTTAGGACACACAGAGCCCCTCTCGCACTCTCACTCTCTCCTTCGACAGTCATCCATGTTTTGGATGCCTTGCCTAGCAGGTCTCTGTGGATTGTAGTTTCGTGCGGACCGTGGTTCTGTCTCCTGGCATGGCTCTGCTGACACCTGCTGCTGCCATCATCCTTACTTTAAATATGATTCATATTACTGTCATCATAAACCAACATCTTTCTGCTCTCGCTCCCCACAGAAGCCTCTGTGGATGGTGGTTCGACCCGATGGTGGTTGTCCCTGCAGTGGTCCTGCCGTACACTTGTTCTGCTACTTGCAATTACTTGTATCATTTCTGTTAGAGAAATTGAATGTATTGTACATCTTTTACATTGTTTATTCGGTACACATGACATCCATTGCAGTCTGTCCATCCTGGGAGAGGGATCCCTCCTCTGACGTTCTCACTAAGGTTTCTTCCCCTTTTCCCCACATTGAAGGGTTTTTTCATATTTTGGGGAGTTTTTCCTGTGCCGATGTGAGGGTTTCGGGACAGAGGATGTTGCATGTGTACAGACTGTAAAGCCCTTTGAGGCAAATTTGTAATTTGCGATTTTGGGCCATACAAGATAAAATGAATTGAATTGAATCGACAAATAATTTATAGACCATATTTCAGTGACTAAGAAAGGGATCATATTACTCCTGTATTACATGACTTTTCAACCATAGGGAAACAAACTCAAACAAAGTGCAATTTTATTAAATAGGCCGATTTACAACTTTCTATAGATAAGAGCCATTATAAGTACAATGTGGGTGCTACACTTTTTAGTCAAACTATAGTCTGAAGAGGGGTGACTTTAGTTTGGGGCAGGAGATGTAAAGACTCTGCGGTCAAAGAGAGTTACAATAGTCCGGGAGATGACAAGAGCCTGAATAAGTACCTGCGCTGAGTTGGAAGGGCTCGTATTCTCCTGATGTTGTAGAGCGTGTACCTACAGGATTGTGTTGTCCTCACCTGTCTCATTAACAATGCTCTGCTATCTGGCTGTTTTCCCAACACTCTGAAGGAGGCAAGAGTTAACCCACTCCTGAAGAAACCCACCCTCAACCCTTCTGAAGAAAACAACCACAGACCGGTATCTCTTCTTCCCTTCCTGTCCAAAACTATTGAACGAGCCATCTTTAACCAACTCTCCTCCTATCTCCATCGTAACAACCTCCTTGACCCCCACCAGTCAGGCTTCAAGGCGGGCCATTCCACAGAGACTGCTCTCCTTGCTCTCTCAGAAAAACTCCACGCTGCTAGAGCCGCCTCTCTCTCCTCCGTCCTCATCCTTCTGGACCTTTCTGCAGCATTCGACACAGTAAACTACCAGATCCTTATCTCCGCCCTTCAGGAACTTGCTGTCACAGGTTCCGCGCTCTCTCTTCTCTCATCCTACCTTGATGGTCGCTCCTACCGGGTAACTTGGAGAGGATCGGTGTCGGAACCTTGTCCTCTTACTACTGGAGTTCCTCAGTGCTCCGTCCTGGGTCCCCTCCTCTTCTCAATCTACACCAACTCTCTTGGCTCCGTCATTCGCTCGCATGGTTTTTCCTATCACAGCTATGCCGACGACTGCCAACTAATTCTCTCCTTCCCCGACTCGGACACTCAGGTGGCGGCACGGATCTCTGCATGTCTGACTGACATCTCCCAGTGGATGTCCGCTCATCACCTGAAGATCAACCCCGACAAGACTGAACTACTTTTCTTCCCTGGAAAAAACTCTCCCACTCAGGACCTGACTGTTAACTTCGGCGACTCCGTGTTAACGCCCTCTCAGAATGCCAGGAACCTCGGTGTGACACTTGACTCCCAACTCTCCCTGACTGCCAACATCACAGCGACAACACAATCCTGTAGATACACGCTCTACAACATCAGGAGAATACGACCCCTTCTCACTCAGAAGGCGGCACAGGTACTGATTCAGGCTCTTGTCATCTCCCGTCTTGACTACTGTAACTCTCTCCTGGCAGGTCTCCCTGCTACCGCCATTCGACCACTGCATCTCATCCAGAATGCAGCAGCTCGACTGGTCTTCAACCTTCCGAAATATTACCACACCACTTCTCCGTTCTCTTCATTGGTTACCACTGGCTGCCCGCATCCAGTTCAAAACATTGGTACTGACGTACCATGCTGTGAATGGATCGGGACCAGTCTACATCCAGGACATGGTGAAAGCCTACATTCCAACCCGCACACTCCGCTCTGCATCTGCCAAGCTGCTTGTTCCTCCCTCACTGAGAGAAATGCACTCGGCAAGATCGCGACTCTTTGCTGTCCTAGCTCCCAGATGGAGGGATGAGCTCTCTGATGACATCAGGACTGCAGAGAGCCTCTACATCTTCCGTCGAAAACTCAAGACACACCTCTTTAGACTCTACCTTGACTAGCAAACTAGTTGCACTAACAAATGGTAGCACTTAAATTGTACTTATAATGGCACTGTTCTATAACATGTTTTGAAACTGCTTATTTGATGAAAATTGTACTTTCTTGTTACTTGTTCTTCTGAGTTTATATCTCTATGTGGAAATGCACTTATTGTAAGTCGCTTTGGATAAAAGCGTCAGCTAAATGACATGTAATGTAATGTGATGTTGGGAGGCAGGGAGGTTGGGAGGCTGGGAGGCTGTCAAGTGTCACAGTGAGGTTCCTAGCAGTCAGAGTGGGCGTTAACACTGAGTTGCCAAAGTTAACAGTCAGGTTTGGGTTTGAAAGAATCGCTCTCTAGTGCCCCCTTGAATTTTTGCACTTTTGCCTATTGGCTTACTTTTCTCCCCCGATCACCGATTGACCTGAAATTTTACACACAGGTGCTAATGCGTATGCTCGACATAAAAGGCAATCACGGTGTGCAAATGCGCCTATTCAAATTTTCCGCCATTTCGAAATTACTAAAAAACACATTTTAGCTTATTTCTCACAGACTCACTTTCCAATTGTCCTGAAATTTTCAGGTAATTACTTACCCGGAGAATATCCCCACCGGAGGGGCTAGGGTGTCACCGCATTTTTCAGTGCTCCCTTCTCCCCGGTCCGTTGTCCCCGCCGCTGCTTCGGAGCACGACCGGGTCCAGCGAGCGCGAGCCCGAGGGCCGTTCGCCCCCTCCGAGGAGGGTTCCGGCTCTACTACACTAGCGCTTCACTGCCAGTACGCTGTTACAGGGCGCTGTGTCTGTAGACCCGAGACGTCCAGAGACTCAGAGGGGCCGGTGCCCCTGAGAGACATTTTGGGAGAGTGGCGAGCACGCCCCAATGCATCTCAATGGGTCCTGCGCACAATCGATGAAGGCTACGCCACCCAGTTCAGGTGGCGTCCGCCTCGATTTCGCGGGGTATTACCCACTTTGGTAGACCCCCAGCAGGCTCGGATATCGGAGCGAGAAGTACAGACCCTGCTGCGGATGGGAGCCTCAGAATGAGTTCTTCCTCCAGACAGAGAGTCGGGCTATTACAGCCACCACATCACCGTTCCAAAGGAGGATGGGGGTTTGCGTCCGATACTAGATCTCCGCCGTTTGAACCACCCTGTTGCGGAGTTGAGCTTCAAGATGCTCACTCTCAAACAGATCGCGCCACAGATCAGGTCCGAGGACTGGTTTGTCACGGTAGAGCTTCAGGACACTTACTTTCATATTTCCATCCTCCCACGACACAGGAAGTTTTCCCCGCGGGGAAACCAGCGCCGTCTGATCAAAGTCACTCGGCGTTGCCTGCGGGCTCTGGCCATATGGGGGCAGACGCCCTGTCGAGACAGGGGCCGAGGCCCGGGGACTGGAGACTCCACCCCGAGGTGGTGGAGCTCCTGTGGAAAGACGGTCTTACCGAGGTAGACCTGTTGCCTGGGCAGGATGCGTGAGGGAGATGCAGTGCAGGTGCAGGCATGGCCGAAGTCATGTCTGTACGCCTTTTTTCCCCGGTTGCTCTGCTCCCGGGGGTTCTGGAGAAGGTCCGTCAGGAAGGTGGCCTACTGCTTGTAGCCCCGCTCTGGCCTAGTATGGTTCGCGGACCTTTTGGTGCTCCTCGCACGTCTTCCGTTGGAGACCCCCATCAGGGTGGACCTGCTGTCTCAGGCGTCGGGGTCCATTGTTTACCCTCGCCTGGAGCTATGGAAACCGTTGGCGTGGCCCTCGAGGGGACCCGCCTCCTAGGAGCCGGTCTCTCGACTGAAGTCGTGGAGGCCATCCTCCACTCCATAGCCCCCGCCACGAGGAAGGCGTATGCCGGTAGATGGAAGCTCTTTGCCACTTGGTGTGGGCAACGACAGCTGGACCCAGTTAACTGCCCAGTCGGTTCAGTACTGGAGTTCCTGCAGGAGCGTTTTGCCACAGGTTTATCTCCGTCCACCATCAAGGTATATGTACCAGCCCTGTCGGCATCCCATGCCCCGCTAGACGGGCGCTCTCTGGGGAGACACCCACTAGTATCCCACTTCCTTCGTGGGACCCTGAGGCTGAGGCCAGAAGCCAGCACTAGAGTTCCGTCCTGGGACTTGGCCATCGTACTAGAGGGTCTCTCCGGTGCTCCTTTCGAGCCCATGGCGGAGGTCGCAGTGAAGTATGTGGCTCTTAAGACCCTCTTCCTGCTTGCTATTTATTCTCTCAAAAGAGTTGGAGATATGCAAGCCCTCTCGGTGGCCCCATCGTGCTTGGAATTTGCACCCGGTATGGTGAAGGCGTTCTTACTACCTTCCCCCGGCTATATTCCTAAGGTTCCGTCCACTACGGTCGGGCCTATTGTGCTGCAGGCTTTCTGTCCTCCCCCGTTCCTGAAAGAAAAGCATTGGACCAGGCGAAGCTTAACCTCCTCTGCCCAGTCAGAGCCCTAGACCTGTACGTCCGGAGGACCTCTCTGTGTAAGCTCTCCGAACAGCTGTGCTTCGGGCACCCCAATACTGGCGGCCCGGTGACTAAGCAGAGGATGAGCAAGTGGGTGGTTGAGGCCATCACACGCTTATGAATCGGCTGGCCAGCCCGCACCTTTCTACTAGGGGTATGGCGGCTTCTAAAGCCCTGTTGTCGGGAAAAGTATCGCTACACGACGTTTGCATGGCGGCAGGCTGGTCCTCTCCCCACACGTTCGTGAGGTTTTACCGCCTTGACCTTAACTCTACGCCTGGAGCACAGGTGCTCTCGTCTGAGTGTGCGTCTTAACTTCACACCACGGTCACTTGGTCATATGGTGAGTGGGTATTGGGTTCCCACAGCGTTTTTACGCAGCTCGAGTTCCCTGAGAGGGATCGTCTCTCGGTTACGTGTGTAACCTTCTTTCCCTGAAGGGAACAAGACGCTGCGTAAACTTTTTGCCATACTCCCGGCCTGCCCGTGGCACTTGATTCGGCCTTTCAGAGATAAATGGTCCTGCACTTCGGGTCCCTTTATAGCGCCCTGGTCCCGGCGTCGCACGCCTATGACGTACCAGCTCGCCAAGTGTGCGTCTTAAATTCACACCACGGTCACTTGCTCATATGGTGAGTGGGTATTGGGTTCCCACAGCGTTTTTACGCAGCGTCTCGTGCCCTTCAGGGAACGAAGGTTACATATGTATTCGAGAGACGATCTCTGTGCTCTGAAGCTGTTTTAGTAAATGAACTAATATCTGACAACCATGTTGATATATTTTACTGTATACATGTTACTGAAACATGGCTATCGAATGGGAGTATTTTAGCTTAAATGAAGCGACTCCTCTAAGTTATGTTACAGTTTTTTCAATTGCTAAAAAGCATTGTTCAATACTCAAACCACTTTTTCAAAACTTTTCACACATTCATTGACCCAGTGTAAACGGACAAAACTGTGAATAATATTTTATTGCTTTCAGACAAAATGCATCAATCACCACAATTTTCAACATCCACAAACACTTTTGTCATTTAACTCCACAAACTGCAAAACAATGTGTATTTACAGGATATTTGTCATATTCTAACACACTGCTTTCAAAACTGATAACACCACATTCAATTCAGAATGATGACAAATATTATATATGATATATATATATATATCAAATTTCAAACATTTCTGCAATAATTATTTTGAAATAAAAATAAAAATCAAAGATTTATCAGTCGAAGCTAAAAGCAATTTCAGCTCAAAGCCGACCAGGTGTCCTGCTTTAGTCTCATAACCATGTTTCAGTAAAAGGTGAAGCTTGGAACTGATTTTGTTTGGAAACAAGGAGCAGAGGAGTGGTACTAGGGAGAGTGTGTGGAGGACAAAGGAGAGGGAGACCAAGAGCGGGGATATCTGATGAAATACACTAAATCTTGTGAACATGGTCTCACTGTGAGAGTCTGAGGCTACAGCCAAAATGAAAATTCATTAATTCACATTCAACATTCAACAAAAGTTCATAATTGATGTAATGCTCCGGGTTGCTAGTGTTTTTTAGGTCAGTGTGTTATGAGTGACATGATTTCTGAATGAGGATCTGTTGCTCATTTTGAGACCCGTAAGTGTTTTGTTGGTCTGGGTGAGGTTTGTAGGTTTTATTAACTCTTTGGCCAAAATGAATCTTGGTAATGCAGACTGTGTGAAGAGTTTTGAACGTATGGTTTCAGTATTGAACAAGGCTTGTTAGCAATTCAAAAAGAACTATAATACTCCTGTCCCCCGAGGCACAGGCCGAGGCAGCTATTCAGGACTTTTAATAAACCTTAAACCTAAGGTGTATTATAAGTCATTTCAAAGCCTGGTTCTCACTCTTTTACAACCAACCTGCAAATAATCCAGCCGGTTCTCTTTGTAATAGTGTACCTACTTATTCTGAATTTTGATCTGAATTTTCACAGTTCTTAACGAGTTTGGTTCGATTCAGAATAAGCTGCTTAAGGAAGTTTTTCTTTAATTAGCACATCTTTACTGGATATTATGAATTATCGCTACTGCCCTTTATCTGGAAGAGACACACACACACCCTGTCGCTCGGTTCCCCCTCCACAGCTGAGCCAACCCCGCCCCAGGACACATTTGATCTTAGAGGCACAGATACCCAACTGCTGTTTTGGTTCAAATGTTTTGAATGCCATCCTGTTTCGGGGTTGTTTAGATAAGAATGTTGTGGGAGGTTTACAATGAAAGGAATTCAACAAAACTCATCCAAACAATCTATGCCACACAAACTTTCATGAACATCCGGTTCACAAAGGTATGTACATTCCTCTTCATTTAATCATGTTGGTGCTTCCGTGAGATGAAACGAAGTCCCCAAACTGCCTTTGTACTGACTCTCCTTTTACAACCCACACTGTAAATACTGTAGGTGTAAGTGAAACCTAGTGATCACAATCAGTAGAAGATCCTCATTCACAGACAACACACTCACCTGCGATGTCATCATCACACGCTTAAATACAGTTGAAAACACAACATCCCGTCCTTTTGTTTAATTGTTTGCTTCAAGTATTCTTCTAGTATTCACACTAGTATGTGGGAGCTGGGTATCAGAAAGTTATTGAATCTGGATTTAATGAGCGAGAAGTTTTTAGTAGGGTTGTCAATAGATTTAAAAAACGTAACTAATTAATCACACATTTTGAAAATCATTCATCTCCATTAATGCAATAAATGAATGTTGTTGTTGTTACAATGTGTTTTTAAACAATGTTTGTCCTACAGGTAATGAGTAATCACTTCATAAAGCGTGTATTTTAGACACTGTTGTTTAACTGGTAATGGTATTTTTAACACAAGTCATTGGGCTGATGCTTTTATCCAAAGCGACTTACATTGCTTACCCATGCGTTACATTTTGACTGGGGAGCAATTAGAGGTCAGGTGTCTTGCTCAGGGACACTTCAACATGGCACATGAGGCAGCCGGGATTCAAACCACCAACCTTGCTGCTCCCAGCGCATCACACTACTCCATGACCACCATCGCCCACATTGGATCCTCTTGGAGGCAGAATTCCACCTGGTGGAACGTGTTGAACTAGCGACTCTTCCTGCTGTCCTCTGCACTTTGCTCTCAAGTGCCAACAATGTCCCCACATTTAGCAGGACGATTTCAACCCACAAGCTTTGAGGGACACCGTGGTGTCCTCTGCAGACTGTATGCCGCTCAGGGTAACGTTACACGTTGATATATCTACATATTTCTATATGGCTAACTGTGTGAGTGGAGAGCAACTCTGTCCTTGAACCAGCAGATTGGCGGTTTATACTAAGTACGAACTAACTAACTACTAATTAAAATAAAAGAATGTTCAACCAAACTAATTGAATGATTGCCAAGACATAAAGGAAAGCTAGAATGTCACATGGATTACTTTGTGTCTAAAAAACTTACAACATGCTGTCTACTGTTTTTGCCAACAATATTCATTATTTTATCACGTATCTCAATTTCTGACTCATAAATGATTGTTTCATAATTTTATTCAAATAATTGGCCTGGATATAATTGTTCAGGGGATCAAGATGTTCCCCCCAGGATGCTGCAGTTTTCCCAATTCTCATCGTCCTGTTGAGAATTCTTCTTCTTTCTGCATCCCTGGTACAGCTGCTCAGCTGGTTTCCTCAGGCCTTTTACTTTGTCAGCTTGGAATCGTTTGTGCTGACAAGACAATCTTTGTTCTCCAAGAGTTCTGCTTCCTTGGCGTTTTAATTTCATAACAACATCCAAAGGAGGAAAAGTTATCTTCTGTTCTGTGTATTTACAGACTCACGAAATGAGTCTGGGTTGCTGTGCAGTTCTTAATGCTCATTGATGGGCTGTAGTTGTTGGTTCTTCATCCTTGGTGTGGTGTGGTGGAAGGTTGGCGGTACCGAGGGAGATCACAGCTGGTGGTGAAGAGGAACGCAGTCCAGGATCCACTGGAACATGTTCCTAGTAAGATAAAAACACAAACAAGTTCAGTCTACTATTTTCTATCGATTCTAGATCTACTTTGTTTACAGTTTCTTTCCTATATATCCTTCTGTTTTAGGAATTGCACTTCTGTTAAATATATGTGTGTATATATATATATATATATATATATATATATATATATTCCATTACCATTAATGTAACAAAAACAAAAATCCCCTCTAAAAGTGACCCTAATAGGGTTCTCTGCTGGTTTATTGTTGGTGTGCTCGGTTCACGTCAGGCTCTCCGTGGCCTTCATGGCCAGATTAAAGTTAGAGCCCTCTAATGCTACTTGTTTGTGACTTACTGGACCTACTCAGCATGAATTGTACCCAATTAATTTCTGTGTAAGTCATTTTTATTTAATTGTACCATTTATTTGTTCCATCAGTCCTGCTGACTGTGGGTAATAAGAGCAATAATATTTCATATTCTAATCACATTTAAATGAGATACGATTTTGTTGACTCAGTGTGTGCTGTGAAAAACCAAACCTTCTTCCTGGTATCTCAACCCTCGGTCTACTCCCTTCTGTTGAGGCTTTCTGCTTTTGTTAAAACATTCATGCTCTTGTTCAATTTGGAAAACATCTCCATGATTGTCAGACAATGCTCCCTTTCTTCACATTGATTAAGTTCATATATATTTATACATGTATATACCTAACCAGATCATTATCAGAGAAGTCCAATTGAATTCATGCATAGCCTGATAAAAGATTGTTCCTTTAAGCTCCTGAAGTTTGCGGATAACACCACCCTCATTGGAGGTGTGAGTCTGACCATCTACTGACTAAATAACTTGGAGCTCAATGCTCTGAAGACAGTGGAGATGGTTGTGGATTTCAGGAAGACCACATAAATTGTTCTTATCTCTTTACTGAGATTCATGCTTCTCTATTATATCTCTGGAGCCGTTTCAAAAGCGTCACAGTCAATATTCCCCTTTATTAATTGGTCAGTGAGCAAGTGAGAGGGGCATTTGGGAAATGTGTCAATGTGTCCACAGTTGGGCCCAAAATGTACCTGTCAGGGTCCCACCTCCACCGGCACTCACTCCTCCCACTCATTCACATTCCTCATCACCCACTCCTCTCAGTCGTTCACTATCGCCTCAGGACTGATTACACGCCATGTCACCAGTCACCCCCTTTAGAAAGAGCACAGGCACATTCACCCCTTGTCTGGTGTTGTTTGATCCACAACACTTAGACTCGCTCTCTTTTGGATAGATACCTGTCGTCTGCTGCTGCCTGGAGCTTCACTTTCTTACCTGTTGAAGTCCAGCCGGTTTGCTCCACTCTGTTGGATGGTGGTCAAATTAACTCGGTTCTACTTACTCCAGTCGGTCTCCTGGTCATTCCGTGACAGTACCCACACACAGGGCTGGACTGGTAATCTGGCATACCGTGCAAATGTCCGGTGGGCCGACGCACTTGGGGGCCGGTCGATAGGACGAAATCATTTTTTTTTTGTTGCTTTCGACCGGCCCATAAAGCAGGGACAGCGGCCCATTGGTTCATTTTCCATACTGACACTGGACTGGCCCAATCATCTCTTAGCAGGCTCCACCCCTTCCTCTCCGTGTGTCAGTCAGATGCAGTCAATGGCTCAGAGCCAGAAAGAAATCAGTTCATCAGAATGGAGAAACAAAAATGTAAGAGCAAGGGGGGTGCGGAGAAATTGCGGGCCAAAAAAAAATAAAAAAATCTAGAGGTTGATGCCTCAACATGTTCAAAAATAACCGACATGTTTAGTGCTGTAGCTTCAGTTTCCAAACCTACTACAGAACCTGACGACATGTTGCAGAAACAGCAGGTGAACATAGCACATGGAGGAGGAGAGGTGACTAGCCACAGCGATAGCGGTGCTTGCGGCTCGCAGGCAGCAGAGGAGAAGGTGCAGCAGAGGAGAAGGTGCAGCAGGTGTCTGTGTGACAGTGAAGTCCAGGAGGGACAGAGTGAGCAGGAGAGTGTCATTGAAACGGTAAGCAAGCAGGTAGCTCCATGAACAGGGAGGGAGTGTTAATCAGGGCGGGTGCATGAGGATAGTGTGTGTGGCTGGGTCACAACGAAGGTGATGACGATTTAACAGTTACCTCAATTAATGAATATTATAATAAGGCAACAAACAATATTTGTTGTCGGTTGTTGCTATTATAAAGTCTGAGTGTCAGGTTGTCATTTGTCAAATTGTCACTTCAAAGTTACTGGAATGGCCACTCAGCTAAAGTAAAATAACACAGCATAAGCTATTTTGCACTGTTTTTGTAGCTAGCAGAGTTGAGAGTTCACTTAGTCAATTGCAACTTGGGATATTCTAATCTAACCATTTAAAACTCATAACGGCCGTCGATGGCTCTTGTTCTCTAGAAAAAAACGTAAATGATGCCGTTTGATTATTTTAATTATTACTCGCCCACAACGAGTTACACCTTAGAAGAGGTAGCTAACGTATGTTATTAAAAACCCGCTTTGCATTTTGAAAACTGTATATTCAACTAACTAGATATTTCTAATGTTTCTTCTGAATTTCCAATATCATCAATATGCAATATTGAATACTCTAAATCTTATATACAGTATATATATTATCAGGACGTTTGTGTGAGTAATTTGTTTGTATTGGTTTTTTTATGGGAAGTATTTCAACAATTAGAGGTAAATGTTGTTTGGTGTCATATTAAAGAGGGGTTTGTGCTCTTCAAAGAGATAGTTCACCCAAAAGTGAAAATTGTGTCATCATTTACTCACCCCCAAGTTGTTTCAAACTTATGAAACGTATGAATTTCTAAACAAAAAGAAAGATATTTTGAAGAATGTCGGTAATCAGACAGTTGATGGACCCCCTTGACTTCCATAGTATTTTTTTTTTTCCTACTATGGAAGTCTTTGCTTTGTATGGGTTTTTGGGAACGGAATAGTAGATATGCATATCTACAGGGACCGCAAGGATAGTGTACTGGTCGGTGGTTGTCTGACCGATTGTGGTGGGCCGGTCTGAGCAAAAATGCCAGGGCCCACATTTGTACTGACAGAAGGAAATAGCTCAGCCATTTGGTCATTTTCATTTGAACGTTTTATTTCACAAAATCTTCACAACACACACACAGACAAAAAAATCCCAAATATTTCAAATCAGCGAAGCTTACAATACAAACCCATTTGGTGTATGTGTACAAATCTGAACACAAACTCCTGACACATTTCCACCGCTACTCCCCGCACTGCGGAGTCTGTATAAGCTCCACCAATTCTATATAATGACATCTTTAAATGTATGAATGACAACTGTTAGTTCATGCTAGAGATCACACCAGTATATACTTTTTTATGGATATCAACGAAAAGTTTACTCCTCTTGGACGGTCTGTAAAACAACAGAACTAAAATGTGGTCCAACGACGTAACTGTTTAAATGACACAATGGCATAAAGTTACACAGGTCTGCCCTGCTGCTTCACCTTCGCTGCAGACCATCCACCTTGTTGCCCATTTTGGCCAAACTTTTGGATTCCTTTTTTAGGCGTGGAGGCTGGAAAGTTTCACTTGGCCGTGCACGTGACCAGGGTCCTCGGCGAGCTGCTTGCGCCTTGGCTGTGAGTGCTGCTAACAGGCGTGCTCGTTGATTATGTTCATAATGATCATTTGGAGGAGAAGGAAGGGCTGTCGGCTACCTTCATTTGAGGACAGTTTGCAACACGGGGCTGGCTTTTTTAGATTAGATACATAAAGCATAATCCTGCAGCTTTGTTCAATACAAACTGGTAGCCATCGCTTCTGTGAGCTGATAACAGCGAGTTCTAAACTAAGCAGCTTAGAACTTCAATAGATGAAGTTCAAGATGAAGCAAGCCCTACTGTTTCTATTTCAACATCCTGAGCCGTGATAGTAAAGGACACCATTGAACTACTGTTGAACTTCCATGGACTTCAAGATGAGATCCAGGGGATTCTAGCTGATCACTGAGGGAGAAGTTCAGCGCCAAAGAACACATTGGTTTCTCTATTATCGATGAGTTCGGGGTGCGAGGAGTTCACGTGTAGCTGGCCGCCAGCGTCCAGAGAGAACAGGCCGGCCGTGTAGAGCGTCTTAATCCACAGCTTCTGGCTGCAGTTCACCGTGTCCACCGACGTCAGGAGAGGCACGTTCTTTTTGTAAGTATCCCGGAAGTAGAACACAGTGTTGGTGAGTCTCAGCGTATCGTTACATATGAAGTCGGCCTTTTCCTCGTAGGTGACCTGCAGGAAGACTCTGTAGATGCCCCTCCTGGGCACCACGAGTCTCCCCTTGGAGTAGTTGAAACCTCCCCGACAGAAAGCATTTCCAATCTCAATCTCCCATTCAAGATAACTCCTGGTAACGCTGTTGCCTAAGGGAGCTGCAGAGGAGAGAGAGGAGAGGAGAGGAGAGGTACATGATGTTACAAGTGTTCCACCTTCAGTGTCACTTTGACAGGGCTGACTTTCAGACGGATGTGCCTGAACTGGTGAGAATGTTGTTACAGAGTTGTGGATGACGCATTTCTTCAGCAGTATTTGGCTCAGGCTGCAGCAGGAAACCTCCGTGATCTGAGCTGCCAACAGCTCAGAGTACACGCAGTCTTTGACTGTCTTTGCTAGGTTTGACCAGATCTTACTCTGTTGTGCCTTCTTTACTGAAGCAGAGCAGACGTGAATCATGGAAAACTCTCACGTGGTGTATGTTCCCTGATTAGGGCGTGAAAGCGCTCGTTGTTTCGCATTTGGATGAGTTCTTTTGTTTCCTAACGGCGGGGGAGTGCTGACGTACCAGACGTCCACTAACGAGGGAGAATCTAACCAGAGGTTGGGTGAAGCGTTGGTAAAGACACACTTCAATTGTACTTCTAATGGCTCTTATCTGTAACAAGTTGTAAATCGGCTCATTTGATGAAGTTGCACTTTCTTGTTCTTCTGTAAAGCTGGTAAATGAGAGGCGAAGCCAGCAGGGAGCAGTTGTCTGTGTCCCTCTGAGTACAGCTGGGGAAGACTAGACGACATTAACAGTGTGTACGTTTTCATTCAACTAATTACTGTGACATCAGTCTAAATATAATGGAACACCAACATGAATGAAACTATGAAACTGTTGGGATGTATTGCCAATAATATTTTTGTATACGTTTTTATTTGATCATATCTCATGCAGATTCATTTAATGTTCTCTTCAATATTGTAACATAAATAACATATTATTTAGATGGAGGCTTTAAATCAGCCCAGTGGGCTTCTTGCACTGTGTAATTTATACTAAATAGTGCCAATCAATGAAGCGTGAAGTGCAGCAGTGGGGACAGCCCTGATCCAGGTTTTACCTGTTAGCATGGCGCTTGGGTTGCTGAAGTCCTGCTTCTGCTGGACGCTGAGTCCTAGGACCGAGATCCACAGGGCCATTCAGCACATTAATCAGTGACCACAATAAATATAGAATATTGATGAGATATTTACCTGGTGAATACGTTTGAGGATGAATCATCGGCTGGAAGTAGACAAACACAAATATAAAACATATTACACGCATGACTGATACTGCTCAGTGATCACAGGTTTATACTTAATACGTAACATGACCAGGTCAGTCACAGTCAGTTTTTTTTACTCTGTTCACCTGATTTTCATCAATGTGATAAATCATCTTCCCTTCAATGAAATCATATTGTGATGAAATCATATATTCAGACAACATGATTCAAAATTGCTTTGTTTAAATTAAAAATAAATAGCACACAGAAAAACCGATCATTCTGACATCTCTCCAGTGTGTGTCCATCCATTCATCATCTGTGACAGCTTAGACAGCGTGTAGAAGCTGTCACAGATGATGAGTGGGGGGCTGGCCTTTAGTCTCTGTCCACTGTGTGGTTTGGATCGCCCACTAAACAGGATAGGAAGGGACTACAAGGGATCATGCCATCGTGGACCTGTGCACCTGCGGAGTCTGGAGACGGCAGGAAAGATCCCTGCAGACCTCCACACACTGGAACAACCTGTTCAGACCCCTCCCCTCTGCAGACACCGCACGCCAAGACCACCAGAACCACTAGACCGGATCAGTGCCCCCCCCCCTCCCACCCTGAAAAAGTCTGAAATAACGTGAGGCAGTTCTGCCCCGTTTATGTACCAACAAGCTGTACATGTAGCTGTACAGTTTAACATAAAGGACATCTTATATAATCTCATCTATATAACTATATATATATAATATTCAGAATACAAAAACTATTATAAATATCCAATATAATACTTATTATAGGATAATATATATTACAATATAAATATATGTATATAAAATTAGAACATGTATATGTATATTTTGAGACCCAGTTTGTTGGGGAAACACCTGATCAGTGTGTTGAGGAAAGACCAACTCAAAGCCCCACAAAACATCACACAATGAAGTATTTGGGATTAGATGTCTCCAATTTCATCCACAGTCCTGTGTGCGTTGCATATGTGTATATATAATCCACGTAAAAATAAACATAAATATTGACTATTTCTAAAATGTATTTTAAAACAATAAACAAGAAAGACATTTTCTTTTCCCCTATTTTCCCCCCCTCACTCATGGTAGGGGCACCCCCCCCCCCCCCCCCCCCATTGCCCTCTATGGACCAGCTGCCACCGAGGTTGGTCTCGCCAAATCAGAAGGATCTAGGCTAACTTGGCAAGACAGCGTTAAAACATATAAGAAGGCTCTCCGTAACGCAAGAGCATCTTATTACTCATCATTAATTGAGAAAAATAAAAACAACTCCAGGTTTCTCTTCAGCACTGTAGCCAGACTGACAGAGACTCACAGCGCTGTCGAGCCGTGTATTCCTGTGGACCTCAGTAGTAACAACTTCATGAACTTCTTCAATAATACGATTCTGACTATCAAAGAGAAAATGTATGGTCTACTACCCCCAACCGGAGCCAACCCGCCCTCGGATGTAGGAACCTTAGACGCAGCCGTGGGCCTTGATACCTACTTGAATGGTTTCTCTTCCATCAACCTTGATCAACTGACTTCCACAATGTTGAAATTCAACTCTTCCACTTGTCTCCTGGATCCGATTCCATCTAAGCTGCTTAAGGAAGTTATTCCGTTAATTAGCACATCCCTACTGGATATTATCACGGTAGCTGTAATTAAACCTCCTCTAGCTCCAGAGGTGTTGGCTAACTACAGACCCATCTCTAATCTTCCCTTCCTCGCTAAGATCCTTGAGAAATCTGTCACGAATCAATTATGTGACTTTCTACAAAACAATGCTTTGTTCGAGGATTTCCAGTCAGGATTTCGAGTGCATCATAGCACAGAAACGGCACTGGTGAAAATTAAAAATGATCTTCTACTTGCATCGGACCAAGGACTTGTCTCTTTCCTTGTATTGCTGGACCTCAGTGCTGCATTTGACACCATCGATCACCGTATCTTGCTGCAGAGACTGGAACACTTGATTGGCATCAAAGGAACTGCACTCAGCTGGTTTAAATCTTATTTATCGGATCGATCCCAGTTTGTGTTTGTGAACGGTGAATCATCAAGGACCACCAATGTTGGTCACGGAGTTCCACAAGGTTCTGTGCTTGGACCGATTCTATTTACCCTGTACATGCTTCCTTTGGGCGACGTTATCAGAAAACACCGCATAAACTTCCATTGTTATGCAGACGATACTCAACTGTATCTATCGATCAAGCCAGAAGACACCAACCAACTTGTTAGACTTCAGGATTGTCTTGGAGACATCAAAACTTGGATGACCTGCAACTTCCTGATGTTAAACTCGGAAAAAACAGAAGTTATCATGATAGGCCCAGAGCGCCTTCGAAGTCAGCTGTCACGTGATACAGTCTCAATGGATGGAATTGCTCTGGTATCCAACAGCACCGTCAGAAATCTTGGAGTTCTCTTCGACCAGGATATGTCCTTCAACTCTCATATAAAGAAGACTTCAAGGACTGCCTTTTTTCATCTACGTAATATATCGAAAATCAGGAACTTCCTGTCTCAAAGTGATGCAGAAAAACTAGTTCATGCATTTGTTACTTCTAGACTGGATTACTGTAATTCTTTTATCAGGCTGCTCTTGTAAATCGCTTAAACCTCTCCAGCTGATTCAGAATGCTGCAGCACGTGTATTAACAAGAACTAAGAAATGGGATCATATAACTCCTGTATTAACTTATTTGCACTGGCTTCCTGTTAAATCAAGAATAGAATTTAAGGTACTTCTCCTCACCTACATAGCTGATAGCTGATTTTGCAGCTAGGAAATGCAGGCGCGTGCCTCTGTAGGGCCTTTGACAACTGATGGTAGTGAAAATGTTTGTAATATAGTTCTATCGGATAGCAGAATGGTCTCTTTTATAGAGATGGTAAATAAATTCTACTGTGCAGTTTGTAAAATTTGCACTTTATTATTATTTGCACTTGTGTATAATATTTACTAAGAAATGTGCACATTGCTTACACGGTTATATACTTGAATACTTTCTGCGTTTACAATGTTCAGTTCCAAATCTGTGTTTAGTAAATGTGGTGGTATTTGGTATTTATAATTGTATCTTTTATATTTTTATATTTTTTTCTTTTAATGTTTGTTTATGTAAATTATTTATGTTTAGAAGTTATTTGGGGAATAAAGAGAACCTAACTAAGAAATTCTGAATGGTTGTTATTCCTTTGGTGGTGGTTGGTTGGAGGGGGCACCACTAAGCATTTGTGCTTAGGGCACCGAAATGGCTAGCGCCGGCCCTGTATTGAGGAATGTGTCCTAGCTGTAAAAACTGTAACTCTTGATTTCGATTTGCGCAGCAAGCAAAGCCTTCAGTCCGAGTCTGTCCCCCGGGGGTCTACCCGGGTACGGATCGTTAAACCTTACCTGGCTCTCCGGTGACTGCCGCGCCCGCCCTCCGAACACCACCGCGGTGAGTAAAGCCAGCGCTCCGGTGAGCAGCAGCAGCGCGAGGCCGAGCAGCCGCGCCATGCGGCGGTGTCGCGTCTCGTTCCGGAGCAGGAGTTGGACCAACGCGTCCCGGTGCAGTCCCAGTTCTCCTCCGTCCTCCATGCAGGCGGTGTCCCTGTGACAGATCAGCCACGTGCTTTCATCTCTATTTATGAGCGCGGGCGTCGCCCACGTCAAAACCAATGCATCCGCAAAGAGTCTTTTCCCGAGTTTGACTCAGATGAAACCCAAACACGAACTTCCTCTTTTGAGGTTATCATTCCGAAGACGACGGGATTATGGTGAGCACTCCTTGTCCGCCCCCGCAACCCGTTTCCTGTCAGGTGGAGCCCCATCCACGCACACACATGCACACGCCTCATAAAGATTAAAGGCACGTCTCCACACATGATATTGGATATCTACAGTTCAATGGCTAAGGGACAAAAGGAGGCCACGTTGATGGAAGGAAAAGTTTCAGCCTACAGCGGGCTTTTAACACCGTGAAAGTGAAAAAATGATGTGGCAGGCAATGATGCCTCTAATCTGAACACCTTTTTCAGTAACAAGTAATCTAACGCGTTAGTTTGTCCAAACCAGTAATCAGATTAAAGTTACTCGTCCAAGTCACTGTGCGTTACTACTTTGTCATTGATAGTAAAATACATATTTGATTTCTTGCATCTCTGGGAGTGAAGCCACGTAGATGCGACAATTAAGTCACGTTTTCAGCATGAGGGTCCCGTCACGTGTTCACACATAGACCTACCAGGCAGCCACAAAAACTAAAAATAGAATAATACCAATGTACAGTTATGATTGTATTCAATGTAATGTAATCTACCGAAATGCATTCATGTAATACTTGATAACACTACAAATGATATTGACAGAGAGGCCTCCAACAGTGAGCTACTTTGAACTCACCAGGAGACTACTGCCAGGGGGCGTGGTCACCATTCCCAGGGGGCGTGGTCACTACTCCCAGGGAGCGTGGACACTGACTTTCACACCTTTACTGATCGGTATAAATACTTGTAGGCAGCCATTGTTCTCAGTTTCGCTGGTTGTAGACAACAGCATGTTCTAGGGATGGTCGTGAGATGGTCCTGTGGCCTGTTGGTTGCGGAGACCAGCGACTCCTCAGCTGAGATGTTCTTTTTAGCACAACACCTTTTCTTTTATTATAATATTTATAATTATAATACTTTTAATAAAGTGATTTTAACTGTTTATTCCAAGATGTCTCCCGTCCGTCCGGAGTTTCTTCATTATTTGAACAGAACAGAACCCAGGACCTACTGCATCAGGGTCTGACCATGGGTCCAAGGACATCCTGATACCTACTGGCAGTCGGACGTTCTCTAGCCTGTGGAGGTCTGCCTCCCCAGACTATCCGGTCATGCTGAACCGTGTTGCGGGCAGCTTGCCTTCTCCTTTGCTTCTCCAGACCTTTTCACGTCTATCACCGGAGCTCAGGGTGAACCTGCTCTTCTCTGTGAGAACCACAGGGCGCCACTGGTGGACGTGCAGATTCTGGTGTTCTATAGCAAATGCCATTGGAGCTCCACGGTGCTGAGCACTGAGCACACTACAGGACGCGTGTACATGCAAAATCAGTCCAGTGTTGGGGGTTGTCTTATTGTTGCGCCTCTAGTGCACAGGTTATTAATTCCACTAATGCAGCTAAACCTCTGGTACTTACCTGACTATCATTATCAGAGAAGTGCAACTGAATTCATCGCATACTCCGATGAACGATTGTTCCTTTACTATTTTTAAGCAGTGTATATAAGTTCTGTGAATTGTGCTTTACCTGATATATGTATGTGTGTGTATATATATATATATATCATATAAAATGTGGCAATAATTTACATTAAAAGGTTTGCGAGGGAGGAACCATTTTATTTGTGAGTTGACCTCTGATTTGGGGGTATTATTTACATCCTGCAGCTGCGTACATGTTTACTGAGAAAAAGAAATCAATACAAAAGCTGTGGGCTGACTGCAGAATCACACCTTGGAGAGTGAAAGGCGGGGGCTTGTTGGGTGGCAGTGTACACATAGTATCCCACCTGTACAATAATAGTGCGACTATTCACATTCATCTGTACAATAACCATATTTACAGTGATCACATTAGGGAAAGAGCCAGTACCTGAGGAGTTTGTTTCTATAATTAGCTTCACTCATATCTATGTTAAAAGGAAGTGCACCTATCCAATGGTAGCTTAGACAACACAGAAAACACCATGTGACCTGTGTCCAGGATCAGCTGTGACACTTTGAACTCGCCTCCGGATACACGCTTTCTTTAACTATTTGTTGAGTCGCAAAGATTAGATCCCAAGGTGATTATGGTGTTTTATGTGAGTCACTCCGGTGCAGTAGTGCTAGGTGGTGACTTTTTTGAACGGCAGTTGCATCAAAAACAAACACTCCTCATAAAAACTCGTGAGTGAGTTGGCACGCTTTGACAAAAGACAGGAAGCTATAAACAAAAGATGAGGTCAATCAAATGCTTTGTCAGCCCCCTTAATCTTCCCCTACAATTCTCTCCCAAACACACCAAACTATACATGGAAACATATTGGGCAATTCAAATTACCATTGGACAGCACATAAGATCAAACACCATAAATAAAAACACCATACATGTGCAGCATTTCTCCCAAGAATGCAACGTCAACCAATAAATAAGAATGGAATAAAAATGCATTAAATAACAATCATTGTCTCAGTTTTGGATTACTGTTCAGGTGACCCAGTTATAACTTAAACAGTCGAGAGTCCATTTTTTAAAAATATCTCAAAATGCTCGGCTCCTGTAAGTCCTCTAACCAGTGTCGGGATTAGGTCGATGACCTCACTGGTGTGCACACTCTCTGCAGCCACAACCCCACCCAACACGGTTCTTCTCTGGACCCTTTTCACTGATCATCCATCCCACGCAAAATCATATCAAAGAGGGAAAACGTTGGTAGTGGAAACTGCATCTCTTTTCCACATCATTGATCCAATCAGCTAGATTGCACTGTGCTGGGAAGAGCCGCAGACCAGCAGGATAACGACAAGCAGGCAGACATGAAGGAGATTTGGATTTGGTTCTTTCCATCAGCTGTGTGTCAGCGGTAAAGTTCGGGGGTGGATGGGGCGCTAAGCCTTGTAGCAGTTGCCCTGCGTGGTGAGCGCCAGCTGGCCGTTGGGCGCCACCTCATTGGCTTCGTCCTCCAGCAGGCCCGACACGTCGGCGTTGGGGATGCTGTCGTGGTAGCTGCTGAAGCTGATGTTGTCCTCTTTCAGTTCAATGGTCCAGAAGGGGGCGTTGAGTTTGCGGTTCTGGTACTCCCGGTAGGTGTACACGCCTCCGACGAAACCCAGCAGCACCAGCACCACCAGTATGATGACGGCCAGAATGATGATGTTGAACTGAGTCCAGGAGACCTCCGTCAGGGCGGCTGTGGTGTTGTCGGTGGGGCTGCTCGGGCTGCTCAACAGCGCCTGGGTGGTGGCAGCAGTGCTCAGCGCCGTGCTGGCGTTGGAGGCTGTGGTGGAGGTCAAAGTGGTGGCTGTCGTGGGCGGGGACAATGTACTCAAAGTGGCCGTCTCCGATGTGGTCGTGTGTGCTGGTGTGGGCAGAAGCCGAGGTGCTGAGGAGAGAAAAAGCAGTCGTCATGGTTTTATTTCATCATCCTCACAGACCAATGGGAGGAACAGGTAGCATAATGCTGCTTCAAGAAGGCTGCTTACTAGTAACTAGTGACACCATGTGGCAAAAGGACACAACTACCCCTTGGTGGAGACACACCTTCCCTTTCCTATTAAGAGGTTTTATGAAGCTACATATGATTGATCTTCATAAGTAAGTAATGTGTACAACTGTCCTCACTACAACTTAGTGATTCAAAAGCCCAACCCCGGATAAGTGGTTGAAGATGAGATGATGAATAATACAAAGTGCCTCACAAAAAAACTGAGTTTTTTTAGAATTCAACAGAGATGAAAGAGATGAACTAAAACATTTCCGTAAAAATAATCTATAAATGTGAGTGTGCAGGTGGTTTGGAAGATCCTTTTAACCTGACACCTGACCCAGCAGATCTGACCCGGAGGGGAGTGTTTTAAGGCAGCCATGCAACTTAAACACATACCTGAATCCTATTTACAATGTACAAGCTGGTGATTGTCTAGTTTGAAAGCACAGTTAGTGTTTATGATTCTGTTTACTTGGTGAGCTACAGGAACTAGTGATGTCACAACGACCAAAAGGTGTAATCATCGTTCTATTGCCTCATCACACACTACGCAGTGTGAGAAAGGTGGTGAGGACACGATGCTGTTGCTTCGTACAGCAGCACAGTACATCAGTTGTGAGTCCAAACCTAATATACAACCCTTCATACTGGTTGTACCTAACTCACTGCCACACAGCTACACATGGGACCGTGTTCATTGTATTAGTTCTTATTTAATACTATTTCAGTCTTAGTGAAGGTGCTCTTAACCCATTTCACAAAGTCTTATAATTAGTTTATTACTTGACCATCTGATGGGAGTCTTGCTTCTTTACAACCGAGGGATTGTAGTCTGTGTCCGACAACAGTTAGAACATGAAGGTCTTCAGGTAGTTCTTCTTGCTCTCAGAGAAAAAGGATGTGTGCAGTGGAGACATTTTGTAATGATGACATAATTTAGTCTTACTTGGGCGGGTGCAGTTGTGGGCTTGTGCGTCCCCCACGAAGCCCGGAGCACAGTGCTGGCACTGGGGGCCGCTGGTGTTGTTGATGCATCGGAGACACTGGCCAGTGTCGGGGTGACAGACCTGGGGGGGGCCCTGAGGGTCGGCGTTCCCGTTGCAGTCACATGGTACACATACCCCAGATGCTTTGTAGAAGCCGGCGCTGCACTGGTCACACAGCAGGCCGCTGTACCGGGGGAGGCACTGGTCACATGCTGGGGAGCCACTGGGATCTGCACAGGAACAAGGGGACACACATGAGACCGGACCAGCATACAAGAGACCAGACCAGAACACACCAGACCAGACCACGTGAGACCGGACCAGCACACATGAGAACAGACCTGAACACACCAGATCAGACCACAAGAGACCCGACCAGCACACACCAGACTTCATGAGACCAGACCTGCACACACCAGACCAGACCACATGAGACCAGACCAGCACACACTAGACCAGACCAGCACACACCAGACCATAACACATGAGACCAGACCAGCGCACATTAGATACCAGACCAGAACACAAGAGACCAGACCAGAACACACCAGACCAGATGATACCAGACCCGCACACACCAGACCAGACCACATGAGACCAGACCAGCACAAATTAGACCAGACCAGCACACGTGATACCAGACCACATGAGCATGTCTGCTGACCAAACTGATGGATGTACTGAAAACACTTTCCCGAGCCAAACCCAACATTAAACATGACAATAAAAACATAAGTTAAAAGTATAGGACTAAAGAACTAATAATAATAACAGCACCTGATACAACAACAAAAGTCCTTCAAAGTTAAGTAGACTGAAATAGTTGATTTAATAAATGTGTCTAATTTTGCCATTTCGTTTCCTTTTGAATTAGGCAGTGACAGATGCATCAGCTCCTACTGCACCACCAGGTGGCCCAGTGTGAGCGCCTTCTTCTGACCAGCTCATGTCCGTCCCTGGCTCACCCCATGCCACTGGAGCAACGTAAATACAGATACCATAGCTATTGTGATCAACTTTAGCCTCATACCCTGTGATCATGTGCACTTTGACATCATATTGGATTTAAAAGTGGATTGCCTGTTTGTTCTGTCCCAGTGTAAATGTGTTTCATTATGTGTTGTGGTCATAATGTATTTTTTACTCTGTCCTCATGTCTGGAGCATCTTCCCACTCCTTTTCCTGAGTGGGAAGATAAAGTTGATCGGAGCGCTCTGACAAGGACCAAGGGGGCTGATCTAAAACATTCTAAAAAGGTTTGATTTGAAGGTGTACACCTTCGTGTGTTAGGTCCATGTCCAATGGGGAAAATGAAGTTATCATCCAGAATAGAGATGCCCTTCTCCCCAGTTATGTCCTCCAGCTCCTCCTGGGGGATCTCAAGCCAGATGGGACCTCTAATCCCTCTTGATCATGTTTTGGGTCATCCCTCCACACGATGGCATTCTTGGCGCCCTGAACACTTCAAGTACTTCCTGTTCATGCAAGGAGGCGGATGGATGTTTTTGAGGACTAGAGCTCTCACAGGAGAGCTGCTAGACTTTTGAAGGCCTTTGCATCAAGCTCAAAACAAGACACTGACTTGGATCAGGCCAACCAAAACCCTCCCCCTCCCCCCTTTGATTCTTATTTAACCCAGTTGCTAGTCTTCATTTTAAACACCTCTGCACACCAATGCTCCCAGTGATGAATGATTTACAGGTGGCATGGCCTAGATGCTGGTCTCTATCTACTGTGGTCATGTGCCTGCGTCGGGCTGTGGGGTCAAAGGCAGCCGGCCCTCTGGGTTATAAAACCAGGAGGAAACATGAGGTCCAGATGACCTTACCTGTCCACCATCACCCTCTACCTTTCTGGCTACGTAGCCACGGTAATACACTTAGAGAGTGAAAGACCAATTAAAACGGGAATACAAATATTTGATGAACCTGAGGCTGAACGGAATGAGTCCAGCCGTCCCAGGGAACTGAGTAAAGCTCATACATGGATGATTTAATATGTGTGACCCACATTCTGAACCGGTGCAATGCTCTGTTCCACCTCACCGTGTGTCTTATTTAATTACTGCAACAGACCCCATCAGCACATTCAGAAAGCATCTCTCCTCAATTCAATTCATTTTATCTTGTATAGCCCAAAATCGCAAATTACAAATTAGCCTCAGAGGGCTTTACAGTCTGTACACATGCAACATCCTCTGTCCCAAAACCCTCACATCGGCACAGGAAAAACTCCCCAAAATATGAAAAACCCTTCAATGGGGAAAAAAGGGAAGAAACCTTAGTGAGAACGTCAGAGGAGGGATCCCTCTCCCGGGATGGACAGACTGCAATGGATGTCATGTGTACAGAATTCAACAATGTAAAAGATGTACAATACATTCAATTTCTCTAACAGAAATGATACAAGTAATTGCAAGTAGCAGAACAAGTGTACGGCAGGACCACTGCAGGGACAACCCTCATCAGATAGAACCACCATCCACAGAGGCTTCTGTGGGGAGGGAGAGCAGAAATATGTTGGTTTATGATGACAGGAATATGAATCATATTTAAAGTAAATAAAGGCAGGAGTCAGGACCAGGGTCCAGACAGAGCTACGATCCACGGAGACCTGCTAGGCGAGAAAGCACAAAAAACTCCCAGAAAGAAGCTGAATTAGTGATGTACATTAATAACACATGGATTATTGTGGAAGGAGAGAGTGAGAGAGGAGCTCGGTGTGTCCTAAGAAGTCCCCCCGACAGTCTAGGCCTAGGGTTCGCGCGGTCCAGGCTAACCTGAGCCAGCCCTAACTATAAAAGGTACCAAAGAGGTAAATCTTAAGCTTTATCTTAAATGAGCTGACCGAATCAGCTCCTGGACTGAAAGTTCTATAAAAGAGGACTTTTTAAAACTCTAAAAAAAAACTGTAACAAGCTCTTTAAGATAAGACGGTGCCTCACCAGCAAGTGCCTTATAGGTGAGGAGAAGTACCTTAAATGCTATTATTGATTTAACAGGGAGCCAGTGCAGAGAAGTTAATACAGGAGTTATATGATCCCATTTCTTAGTTCTTGTTAATACACGTGCTGCAGCATTCTGAATCAACTGGAGAGGTTTAAGCAATTTACAAGAGCACCCTGATTAAAATGAATTACAGTAATCCAGTCTAGAAGTAACAAATGCATGAACTAGTTTTTCTGCATCACTTTGAGACAGGAAGTTCCTGATTTTTGATATATTACATAGATGAAAAAGGCAGTCCTTGAAGTCTTCTTTATATGAGAGTTGAAGGACATATCCTGGTCGAAGAGAACTCCAAGATTTCTGACGGTGCTGTTGGATACCAGAGCAATTCCATCCATAGAGACTGTATCACGTGACATTGAAGGCGCTCTGGGCCTATCATGATAACTTTGGTTTTTTTCCGAGTTTAGCATCAGGAAGTTGCAGGTCATCCAAGTTTTGATGTCTACAAGACAATCCTGAAGTCTAACAAGCTGGTTGGTATCTTCTGGCTTGATCGATAGATACAGTTGAGTATCGTCTGCGTAACAATGGAAGTTTATGCAGTGTTTTCTGATAACGTCGCCCAAAGGAAGCATTTACAGGGTAAAAAAAATCGGTCCAAGCACAGAACCGTGTGGGACTCCGTGACCAACATTGGTGGTCCTTGATGATTCACCGTTCAAACACAAACTGGGATTGATCCGATAAATAGGATTTAAACCAGCTGAGTGCAGTTCGCAATAACCGTTCAAGTTTCCGCAGTTTGCTTTAAGTTCCGGGTTTGAGGGTTATACCAAGGAGCGAACTTCCTTCATGTTGCCATTTGAGGGGGGCAACAGCACCATTCTCAAAGAGCCTGTGGCAGTATCGATTTGTGACGAACTGAAGTTTAAAGCTGTGAAGCAATGATCATCTTGGCATTTGACAAACATCTCCTATGAAGCCTCCTTCAGAGCCCAGCAGCTCAGTGGACATGATTCATGTTTCTGCTCCACAGTGTTACTGTCTGAACAGAGGCCCTGATGCTGCCCACCCCCTCCCTCCCCTCGTTCTGTTGCTGCCTGACTGCCACTGAAACGGCCAGCTGTGCCCACGCTGTCCCAGCTCAGCCTTGTTTTGTCGCCTGGCTGGTTCCCTCGCTGCATGACCTCCACTGAGGCCCCCCCGGCAGGAGCCAACTTAACCTGCCCACCTAAGTGCATTCATACATGTTGCCATGCAGGCGGCTGCCAATGGCAGGTCGTCACGTCAGCACATGGACGTGCTGTTAATGATTGGTCTGGAAAGAGGAAAGGCAGTGAAGTCACTGATGCAATGGTAGTGTGCACAAAGGGTTTCCGGAGCAGTTTGAAGTGGATAAGCCGTGACCTGAGCCACTGTTTCACGGTGTGATGGTTGAATCAAACCCCCAGAAGGCGGATGATCAGCAATAATCATCATCTGCGTCAACTGGTTTTCAGCTGAATCTGAAGTGGGATCTAGAGATGAAACACCATTGGATGTGTTACCTCACCTAGTTGTAAATTGGATATTGCTGAGTTTCAGACTAGTTTGGACATAAGAGGAAAATTAAGGCAATCATTTTGGCCTCTTTTAACAGACCAAACAAAGAATCAAAAACTGTTTTTTGTGAGATCACCATTTGGTAAAAGTTGCATGAGATTATTTGTATATATTTTTGATTATTTACAGACACATCTTTAACCTCTATTTACCTCTACATAGAATGAATAATAGGAATGAGCAGTGGCTTTTTTTTACAGGAGCAATCAGAAAGCCTAATGAACTTAACTTTACATGAACTAGATTACTTGATAACTGGGTTACCGTTGGGGGGTATAGAAATAGTGGAGGGAGCACAGCGGCAATAAATAGTCAAATAATAACGACTTTTGTATTTCCTAACCACGTTTACAGAACCTGGATGTTCATGGGGTCCAGGAAAATCAAGAATTCATGGGGGATTTTAAAAAGACAACCACAGGGCTCAGAGAATCGGACAGTAGTGGATGGATGTGGGTGTGTGTGGCTGAGTGGAGAGCAGGGTCACATAGTCACAGGATCGGTCAATCCCCGGTTTTCCAGTCCATGTCAGTTTGGGCAAGAGGCTGAGCCCCAAATACCTCCCGTAGCTGTGACTACGGTGTGCGAAGGTTACTATGTTAGCATTAACAAAACGTTAATTCACTTTTGTATTATCGCAGTAACAAACAGCTGTCGTTTTTACAAACACCGTTTCCTATTTATAGTGTTTCAGCTCGGATTTCTCAGGCCTCCAACAGGTTCCAGGTGCATTCTGGGCGCAGGTGTTGTGGTAATAAAGTGTGGTATTCAATGTGCGAGGTTATAAAACAAACACACACAGGCTTGGGGTTGTAATGTCTTATCTAGTAAAGATACGAGTGGAGTTCTTTGTTTTAAACGTTGCAGCGTAGTGTGTAGAAGCACTCAGTGATGTGTGCACAGGGGGCTCTAGTGGCCCCCATGATACTCCTGTCCTTGGGAAACAGTATCCATACAACCAACGCAGAGAGTGCATTTGTTGTGTAGTGAACTGTGCACTCCGATGGCTTTGTGTTCCCTGTGTGTGTGGGTTGGTCCCTCTGAACCAATGAGATAACCCGGCACATGTGACAGGACCTCTGTGGTGTCTGACCACTGTCATGAACGTTATCTAACAGGAAGCCCACAATGTTTACCAGTGTGTGGATGGAAAGGGGAAGCGCTCTATAAATAAAATGTATTATTCTTCGTTATTATGGCCACAAGCACTCAACACGCAAGTAACCTCCTAATAAGAAAATCCACCTACTCTCTTATGTAAATTGCTCTTTCAAAGTATTGCAACCCTTTTTAGCGTTGCAATACTTTGAAAGAGCATGACATCATGGCAACCTTTCTAGTTCCCACATCAACAACATGTCATTGTAACCACCAGTAGTTTCCTACCTGTCTCGCTATTAAATAAAGAGGGGGCTCCTTTTGGTGGGTCAATCATTCTAAACAAGTGACACGCGCCCTTTACAAAATGGGCTCATGAATCGATCAAAGTTGTTTGTAGATGCTTTGGAAACCTTTGGGGGTACTGAGAAGTGAGAGAAAATCCAAAGCTGTGTTTAAATGCTGAGGACGCAAAATGTTGACCTTCTGTCTGCTGCTTCTTGCTGATATTGGGCAAAGGAGGGTGGCCAGGCTCTGACGGGGGCCGACACACAGAGACACAACATTCACTGCTCATTTAAGAGGAAGCAAGCAGCAAACTGTAACAAATCAACCTGACACTGCAGAGCTCCCATCCTGTAAACTTCCCCCAATCACTGTAGAGAAAGAAGTATGTACTATGTGATAACCAGGAAACAGGAGAACACAGAGGGAACCCAGGGTTACAGAGGAGGACCAGACCCCGGCCCCTCCAGCTCAGAGGCCACGTGTCCTCAGGTGGTTTACTCAGGCACCGCAGTTAGTGACAGTGTGTGAGGGGAGGGGGGGTGGTGACACTGACCGCTGTGACAGGGCCCGGTGGAGGTGGCGGTGGAGCAGGGACACGGTGCGCAGGCCTGGGTCGGGGGGGCCCCGGGGCTGCGGTAGAATCCAGGCTTACACTCCTCACAGTTGGCTCCCTGGGTGTTGCCTTCACAGTTCAGACACACTCCTGCATACAACAAAAGCAACATGGTTAATGGACATTTCCATCTGCACACGACACAAAGGACAAGTGGGTTATATAACTCTTGATCCCTCCACAGTGTGGCTTTTGTGTAGTTTTTGTCTTTGTGTGGCAAACAGCTTTTAGGGATATTTTGATTCTTTCCTCTGAATTTGACTACTTCATAACAGAAACATAACATGTTGAATTGTTCTTATCAAATTACAAGCTCCGTTGACCTCAGCCTAGTGAATCGCTACACGTTGTGATACAGGACACAGGAGAAGTGCATCACCACAGCAGTCCAGAGAAAGAGGCCAAATCCAATGATGTCATTTCAGATACTAATGTAACGGAGGGGACAACATCAGATTTCTTTCATCAGAGAACCAAAGAAGAGATTTACTTCAGTCAGAAACAAAAGAGATTTTATATATATATATATATTCATTGTTATACTGAATTGTTTGAATAAGATGTCCTTATTATGTTAAACTGCTGGAATACATGTTAAATATTTAACTGCAAAGTAATAATGTGTGTTTGATACCTTTTTGCATTGAATCATACTGGGATGTTTACCTGGCCCTAACACCAGCTGCCAACTAATTCTCTAGCTGTTACTTCCCTTCACCTCGACCTGTTTACCATGGAGGCATGTGAGGTAAAGTGAAGGGAGAAATGGTCATTTTGGATGACCCATTCCTTTATACTCACCCTGACATCAAGAACCCTGCAGACGGCCCACTTATCGGTTCAGCTATGACCCATTCAAAATACACCTGGTCTCTAAGTGCCACTTGAGCTGGTTGTTATTTGATGGACTTGTGTGATTTTTGCAATGTTTGGGTAATACCCACAAGGCTGAGTGCACCTAATGGAAGTCCCTCGGACTACACAAAGAGATGAGAAGTAACACACAGAAGTATGCTGCTGCTCATGTACCAAGTACGAAGATTAATGAACCAGCTTTAGCTTGAAGTTCATTTTGATCAGAATCATGGTTCAGAAAAAGTGTTCATAAAAAAAGTCAGTTGATACAACAGGTCAGTGTGGGGACAAATATTCTCTGTGCTGTCTGAAATGACAGGTCCTTGTCATGTTTGTCTACGGCCCACAGTGCTTGGGACCCTGGGCCATTTGCATTTGCACTTGCACAATGTTTGTTTTTGTGTAGGTGGGGAAGGCAGGGGTCAGTCTCCAAAGGTCGCTGTTAAAGCTGAGCTGCAGTGTCACACCCCCCCCCCCCCCCCCCCCACCACAACTTGAGGCAATGTGTATGTTGTTGCTTTTATTTATTAACTGATTATTAACACACATTCTGAGAAAAGCAGTGAGCCTGTTAAACAACAAGGGGCACTCACCGGACTGCGGGTGGCAGTAGTTGGTGTGGTTCTGACACTGGCAGGGCCGGCAGCCGGTGCTGCTAAAGTGGTGGAAACCCGGGTGGCATTCGTCACACTTAGGTCCGTACACTCCCGTCTTGCACACACATATCCCCGAGCTGAAAGAAGAGAAGCCACGAGAAGATGAGAAAATACCAGTTCAGCCATCTGAATGCACACTGTACTTCCTGTTTCACCCGTCAACAGAGAACTCTGCTGCAGGGATGCAGAATGTGGGGAACACCTTGCATCCTTTGTACCAACATGTGTTGAATCCTTATTAGGTCTTTTATATCAAAATACGCCTACTACCTACAGCATTTTATCCCAAACAGAAGGCTGTAAATGCATCAGTCTCTCCACAATGCATACGCAATATTCACTCATCCCACTTGTGACAATGTAAGTGAGCAATCAGTGGAATTGCTCCTGCAGCTGACTGACATGGAAACTAACCGTCTGTCCCCCCGTCACATTAAAGCGGCAGGAAAGAAGCTGCTCCAGTGATTTTAATTAGCAGCTCCACTGATTTACACACACTAACAGGGGGGGGGGGTCTTTGTGTCAGTCATTCATGTATTTGTGTTAGTCTTCAGCTAGTCGTCTGATCGGTTACCATAGAAACTAAACAGCATTTTGGCTCAGATACATTGTGACCATATGGGGCCAGAGCCACTTGCTCTACCAATTGTTCCGCTCTTGATTTGTATATATTTAGGTGTTTCTGTTGCGTGTAGATGAGGGGTTTGTGCTCATTGAGAACCACCTGGCACACATTCTGTTCACTCACTTTGTTCCCCCGTGGCGCTCTGATCTGAAGGGAATCTCCAAGGAAAAGTACGGCACTAAGTCAAGCCTGCTCCGCCCTAAACCCAGACAATGGACTCAGAACATGATGGGAGGACAATAACTTCCAAACGATTGAAGCTAATCAAGACTGACAGGGAAACCACTTGCCATGAGCGTGTGTGTGGGTCCACATACAATCCAGGCTTTGTTAAACAACTGCGCTTAATGCAAATGAAGAGGCCCACGGAGATGCTTAGTGGGGCGTGGGACTGCTGGGGGGTCAACAGTCCTCTTTCTTCAGCATCAACAATAACAAATACACACTTGCAGCGTCGTGACCCGAATGCAATGCAGTCAGTCACTGTCCAACTGTCACAGAGACAGTGGATGGAGGCAGACTGCACAGTGTGGACTGTGGGAGGAACCAGGAGAACCAAGACAGAACCCTGGCCCCTCTGGGCTACCATTCCTAACACTGTAGGATGCCTTTTAGATATGTTCGTTCCCCATAGCAGCTTTTGTTCATGCCTTTATTCGCTGTACATTAGTAAAGACGGAGGCTGTCACTTTCAACACGTGTGTCATCCAATATGAAGGCCATAAACCCAGCAGCTCCACTGTTGTTAATCTCATGTTCATTTGTTCCCGCTGGGAGAGGATTGGTTGATACCATTTCACTGTGATTTCACTTGATTGGCCCAGCCGTTGTGCATCAGATGTGTTAAATAGGTCAGTATTACATGGGCCACGAAGCTTAACCCCATTCTGAGGCTACAACACGCGTCACATCACAGCACACCGCCTGCAACAAGGGAAGTCATCCCAGGTTCCATTCCCAAGGGGAAAATGCTTGGCATAAATACAAGAAGAACATGGAGCAGGTTTGGTGGTCCCTCCCCGACCGCAGCAGGACACATGCACAGACACGCACACAATGTTGTCAGGCCACATTCCAAGTGGTGTAGTCAACAGGGGCATGTTTTCTAGTTTGCTCACCACCATTATATGGTGAAGGATTGATGAGTGGAGCCGACTGTGCAGGTCACAAGTTCAAAACGTAGATTGAGAAATGAAGAAATCCAGGGTTTGGGGAAATGCTTTTTTTAACATCTTAGCCCGAGTCAGAGGTTTTCGATTATATTATGTCGACTTTTTAAAGCAGCGTTGAAATATACAATTATACATGAAAAGAATCTGGTCAGTTTGATCCCATTCATCATCATTGAGAGCCTTGTTGATTTAACTTCTCCAACAATTTCAAACCTGTCTGATTTAGATGTTGTATCTTGCCTGCAAGCATTCATTTTAGAGTCAGCTGGGTTTGGTTGAGAGTTGATTTTCGACTAATCTATTATAATCTGTTATAAAGACCAACAGTCTTTGCTTGTTGGTCATCATATGTGTTCTTTCAAATTGGCCTTACAGTTCACTCTATTTTACATGGTTCAGTTGTGTTTAGCTCCCACCTGATGACCTCAAGGCTTCCACAAACCACGAGTGACGTCACGAGGACAAGGTCCTCTTGAAGTGAGAGGGAAAGCCTCTAACGCGCCACCTTAACTGAGAGGCCTTTAATCAAAGTGCACTGCGTCTCACACAGATGGGGCACTGAGGCTCAGACTGCAGGTCCCCTCAGAGAGGCCCTCTGTCCAGTCTGGCACGTGGGCCCCTTCCTCAAATGCATGAATGAAAACGGCTCCAGTTGCTGTACGGTTTAGCTTTGAACTGCAGGGCAGTACACATATTAGACATCAAATTAGACATCAAACAGACACTGTCAGTCAAAATACATTAATGGCAATGATGCCTCCACTGCAGTGACACATGATGCAGAGGCGGAAACATCTGCACCCAAAATCAATATTTCATTACAGACCGTGACGCCTTCCATAGTATATTGTGACAAGCAATGCCTTGCAGGCAAAGCCCACTGGAGCTGACCCAAATACAGTGCTGCCACACATGATTTCTATAAGCTCCATTGTCAAATAGAGACTGGACCAAACATCACACCCAGAAGGGTTGTTTTAGAACAATGGAAGAAGGCGGTTAGATTTCATTCAAATGAATAACACTGATGAATTAACATATCTGTAAATATGGGAAGGATATAGGAAAGATTTTAACAATGGATTTCTAGAAAGTGTTAATAGAGCTCAGTTCAAAACTCTTAACACTGCAATAGCTGAGGCCACTGCTAGGAGCTAACCGTGCTAACAGCGCTACCATGCCAACAAGAACAACAGTGCATACAGAGCCACCAGTGAAGACCTGAGGCTCGTCATCAGGTCTTCACTGCTCCATTAAGAGCAGAGCAGTGGCAAGGAGCTAGCCAGACGGGCACGCTCACGTGCACTAACATGCACTCCAACGTTAACAAAGCAGGGAGAAACTGATAACACAAAGAGGGAGAGAGCTCCACATTACTGCACTACTGTATATTCGAACAAAGATGACAGTTCTTGCAATAATCTAAACATTACTTCATTATTATTCCTATGAGGCTTGACATTAAGGCTTCATACACTGGTAAAGCCTCCCCCCTCACAGCTTTGAACTTCATGCACTATTGTTTCATCAGTTATAAATCGATTTTTTTTCCAAGTGTATTTCCCATATCGTCATAACTGCTAACTAGTTATTTCTAACTTTACTCGATCCTCATTATATTTTTCCGAAGAATACTTTAGCAACAAATCAGACTTGTGGAATGCCAAAAAAGAATAACCTAATACAAGTGGTTGCTACTCCTAAAACACCTTTTCTTTGTCCATACCCAAGAGAAAGCCTGATAGTGTTCATGCTCTGACTTCTGATTGGTTAGCAGTGTTCTCACAGATGCATTTTGGGTGCAGGTGATTGATAGTCGAGCAAACAACGCACACAAAAAGTCTAAAAACCTCCTAACGTCTTTTCCTACCCACTATTCCTTGACTTCTGTGGAAAACGTCACAGGGTCAAGGAAAGATGGTTAGGAGAGTTCATGAGGAGTTAGGAAAAGACTTGACTCCACTACCACTAAGCTATGTAGTTATGATGGATGGGAGACACATGTTAGGGACGCTGCAAAATATTGCCGCCGCAAGGAATTGTGGGAAGGAATTAGCTCTTTTTCATTTTGAAAATGAATTCAATGAACTTAGAGAATCATGTGTTGCACATTGTGATGTTTGCTCAGGTATCTAAGCGTGCACCTGCTTCTATGTGAGCCGATCAACGGCCCTGACATCACAACTGGGTGTAAAGGACAAACCATGACGGCATACCGGCTTAGTCAGCTGTTCCCTGAGAACGCTTAGAATGGATGTTTATCCTGTGCCATGAATTACAGGTGCAGCTGAAGGCCTCACACTGTGCAGCCTGCGTACGTTCGGCTAGAATGAAATTCTATGACTCACAATAGCTCTGATTCTGTAACAGTGTCAAACTAATCTTAAGCAAACTTACCACAACCAAAATATTGATTTTCCATCAGCTTAAAGGCAAAAGCCAAGCGGACCTTCTACCAGACTTCAGTACAAGACATCACTCGCACCTCTACGTGCACCTGGTCCCGAAAAGCTGCACCTGGTTGTCTCCATGCTATTGGGTCATTGGTTCCATTTTCACCGTCATAGCATCGATAGCATTGCAATGTGACCGGCTCAATCTCGGCTGGACAGCTCATTACTTAATGGGAAAGATGGGGGGGGGGGGGGGGTTGGAAAGCTGGCTAATCTCTGTGTAACTCACGGTGATAAGCTCCTGAAATGGCTGCACTAGGCTAGCTGGGTTAGCATTAGCCAGGCTGGGCTCAGACTGTCTGAGAAGGACTGTGTGAAAGCTGGCTGCACCTTCACCTACATCCTACGCATTGAGCTCCACCCACAGCTCCTCAGGCTTCGTCAACATGGAACAGGACCTATTAGCACTGACCTTATGTAAACTATACGCTGATGTCTGCTTTCTAGAGCATGACAACACAAATCCTCCACACATTGGACATTGAGTGCAGCATTTGAAAGCTGCTGCACTCCTTTTCATGGTTAAGTGCAGAAAGTACAGAACAAACTGCATGAAGCGTCACATGAGCTCTGCTTACTCCTCGGAATTCCAGGAGTAAGCCGGGTCTGAGGTTAATTTAGCTTCCTTCAAGGAAGCTTGCTCCATTCGGCAGGGCCACGGTGTTATGATAAACATAATGTCTGAGCCCCGGAACTTCATGAGCTAACAAACACATGTTCACAGCAGACAGTCTTGGACGTGAAAGACAGTCCTTCTCTAAGAAGACTGATCAGCCTTTGGGAGCATAATCCACTGCACATACAGCGAGATACCTGAAAATATTCAGTAATGCTCAAAATAAATCTCAACATTGTGACAAACAGGATTTGTTTAGATCACCGTGACACGGTTTTTCCCACGCTCTGCAGAGTGCAGTGTGGGCCGTCTTATCTGCTGAAGGATAGCTGAACAGTCTAGTGTTGTCCTGGCATGCACCGTCATTCATTCTAATCCAAGAGCTGCTTTTAATGCAAACCAAGTCCACGTTCAACCAGTGTCTTGGGTCAGCAGCAAGAATCCAGTAAAACACTTATTGGAACTTCATAGCATCACATATGTCAAACTCGTGGATGACTTTGCTATTGTGAGGATTACAAGTCCCCACACATGCGCGGCCGCTTTACTTTTTTTATATGAAGGATTCGTTTTGTACAGCATCCCCCCGTCCCTCGGCAGCCGGACCGTCCGCGTCACCCCTCCCTATGATTTGAATGGTCTGGCCTGCTTTCGAATCAAAGTGGGTGGGACACTCCCGATTTACATCAAGACTTGGCAACCCGACTAACTGGTTTCCTTTCCTCCATCTTATCACATGATTTATGAATAATGCGTAAAGGACCCACATGCAGCTACTGGCCCAATTAGAGCAGGTGGAATAGCAGGTCCTTCCAGTACTGGGTGCTCTCACATCAGTGTCTCAAAATAAAAAAGGCTTTTCCTTCACAGACCAGACATATTTCCACTCTCATTCGTGGGAGGTTAGTCCATATGCCTGGATGTTTTTGATTTAGCGTTAGGAAGAAATAGTATTGATTATTATTATTACCACACTAAGTCTATGTTAGTACACAGGTACAGTGTGACTTGAGCTTTGATTTTCAATTCAGGCAAAATAATGCAATATTCACTCTGCTTTCAGCTGGGTTTTTGTCCCCACCGTATCTCTCGTATCACCTTGTCTCATTCAAATATAAACTCATCTACTTTCCAGCCAAACACAGAACACATAAACAGGGCGTCATGGCTCTGCCTCAGTCTGACCTGTCACACAGGAGGTTCACTGCGCCGGAGGAGTCGCAGGCGCAGGGCAGGCAGCCGCTGGTGCCGTTGGTGAAGTGTTCTTCCTCACAGTCCTCACACTGAAGGCCGCTGTAGCCCGAAATGCAGGAACACTGACCGGTACTCAGGTCACAATCGTCCGGGTCCAGAATCCCCTCACCGCCACTGCTGCAGTTACAAAGAGCCTCTGCTGGATGGATGGGGGAGGGAGGGGGGGTCAGAGTGCAAGAAAGACAACAAGAAATGAGAAACGTCACATCATGAGACGTGCTAGCAGAGGTAGTCAGAACAACACGTCATCAGAGTCTACTCTGCTTCTTTTAGCATGATCAGTGTATTTATCTGTACGCACTTTATATGCACTCATATTTTCTCTTTTCTATTAATTACATTACATGTCATTTGCTGAGGCTTTTATCCAAAGCGACTTAATGCACAATAAGTGCATTTTCACATAGAGATACAAACTCAGAAGAACAAGTAACAAGAAAGGAAAATTTTCATCAAAATGAGTAGTTTCAAAACATGTTATAGATAAGTGTCATTATAAGTACAATTTAAGTGCTACAATTTGTTAGTGCTACGGTTTGCTAGTGTTTTAGTCAAGGTAGAGTCTAAAGTGGTGTGTTCGGCAGAAGATGTAGAGGCTATGGAAGTAAATCTGTGCCATCGGGGGTTGAAATAAAAAGTTGATTGAATTTCTAGCACTGAATATTTATGCATTGAAATTATGTACCTGAATGTTTTTCAACAATAAAACACCGCAAAAAAATTCAACCTAAAAAAAAAAAATGTTGAAATATTCGAAATGGAGGCTACAATATTCAACCCCAAAAAATTCAACCTTGGCACACCAACATCCGGGACACTAAGGAAGAGCAATCGATTCTAGATTCAAGATCAGGAGCGTGCGTCAAGCTAAAGGAGCGAGCACCCAAAACACCTTCGGCTTCAGATTGTATCCATGTCCAATAATAACGGGACTTTAACTCTTCTTCATGCCATCAGTGTGGCAACGTATGAAGAAATACATAAAAGAACATATAATGCTCACCCTGAACCAAAACGTTTGCTTGCCACTGACGATATACAACTCTATTAAAATTTACAAATCGACTAAAATCCCTTAAGATCGGTTGGCCGAGTGTGTAGCACAGCCGCTCTGTGGCACAACGTTATTTTGCGCGACACGGTTCGAATCCCGGTTGTGGCGGACTTTTAATAAATGTTCTTTTATGTATTTCTTCATACGTGGCAGTGACGTAGTGCTCACTTATACAATCGTAATCGCTGCAATGGATATGGGATGCATTTTTGAACATTTTCAGAACAATATGTTTGCAAATGTGTGACGACTCAAGTGACGGAGGCAGACAACACCTGCCTGCCGGGGGAAAACAAACACGCACCGGTAGTCAAACCAGTGTGCTCATGTGCCTCTTCAAGCGCGTTCCTGGATTCAAAACTCCGCCAATCACTCCTAACAGCTTGTCCAAGGATCTCAGCATTATTAAATGAATTCAAAACTAGAAGAAGAGGCGTATTGTGAGCGGCTGTACGCTCTCGTTTAACTTCCGCTTAGTTCATGTCCAACACAGTCTGTTAATGTACAAATGTCAGCTGTCTATTACGGAATCTTACAGAAACAAACCACACTGATGACATGAAGAAGAGTTAAAGCCCCGTTATTATTGGACATGTTTACAATCCAAAGCCGAAGGTGTTTTGGGTGCTCGCTCCTTTTGCTTGACGCACGCTCCTGATCTTGAATCTAGAATCGATTGCTCTTCCTTAGTGTCCCGGATGTTGGTGTGCCAAGGTTGAATTTTTTGCGGTTGAATATTGTAGCCTCCATTTCGAATATTTCAACTTTTTTTTTTTTAGGTTGAATTTTTTTGCGGTGTTTTAATGTTGAAAAACATTCAGGTACATAATTTCAATGCATAAATATTCAGTGCTAGAAATTCAATCAACTTTTTATTTCAACCCCCGATGGCACAGATTTACTTCCATAAGAGGCTCTCTGCAGTCCTGATGTCACCAGAGAGCTCATTCCACCATCTGGGAGCCAGGACAGCAAGAGTCTATTCTTTGCATTCTATCTCAGTCATTTATTATTTTAGAATTTATTTTTTGGGGAGGGACGGTGCACATCAATAAAATAATACATGTAAAGTGATACACTGTGTTTGAAAATGGAATAGTCCTTATACTTCTCTAAGACAAACACAAGGGGTTTCAGTTCAATTCAGGCTAGTTCCATAATGACCAAAAATATAGCAATATAGCTATATATATATATATATATATATATATATATATATATATATATAGAGCGGAGTGCAGACACAGTAACACTAGAGTTACCACTATGGGCTCGGCCCACTCGGTCTGCATGTATCATGGGCCCCTGGGAGCAGCCTCGTACAAAGTGGGAGTTGCTAATTCACTTTCCTTGACCTTATTTATGTGAGCAATCAATTGCAATTCACCATGAGCCTGAGCCTCTTTAGTAGATGAATAAAGGAGACATATCATGCTCATTGTTATTCATACTATTATATTACACTACTAACAGTTGTTTGAATTTAACTGCATCGGCCTTTGTGTGAACTGAGCAGTCATAGAGCCTGTCTCTTTAAGACCCCCTCCCAGTTCAGCCCAGTCTGATCCGATTGGTCATGGGGGGAATATTGCGCCTGTAATGAAATGAGGCTGCAGGTGACCCAAGAAGGACAGCCAGGTGTCCCAGGTTCACTGACCCAGGCAGTTCAGAACACACGTAATGTCACGGTTTCCTCTTCGATGCTTACGCATTAATTCACCTCAAACAAAGATGGTGAACGGAGCAGAGTTATACATGGAGGAGTTTGTACAGGTCAAACAGGCTCAATTATATATATTAGATATGTATAGCCCAAACTCAGGGGTTTACAATCTGAAAAACTAGGACCCTCAGATCAGCACCGGAACCCCCCCCCCCTTCACCTAAAAAACCCCACTGTTTAACGGTGAGAAGACAAAGGCGCCCTCAAAGAACCCGAGGATCCAATGACAGACACATGGATGACCCTGTAGAGTAGAGCTGCCCATCTATTATTCATCCCATGTCAGGTTAGGTGTGGCCAGTGTTGACTGAACGCCACACTGTCTCCTCCGTGTCCTCCCAGTCCGACCAGAGAGACACACTGGTAAATAGAGGCCTGTTGTGTGCACACCGACAGCACACCGAACCTCAGCCAGCGAGCGACGAGGAGCTATGGACGGCTGAATGTTAGCGTCCCCGTCCCGGCCGGCATCCCCTCGGATTAATCTCCTCAACCTGGGGTGGGGGGGGGCATGATTATGTGGGCCTGTGGAGTAGCCTGTCACGCCCCTCGTTCTCTGAGGACCGGTTGGCCCTGATCACGCCTCAGACTGTGAGGGAATGCATATGAATTGCGTATCAGGTGGGGGGGTGTTCAGCTGGATGTGGATTGGACCGGACCTGTGTGTAGTGGAGAGACAAGGGGGGGAAACTGAGCTCACCTCTCTCCGATCTACTTGCCTGCCGCAGCGCTATGGAAGCTGTTGAGAACAAGTCACGTCTCCAGACCGATGCACGGCCGAGCGGACAGAACCACAGCGGAGAAGGAGACAATCGCTCTACTCAAAATGTTGCTTTGGGCACCAAAGCACATTATGGGCTTCCAGTAAGTGGAGAGCGATGTTAAAGGAAGGAGAGCAGGTAAGGACACATCCCGTGTCGGCCCTGCCAGAGAATGTGTGCTGGAGCTGGGCGAGGTGTTTCACAGCGTACGGCCTCCACACCAGAGCAACGCAGCGGCCTGAGCTTCCTGAAGATGCTTTCAATGAGCTACGGCGAGGCACGTGCGGTCTCACACAAGGGTTGGGATTATATTTTCCCTTTGGGGTCCAATGAAACGCTAATAAATAAGACTGAGAGATCTATGAAGGGAACGGACTAACACGCCGCCATTTCATTGCAGGACATGTGTGACGCAAAACAGTAACTTGCTAATGTAAATTAAATCTGTTCACAAGCATTAAAATGTGGACTGAACCCCTGGATATGTTTAACCACTGTGGGCCGGGAGCGTCTGGATGCAGCATGGAGATCAGTGAGAACCCTGCTTCTCCCTCTTCAACATTACAACCAGTGATTTATGATCACAGCACACCAAACCTAATCCTCCTCCAATCACTGGATTAATGCCGACAGGAAGGTAGTGCACAGTGGGGAGAACAAAGGGTCATTGGGCTACAATATCAAATATAACACTCTATGGTTTATTCATATTCATCAAGTTAAAAATACAACAAAATTGATTTTGCAAACAATATGTGGCCCATGCCCTTTGTACATTGCACAAGGTGCAACTTCAAAATAGAACTGAAATAGGCTTTGAACTTCATTAAAACCATCTGTGATGGCACAGAAAGCAATATTTAACCATTGCCAAAACATGCCTGTTTGGTTTGTTACATCTTAATATCAGACCGATTTTACTCTTATGCATCTTAATATTTGAAGAGGACCCTTATCCAACGGACGCAAACAAATATGCAAGAATGAACAGGCTCCTGATAGCAAGTGGGAACAACATGGCTTCAGAAGCCGTCCCCATCCATCACAGAAGCATCTTGCACCCGCAGGAGAAAACAACACATCCCAATGGAGACCCTGATGAGGGAGGTGTGAGAGGGGGTGGGGTGGGGGGTCCTCTGGCAGCGCTCCTTCACGGCTTGGCTTGCCTGGCCATTTTGGGTGAAGGGCCTTGTTGTGGGTGCCATGCAAACAACAATAGAGGAGGGGGAGCAGCTATTTGAGCAGCTTCCTCCAGCTCCCTGTCAGTGTCCAACGCTGCATCCCTGTCAGTGTCCAACGCTGCATCCCTGTCAGTGTCCAACTGACTAGACTGACTAACAACAACAACGGGATGCGCCCCCTCACAACCCCCCTGCCCTATCCATGCCCACTGGAATATGTGGCATAATACAAGTCCTCTGGAACACGAGGCTACCCACAAGGACCGGTGGCGCATTTCTGCGGTTCTGGTTTGTTGCTTTCCGGGTGGTTCGGAGAACACATCGTGTGATCTGATGCCTCTGCTGAATTCTGGCTCATTTCGGTATTTCTCTGCGTCAACCCCCCCCCCCCCCCCTGCTCTACATCAGACACGGATGACTCCTTCACAGACTCCTACCCTGAACACTAACGTGCTAGAAATACATACAGGCCATCAGTTAATGACAGGACCGGTTATTACACAAGAGATGAGTGGTCCGGTGGATGTTGGATCGGGAGGCCGCGTCACTCACCTTGACTGTTCTCTACCGAGGTAACAGATGCGCCGATGGGATCTGCTGCCCAGGCGTCGTTGGCCGTGCGCTGGGACACCATGGACCCCATGGTCTGCAGCATTTTCTCCGGGGAGAAAAGTGACGTTTGTGCATCGGTGGATCTTTTGCGGGCGCTGGTTAATCTGGTTATTTGCCCCCTGACGGATGCAATAATTCCGGGCTCGGGGGCGGCGGTAGTGGTGAAAGCGGAGGTGGCGCTCGGGTCCGTGGTTGCAGCTTTAGTCGCAGGGCTAGTGGTGGTGGTGCTCGGGCCGGGGGAAACAATAGCAGGCGGCGGTGTGAGGTCGGTTAGAGGCCCGGGAGCGGGTTCGCGGAATGTGCGAGGCGTGTCGGCGTGGAAGGTCTCCCGGGCGTCGGAGGCTGAGCCGGGCTTCCCGGAGACAGGCAACGCATCGTAAGGACTGATGCGCGGAGCCGCTTCAGAAAATCCAATATATACATACAAAATAAATATGAGAGCCGAGGATGTGTACATCATTAAGGACGTTAGCCTCATATTTACTTTCAGCTCTCCATGTAACCCCCAGCAGCGGTCTCTGTCAGACCTCTCCCTCAATGGACGCGTACTCCACCATTGATGTCGCCGGCGGCGTACGCTGCTGTGTGCTGCCCTATGAACCACAGTCAACACTTCCCCTGCTCTGCAACCTACCGTAAATCGCAGGAGAGTGACGTACTGCTAAGCCAATGGGAGGCCTGGAACCATCGGCTGCCCGTTCGTTCAGTGAGGACTGCGTGATCTTTGTCTGGGAGCGCATGTAGCCTACAACACATTATCTGCACATCACATTATATAGTGCCGAGTATATAATTAGAGTAATTTACGTCAGCTCAGATTTATCTGGGATCTAACAGGTTCCAGGTGTTTACACAGGTGCATTCTGGGTGCAGATGTTTTGATAATACAGTGTGGTATTTCAATAGCATAGATTAGAAAATCGCACACACACAGGCTTTTAGTATTGAATGTCTTATATGAAATAGATAAGAGTATGGAGTTTAGACTCTACACTCTTACTAATTAACAACAGTCATACAAACAGCTCTTTTGTATTTTTGGTCTTGGAGATATAGGTATATAGAAGTTTTTTGCAAATAGTTTGTTTTAAAATGTCAAAGTGTAAAGCAGATCCAGGGCTTGGGGTGTAGCATACCTGTTCAAAACATAAGCTAGCTATATTAATATTATAATTTTGTAAACTTTAATAGTACAGGTTTCAAATAACCCCAGTTTGCTTTTTGCTTCTACCCGCAAAGTGAGATATATTGTATATACATATTTTATTTGTTTGTTGTTAATTTCGTACTGCTTGAAATGTGCAAATAAATAAATAAAATAAATAGATGACTTAGTTTATTGGGCCCTCTTGTGGTCATACGATACATTTTCATCTCCGTTAAACGCCGTTCATTTTCAATAGAAGTGTAGCCACTTTCTTTATTTTAATCAGCAATATAATTACTTCACTATCTACTGTTTTCCTGTCTTCTAAATCCTATCTGATTATACAGTGTTCTAGGCTGCCGTCGACGTCACACACAAGTTGTCATAATAAACACCTCTAGGAACTCTCAGTAAGCTAGGTTAATGATAACCGTCAGGCTGACACCCTCTCAAAGTACATCCTTCACTATGATACTTCTGCAACAGACGTTCTATTGTTAATAAATGGGGAAGAAATAGCACATGGGTTGGGGTGGTTATATCTTTAATCAGTGAATGGTGCTGAACTTGCAGCTTGGCGTAATAAAAAAGTCTCCTACGTTGTGCTTGTGAATACAGACGGTAGGTGGCAGTAGGGGGACACTCGCTCAATTGTTGCAGGAAGTTGCGCATGACGGCTAGCTAGGCACCATGGCGCCTCTGGATTTGGATAAATACGCAGAGATTGCAAAACAGTGCAAATACCTCCCAGAAAATGACCTCAAGGTAAACGTGAATTCAAAGAAATGTTTCTAATGAAGACATGTGGCAAGCTCAACACGCCGTGTTGACGCTGATGGTGTAAATAACTCACCTGAGGCTAGCTAGCTCGTAACGTTAGCTAACTTAGCTGGTAACATTAGCTAACGTTAGCTAACCTAAGCTAACAGGTATTTATTTTTGTCACAACGTAAATAACTGTCAGCTATGGCTAGCTAGCACGTAACCTTAGCTAACTTAGCTGGTAGCTTAGGTTAGGTAAGCTAATGTTAACAGGTATTTACGCTGTCACAACGTAAATAACTGTCCGATTAGGCTGGATAGCTAGCTAGTGACGTTAGCCTTCTGCCTTCGTCTCTTGACCGCGAAGTCAAACCCCTTCTAGTGATAAGTTCAGTTTAGCAACGACAGGTAAACGCGACATCAACTAACGTTAGAAAACGAGATGCTATCGAAGCCGAGATGAGAGGGACGTCCCCCGTTGTCTCATCCCCAGTGAGCTGGGGGGTGGTCACCAGGTGATCGAGTGTAATTTACTTTTATTTTGTATAACACAAAATGACATATTACTAATTTGTCTCAGAAGGCTTTACACTTTGTACACATGCGACATCCTCTGTCCCTAAACCCTCACATGGGAAACCCTCCAAATGACCGTCCTCTAACTCTGAATGCTTGTGTTACTGTGTTGAATCCATCGTCAGCCAAAAGCATTTGGTGATATCCGGACGAGCTCGTAAAAGTCACCGTAATTCTCACTGTCTGAGTGAACACTTGGGGTCCCTGGCCTGTCAGTACACCTGCATTGACCTTTTTCAAAGGTATTAATTGCCTGGGCCCACATTGTATTGATAGAATATTACCTATTATCAAATGCTGACTCCTGTGTTTTTATCTATACAGAGGTTATGTGACTATGTGTGTGACCTTCTGCTGGAGGAGTCGAATGTCCAGCCCGTGTCCACCCCTGTGACAGTCTGTGGGGACATACATGGACAGGTATAAAAATAAAAACATTGTCTCTTCAGCCTGCAGTTTCCATAACATGTGTCTGCAATGTAGTATCTTACAATGACTTCTCTCTCTCTCTCTCTCTCTCTCTCTCTCTCTCTCTCTCTCTCTCTCTCTCTCTCTCTGTCTGTGCCTTAGTTTTATGACCTTTGTGAACTTTTCCGAACTGGCGGCCAGGTTCCTGACACAAATTACATATTCATGGTCTGTACATTAACTTGTTTGCACTACTTTATTCATTCTATTCACCTGATATTTTGACAGTGTTTTAATAATGTTCCATTTGCAGGGAGACTTTGTTGACCGAGGGTATTACAGCCTTGAGACATTCACCTACCTGCTGGTGCTGAAAGCCAAATGGCCTGACCGCATCACGCTTCTTCGTGGAAACCACGAGAGCCGACAGATCACCCAGGTTTACGGCTTTTATGGTGAGATTTGATTAATCATTCAATGATGACTACATTTTCACTGACCTCCTTCTCTGGACTAACACCACTCCGTTGAGTCTGAAATAAGTGAGTGCCCGTTTGTCTTGCAGATGAGTGCCAAACCAAGTATGGGAACGCAAATGCCTGGCGTTATTGTACCAAAGTGTTCGATATGCTAACTGTAGCAGCTGTAAGTACTCAAGTTCTACTGGGCTTTGTGTTCATTTGTTGTCATCTCAAAACCAAGATGGAGGAGGTGACCTTCTAAATGACATTTCTTTGTCCTTTAAAAGCCTACATTTAGGCTGATATTCAGTTATTAGCGAGCAGAGAGATGCTGAACTGACCTATCTGTCCATATTTCTTTCCTCCGTTAGAGTTGTTTTGTTGGTACATATGTTGCACAACAATCCAATGCTTTTATTTCATATAGTTGTACAGTCTGTAACCATGGTAATTGATTCATGGGTTTTATATGACGTCCTAATTCTAACGTTTTGTGTGGTCAGCTGATGGACGAGCAGATACTGTGTGTCCATGGGGGCCTCTCCCCAGACATAAAAACCCTAGATCAAATCCGAACCATTGAGAGGAACCAGGAGATCCCCCACAAAGGAGCGTTTTGTGATCTGGTGTGGTCGGACCCTGAGGACGTGGACACGTGGGCCATCAGCCCCAGAGGAGCTGGCTGGCTCTTTGGTGCAAAGGTGACCAACGAGGTAGGCTGCTTCGACTACACAGAGGACACACTGAGTGGACCACATAGATACCCGTGTTGCTCTATAATTTACAATAAAGACCTATACAAATGATCCAGGCAATATGACTGTGCTTCTGAAATGTTAAATGTCATATATATATTGACGTGCAAGAGCACTTTTACCAACACACATGTCTTCAAAAAACACTGATCAATGAATGGGACACTGCATGAAGGTAAAAGGGGCACGTTAATTTATTTTATTTGATGTAGATATTAGTCTTTTTTTTTTTTTTTTTCTTCATTGATATAAATTTAGCGCATTACAACAAGCTGTTACCAATGACAACAGCTATGTGGCAACTAGCAAAGTTACTACATGTATCGTCCATTACAATACAGATACTAATATTACTTTATGCTTCTGATAATATTTATGTCACAATTAGGGTTTCCAACCGTCCCGTATTACCCGGGACATCCCGAATTATGGGCAATTTTGTTTTGTCCCATCCGGGACGGCTCCAGTCCCGATTTCCAATCACAGCCTCCAAAGTCAATGACTTAGCCCGCAGCCAGCGAAAGTGTCCCTGATTTGGGGCTGGGAGAGTTGGCAACCCTAGTCACAATACATGCATTTAAAAGCAGCATGTCAAAAATATGCACAGCCTTTCTGCACCGAGTCTATGGAGCAGAGCAGGATATATTGTCAACATGTGGTTGAAATGCACTTATCGTAAGTCACTTTGGATAAAAGCGTCAGCTAAATGTAATGTAATTTAGATGTAGGACCCTGGCCAGGGCTGGCTGATGCTGCGCTATGATTGGCTATGTTTGAGGGTGGGACTTATGAAAGTGTCAATTGATTGTCACTGTCTTCAAGGGTCTCTAAAGACAATTACGTGATTCTCACTGGCTGTTAACTTTTCAACATTTCTCGCCTCTCCATGATTTTTTTCTTTTGCAGTTTGTCCATATAAACAACCTGAAGCTGATCTGCAGGGCGCATCAACTTGTCCACGAAGGCTTCAAGTTCATGTTTGATGAGAAGCTGGTCACGGTGTGGTCGGCTCCCAACTACTGCTATCGCTGCGGCAACATTGCCTCCATTATGGTCTTCAAAGACGCTAACACAAGAGAGCCCAAGCTCTTCAGAGCAGTGCCTGACTCTGAGAGGGTCATTCCACCTCGAACCACCACTCCTTATTTCCTGTAAGAACCCGACCATCTGTTCAGTGCCGGGATGCAAACTGAGATCTCGGGATCCGATAGGAGCTTCGTCTTGTACAGTTAAAGAGTATTAACATTGCATTTCTTGGTGCAAACTATCAATTGTTATTTCCACTTCGGCATTTAATGTCGTTATTCTGCAGCTTTTGCCACAGTGAGATATTGCGGTAAAAGCTCCGCAGTGCCCTGCATTGTTGTAGAGAAAGTGACACACAAATGTTCATATTTATAAATCTGGATTTTACTTTATAGAGATTCCCTCTGCTCAGCAAATTGCAAGTGCAGTGTTATATATTTTTTGTTATGTATTAAACAATATCAAAACAATTTCATCCATTCTGACAAATGACAGGCAACATACAGGCACACTTACTGTTACAGTGGTATGAAAAAGTTTGGGCATCCCTGATCATTTTCAAGATTTTCCTTTATGTATCATTGGTTGTTTGGAACAGCATTTTGAAATATATCATACTATTTAAGTAATTATTGCACTTTCTGTAAATCCTATGAACTTCATTTCACTTGAATATCACAGTTTGTCTGCTATATGATATATTTAATTGAAATTGCTGTTCCGAACAACCAATGATGCATGGAAAATCTTGAAAATGATCAGGTGTCCCCAAACTTTTCCATACCACAGTATGTGATCTTAAAAAATTAACATGAGTTGATGTGTAAAATTTGACTATCGATCTGTTAGATATTTCCATAGTCTTAAGCCCGTGGAACCTACATTTTTCTGTGATTCACAGATTTTGTGTCTGTTTTATGATCAGTATTCTTTTCCTGTGTCCCCATAACGTTTTTAAATAAAGCAAATTCTTAAAATGTGAACATCATTACCGTGGTAACTGGGCAAGACCAACACCGTACTTCATATATAATCCATAACTTAAATTGAAACAAATGAAAAGTTTTGTGGCATTATTATTAGCTCATTACCCTTCAGAGACGTATGTTTACATTACATGTCATTTATCTAACGCTTGAGTGGGAGAGTTTTTTCCAGGGAAGAAAAGTAGTTCAGTCTTGTCAGGGTTGATCTTCAGGTGATGAGCGGACATCCACTGGGAGATGTCAGTCAGACATGCAGAGATCCGTGCCGCCACCGGAGTGTCCGAGTCGGGGAAGGAGAGAATTAGTTGGCAGTCGTCGGCATAGCTGTGATAGGAAAAACCATGCGAGCGAATGACTGAGCCAAGAGAGTTGGTGTAGATTGAGAAGAGGAGGGGACCCAGGACGGAGCCCTGATGACTTACAATAAGTGCATTTCCACATAGAGATACAAACTCAGAAGAACAAGTAACAAGAAAGTACAATTTTCATCAATAAGCAGTTTCAAAACATGTTACAGAAAAGGCCCAGGCCCCCTCTTGCCCCTGCCTAGACCCGGCCCTGCTTGTACATTTTACAATTGTTCCGGTGCCCGTACGTGACACAGGTACAGTGATAAAACACATAGTTATAAACAAATATGCAAGGCGCCGCACTCAGCCGCCCCGAAGACTCCACAAAAGACTCCTTAGTTGTCTTTGTTCTGCTTGTCTTCGTGCGGAGGGTCTTCGCTAACGCTTCACCTAGTCTCCTGTTAAATACTCCCTCGTTAGTGGAAGTCGGCTAAGGCTGCACTGATCACTCCCCCGTCGTTAGGAAACAACAGGTTGATTGCCCTCAGCCGATACTTGTCCAAATGCAATGTGACGAGCACTTTGACACCCTAATCAGTGGACAATAACAACTGGCAGTCAAGTTAGCTTAAAACAAGAAACGGTAACAGATAATGCAGTAGCAGTCAAGTTTCACTTAAAAACAGCAGAAGCAACAACAAGTTTAGCAGACTAGCTTGGTTAAAGAAAATATACTCAATCCGATTTCAAGTCTCCTGGAAGTCCGAAGATGCACACTGTTTAAATTAGATAATGGTTTATTGTCTGTATTATGGAGGAGAAAAAATATATATATTCATTCGCCTGCCCATCTGTAATTAGACTAAGAAGATTACTGAATTACATAATTACTGCCTCATGTCTGAATGCCTAACAGATATTGGTGCAATGTTACAGGGGCTTTGATCAGCACATTTTAATCAATTAAGTGGACATTTGTGGCAAATATGAAGAACTTCCCGCCAGATTCCTGAGATACAGATTTCTCAAGAACGATGTGGACAGACAACCTGGAAACATCTGTCACAGGCTTAAAAAGCCTAATTTTATTGAAGTTGGACCTGGAGCTCCTGAACATCAGCAGCGCCTTGATGGAAGTGTTTGTAGAAAGACCCTGCCAGAGCAAACCCAACAGGAGCCCTAATAAAAAAGCATGGAGATCGGTGCCAGCTGATTCATCTTTACGTTGACATTTATTTTGCTCTCTGTTCTTTGAAGGAGACTATGACAGCAGTTCAGTTATTTCACTTTTCCAGAAAGATACATCTTTTATTTATATTTGAGATTAAGAGAAACATTTTTTTACATTTTAAAAATGTAAGGAATATGGCAACACAACAAACCTGGCAAGAGAGGGCCACCCACCAAAACTCACGGACCAGGCAAGGAGGACATTAATCAGAGAGGTAACAAAGAGACCAAAGAAGCTGCAAAGCTCCACAACGGGGATTGGAGTTTCTGTCCATAGGACCATTTTAAGCCGTACACTCCACAAGGCTGAGCTTTACAGAAGAGTGGCCAGAAAAAAGCCATTGCTTAAAAAAAAAAATGACACATTTGGTGTTTGCCAAAAGACATGTGGGAGACTCCCCAAACATATGGAAGAAGGTACTCTATTCAGATGAGACTAAAATTGATCTTTTTGGCCATCAAGAAAAACGCTATGTCTGGCGCAAACCCAACACCTCTCATCACCCCGAGAACACCATCCCCACAGTGAAGCATGGTGGTGGCAGCAGCCTTCAGTTATCAAGCTCCTCTTTAGAGGAACCAGCTTCCACTTTCAGTCCGGGGGGGCAGACTCGGTCAGCTCATTTAAGATAAAGCTTAAAACATTCCTCTTTGATATTGCTTATAGTTAGGGCTGGCTCAGGTTAGTCTGGACCAGCCCTTAGTTAAGCTGCTCTAGGCTTAGACTGTCGGGGGACTTCTTAGGACACACCGAGCCCCTCTCTCACTCTCACTCTCTCCTTCCACAATAATCCATGTTTTATTAATGTACATCACTAATTAAGCTTCTTTCCGGGAGTTCTTTGTGCTTTCTCGCCTAGCAGGTCTCTGTAGATGGTGGTTCCGTCTGGACCCTGGTTCTGACTGCTGGCATGGCTCTGCTGACACCTGCTGCTGCCATCATCATTACTTTAAATATGATTCATATTACTGTCATCATAAACCAACATCTTTCTGCTCTCCCTCCCCACAGAAGCCTCTGTGGATGGTGGTTCGACCTGATGGTGGTTGTCCCTGCAGTGGTCCTGCCGTACACCTGTTCTGCTACTTGCAATTACTTGTATCATTTCTGAATGGAGGAGTTTTGCCTTGAAGAATGGGCAAAAATCCCAGTGGCTAGATGTGCCAAGCTTATAGATACATACCCCAAGAGGCTTGCAGCTGTAATTGCTGCAAAAGGTGGCTCTACAAAGTATTGATTTTGGGGGGGGGGGGGGAGAATAGTTATGCACGCTCAAGTATTCTGTTTGTTTCACAATAAAACATATTTTGCATATTCAAAGTGGTAGGCAGGTTGTGTAGATCAAATGATACAAACCCCTCAAAAATCAATTTTAATTCCAGGTTGTAAGGCAACAAAAAAAGAAAAACGCCAAGGGGGGTCAATACATTTGCAAGGCACTGTACTTGAATTAAATGTCCTATGGCATGGTCTTCCCATTTCATAAATTATATTATGTTAGATTTGCATTAATTCAGTTATCAGATGATTTCCAGCTCAGTTTAGTATCTATTATCACTCCCAGAATTGTAATCTCTGTGAAAATCAGGTAGATTTTTTAATAACCCTAACCAACTGAAATTCCTGTTATATTCTCCCCACAAGATGTATGCATAAAATATCTTTACAAAAAATTAAACGTATGATTTGCAAATCAAACCAATGTTTAGGTTTTGGCAACCTCCACATTTATCTTTTTTGCTCAAGATAATAAATAAGTGAGCATAACACTCAACCTTGTGGAGCTCGACAAGTAACCTCCACAGAGAATCTCGAACAGAGAAAAAACAACACAGCATGAAAACGTTTTTCAGTATGAGTTGGATTGTGCACACGCGTCTGGGTGTCAGAAGCTGCTATTATCGTTATTACCTGTAGGAGGCGCGTGTTGGACACGTTCCCAGATATACCCAATGAGCGGAGGCGCTGTCGTCACGTGTTCCGTCATCTGTGTCGGCTGATTACGTGTAGCTTGCCTACTAGCAGCACAGCTAGCAAGTCAAACCAGACAGCGCTAATGAGTGAGTTCGTATTGACTGTCACGACCATAGCTATCCACTGAGGGTACAGAGAAGAAAAGGTCAACGTACGGCCATTAAGATTATTTGGAAACGTCACGGACTGGTACTTTATCCAAGTTAACATGGTAAGAGAAAGGCGACGTCCGTGAACTAGTAAGCTAACGAGCTAACGTCGCCCTATGGTGGTAACGTTTACTCTCATTGTTATTGGAGAGCTAGCTGCTATCTGTCAGCCAAACCTGTCTGTGCATCGGTAGGAGGGGGGTCTGACAGAGGTTTTACTCTGCAGCAGTTGGTCATCTAACTTCTCCACACATCCGCAGAGAAACAACACATTCTGTTATAAACTCTAATTCTCCTCAGGGCAATTTGTAGCGATGAATGGCATTGTGATTCCATGATTCTAATGTATGTGTTTGTCCGACTACTCCCCCCCCCCCCCCCCCAGCAGTTGTGAACACAAACAATTAGTGAACCACGAGGATATTTCAGTCTGACATACACTGACTGTTATTCAGTGAGGTGTAATGTTTCCATCAGTAAAGGACTTACAGAGTGGCCCACACAGCACACAGACTAGATCACCACCACAGAGTTTTAGAATGTATCTCATTAAAATGCTACAATAGTCGGCTTGATCTTGTTTGTTGGTCTCATTACAACTATGTGACTGTAGCTGACCAGTAGCCAGAACATAAACATCTTGATAACTTCCTCCTTTCTTCATCAGCAGTAGCAGGATGTCGCCCGAACGGACCTGTTTGGAGCAGTACTGCCTGAGGACGCCGCTGAGTTTCACACCGGAGAACGAGGGGCCATAGACTCATGCATCCCTGGGAGGCCCTCAGTCCACACAAACTGCCAACTGCACTCAAAAAGACGCGCTGAAAGGAACGACATGTTTGCCAAGCTGAAAAAGAAGCTCGCAGAGGAGGCGGCCACAGCACCTCGGGGTGGCGTTCGTATACCACGCACCATCAGCAAGGAGTCCATCGCCTCCATGGGGGCGGACTCGGGGGATGACTTTGTAAGTACATTGTGAAATTCTCCCCAGTCACTAGCTTACTGTGAGAATGGGGTTATCCAGACTATCTGGTGCACACATTTAAGTTTTTTGCATTATTCTAAAATTCATTAATACAAAAGCAAAAAGCTCTTAGTTTTAATTTCAGTAGACATAGTGACTTGGAATTTGATACATTCTCTTGAGGTCAATAAATGTTGCAGTGGTGTGAACGGGGGAGAGAATGAGGAAAGCGTTGATGCTTCCACTCCTTCGGTCCAGACTTACTGGAAATAGAAGAACGATAGTGATCTAGGATCCTAGGTCTTTGACGTCAGTGCTCTGGGAGGAGCCGTGGCTTGCTTTGGGGTTTGTCACCAGTCAGGCAGCTCTAGGTACATGAGGGTTTGGGTGTGACTGACATCGGATTGTATTGCTTGTGTGTAGGCGGGACACTGTTGTGTTCAGACCAACCAGTCGAGCATGAAGTCCAGTTCATTCAATCCTCTTATCACACACTCACTGCTCACTGAGTCTGTGTTTTTTCTTTTTTTATTTGACCTGTTTCAGTCGGCACTAGCATGCAGTGATTTTTCAGGGTTTTGTTGATGTTGTCCCAAATGGTTATCATGACAAATGTTTTCTCATAGCTCCTAAAGGAAACCTCCAGAGGTGCTCTAAGCTAAATTATTTAGTGAAGTCACAGAGTAGCAACCCTGCCGGTGAGCATGGGGCATTGTGTTCCTGGTACAAAAAACACTAATGCCACTTCTAGACATTTCAGGCACTGCTAGTGATTTTCATTGTATCACATCGCACACATGACACATGAATTTCAATGTCATGTTTTTGAGAACTGTAGGTTCATGTGATGAAACTGCATCTCTCTAGTGACCAGCAGGGGAAACTCCTCTGGTCCCATAGAAGTCTATGAGTAAATGACTGTGTGTGTGTGTTTCTCTCCATGTCTTCAGGCCTCTGATGGCAGCAGCTCCAGGGACGACCTGCCTGCTCAGCTTCTCAGAAGGAATGACCTGATCCGGAAGCTGGAGGCCAAGCTCTCAGGTAGGACTGTCCGTCTGAGGTCCGGCTGCTTTTGCCTCTGACATTAAGGCGTACAGTGGTCTTGATATTGACAACAATCAATATTCCTTTGTGCCTCTTTTTTCTCTGTCACTCACACAATCAATTCCTGTAGTGAAGTTTATAGCTACCCTAACATTGAGCAATCATCCTCACAGGACCAGCTCCCTGAAGCACCCATCCATCTTTGCATCTATTGATCCGAGTTTTCTTTTATTAGGATAATGTCGTGGAATTCTTGAATGTTCAGTGTTTTATTCGATCATCATTTCTTGAAAACCAAGAGATAATAGACCCTGTTTAACAGATGCCTGATTAAAAAACATCTGGATCTAAAGTTGAAAAGGATGCCTGTGACATAGTAGTCATAGCAACCTTCTCTCCAAACATACTAAAGTGAGGGATGGACCCCCTGTCCTTATGTGACTTTGCACCCTTAGAAAAGGTCAAAGGTATTTTTAACCAGTATGCTTTTCTCAGATCAGAAAATCATCAATGGTTTGACCTCCCATTATTGCTCATGTTTTCCCTTTTGCTTTCTCCCTTTCCTTTTGTTCACCTTCTCCTCTGCCCCCCCCCCCCCCCCCTCCTTACCGTTGTCTGATGGTTCCTCCTCATCCTCCTTTGTGTGTTGGTGTGTGTGTCTGTGTGTGTGCACATGTGTACTGTTGACACTCCATCCCGTCACCCTACTTCCCAACACTAGACTATGCTGAGCAGCTGCGAATTATGCAGAAGACCAAGGAGAAGCTTGAAATTGCATTAGAAAAGCATCAGGATTGTACGTACCCTCCTCTCCTGCCGATCAGCTTCCTGTCTCTCACCTGTCTGTCTGCTGTAATAACGATTACATGGCGTGTCATGACTTCCTCCAATGAGAGTTTTTTCTTAATATCATAGTGCTTTGCTGCTCTTTTGAATCTAGAAATCCACCCTTGAGTCTCTGACGCCGTTAGTTTGTCAGCACATTGAGCCCAGAGCTATGTCTGCATCGTCTGCTACTGTGTGGGTATACTCCCAATCTGCCCTCAAAGTACTTTAATTAAGGGTTTCTCAGATGCCCCTTATAGCGCGGTTACTGCTCCTGAAGACGTGATTGGCCTGCTGCGTCCAGGGGCTTGTGTGTGATACGAGTATGGCTACTGCCAATGGCATAACCTCAAATATGAAAAATCATATATATTTGGTCAGTCAGAATAGGAATTATCACTTAATTAGCATGTCTTATAGTCCATGATGTCTGGAGATATTGCTCTTGAATCTTTGTATTTTTGGTTGCTATGAGCACCACAAGCTGGGGTTTGATTGAAGAGAAGGCAGACATTGTCATGGCTGATATCTCCCAAACAAGCACAGCCCACCAAAACAATGGAAATGGGTAGAGAGCACCAGAGGTGAGAGAAACATAATGTCTCTATTAAAAAGGTTTAGGTCATGATAGATTTACTGACTATTAAGGCTTATTCTCCAGCATCCACATTAATCCAGTCTTCAGTTTGTTGCTTCTCTGGTAAGCAGGTGTTGTGAGAACCAGGTGGAGCCTGATGGGTGGATTTCCTCTTACACAGATATGCAGAGCTAGCGTAACTGTTTTTTAGTTCTTATCACTTTCCGTGCATCGCTCGCGTGCTTTTGAGATGAACACGCGTCTTGATCTGACTCGCTACCCTTCACAGCTACTAACGGTGCCACTGTCTGTGCCATTTAATACTCCTGTCCTCTCTAGTTGCATACAAACCTCTGTATGATTTCCATCTTTCCCTTTTCCTCTGTCTCACTTTCACTACTCAGCATCCATAAAAAAACTTCAGGAGCAGAATGAGTGTCACCAGGCCAGCAGAGCCAAGATGGCAGAGGGGATGGCGTTAGCTCTGGAGAAGAAGGACCAGGTAGAGGCCGCTCAGTCTCACTACTGTACCGCCGGGATTTGAGGCTTGTTAACTCATTTCCTTCTTCCTTTGCCTGCAGGATTGGATGGAGAAGATGACTGGCGTGGAAAAGGTGAGTCTTTTAAATATCAAATATTCAGCTGTTGGTGGTGTTATTGAAGAGCTTAGAATGTGTTTTCTACACCTGAAATAAATCGTTTCCTCAAAGAAATGATTACACAGGCATTTTTTTTAAAACTGTTGCCAGAAGACCGGTATGATTTTCTGTTTCTTCTGGTGTGTCACTTTTCAATCTCATGAACATGCTGATAAACAGGGTTATTAACAATGAAGATGTTAATAAGATGGTTTCTTATTCATATTCCAACCAGAGCTGCTAATAGTTGAACGAACAGGATGAATTGTATGTTGTTTCTGTCAAGTCTAAAAGAAGTGATCTAATCCAATACGTGAGGTCAAATGATGTCTAATCAGAGACTGGTCGCTTTGAGGAGACCATGTGATTGTATTATAGTCCCGTCCAAAAAGCTCACTTAGCATCCCTCTAGGAAAGGGATGGAAATTAGCCAATTTACCCGGTGGTAAAGGATGGAGAACTTCAAAAAGAGTGCAAGCCAAAACCATGGGTTTGCCCGAGGAGTTTGGTAATACAATTGTGTATTGAAGTGCTTGTAGTAAACCTCTGAAAAGGATTCGTCTCCATCTGGATGCAGGCAAACCTGTGTCGTTTGGTCGTTGTGTGACAGTAGAAAGCAGGCCAAGCACAGGATTAAGGGGTGTATATAATACAACAGGTTGTGCAGTTGTGGTTTGTGTCGTAGTCACAGTGGTGTTGGCCACATTGGAGCAGGCTGGTTGGATGCAGGTGAACAGTCCGTGTTTGGAGCAGAATAAATGATGTTTAGGAATTAAACTGAAATCCAGAATGAGCTTGTAAACTGTGTATCTGTGAAATAATCGAGTGGTACAAGTAGTCTCCATAGTCCAGTCTCACACCTCAGGTTACTCATCCGAGGGCTTGGCCTGGACACTGGAACCGTTCTCTGACATGATGAAAACTCCAAGTATGTTGTGCCTGTGTCCGTCTCTGTCTTTTCAAAGCAAGTGGACAGTTGACCAGAGCTAAAGCACAACCACGTCATTAGTGTGTGAAAGCACACTTTGGGTTCTGGAGACCTGCTGACGTACTGAACGTGGTAAATTCATGTGTCCGTTCATGGTGTGACCGTCTTTGTTCAGGAGAAGGCTTCCCTGGCAGCCCGGGTAGAGGAGATGATGGAGCACAGCTTAGCACTCTTCCAGAAAAGGGATGACCGTGATGAACTGGAAGGCTTTCAGCAGCAGGAGATGGCTAAACTTAAACATATGGTGCGTACCGATGGACTGTGATGGTTGGATTTGCAGAATTAGTTACAATATATGGTTTTCTTACATCAATGAGTTATTTTTGGATGAAATGAAAGGTGGAGGGGGATCATTGAAAGAACTAGGCTTTGGAGTCTCGGGGTCTTTGAAGAGCACTTGGTTTGTCCAAAATGGGGTTTGATCTAACCTGGGTTCATTGTGGTTTAGTGCATGGCATGTTCTTGGAGTACTCTTTGTTTCCCATTCATCAGTTGCTGAAGAAGGAGGAAGAGCTGAGTTTGCGGGATCTGGAGCTCCAGCTGAAGGAAGCTGAAGTTCAGTCGGCAAAGCAAGGGCTGTTGGAGGCTAGGAAGAAACTCCAGACTCTGGAACAGCAGCATGAGGAGAGCTGCAGTCTCAACTCTGGGCTTGAGATAGAGCGGTGAGAACCAATGCTCCTTTTAAACATTTCTACTGATCTGGTGGGCGCAGCTATCAGAAACGCAATACTGTTCAAAAATTCCAACCGTACCCCCAGCAATTCCATTAAAGTTCAGTTTTGTTGAGCTGTGATGTCCTTGTGAGAACATCCGAAGACGACGTACGTGTCCCTGAATGTGTACAGAGAGGAGCTGCTGCTGCTCCGAGAAGAGGCAGACCAGAAGATCCGTGAGCTGCAGTCAGTCCTCCAGCAGGTCTCTGAAGACTTCCAGAAGGTCAGTCCTCAACACAAGCGGCTACAACTTGTTCTGTTCTTCAAGTGGCTTTGTAAAAAACCTTGTGTTTCAGTCACAGAGTGTGGTGTCCACGTTAGAGACGTCCTTCCAGGAGTTACAGACTGAGCATGACGCCCTGAAGTTGCATCAACAAAAGGTCAGAGTGTAATCCAACATTCTCCACATACCTAGGATGAGCCACTACAGCAGGGGTCCCCAAACTTGTTCCTGTGAGGGCCAGATAACTTTTCCCTTCTCTGGAGGGGGCCGGGGTCAGAAAAAGTGTGACGATGGATGTGCAGTGGGTGCCTAAATGTAAACATTTGTTTTCCAGAAAGCCACATATAACTAAATATTAATAATCCAGGATCTTCACAGAAAAAAAAGTCAGGAAAATAAATAATATCACTTAATGAAATAAATAATAACCAAATAATCTTCTGTGGGATCTTTACAGAAAAAAATGAAATAAATAATAACCGCCACCGCCTCTTGACCGATGAGAGCATTGAACAAATAATCGTTTGACCAATGCAGGTTAAATGTCCTGCATTCTGAATCAACCTTTTCTCCATTATTCCGTTTTATTTCACAGGGGCTAGTCTAGGATTTGCGTGGCCAGACTGAAAAAAAAAATCATAATGCCCCTCTGGTATTGTTCAGGGGGCCAAATGTGGAGGCGGGCCGTGTCCGGCCCGTGGGCCTTAGTTTGGGGACCACTGCACTACATTGTGAATGACTTTTCTTTCAGAAAATCAGGCGCTGATCTTTACACGTCTCTGCTGAGTGTGTTACATTTCATTACATGTCATTTAGCTGACGCTTTATCCAAACTTACATTAAATTATGACCCATGCATTTCATTTTGCCTGGGGAGCAATTAGGGCTCAGGGTCTTGCTCAGGGACACTTCCACACGGGATTTGAACTGCCAACCTTGCGGCTCGCAGCACATCACACTACTCCATGCACCACCATCGCGAGTCATGGTTATAACTTAACGACAATGAATAACCCGCAACAGAGTTTTGGGCCATAGCGCCCAGCCCTAGTTAGCTAAGATGTATGATGCGTTCAGAGCGTGCTAATGGACTATATTGTATTTGAACCGTCAGCAATCAACATTTATTATTCAAGGAAGGTAAATTCTCACGTCACTATTGCGCAGCAAAGTATTTCATCAGACTTTTGGTTTGAAGATTGACTAAAGAAAGATTCCCCTTGACATCATCAGGCCGCTGTGACAGAGGTGGACAAGGAGCGCTTGTTATCGGACCTTCAGAAGAAAGTGGCGTCTCTGGAGAGACGGCTCCAGGGGAACCTGAGCCAGGACGACCATCTACAGGAGCTTCTCCATGAGGTGAAGAAGATCTAGAGCAAGGCTCATGTTGTTTTTATCCATGTATGTTCATACCAAATCATGCATCCCATATCGATCAATGAAATGAATTAAATGAATTAAATGCAGGATGAAGTCAAAAGTTCTGTCTGGCATTGCTTACATTAATGTTTATGTTATGATGACATTTTATCACTGTGCTAATATGGTGCAACTGATAGTAACATATTGAGCATTTAAACTAATAGATAAGTTTATCTTCGGTGTGTTTCTTGATGATTATGTCCCTGTTCATAGGAAGAATATACCAAAGCACTTATTAATCAGTCCCGTTTTCCCCTTAAAGAAGTCCGGCTTGGAGCAAAGTCTGGAGGAGACCAGAGCAGAGCTGCTGCAGGTTCGGACCGACCACGCTGATACCGTCAGCTCTCTGGAGACTCAGGTAAGCCATCTGCCCCCATACCTATGGCAGAGCCACCAAATCTGCAAACCTTCCCTATTTTCATTTCCTGGACCCTGTCTTTCCAGGTTTTTAATAGATGCAACAATGAGTAAAATTGTACTTTACTGACTACATTATAGAAAGCATTGAGCGAGAAGGGGGGAGGGAGAGAGGGAGAGCTTGTGATGTTGGTGAACAGTATTTAGGGAGAGAGGCAAACAGGGGTGGGCTGGTTGTGCGTTGTACTATCAAATATTGTTGTGCACTTGAGTCACAAAGACATGGAAAAGTAACGTCCAAGCAAAGACTTGATATGAGTTTCCGCTGTGTTTCCTGTCTGATCTAGCTATCCAGAATGAGCTGCAGCATCACTGAGCTGCAGAACCTCCTCCGACACAAAGACGACTCGTCCAGAGCCTACAGAGACAGGACGGACAGACAGGTCAGCAATCGGACACGGTAACGCACACTGAAGTGGTCCCTTCCAGTGGCTTTAGACTGATGACAGCTGATAACAGTGAAACGTCAGTTTATTTATTCCAGCTGTGATGATAACTAGGATTTACTCCTTTTCTGTCTGGTTCCTCACCTTAATCCTGAATCTATTGGTTTCTGATGAGTGGCTGAGGATTTTGCTCACAGCGTGAGGTGAGGTCACTCTATCGTACTGTACTGCTTTATTTTTCAGATAGCTAATTTGGAGCAGAATGTCCAAGAGAGTGATGAGAGGCTGAAGAGTGCAGAGCGCCAGGTCACAGAGAAACAGCAGCATGTGGATGAACTGGTGAGCAGCACAGACACGTACAGCTTGCCCCCCCAAGGGTGGAATATGAGGGGGGACTGTGGATACTGTTTAAGTACGGCATAGAGGTATGGTGTAAAAAAACAAATTCTATAAAGTAAATGATTTAAATTACAGATGTCGTATTGTGATTGCTCAACAAAAGTACAACTCCAGTTAAATTAGTCCTCTCATATAATAGTGTCATATTAGCAATGACACTGTTGCAGTTACAGTTTTTCTTTTAACATGATCATTTGTATCCATAAACACAGTTTGTGTCCATTTTGAAGAATTATTGTTTAGGTCCAGGAAGTCAAATGTTGAAACCTTGAAGTTAGCTGTAGAAATGTGATAACATAGCTTCTTTCCTTGTATCTGGTTGGATTAAGTTAATGTGTGTTTCTTCCAGCTAGCGGAGTGGAGTGCAGAGAAGGCCTTTCTGGACCAGCAGGTGTGTTTGCTTCAGCAGCAGAGCCAGGATAAGGCCAGCCGCCTGGAGGACAGCGTCAGCTCTTTACAGGCTGAAAGACAGAGGCTGCATGACAGACTGGTACGCTCTGCTTCTCATCTCTAACACTATACCGTGGTCATGCTGTTACTGACTCGTACTCTTCTGTTCTTGTGTTGTAGGCTGTTCTGGATCAGCAGAAGGACGAGGTAACCTCCTCCCTCAGTCAGCGGACAGAAGAGTTGGAGCAGAGCCGGGTCAGATCAGCATTCCATGGACCTCTAAAGACGTTCACTAAGACTTCAAATTCTGTTTCTATTTTCAAATCGTTAGAAAAGTGCTTTTTCATTTGGAATGTGGAAAATTAGGTTACATTGTTTGTACTACATTTTCATTTTCAGAGAGTTTTTGACATTTGAATGTTGTCCATGTCTACAGTACAGCACGTTACCACCTGACATGGTCGTAGAACGCACGTGAAACTCCTAATATAAATTACTCAATTCTCCTTCTGGTCAAAACATTTGGATAATTAACCTTCTATTGAGGAATCCTTGCATGACCTTTGTTTTAACAAATATGGTTGTTGTCACACATTGGGATACAGCTTCACTTAAACTTTGCTCTGAACATGGACCTAAAGTGACAGTAAATACAGATGAAACTCGAAAAATTAGAATTAGAATAAAGTTCATTTATTTCAGTAATTCAACTTAAAAGGTGAAACTAATATATAGACTCATTATAAGCAAAGTAAGATATTTCAAGCGTTTATTTGATATGATTATGGCATACAGCTTATGAAAACCCCAAATTCAAACTCTCTTGGCAGTGTGGGCAAGTGCCATGTCCTGCTGGAAAATGAAGTCAGCATCTCCATAAAGCTTGTCTGCTGAAGGAAGCATGAAGTGCTCTAAAATGTCCTGGTAGACGGTTAAGTTGAATTATTGAAATAAATGAACTATTGCAAGATATTCTAATTTTTTGAGTTTCACTTGTATACTAGCCACATATCATGCGTGAAGGAGGAGGGTCATTGTAGTCATCTTGGTCTGTGTTCCCTCAGGCCGAGCTGAACAGTCGGCAGACTGTGAGCACGGAAATTGCCAAAGCGCTTGAAGAAAGCAGGCGCCAGAAGGAGGAGCTACAAACGCAAGTGTGTAGACCAACACTCAGGATGCTGCTTTGACGTAACCTCAGTGGGTCCCCCACAGGCTCCGTGTCAGGGCTGTGTGTCATTCAGCCAGGTTTGCCTTTGCTTGTTGCCAGGTTGGAGAGCTCACCACATCACTACAGACCTCCCTGCAGGACCTTTCCACAGTCACTGAGAAGCTAGCAGCGAGCGAGGAAGACGTACAAACACTACAGAAGGGTACACACACACACACACACACACACACTTTAGATCCTGTATATTGGCTCTTGATGTTCTTGGGCCTTCGTTTTGTAATCATGAGTTAAAACAATACTTATTAAAGTATTTCTGCTTTGTGTAACACTAGTTGTTGGTATCTTAGAATGGTACCCAAATTGTACGTTGCATTTATTTATAATGATTTTTGTTAGAGGCCTAAGATTCTAGATTGTGCATTTATTTCTAATTCTATGATTGAAATCATTGAACAAAGTACAAATGTCTACTTTTTTTGGATCGTGTGTGTGTTGCGGTGCAGAGGTGCAGTGGTGGCAGGCAGCAATGGTCCAGTTGCAGGAGGAGGTGGAGCAGCAGCGCGCCCAGCTGGAGCAGATGGAGCTGGACAAAGAGTCACAGCTGATCAGCCAGACGCAGCAGCTGGATGGCTGCCAGGCGCGGGTAGGCCCCTCCCCCCCCCCCCCCCACACACACACACACACACAGGCACACACTTCTGCGCACATCCTGGCATGTGCTTAATTAATAATATCTATATCTGCAGTATATCTGCAGGTCAGGATATGCAATATGTACTTCCGTGTTTGCTTTTAAATAACATAACTCTTCAATATAACCAATTGATACATATGATCATACCTGCAATCATTTTGAAGTGCGATTGCTTTTGGAGATTTATCCTTTTATGATTCATTTGACTATTTTTTCACACAATTGGAATTCAATTTAACCTTGAAATGCAGTTTGGTTTATGCTTTTTAATCAGCAATTGTTACATTTATTTTTTGATGCTGACTGACTTAGTTAATGAATGTGAAATTGCTCATCATATTCCCAGGTTACCTTTATTTTGTGTACCTACTCCAAAGAGGAGAACATGAACTAACGTTCATTGTGGCATTGAATGTCCTCAGATCTCATACCTAGAGGTTGAGGTGGAAACCTTAACGGAGCAGCTGCACGGCCCTGAGGTGTGTGAGGAGGATCAGAACGGCAGTGTGACGGTGGATGACCTGGATCACATTCAGAAGGTCAACCGAGAGCTCGAGCAGCAGCTCTCTGACAAGAATAGGGTCAGTCACTAATTTATTCCTGATGTCCCACCGGCTCTTTGAGAGGAGCTGCACGTGTACTGTGGTAAAATGTTAAATTGTCTGTACTTGTATTTCTATTTTTTATCCTTCCAACTACTCAAAACCCTTCAATGTCATCACATCATCATCCATCCGTTCACACCCATTTAAATTCAATTACCTTTTAATGCCAGTGTCCGGGGTGGCTATGCCACTACAGCCGGGAGGAGATTGCTGCTTTGTGCTGCCAGAGTTTCTTTTGCTACAGTTCCTTGTCAAAGCCGGCGCCTGCTCTCCTTCTGTCAGGTTGTCTCCCAGCGGGAGGGAGGGGGGTTGATGGGAGTCCTGCCGTAACAGCTGACACAATATATCATTCTTTTCCAAGCTTCTGTAGCTTGTTGTCAACAGCTCTGGCTGTTGTGTCTCCTTCGTGGTGGTATTTGTCTCTCCGACCCGTGCCCACTTTTTTAGCATTTTATTAAATATGCAGAAAGTACGGCTCAGCCCTGGGGGGAGGTTACACATGAATGAAATGTCTTTAGCAGCTCGCAGCATCTAGATGCATAAAACACATTGGTATTGTTTTGCAGACCATCAAGCAGCTGCAGCAGAGACTGGCGGAACTGAAAAGGACGCTGCAGAAGGAACTTGTGAGTTTTCTTGAGCTGTAAAATCACCAGTTAAACCAAAACACTGCAATTTAAACCATTGTTCCGTTTGCGATGCCAACCAAAGGTTTACTTCTACAGCACCTGTGCATTAGCATTGCACAAATAAAACATGGCTGTGAGGGAGGGGTCATCTGCAGGTGCTTTGGTGAGCGAAGGTGGCGCATGGAGTAGAGGGTGCACGAGTGTGTGCTGGGAACTGCAGGGTTGGCAGTTTGAACCCGGCTGCTCCATGTCCCATGTCGAAGTGTCCCTGAGCAAGACACCCAACCGCTAACCTACGGCTGACAACAGCTCCCGTTGTGTGGCATGGGTTAAAAATGTAAACCAATGTAAGTCGCTTTGGATAAAAGCGGCAGCTAAATGACAATGTAAAGCTCAACAGAGCAACGTAGAGATCCTTAATGAAAAGCTGCTCCAGAGAGCTCAGGTCTTGGAGCCCTGCCTTTGCCAAAGGTTCCCCTTCCTGCTCGACACACAGGGAATGAGACCGGACCTGAAGCCAAATGTTGTTTGAATCATTTTGGCACACGGCTGTAACATACGTGGTACGAGTGTTTCTTTCTCCGTCCACTACAGAAGCTAAAACCTGAGCCAGAAGCTGAAGGGAAGGAGAAGTTTTCCGAAAGCAGAGTAGAAAAAACAGAGAGGGTTTGTCCAGACCCGCTCCCAGCATCTACCCTCAGACCCCCGACCTCCAAGACCATGGTGACCAACACCTCAGACCTCAACGACTCGCGAGAAATCAATTTTGAATATCTCAAACACGTCGTACTCAAATTTATGTCCTCCAGAGAGGCTGAGGTAAGTCCTCAGTGCCTTCAATCAAAAGAATGAAATGACATTTAGTGTGCAGCTCTGAAGGTCTTTATGGACCAGAGGATTGACCCTGGTTCTGTCATTCAGCCACTCAGCATGCATGTGTCTTTCTCTGTCAGGCATTCCAGCTCATACGAGCTGTATCTGTGCTGCTGAACTTCACCCGGGAGGAAGAGGACATGTTGAAACAAACTCTTGAGTACAAGGTAGGTGTTCAGTGTGCAGCTTTAAGCCCTTCATCTCAAGTTCAGGCAGACCACTGCTGAACGAGAGGCATCAACTGATCAGCTGGAGGTCAACCCGTATGAGCAGAGAGAGCAATAAATAAGAAAAGTTGATCATCCGGAGAAATAAAGACTCGGAAGCAATGGAGATTGCCCTACAGCAGGGGTGTCAAACTCATTTCAGGTTCGGACCAGATACTGCCCAGTTCGACTGAACGCGGGCCACTGATGATTGGTATGGCTGATGGGGGGGGGGAGAGGAGAGACGCTGACGATCCGAACAGCGAGGACACCGCGGCTGTCACTCCGGCACCGGGCCGCACAGGACACCCCGGCGGGCTAAAAGTTTGACATATGTGCCCTAGGCTAATATTTCATTAGACTTTTGATTGTGCTAGAGACACTCATTTGTGTGTCTGTCTATGGAGAGACCAATACAACAGTGTCACAACTGTAGTAGTTGGTAGCTGTTGTGCTCAGAAAATGGCAGTTTGAAGCTGCGATTAGAGGCACCAACAAGCAGGATCCTGTTGACCCGGAGCAGTGAGCCACATTGTTTGCATAAAGCTTTACTTAAAGTGAGATGAGAAGAATAGTCTGTGTGCAAAGGCCTTTTTCACCTGGTGAATATATTTGTGTTCTAGATGTCCTGGTTCGGATCCAAGCCTTCTCCAAAGGGGACCATCCGCCCTTCAGTCTCAGGCAATTCTACTCAGTGGAGCTGATGCGCCGCAGGAGGAGATAAGGAAACCAAAGAGCCGCTTGAGGAGCAGGAAGCCCCTCTGCTGTCCACTTTGGACAGCCTGCACGGGCCTTCCTCCTCTGTGGGGACAGACATCTTCATAATCACGTGACAACTTTAAAAGGACTTTATTTCCTTGTCAGTGGTTCAGGCAGACTTTCGGCCATATAGAAGGTCAAATGACACACTCTATTAACACTGGAATTTTGACAGTCAAATATTTCTTCCCTTACCCATGTCAAAAATAGGTTTTCAATTCTGTGAAAACCGCTAAAAGTGAGTTAGCAGGTCAGAAAATGAGCATATGAAAGAACGAGGTGCCTCATTCCCATGGGTTTTTGTTGGAGCAGACTGAAATAGGACTTGATATGACTGTTTTCACTGGACTAATGGTGCAGCGTCGATTGCTGAAAGACATTTTAACCTGTTAGCTGGTACATGTTTATATTTAAATCACAGAGGGCTTCTTAATGAAAATACCTGTCACGGGTCAGTTTTAAAGCCTTAGTTTCAAAGGATCTAAATTGGTTTTCATTTAGACTTGAAGCCTGTAGAAATGCGAGGGCATTGAAAGGGCTGTGTGTCGCCTGTGTTCTGATGCCCAGCCAATATTAGTTAATAGAAGACTTTGTTTCAAGGCTCTCAGCACAATCAAATGAATCTGTTGCAGTTCATGCCCACAGCATCCCCAAATTCATGATTTTTCTTGAGAAAGTATAGCTCTTTGTGATTGCTGATTAATGATTCATTTGGAATCATCACAATTACGATGGGACCTTTGGGGGTGTTGGTTTTAACAGAACCTCCTTGTATTGTCTTCTTGTACTTCTTTTTAAAAGGGCATTTTCACACTGGGGTTCCACTAGTCTTTTCATAGCGACTCCTGTCATCCCGTCCTACCAGACCACATGCCGAGGTGGCCTGGCTCACATTGAGTTCAGGTCCCAGTGAGGTGTGGACAGCATGTGGACAAAATCCAGATCACCGTGGACTTTATCCAACGTAGCTCTCCGTTCCCATCCCCCCAGACACACAGGTTTCTCTACTGAGGTGAGCGGGGAAGAATCAAAACGTGTGCAGCTGCTTCGAAATAAATGATTTGATTAACAACTGGGGAGTGAAGAATGTGAAGGTAAATGGGTTTTATCGTCAGATCAGTAGAGCCTTGTTAACGGCCATCCTCCATTAGAACTGGTCTGCTAGTACTGTATATAGGAAGAGAAGGCAGCTAAAAGGATCTGGGGCTTTTATTGTGAAAAATGTATAGACCAACCGAACATAGAAGTCTCATTGAAAAGAGTGAAATCCCTACTATATGGTTTGGCACATGTGATTTAAGCTTATACGAATATTTTATTAGAATACGGTTATTTATAAGAATATGACATGTACAAAAACATATTTTTAGTTAGTAAAGAGTTAGGACCGGGCTCTGGTGGGTGAAGGGAGTCTTCGGCCTACGTGCTGTAGCTCAACAGCTCATTTCATTGGGTGGTAAAACCTAAGGAACAGGAAGTGCTGCTTTGAAAGAACAGTCTGCTACTTGGGAAACCAACATGGCACATGCCAAGCTGTCTGTGCACAGATTGTCCTTCAACACCAATTTAGACTATGGTTGTCCCTTTGGATATTATAACAACGTGCTTAAATAAGAAAATGCAATGTAAATGATGACTGGAGGACATGATCTACCTTTACCTGCCTTTACTAATGTAAATGAAAGTACATTCCACATATCTATTTATATAGAAAAATATGCACATAGGGTATGTAATTACAACTTTATAAATCAGTGGATGTAAATGGTTTGTGACCGGTTTGCAGTATTTATCATCATCATAATCATAGACCAGAATCCCATACTATCGTCTCCCTGTGATGCCAGTGACTTCAGGAGGTTTGCCTCAACAGCATGGGGAGGATCTGCATGGTGTCTCCTTGCAGCAGCCTGCTCATACATCTACAAGTATCTTAATTTACAAAAGCCACAGCATTCTGTATTTAATTGAAATACAGCCGACTCAACCCAAAAGGAACCATGAATGCACTTTTTAAACCCTGAACCACAACTGTTCATTACAGCTTTTACTTTTCATCATTTAACCATATCTGCCAGTGGACTGGTTTCCTCATCCAACAGTTAGTAATAATAAACTTGAAAGGGTAAAAGACCTCCTCCTTCATGCCTCCGCCTCCTACATCTTTGGTGACAATGGTAGATGGTCAAAGGACTGTACTTTTTTCTATTCTTTTGAGGACACAAAACTAATTCATGTCCTGATGGGAGGAGCTACCATACACCGTGACCCCTGTCCATCAGGGACTAACATTCACACACGGGTGAGAGGAGCTATAATGCAAGGAACCACCTGCTCATCAAGACTATTGAATCACAGCAGGACTGTGACACTGTGGATCGGAGGTCTGATCCCTGGAGCCGCTTGTCCATGGCGCATGAATGGTATTGATTGAACAGCCCTGATGGGTGCACCTGGGATAGGTGCTGCGGAAACCCAAGGTCTGACATGCGTTGCAGTTGCCATTCAACCACACTAATGAGTATGCCAGAATATATAGTGAATCTAATGGAAAATACCGAAATCTGAGGATGTTCTTACTCTTCATTTAGTTTTGTATAGCCCCAAATCATGAGTTACACATTTGTTTCAGGGGGCTTTATGATCTGTACACATGCAACATCCTCTGTCCTGAAACCCTCACTCCATCGTCAGGAAGAACCACCATCAGGTAGAACGTCAATCCACAGAAGCCTGTGGAGAGGGAAAGCACAAAGACTTTAGGAAATGGTAATGTTGGTAAATGATGACAGAATTAGTAATGTGATTAATATTTAACTATGCTCTAATTATTCTGACCCGTAATCCTCTGTGCGGCAGATTTTTAAGCAAGAGGGTCTGCTTAATTGCAGCGGCAATCCAGAGAAAAGCCTCTAAATGTTGAAATGTTACTTCGTATTGAGTGGAGTTCACCTCTGGTAAAGACATTTTGTAAGCACATGCACATCTTGCTGAATCAAAAAACAAGATATATTACACCAGAACATAAAACTCTGCGTCTGTGTTAAATCCGTATAGCATGAGAGCCACAGTTGAGCCTTTGGGCATCTCTTTTTCGGGTTCAGAGGGGTGTAACAAATGCTGAGGGTGGAACGGCATAGCACCATGTTATAAACTGTCATTTCAAGTTAAATATACGTTAATATTAAGTTATAATTCGGTGTTTTGTTGAATATCAGTGTATACAGTGTATATCTTGTGCAGGTTGACGGGGGAACAAATCATTTCTTCCACGCTCCACCAATCAGGGGCGCTGTTCATGTGACGTCAACGAAAAACTTTAACCGACGAAGAAGAACTTCCCCGGAGATATAAAGCCTGCGCACGCGGCGTGGCGGTCCTTTCTGGATGAGCAGCGCGACGAACGAGGTGAGGGGTGCGAGGCTTTTGATTATTATTACTATTATTTTTCCGTTTATCTGAAATAGGCCAATTGAGTTGTTGCTTCGCAAAGTCCAAACCTTTGTGCACGTGCAGCCTTTGCTGTTCCCACCCCTCGGGATGTCGTGGATCGCTAGTGTAACAGGAGATCTGCTGTGGGCTACAACGTGTCTGACTGCTGTCTTATTCATTACAGCCGTGTAACAACCATCTGTTTGGGGTTGTAGGAACACCTCCTCCGTTAGAACGCATGAAGACATGTCGGTGGTTCTCAGGTCGAAGATGATACTTGTTGAGCTGATGATTTGCTGATGCATAAACAACTGCTTACCAAAAGACTGAGACTTGAGATGACCGCAGTGCTGCTGATGGAGATGTTCCTTTCATGTGAACGAATGCTGGGGCTGTTTACATTAAAACTCAGAAAAAAGCTGATAAAGGAATTCTGATGCTGCTCCTCATGATGGGACGGAACATTGCTTTTTAAAGGGTTTGATAATGGTTGACTGCTGATTAGAGCTGGGTAGAAGGGATGTCCTTAGGCATCCACTGTTTACTTGCCGGGTACACAACAGAAAAGCTTGTTAGAGCTCTGCTGCTCTCACCTGTCCTGGCGTGTGTGAACATAGTGGTGTGGTCCCATGTTAAAAGTCAATCCTTTTTGTTTCAGGGTAAGAAGTATAATCCCCTGGATCTGAGACCCAAGAAGACCAGAGACGAGCACGAGGAGGGTCTGCGGACCAAGAAGCAGCAGAGGAAAGACCTCCAGTACTCGATCTGCAAATTTGCTGTCAAAGCTTTGGCTTTTAACAATAAAATCTCTGTAAAAGACTACAATTGTCTGTGTTTTTTGCAAATGTAACACAACGTTGGCCCAACGTAATGTTAACCTCTCGTACTAGGAAAGTATTGTATATAAAGCTTTACTGGTAGATGTATGAAATCCTTTAGTGGCATGATTTATGGAAGCCTGTGTAATAAATGTTTACTGCCATCGGGCCTTGAAGCTCTGGTAGTCGATGGTCCAGATTTGGAGGCTAATTTGAAATATTCATAAAAATAATAGATGGACTCTTATATCTGGACCACTCAAAGCTTTGAGTGACAGGTCGCCCATGCTGACACCTGCCAGTCAGTGACTAGTTCCACACCGTAGTCAGTCATTTTGGGTTCAGTGTCTTCTGTGGAGCGGCCCCACAAAAAGTAAAACATTTTGATTAATAGTTTTTTAAACGAAATGCTTTGACATAAATAGTGCTTAAAAATAACATTTGTATTCTTCCCATCCCCAAACTTGATTGCAGTGCTTTTCCCTTGTTAAAAAATGGTCTCAATACTTGCTTTTAGGATTGTTGCTAGTTTTCCGTACTATATATTTTTTTTAAAGCACTCATCCCACAGAACTAACTTCTGCCTCTTTGTCCCGTGTTATTGGCAGCTCCAATTGTTTTTTACATTTCATTTAATATTTCCATTAACATCTCTAGTCTTTAAATGTATCCCACTGAGCTTTTCCAAATACCCCTCTCCTGAACTTTCCGATCCCATCCTACTTCCTCTTCCTACTCTACAGAAAATGGGGTAACGATCACTTCTTCCAACAGTAGACTGCTTCCATACCGCCCACACACAAACACCTGCCAACAACCACGATGCTCTTGTCAGGTCTAAACTTGAGGCCTGCGTTATAATCCGTGGCGGCAGGAGTTTTGTTTTTGTTGGTAAGGACAGACGTCTGTTTAAAAAAAATCCCAGAATGATTCAATGCAAAAAAAGGTATCAAGCATTATTACTTAATATTTAACATTTATTCCAACAGTTTAACAAGGACATCTTATTCAAACAATTCAGTATATTAATGAATATAGCCCCCCATCTCCCTTCCTATGGACACATATCCCTGGATCTGAAGTCTGTTTGGTTTAAGCCATCTCTTCAACAGAAACTATACCTGGCTTTTATTCTAAACCATTCAGAAATAATTGGTGCATATAATGCATATACATCCCACAGTGACTTTACAGGCAACACCCGCTCTTGAAAATCCATCAAAATCTTGAAAAATTGTCGCATACTCTCTCTGCTCCTCGTCCTTACACTTGATCAACAAGCTACCATCACCCAGCACATTCAAAATGTCCCCAGCTTTCTCCTGCAACCCGCAAATCAGTGCCACAGACTTACTTTCCTGATATAACTTCCGCCCCTGATTCTCAAAATGATTTTGAGCCCCTCATTCGCAATAATCTTCCTCCTCATCACCCTGCCTTCTGTACTACTACCAGATACACTATTAGGCTTCCTGGCTCGTTTACTTTTCCTTCAGTCCGGTTATTGTTACCCATCTCCTCACTCCCACCCTCTCCATCACTATTCCCTCCCATCCTTAGTCTGGTCACAGATACATATATCTCAATCTGCTGAAACCTTCGCTCAATCGCTCTGTGTATTCACTGAGCTCTCCCCACGCAGTTCCCTCATCCATTACATTACATTTAGCTGACTTACATTGCATTCTGTGGAAACATAACCTGACGCCACTCTGAGGCAGAGGAGGAGAAGATTTTCTTCCTCTCCACACAAAGCAAAAGGTAACACTAAAAACGTTCTCACCTTTAATCTAAATGTGTCCCCCTGCTGAGGATATTTTTGTTTTGTGTACACAGAGGATTTCATAATTCATGTTGATTCAGATTTTTAATGCTATTAATGCATTGACATTTGACACAGAATATGAAATCCCACTTTGTTTTCTGAGAGAATGAAGAAATCCAGCTCTGACCACTCAATTGATCTACTTTGACCTTATATTTAGATTAGAATTCCATTTCCTCAGTTATGTCCTATGATTATAGTATTCTGATATATTTCATTATTGTATTGCTGTTCCAATAACGTTGTTTAAAATCTTTATCATTCTTGACCTTAGTCAGGCTTTTGTGTTTTTATTCACTATAATTTTCCACTCTCCACCAATGAGCGCCGCTGTTTGTGTCACATCGAAGTGAGAGAAAAGCAGCGAAGAAGAATTCCCCGGAAGCTACATTTTGTGAGCACGCGGTACGTCCGGCCTTTCCAACAGGGCAGCGAGAGAGAACATGGTGAGCAGCTCGATACTTGTCCATCAACTAGGATTTTATTGCGTTTATCTGAACTGAACACCACCAAATGTTTGTCATACATATCCATAAACTTCCTGGGCATTTTTCCATGCATGTATTGTTAAGCAGGCTACTGCCGAAAGGTAATAAAAGCGATATTTTCGAGCGTTGTGTCGGACCGACGGTGCTAGGCTAGGTTGCTAACTATAGAGAGCTAATCGGAACGCTTCTGGTTATTCTTTTCTACTGTATTTCCGGAGCCACGACTCCACACAAAGTGAACAATGATAAAAATACAACTAAAATCAAGGAAATGTAGACATTTGTGACCGTATTTTCTTAAACAATAAAACTGAGTATCTGTTTGGTCTGTTAAGGCCTTTATTGATCGCCTGCTAGATTGCAGGGCATTCATTAGATAAAGTTGAGCCGTTTGTTATTTGCACAAATTAACAGGGAGTGGCCTTAATTGATATCTAAAAGACAAATAATATTGTGACAAAACGTGTGTAATTAGTGTTCTCGGTGGGCTAACCATAGTTAGCTTGGCAGACGCGTGCCACGAAAACACGCACCTTGATGATGCTGTCACTTAAACCCTTTTCTAATGTCCTGGACTAGGCCAAGATTAAGGCTAGAGATCTGCGGGGCAAGAAGAAGGAGGAGCTGCTTAAGCAGCTGGACGACCTAAAAAACGAGCTGTCCCAGCTCCGTGTGGCCAAGGTTACCGGTGGAGCCGCTTCCAAGCTCTCCAAAATGTAAGTTGTTACATGATCTCACCGAACAAACGTTCTTTCGGGTTGATCCAGATCGGATGGCTGGACCTGGCTAATTGTCTACATACAGGTGCTGTTGTAAAGAGCTCCTTGGTGAGGAAGATGTCAGGCTTTCTACTTGCTTTTGATTGCAATATCATGTATTCTAATCTAAAATGTAAAACTAGTATTGTATTCAAAGTGAAGTGTTTCTATTACATGTTCCAGAATTGATACCCTATTGCCATTTCACTCAAGTCTGCCATCACAGAAAAGGCAGATTTGAAGTGGGTGGTTGCAAGTTCAACTAACATAGTTCATGTGATAAATCTTACGACGGTCGGGATAGTGGAATGCTAACTGGAAAAGCCCAATCTGCTGTGAGCTACACTGTCTGACTGGTGTCTTATTCATTACAGCCGTGTTGTCCGCAAATCCATCGCAAGAGTGCTGACTGTAATCAACCAGACGCAGAAGGAGAACCTGAGGAAGTTCTACAAGGTAAGAGCAACCATCTGTTTGGGGTTGTAGGAACACCTCCGTTAGCACGCATGAAGACATGTCGGTGGTTCTCTGGTCGAAGATGATACTTGTTGAGCTGATGATTTGCTGATGCATAAACAACTGCTTACCAAAAGACTGAGACTTGAGATGACCGCAGTGCTCCTTCTGATGGAGATGTTCCTTTCATGTGAACGAATGCTGGGGCTGTTTACATTAAAACTCAGAAAAAACTGAAAGGAATTCTGATGCTGCTCCTCATGATGGGACGGAGCATTGCTTTTTAAAGGGTTTGAAAATGGTTGACTGCTGATTAGAGCTGGGTAGAAGGGATGTCCTTAGGCATCCACTGTTTACTTGCCGGGTACACAACAGAAAAGCTTGTTAGAGCTCTGCTGCTCTCACCTGTCCTGGCGTGTGTGAACATAGTGGTGTGGTCCCATGTTAAAAGTCAATCCTTTTTGTTTCAGGGTAAGAAGTATAAGCCCCTGGATCTGAGACCCAAGAAGACCAGAGCTATGCGCCGCCAGCTCAACAAGCACGAGGAGGGTCTGCGGACCAAGAAGCAGCAGAGGAAAGACCTCCTGTACTCGATCCGCAAATTTGCTGTCAAAGCTTAGGCTTTTATTAACAGAATAAAATCTTTGTAAAAGACTACAATTGTCTGTGTTTTTCACAAATGTAACATGTACAGGTAACTCGAACAATTAGAATGTGCAAAAGCTCATTACTTTCAGTAATTCAACTAGATAGGTGAAACTATTATATACTCATTACATGCAAAGTGAGATATTTCAAGCTTTTATTTGATCTCATTTGGATTGTGGCTATATATAAAATATGTTGGATATAGTTTTACCTTTTAAGTTGAATTACTGAAAGTAATGAGCTTTTGCATGATATGCTCATTTTTTGAGTTTCACCTGTAAATGTTGCTCCCACTTTTACCACTCTGATGTTAGGAAAAGATGAATAATGCATCAACGTTTCTCTGTTGACTCTGATTTGGTTACCAGACCCTTTGCTCCTAATCTAATCAAAACAATCTCAGGGTTTGGAAGTGCTGTCGATAATAATGAACATACTACAGTAATACAATCAATAGAGAACCAAATACATCACACAACCATATGATTTATTTTACGACAAGTTCCAAACCAGCTTTTGTCTAGTTGAGTGCTTCTCAAACGGGTTTGATTTAAAAATTGTCAATATTTAATATCTGTTAAAATAATTTAACAGTTAGCATAAGTTAAATTGCATACATTTTAGTTGGCTATTAAATGTACTTTTTTCCTCAAGCACACACTGGTGTTAGACCTGATCTGGCACCTGTCAATCACTACTGGCCTGTATAACATCTTTTATTCAACCAAAAATGCTTAATGCTGGTAAGGAGTCACTGGCTGTAACACTACTCCCATGGAGTACATGTCTGAAGGGTTGAAGCAGGAGCTGCAGTGCTAACTAATTGATCTGAACCAGTGATTATGAAGGACTGCTGTTGTAAACCAGTTCTCAAGTCCCCAGTAGGTTCTGGGCCTGTTGTGATGAAGCCTCACACCTTCATGATAATGGCTGTAGTGAGAAGTGTGTTTAATATCCATTTGTACAAGGAATTGCGTTCTGTTGATTTCCTTTGAAGAATTAGTAAATGGGCATGTAATTGATGACTCCACTATGAGAAAATAATGTTTTGATAGATCCCAACAATGAATCACTATAAGAAGTATCAGAACTTGCAGATGTCTAAAGTGAAACATTCGTGACTTGTGAGCATCTCTGACTTTGAGAGGCCAGAGGAGTGAGATGTTGGCCATCAGATGGGGGACAATACTGTGTAATACTGATTTGGACTGTAGCTCAGAGACTTTTTGTATAGCCCACAAATTATTCTCTGAGGGCTTTACAGTCTGTACACATTCAACATCCTCTGTCCCAAACCATCACACCAGCTCAGGAGAAACTCCCCATTAAATAAAAAAATAAAAAAGCCATCATATAGAACCACCATCCACAGCCTAGTAGACAGGCTTAGAAATTGTAGAAGTCAGTTGATCAAGGTTGATGGAAGAGAAGCCATTCTAGTAGGTATGAGGGCCCACAGCTGCATCCAAGGTTCCTACATCCGAGAACGGATCAGCACTGTTTGAGGACACCTTTTTCGCTCCAAGTTCATTAAGTCACTACCTCTCTGTCAGTCTGGCTACACTGCTGAAGACACACCTGGGGTTGTTTTTCTTGACTTGACCCATAACTTGGACTCTATTTCAGAGAAGAGACATATTTGGACTATGGGTGACTCGGATCCGGCTGCCAATGTTTTGTCGCATTGGAAAGACACTGATCTGAACACGGTGGGGCCCAGGAATGCTCGGTATGGCATCACCTTTATTCTAATTACTTTCCCACCATCCCTGAGAAGTCACATGCTCTGTGGTTATCTAACAACACACGTCTTGTCACAGTCGTGTGGACGAGTGTGCACAGACACCATGAGCCTTCAGGCTGTTCTCCTTACGCTGTTCGTCTGTTCCTATGCGTTTTCTTCATCTCCCCCCCCCCATACTAAGAAGTCGGGCTGCTTCAAAGTCAACGACTGCAAATGCATCATGAAGGATGGGAGTGGGGTGATAAACCTGAAGGCCATGGGGGACGCAGAGGGCTTCCTGGGCCGTTGGAAGCCGGTGTCCACAGAGGTCCTGCTGTCCTTCAGCCCCTGCCAGCCCTTCTCACAGCCAGAGGACCTGGCAGGAACGGACTGTACCAACGTTGCTGCATGTCTCATTGTCAGGTAGGCTAGGCAATCTCGTTGTGTGACCTTTGACCTTTCAGGTGTGCTTCTACAGCACATCTTCATGCAGCCAGTCACTTTTTGGTGTAGCCCTCTCTGATCATTGTGAGCTCCGTCACTCGTTGCTGTGTAGTAAGAAATGAATCCACTGCACAAAGGATGCCTCGAACACATGTGGGACATTTCCAACATTACATACGCACGCACTCTACTAATAACTCACACTCACACTATTGAAACATTGAAAGTAAAGCTGTGTTACGTTGAGTTATGTGTGAGGGGAGTATTCTATGTCAGGGACAGAAAAAACAGGGAGGACTCAAACGTAGATTTAGGCTGGATTCGAATGGTCAAAAATATAACTTCCTCACCACTATTCTTTGACCACCGCCATGGGGTCAAGGAAAGAGGTCATTTTCCACAAAGGTCAAAGAATGGTGGTTAGGAATAGATGAAAGGAGGTAACGAACACAGGGGACACACATGATTTGAAAACACACTGGGGAGCTGCAGGTAATTGGACACAATCAGGGACAAGGCAATCACACTAAAACACACCAGGACAGGAAGTGAAGTTAACCCAGGGACACAAGAGGCAGTAAACTACAAAATAAAACAAGAAATGAACCCACACTGTTACATAACTTAATTCAGTGGTTCCCTTTTCAGTTTGTTGATATGGGAACATTAAAATCCCCTGGACCCCCCCGTATTGGCCATGGCTTCTATGTTTTGAATGAATTGCATTGCAATAAAAACTATAAAAAAGTTTTTCTTTCTAAAAGTGCATAACATTTTTCCTCTTCAGCTTATTTTTAAAATCTTTTATATACTTCATATACTGTACATGCAATTCATTACAAACAAAAAGAGGTTGATTTGTGTGATTGTGTGTTGTGGCCACTAGGGGGCGCCTGTCCCACTCACACACTGTGCTGCCGCTCTGCTTGGTTTTGGTTTTCCCATGTGTTTGAATATGTATCACAGGCTCAACGGATACACCAGCCACTATCTCAGCTATGGGAGACATGACGGGAACGAATTCCACTACAATGGCACCACGAAGACACTGTCTGTCTCCTACATGGGTGAGCTGAAACACAAACATCCCACAGTAGGACTCATGTCACCGACCCCTGTGTCAGCGTCCTCGTCCTCGTCCTCCCCAGGTGAGGACGAGCAGCCGCTGACGGTGGTGCACTACCACTGCAGTCCAAACCAGTCGGCCTCTCTCATCAGCCAGCTGAGCCTCAGCGCACAGCAGCCCCTGCACATCTGGGTGGAGAGCCCCTGTGCTTGTCCCAATTACTGTGCCATGGGCGATTTGGGTGTCGGCACCATCTTCCTCATCATCCTCTCCCTCAGTGCTGCGGCATACTTCATTCTTGGTAACGCTTTATATTGTATTCACGTTAAGGATGTATTTCATCTAATCCTTTTATTACTTAACTACATTTCACACATCATACCATCATTGTCTCCTTGTGACTGACAGGCTGCTGTGCTCTGAGGCCCTTTCGGAGCAGCAGTGGAGTCCAGATCTCTCCAGAGCACAGCGTGTGGTGTATGATGTGTTACCACTGCACTGAGAGCAGGCCAGCTAGACGACGCTATGCAGACCTGACCTGCTGAGGATCCCAGCTAGATGTCTCAACATGTCCCTCGGGTGGACCTAAAAGGGTCCCGTCCTATAGTAGAGGCCACACACAGCCTCTGCAAGCCTTTACTCAGCATTGTACGGACCTTTTTAATGAGTGATGAATGTCTTTTGATGTGGTTGTTTTGCATACACTCTCTTTTGTGTCAATATATGTATCACATTAAAAAAATAAATATATTTGTTGTGCAAAAAGTGCTTTAATTTTTCTAAATATGCGGTTTGTGTAGTTAATATGATCATCAAAATTGAACCACATTGTCACAGGCTCCTTGACCCCAAATAGAATGCAGTCTTTTATTTTGGTAGCTCTCCTGTGTGGCCTCATTTTGTCTCTGCAGATTCCCGTTTTTTTTTATTTAACACCCCCTGCCCCGTGTTCATAGCACATCACCTATTTTTTCTTTGCACTTTGCACTCTTATTGTCTTATAGTTTATATTATGGGCAGACGCTCCATTATGTCATCATGGGGCCCGTGTTCTCCTCCAGTGTGTGGGGCCTCCATCCATCCCGCTGCTTATCAGCAGAGGCTCCTTTCTTTCCTGCCCACATGGTGGTTTGTGCTCTGTCCGCTGCTCTCCAAGGCTCCTATTGTGCGCTGTGATGCCGTCAGATGGTGTGCTGCTGAGGGCCGGGTCCTCACCGGTGTGTGGAGGACATGGAACCACCAGAGGCCTGTTGGGTTTGTGCTCGGATGAAAGCAACATGTGCAGTGACATCTTAGGTCCACAATCACATTGTACTCACCACTTCCAGTCATGGGCCTGTCTACTGACTGGAAGGAACAAGCTGTACTTAAAGTGTCGTGATGGGTGGGGGACATGCAACGTGATGGTAAAGGCAACCCAAACAATTAAAGCTACAGGAAGTGCTCATCAAAAATGGCCAAACTTTCTATGAGTTTTTAAAATCACTTGTGAATAAGTTTAAGAGGCTTTATGATTGTCATCAAACATGAATGTATGTTAAATCGTGTTTTAATTTGTGTTTGTCCCACATGGACTTGAGGGATCAGTCGGCGTCTGAGTCACAGCCGCCCCTCCCTCCAAGAGGTTTGGATTTGTAATGTTTTGTAGCAGCATAAGGAAATGAAAACAACTCGCCACTTCATAATTGGTTCATATGAAGAACAGATTTTGTCCTTGAGCCGACAAGACACTACTGATCAGAAGCAACTTGCCTCGTTTTACTTTTTGCTAGTTGGTTCAACTTTTATTCAATTAATGTATAACATTAAGCTACTGACAATGTCTTGTTGCTTCCTCCGCTCTGAGCTAACATCAGCTAGCTCAATGGATCAAACTTAAATGGTAAGATGCTAATTATGTTCATCAATAAATGTTACAAATATACAACATATTATGATTTCAGTGACATCAAATCTGTGATTTCCTTTCCTCAAGTTTAGTCTGATAGTCGTCTTTGGGTTTGTCCCTACAAGGTAAACCCTTAACATGAGTGTTTGATTCCTTTCTCATTACAGCTTCTAACAAACTGCTTCAGGTTCATGGAGCCTCGATGTCTTCATCCATCTCTGATAGGAATCCTACTCGGAACGCCATGTAACTTCATCCTGAATGACTGCATGGATGTACATATGCCATTAGACGCATGTCAGCATTCACTCAGTTGTTCCAATTACCTGGGGTATTATTTTTGGTGACCCCACCCTCGGCCTGACATCACTTCTGAGATGTGTTTTGCAGATGTGACATGGAGGAAATGACCAGAGGAACAGTTCATGAAAATGAGACGGATGGCGGCTCTGACACGCCACAGACTCCACACCCCGAACAGCACCACTGCACACACTCACACCTCATGAGGCTCATCTCCTTCGTCACCCCCTGCTCCTCATCGTCACCGTGTGATGAAGGCAGATACAGATGGAGTGAAACCTTTGCGTCGCCAGGAGGTCCGTGATGAGCCGGCCTCTTCTTGTCACAGGGGGTTGTTGGAGTTTCTGGGAGGAGAGATGCAGCTTTGAATTCTGTCACATTCATGCTGCGGCCGTCAGTACAGCTCAATCTGGGACTGGGATGGATTTAGCATAACTACATCTCAATAACTTTGTCTGAGCATATGCAAAATACAACCAAAATGCAGCAAAAACACACACTGCCCTCAATAGAAATAACCGAGCCTTTCAAGCCAAGTGGAAAAGTATTGGATTATTTGTTGGCGTCGCAGGAAATAAGCACAGCTGCACCTCTCCAAAGCCAGAAGAGCCTGGATGGGATTATGGACTTTTGCCGTCAAATGCAAGCAGTTGTATTCATGAGTGTGTGTGTGTGCTGATCAAAAAGACCTTTCAGGTGAACAGCAGTGTGAGTAAACACCACATTTAGTCGCAGTTATGAAAGAGTCTTTATTATCAGCAGAGCAGAGAATTCCAAATACAGGTGAGCGGCAGGGGATTTTATTAGGGTCACTAAACAGATTATCTGAGTTTCTCTCCATCGTCTTTTAACATTTATATCTGCAGCATACCCCTTAGTCATCAGGCAGCCTGTTGTGATTATTGTAGTTTACTTTGGAATTGAATCGCATATGAGAGGAAATGAAAAAGAATCTGTTAACTCTACCATACTGTATACACATGTTTGAATAACTCCTTCTGGTACGTCTATGTTATCTGTGTGGTGAAACTGATAGATGGAAGTGTAGTAACATTTGTGATTCATTTACCTGTTTCACTCACTGGATCTCTGTGATGGCACACAGCAGGAGCTCCACCCTCTGCTGGGCCTCTGATGGAGGGGACAGCAGAGCCCCCGCACTGTGACAGGAACAATGCCCGTTACATTTCATATGTATATGCACGTGCACGTTCACGTGTCGTTACCTTGCAGAGCCATGGCCTTAGAAGACAGCCGTCCAGAGGGCCGTGGTCTCGGTGGAGGCCCAGTGAACACTGTGTTCTGAGGCACGGCCATGCTTCTTCCTGTCATCCATCGCGCATCCACCCTGTTTCACTGCAAAGGCAGATGGGGCATAGTCAGTGACTGACTAACACGTTTAATTGAATTATATTGTGAGTACTTGTTGTTGCACAGGGCATGGTAAAGATTTTAAAGCAACACATGATGACCTTATGTAATTGGGTGTTCCCATTTCAAAATGTAAATTATGGGATGAACCTCTCCAATGTAACTGTTCAGAGTCTGCATTGAATTTATTGTAATGGAGCTGAAACATTCCTAAAAATGTTTGCGTCTGTAGTTTGTATCCACTAAGTGAAACCATTGGGTTTAATATGTTCAAATAATGTGCCAACCACATGGTCTGGTCTAAGTATCACAAGACAATACATTTTATTTTGTCCAGCCCCAGAGGGCTTTACAGTCCGTACACATGCAACATCCTCTGTCTGGAAATACAGGACGCTCTTCTCTCTAAACCTGTCAAAACCCATACACGGGACAAAGGATGAAAGGAGAGACCGACATAGTATACGAGCCTCCAGAAGGGGTTTCTTTGAACTGCAGCTGGATTCTCCCGGTATCACAAGCTTCAAATGATCGCACTCTATTTCCGCATGTTTCAGCTGGGCTCGGGCCGGGTCCCAATGGGGCGGAACTAAGAAGAGTTTAGCCAATCACTGATTAAAGTTAATGAGTGACAATGTTAGAGTCCTAAAATACATTCAGTTCTGTACCTAACAACATAACAAGAGCGACCAGGAGTAGTGTCCTTCCAAGAAGACCCGACCCGAACTCGGTATGAGAGAGAAGTTTGGTGCAGAAACTAGAGGTAAATCAGCTGGACCCAGATCAGACAACGTAATTTTATCCTTTAATATATTTATTATATGATGTTTGTATTGGATATTTAAAATTTAAGTTATATCATATTCTGAATATTGTTTTGTGTATATATATATATATATATATATGTATATATATAAATATATACAGCAGCGGCTAAATGATTTGAATGTAATTTACGAAAAAACAGTAATATACTCTAGAATAATTTCAGTATTTCTTCCGTAAAAAAATTAGAAAAAAAAATATTTTTGGTCATTATTAGCATATTACTTAAATTTACAGTTGGACTGTTAATTTACAGATAATATCTTTATTTTTAGTTTTGCACATACACCGTAAAAGTAGGATCTTTTTTTACAGTACAGCTAAAAAACACATCAGGTGCAGGGTTGACAAAGGTAATTTTGCGATGAACATGATAAACTGTGCACCTCTTCACACAGCAGCATGTTTTCATATGTACAAATTGACAATGCAGGAAAAGCAACTTATATTGAAAATAACCTTTATAGGGATTTAAGGCCTAGAATTTTGATTCCATTTCTGATGTAAATGTCACACCTTTATGTCAAGTGGAGTTTTCGTCACGGTTGTTTTGTGACTTTGTTTTATTTTGGAAATTAACTCTCCTCTCGTTTCAGGTTCCTTGCCCTTCCTCATGTGTCACCAGTCTGATTGTATCCCCTGATTCCTGATTGTGTCCACCTGTTCCCACAACTCCCTCATGTGTACTTATAGTCTGCGTCTCCCCTTGTGCCAGTTCGTCCTGCACACCCGCCTCACGCCAAGAATCAAGCCCAGGCCATAGTGGAGTCTGTCCCAAACCCTCGCGGGCCTTCCGAATTACTACAGAGTCCTTTTGTTTGTGTTTTTTTGTGTATTCCCTTATATCCTTGGTAAGAGAGATTTTGGTTTTTGCATTTTATTTTTTGAACGTTTCAGCTCTTCGTTTATTCAGAGCAATTTTTTGTTTCCCCATATTTTAGTATTGCCCAGCGCTACTAGTCAAGTCAGAGTGTTTCCCCGTCCATCCCTCTTCGGGGAAGTTTTTTTGTTTCCAGGGTTTCTCCTGTGCATTTATGTTGGAGAATAAAGAACTGTCTGCTGAACCTTCACTCTGCATCAGAGTCCTCCTCCTCAGCCCCCGTCGTGACAGTAAATTCCTCATGAATCTCAATTAAAGCCAAGTAGTAACTATAGCCTCAGATATTTATCCATTTACTATTACTTAGACATCCACATCTGCCATCATGTCTTTTGAATCTATCATAACCTAATGTCAAAATCTTTTCAAATAAATATCTAGTACTACAAATGTTCTTTCCAAGAATGAAACTCGCTGTGTCTGAATGTGTGATACCTGCAGTATGTCTAGTGGAACGCCAGCCTTCACACTCGATCCAGCCGCTGTACGAAGGTGTGTGAAGATCAAAGCCTCTACAGCAGTGTTTCTCAACTGGTGTTTGTAGTGGGTCACGGGCCATTGCATGGGAAAAAAAAGTCATCCTGGGATTTTATTTTGAAGGGACTTTCTCTAATGCAGCGGAGTGTTGGTGTTTTTCCGGCTCGTCCGTCCATGTTTTCAGTCAGCGCGGCAATTAGAATGCGGAAGCACCCCCCCCCCCCCCCCCCCCCCCCCCTGTTGACCGATCGAATTGGGTCGCGGCTCGTAAGGGGTAAAGGTGGGTCCCGGAGCCAGACAAGTTGAGAACCACTGCTCTACAGGGACGACTGCTTTGTTTAGTTAATGATCCCTGTGCACTCCATTGTCCTGTGGACATGGAACAGGCCATGACTCAAAAGGTGTGGATCTAAAACACGTAATCATGCATGAGGAATCATCTTAACATTTCTCAGTGGATTTGGGGCTCCTCTGTGATGCTTTTATCACCCCGTCATACTGATTGAACTTAAAAGGAGGACAGGTGCAGAAGGAATTCTTACAGTCTGTGCTGCATCTGTCTTCGCTTCACTTTCCCTTGAGATGGAATCCATTGGAGGAGGGTCTGTGCCTTTGAGGGGCTTAATGTTTTCTTTTACACACCAGTTTTATGGGCAGCATTGCTTTTTGACGGTTTCCAGGTGAAATGTGGTGCAGCACACAGAAGCTGAGGTGACGGTACAGCCACCGCCATCCAAGAGCTGGCATCCCAGGGACCACTGGCTGAGCAGGAGTCCATCAGGCCCCCATGCATCTGATGTGGCTGCTGCATTCTATTTGTCTGTTTTCACTTCATTCTGGATGGACCATGCCCTAACCGCGCCTGGAAGGGGCGTGGCGTGGTGAAGTTCCCACATGACAAGCAGTTTGGGTCTGGGGGTTGGGTGTGTTTTTGTTGTAGAGGATTCACCCTTTCACAGTGGGTTTTCAGTCCATGGAAGTTCATTGTCACGTTTTGGTGGCATAAACATGTATTGTTCAGCCTCTGGTTGTGCTTTACTTCACCCGCTCAATGTTATGTTCAGGGCTCCCTTTCTGCACTGAGAATTTGATTCTTTATAAGATATTCCTTTATTAGTCCCACAATGAGCAAATTCAGGATCGCGGGAGCAAAGTGGACAGTGGACAGAAGATAAATGGTTAAAAACAAGAGCAGCAGTATAATGATAATGATAAAAATGACAAATGAAGCAGCCGCCGGCTGAAGGAGCTGTAAAGAGCTTCCATGGCGTCCACCATGGGGTGAGAGCTCTTGCTCATCAGGGATGAGGAATGAGCTAGTTATACAGAAGAATATACTGTGTGCAATCAACCTCTGTCATTTGTCAATTGATTCAGAATTCAGCAGCACGTGTATTAACAAGAACTAAATAATGGGATCATATAACTCCTGTATTAACTTCTCTGCACTGGCTTCCTGTTAAATCAAGAATAGAATTTAAGATACTTCTCCTCACCTACAAGGCACTTGCTGGTGAGGCACCGTCTTATCTTAAAGAGCTTGTTACACCGTATTGCCCTACAAGGCATCTGCGCTCCATAGATGCTGGGCTACTTGTGGTTCCTAGAGTTTTATAAAGTAGGATGGGGGCCAGAGCCTTCAGTTTTCAAGCTCCTCTTTTGTGGAACCAGCTTCCACTTTCAGTCCGGGGGGCAGACTCAGTCAGCTCATTTAAGATGAAGCTTAAAACGTTCCTCTTTGGTACCTCTTATAGTTGGGACTGGCTCAGGTTAGCCTGGACCAGCCCTTAGTGCAACACATGAAACCTACCCACTGCCCGTTAGACTTTGTTCCCGCCAGGATAGTGAAGGAGATTTTTAATAACACCATTGGGCCGAGTTTACTCACTTTTTTAAACTCTTGTCTGAGTTTCGGTTCTGTCGCAGCTGCCTTTAAACATGCTGTGGTCAGGCCCCTACTGAAGAAACCTAATCTTGACCCCTCAGTGCTGTCCAATTTGAGACCAGTTTCTCATCTACCTTTTTTGTCAAAAGTTTTGGAAAAACTTGTTTTTATACTTACAAGCCTTTCTGCAAATGAAATTTCAGTCTGGTTTCAGATCACGTCACAGCACTGAGTCTGCACTGCTTAGAGTGCATAATGATATTGCCCTGTCTGTAGATGCCTGGAATCCCATTTTAGTGCTATTGGACCTCACAGCCGCGTTTGATACTGTGGACCATGCAGTCCTCTTCTCTCGCCTTGATCACGCCTCGCCTTTGGGAGCACTGGCTTCATACCTCAAGCCAGCTGTCAGAAATTTGGGGGTTACTTTCGATTGCAACATGAAATTTGATAAACAAATCAGCAATGTTGTTAGAACTCCGTCTCCTAGCTAAAGTCAAGCCATTTCTTAATAGGCATGATCGAGAAAAGACGATCCATGCTTTTATTAGTTCACGGTTGGACTACTGCAATGCTCTCTATGTTGGTTTGAATCAAACCTCCATCTCACGGCTTCAACTAGTGCAAAATGCTGCTGCTCGGTTTTTAACAAATACTCCTGGACGTGCCCACATCACTCCCGTTCTTTATACCCTACATTGGCTCCCTGTGCGTCTTAGAATACAGTTTAAGATTTTATTGTTTGTTTTTAAGGCCCTTAATGGCCTGGCTCCGGAGTACTTATCCGAGATTTTAAACCTGCGTGAGCACAGTCTGTCCTTGAGGTTCTCTAATCAATTGGTCTTAGAAGTACCAAGGTCAAGGTACAAACAATGGGGCGATCAGGCATTTGCCATTGCTGCCCCGAGATTTTGGAATAAGTTACCCCCTGATATTTGCACAACTACAGATGTTGCTCGTTTCAGGTCTAAACTCAAAACCTACCTGTTTAGAATGGCTTTTAATACTCAGTAGTGGTGTGACAATTTCTTATTCCTGTCTCTATGTAACCTTTTATGATTCTTTTTTTAACGTACCATTCTTTTAATTGCAAGGTATGATGTTTTATTCTTATTTACTGATGTGAAGCACTTTGGATACCTGTTGGTTGTTGTAAAGCGCCATATAAATTAATTTGATTTGATTTAGTTAAGCTGCTCTAGGCTTAGACTGCAGGGGGACTTAGGACACACCAAGCTCCTTTCTCACTCTCTCCTTATAATAATAACAATTAACAATAATCCACGTTTTATTAATGTACATCACTAATTCATCTTCTTCCCCAGAGTTTGTTCTGCTTTCTCGCCTCGCAGGTCTCTGTAGATGGTGGTTCCGTCTGGACCCTGGTCCTGACTCCTGCCTGGCCCGCAGACACCTACCTTCTAACACCATTGATATTCCTATTTGTATTACTGTAGACATCAATGCGCTTCACTAACTTTGTTTCTTCCACGGAGTATTTATGCTTTTTTGCCTCACAGGTTTTCATGGGTCATGGTTCCATCTGGACCTTTTTCCTGCCTCCAGCCGTGGCCCTGCTGCTGCTATCATCATCATCATCATTATTATATTTATATTAATTATATTACTATTCCTGTCATCATATACCAACATTACCCTTACTAAAGTCTTTGTGCTTTCCCTCCCCACAGGCTTCTGTGGATGGAGGTTCTACCTGATGGAGGTTCTACCTGATGGTGGATCTACCTGATGGAGGTTGTCCCTGCAGTGGTCCTGCAGTACACCTGGCTTACTACTCATGTTTCTGTATAATTTCTGTTAGAGGAATTGACTGTATTGTACATCTTTTACATTGTTGATTCTGTACACATGACATCCATTGCAGTCTGTCCATCCCGGCAGAGGGATCCTCCTCTGACGTCCTCCATAAGGTTTCTTCCCTTTTTCCCCAAGGAAGGGTTTTTTTCCTGTGCCGATGTGAGGGTTTCACACTTTACAAAATGCAAAGCCTTCTGAGGCAAAAAATATTTTTTTTGAAATTTGAAATTCTCCCACAAGAGCACATAAAGTTGATTTGTTAAACTTGTAATCCAACATTTAGTGAGTTAGGGAGGCATTTCAGCCATGGTGGTTTGATTTTTATTTTGCTTAAAATAGCCGACATGCAGCTTTGAAACAGACTCAATAAGAATGTTTGTGTTTAGCACAATAGCAAATCAGCCTTATCTACAAGAGTTTAATAGAAAGCACGTGTGTCTGCTTTCCTCAGGCCTCTGGGGACAATGTTTCACATGACCTTTCACCACTGCTGCCACATGCTCTCTGTATTGTCTCTCACCTTATATTAACTAGTTCTGACACTTGGATGTTGAACAGCTGCAGTGAAGCACAGGCTGTGATTAATACTCTGAGTGAGAAAAGCTCAATAGTGGTTATTGAGGGATGGGATGACATCACAAACTGCTTTCAAAACATTCATCTTCTGATTTTTGTCTGTCAGCCAATTTGATCTACTGCTGTTAGAGGAAACTTAAATGATCCCTGTGGGAAAATTGGGTTGCTGCGGTAATAAACTGTATCAACAGCCCCCCCTCCCTCTCTTCCTTTCTCCTTTCCTCTCTGACCCTTCTTTAAAACACTCAATCCCACGGTTCCACACGTCTTTTTATTCTACTATTAAATGTCCTCAATTAAACATTTGTCTAAAGTATGCCAGCCAAAGCCTCTTGTGTTGAAGCCGTAAGGAAATGCTGAGCTACGTGGGAAGTTGCAGTTTTTGACCAGCATCATTATTTTGTACGATAAAATAATTTACAAGCAGAATTTCTTTGCACAACAAAATACAGCAATGTGCTTTATCACCATCCTCACATTAAGAGTTTGTGGTTCAATTCTGCTTGAAAATATAGCAATATATTTGTTTACCAACTGCCTCAAATGATTCAGATATTCACATTGTGCTATTTATATGATATACCATATATTGTTTTTTTACTGCTACTTCCATTCCTTCAGAAACGTCACTGTATGACTCACGTAGCGCCGGTTATTCTGTGAGCTTGCTCTCCCTGGCTAGCGTACTGCGTAGGCACACCCAGCGAGTCAACTGTCCCTCCGCACCACCCATTCAAGTGTTTGGGAGCCTTACCACCACCCACTAATTTGGAGAGAAACAGGGAAGGGCACACCAAGCAGGCAGGATTGGACATCCTATCGCCCCCTTACGTGTCATTAACAGGAGCATTGTCATTGTGAATACTCACATCTGTCAAGCTAGCAGCTTGTGGAACACTTTGAATGAGAGCAAACAGGTAGCAGGCTGGCGTCTGCTGGGCCGGCATTCAGTCCTGTTCAAATGATTTTGTAATGTTATAATGTATTGTCACAGCATTCAAAATGTGCCTCTGTCTCTAAAACACAAACAAAGCCAACCTCACGTTGTCACTAACCCAAGAGAAGGTCTGCTCTCCTGTCCGTGACAGTGTCTGAACTGTGAGCCTCTGAAAGCAGAGGTGTGACAAAGTGGTGACAGTTGACTTGGCAATGAGAACGTGGTGTCCAACCCGCTTATTGGTCTCCACATGCTCTAGCCAAAAAACTGCTCCACTGCCCTTTTCGAGTGGGTCATTTGCCTGGTCCAACGCTTTTTCTTCTCAGGAACGGGGGAGTAAAGAAAGCCTGCAGCACCATAGGCCCGACCGTAGCGGACAGGACCTTAGGAATATAGCAGGGGGAAGGTAGTAAGAACGCCTTCAGGGTCTTAAGAGCCACATACTTCACTGCGACCTCCGCCATGGGCTCGAAGGGAGCACCGGAGAGACCCTCTAGTACGATGGCCAAGTCCCAAGACGGAACTCCAGTGCTGGCTGCTGGCCTTAGCCTCAGGGTGCCACGAAGGAAGCGGGATGCCAGCGGGTGTCTCCCCAGAGAACGCCCATCTAGTGGGGCATGGGTTGCCGACTGGGCCGCCACACATACTTTGACGGTGGACGGGGATAAACCTGTGGCAACACGCTCCTGCAGTACTGAACCGACTGGGCAGTTAACTGGGTCCAGCTGTCGTTGCCCACACCAAGTGGCAAAGAGCTTCCATCTACCGGCATACGCCTTCCTCGTGGCGGGGGCTCTCGGTCGAGTGACCGGCTCCTAGGAGGCGGGTCCCCTCGAAGGACACGCCGACAGTTTCCATAGCTCGAGGCAAGGGTAAACAATGGACCCCGACGCCTGAGACAGCAGGTCGACCCTGATGGGGGTCTCCAACGGAGGACCTGCGAGGAGCGACAAAAGGTCCACGAACCATACTAGGGCCGGCCAGAGCGGGGCTACAAGCAGTAGGCCACCGTCCTGACGGACCTTCTCCAGAATCCCCGGGGAAAGGCGTACAGACATGACCTCGGCCATGCCTGCACCTGCACTACATCTCGCGCATCCTGCCCATGGGCAGTGTAGTAGCGCTAGTGTAGTAGAGCCGGAACCCTCCTCGGAGGGGGCGAACGGCCCTCGGGCTCGCGCTCGCTGGACCCGGTCGTGCCCCGAAGCGGCGGCGGGGACAACGGACCGACTCCCGGACAGTACCGGGGAGAAGGGAGCACTGAAACATGCGGTGAAACCCTAGCCCCTCCGGTGGGGATACTCTTCGTCTACTCTTCTTCTATTGGACGAAGCCTTCTTCGCGGCGGCCGTCCTCAGACCAGTCCGGCCGCGAGAGAGCCCCGCCTGAGCGTGTCGCGCTACGGCCCAGCCTTGACGAGGGGGTGCACGCAGCGTGACGCTCTCCTGCTGCGCCAGGTGGTGCAAGCTCGAGCGGCCCCGCGGACGTGGCGTCGACGGGCTCTTACGAGGTAGCATCATCGTATGCAGGCAGGAAGCCGCCTGCACTGCCACCGAGCCAGGGCCGCATCCGTGGCCGGCATTCTAGCATAGCCATGTCGCTTAGCCTCCGCCACTAACGAATACAACGCGAGCGGAGACCGGCTTCCATCAGGACGCCGACACCTCAGCGTGGACGTCCGGGAAGAAAGGCAAGCACCGGCGCGGAGGTACTCTACGGGAAGGCAGAAACCGTTGATGCAGCTTACCGGAAGCAGTAGACTGCTGTTTACCCGCCGGCCAGCTGATATGAAAACCTGTCAGCGGCTCGGGTGAGGACCTCCAGCAGTTCTTTGGCGGCAGCGGGGGAATGAGGCGCCTTGACGTCAGCCTCCACTGCCTCTACGCTCACCACGTCCAGCTCCTCGGAGCTGGAGGAACGTGAAAGCGGCATCTCGTCCGGGGTGGAGGAAGCCGCCGAGCGTGCCTCCGACGCCGGAAACGAGCGCCTGGGTCTCGCGGTGAAGGGCCGGGAAAATGCCTCAGCCCCCTCGAGGGCTAGCTGAACGTGCTCCACGCCCAGGCAGACAACACACAAGGTGTGCGAGTCACTGCCCGTAATGAAACGCGGGGGGACACACTAGACAAACCGCTCAGCCATTACGACTAGGAAAAAACTTCACACGCACTAGATGAAGGCACAGAGATGAATGGTTCTGCCCTTCGGGTCCCTTTATAGCGCCCTGATCCCGGCGTTGTCCGCCTATGATGTACCAGCTCGCCATTGGTTACATTTCACACGTGCTTCATGACGCGGGCACGCAGAGGCGTTCCCACAGCGTTTTTACGCAGCTCGAGTTCCCTGAGAGGGAACATTATATGTTCTTTTATGTATTTCTTCATACATGGCCACACTGATGGCATAAAGAAGAGTTAAAGCCCTGTTATTATTGGACATGGCTACAATCCGGTCACCATGCTGCCCACAAGCCCAAGTTGTATTGGGTGCTCGCTCCTTTTGCTTGACACATGCTCCTGATCTTGAATCTAGAATCGATTGCTCTTCCTTGAGGTCCCGGATGTTGTGGTTAAATTTTTGCAGTTGAAGTTTTTGCAGTAATTTAACATTGAAAAACATTCAGATACATAATTTCAATGCATGAATATTTAGTGTTAGAATATTCACGTTTTTCTTTCAAAACCCAATGACACAGATTCACTTCCATAAAGAAATCTTAGGGAGAATGTTAGAGGAGGATCCCTCTCCCTGGATGGACAGACTGCAACGGATGTCATGTGTATAGAATGAACAATGTAAAAGATGTACAATACATTCAATTCCACTAACAGAAATGATACAAACTCGCGGTCGGGGACAGAAGGCTGAGGTGATTACCAGGACGGAGACAGACGAACAGGTCGGGAACAGGCAGTGATCAGTCCAAGGCTGAGTGCTGGAGAGACTTGCATGACGCAAAGAACTTTCTGGCAGTGACTGGCTGGCAGTGTAGTGCTAACGGGGCTGATTGCAGATACGGGGCAGGTGTGGAAGGCGGGAGAAACCATAGTGACAGATGAGTAGGCGGAGCTGGCAGGTGAGTGTGAAAGACAGGTATGGAGTATGAGGGGCCGTTTAGCACTTAACTACTGAGACACTCTCACACACACTACTGAGACACTCAACACTCACACACACTATTGAGACACTCTCATAAAACACTATTGAGACACTCTCACACACACTATTAAGACACTCTCACACACACTATTGAGACACTCTCACACACACTACTGAGACACTCAACACTCTCACACACACTACTGAGACACTCTCACACACACTATTGAGACACTTTCATACACACTATTGAGACAGAAGTCTGGCCGAGAACAGGGTGCTGTCTGCGGCGTGAGATGAGGTGCTGGGGGCATCAGGTGGTCCCGTTAACTACACCTCACATCTCCGACATCCTCCATGGAATTTTTTACGATGGCTGAATGTTTTACAAACCGACCGCAGAAATGTTGCTTAAACACCTAATTTCTCGCCTGAAAACGTCCTAAAATGACATTCCGTCCCTTGAATATGGTAGTATTTATAAACTTGGACGGGCGAGCCCGGACTTAAAGGCATATGAAGGAAGGGCGTATGATTGGCGCATTGCGCTGTTCAAAATCAGCACTCTTTGCTTCCGCCCTCCGGTGTAACTGAGATGCTCTCACACTGTATACTGAGATTCTCTCACATTGTATAGTGAGATGCTCTCATGCTGTATAGTGAAATGCTCTCACGTTGTATAGTGAGATGCTCTCACGCACACTAGTGAGATGGCATGAGTGTCTCAATCGTGTGTGTGAGAGTATCTCAGTAGTGTGTGTGAGAGTGTCTCAGTAGTATGTGTGAGAATGTCTCAATAGTGTGTATGTGTCACGGTTTGGTTCTGCTTCATGTCTTATTTTGTAGTTTTCATGTCTCTTGTGTCCCTGGGTAACTTCACTTCCTGCCTTGTCCTGTGATTGCCTGGTTGTTTCCACCTGTGTCCAATCACCTGCACCTCCCTAGTGTATTTAAGCCCTGTGTGCCTGTTGTCCCTTGTCGTGTCATTGTCTACGTCAAGTCGTTGTTGGTGCACGTCCTTCTGCTTGGTTGTGTAAATAAAGTGCACTTTTTGGAAACTTGGAAGAGATCCTGCATTTGAGTCCTGCCTTCGACCTGCACCCCCAGCACCGCTTCCTGACAGTATGAGAGTGTCTCAATAGTGTGTATGAGAGTGTCTCAGTAGTTAAGTCCTAAACGGCCCCTCATAATGGAGCTGGAGTGGATGTGACAAATATGAATCATATTAAAAATAATGATGATGATGAATTTGTCCCCATTGCCTCCTCTTCCCGGAGGGTATCCTCTGTAAAAGAGAAGGGATGTAAAAATGTTTCAGCACACAAGCTGCACTTGTCTAAAAGATCTTCATGGTACGACCTTCTCAACACAAGTTGGGGGTTTCCTAATGACATCATCAGCCTTTTCTCCGACTCAGCGTGTCGGATGTGTTCTCAGTGGGTGGGGGGTATTGAAGCTCCACTAGGTGAATTCCCCCACCCAGTCTTCTTGGATACACAACGCTGACTATGTGTTTCATTAAATTTCTTGTGAGCTTGAATGACTTCAGCTGGGAGAATCGTTGTCAGTGTTATACCCTGTCAGCTGTGGGTTTGGGGCAATGAAGCAGCGCCATGGAATCTGCTATTAGCCTGAAGCAACGTTGCTGATGAGAGAGCGTGATCTGCTGTGGGCATGGCAGAGCACCTTAGGCCAAGCAGTAAAAGCAGTATTTTGTGTTTTGCTGGATCTGGTTCTACCTGAGGCAGCTGCGACCATACTGGAGTCTGAGTTTCAGGGGTTACTGCTGAACATGCAGAACTTTGTCCAACTCTACAATAAATCCAACCCAGTGGCACCGACTACAAGCATTAAAGGGGACAAATGCTCATACGTGTTTTTGGTTTCCCCTACAATGAGTTGACATGCTTTAATGAACAGTGGTCTGACCATACCTGTATCTGTACATCAGCTATAAGATCAGCTTCATAATCATATTAAAAACAGACTCACAAGATGGTGATCTGTGTAATAACTATACAACTAACTAAAACTATACATTTTTTCTCACTGATGGTCCTGTTTACTATCAGTATAACATTAGTGATAGTAACTCACTAAACTTAATCTGTATTACCCAACACAATATGATTTCAGTCATTATTGCCAAATAATAAAATAAAGTTTATATATGTATATTATCACTCAATTCCTGTACGATGTACCCAACACAATAAAAGTTGAGTGAGTGTACTAAATCCCCTAGTTAGACTTTGTTTCAGACCCAGTGTCTTGCATGAACGTGACTGTGTGTGATGTGTGTTTGGGCTTCATTACTTGGCTGGAGAGCTCAAAGCACTTGGCAGAAGGCCTGTTGACAGAGGTTCCCATATTGTTCTTGGTGTTACCTGCACTCACTGAAGACAGATTGAAGGTTTTATCAGTGGAGAAAGCAATTTCTCCTGGGGGGAGCACACAAAGTATGTCCACACATTCTTTCCAGTGTGAACACTGTGTTTTATAACCCTGGATGGGCTCTGATCCCTGCTGAATATCACTTCATTTCATGCCTTTCAAAGAGGAAGCAATGCTTTTGCAAACGATGCGCCTGCTTTGAGAAAACCATTTTCTTAGTGCACATTTCAATCCACATGACTCAGTCTTAATTCCTTTATTATTGTGTGACAGTGAGTCAAGAGAGTTAGGAATGACCACAGCACAGTAATGTGTGTCTAAACTCCTAAATCATGGGGTCACCAACATTGGCATTTCATTTAAAATTCTGAATCTGAAGATTTGACTATTCTGTTTTGTAGCCAGGAGAGCCCGTATATATCACCCTGGTAACAAATAAACTGTTAGAGCATCGCACACAATCAAAGTTAGCAAACATTCATTGTTCACCACATTATTAATCAGTGTGATGTTTATCTGGTAGATTGTTAATTTTAAAACCATAACATGGTTTAATGCTTGCAGATTTGCTCAAATCTCTTTTATACTGCTAGTATACACTTTGCGTCATAGCGCCCCTGTTCCCCCATATTTTCAAGAGACCACAAAGGGCAATATTCTACCCTGGATGAGGCCAAAAGCTTCACTACTGGAAATATCTCAGTGTTGTGTCATGTAGCCAATGAAAACTCAACTGAGGACTTAAGCATGGCCGACCTAGTGGGCTACAACCAGCTAAACATCAAAGGACTGGTTGTACAGTTCAACGATACATTAGCGAATTAGCGATCCGCTGACTAAGCAAATTTATGTAACAACGTGTGTTACCTGTGAGTGTGGCACACGACACATTCCCAGTGAAACAGTCCCGTTGGCTGAAATAATTTGGCCTGTTTCCCTCTCTGGGCTGGGATATCGACACAGCATTTAGACTTAGTAGAAAGGGAACACCCCAAAACTAATTTCACATTAGAGCCTACAACAATCCAGTCTAAAGTAATCTGGAACAGAACAGCATGCTTCGTGTGTGTGTGTGTGTGTGTGTTCTTGAAGCAGAGTAAAAATACATCAAACAGATAACACCCAGTCGTCCGTCCACCCCCCCGAACTCTAAACCGAGGGGAAACACTGAAACAAATAGATTGAATTCCCTGCAGAAAGAAATCCTTCTAATAACAGTTAGAAAAGCATGGATCTCATTCAGGGGACGTCCTCTCGGGCAGCAGGATGCCGTGCATACATCCATCGGACACAAGGTTTATCGACGAGTACCAATATGAAATGATTTTTACATAAACACATTGTCTCATTGGCTGGTGCTGGAACCGGAGGGAAGGACTCATACACCGGGTTTCAAAGTGCTCTATAACCTAACTGAGGATGTGCACCAACGACGGGCAACACATAACAATGACGCAACAAGGGACATCAGGCATAAGGGCTTAAATACACAAGGGAGGTGCGGGTGATTGGACACAGGTGGAAACAATCAGACAATCACAGGACAAGGCAGGAAGTTACCCCAGGGACACAAGAAACTACAAAATAAAACAAGACACAAGCCCAAACCGTAACAGAATCCCCCCCCCCTCAAAGACTGAATTCCAGACGGTCCTAAGCGGAGGTCAGAGACAAGACCGAAGCAGACAAGGGGTGGGAGGATGGGGACCCGATGATCATGGTCCGCCGGGGAACTCCGGGTTTTGGCTGCCATGTGTCAGGTTCCCCGGGGGGCCGGGCTTCGTGCTCTCGGGAGGGCGGCCGGAACAACGGCTGGTCTTTGGGCTGAGTCGGGCGTCGTGGAGCCGGGACTGGCTGAGTCGGGAGCGGGGGTCGCTGCGGCCCAGCACGGAGATCCATGCGCTGCGTCCCAGCGTGAGAAGGGGATCGCTGCAGCCCAGCATAAGGGGCGTAGGTTGCCTGGAGGTGGGCAGCCTGCTCCAGCACCTGCTCCCAGTGCGACACGACGACTGGAGTGGGGACTGGACGCTGGCCTCCACCTCCGAGGCCAAAGCAGGGCCCGGAGGGCGGCGACCGGAACGCCGCCCAGAGACTGTGGGCCAGCTGGGGTTGGCGTTGCGCCGGGCAGCCAGCTGCACGGGCCACCCAGAGCCAGTTCACAAAAACATGCTTCTTGGGATGAACCCTGCTGAGTCCTTACTTGGACTTACATTTTGTCACATTGGCTGGTGCTGGAACCGGACTGGAGGACTCATACGGCGGGTTTCATAACAACAAGTGCTCTTTAATCGAGCTGAGGATGTGCACCAACAACGAGCAACATTTAACAATGACGCAACAAGGGACACCAGGCACACAGGGCTTAAATACACAAGGGAGGTGCAGGTGATTGGACACAGGTGGAAACAATCAGACAATCACAGGACAAGGCAGGAAGTGAAGTTACCCCAGGGACACAAGAAACATGAAACTACAAAATAAAACAAGACATGAGCCCAAACCGTGACACATTCACAGGGGTTCCCCCTTACCCCCACAGAAAAGAAATTGTCCAGACGGACAAATTAGTTATTGCACTTTTTTTTCAATTGTGACTAAAACCAACTCTAAAACCCTGGTTACTAGACTCATTCAGCTAAGCAACAATAATGTTACCCAGCTAACAAACACATAGCTAAGCTAATGTTAACTCTGGGGTGCAGGGTTAGGGTTAACCCAAACACAATATAGTGAAGTTTATACAGGACAAGCAGTTGGTCAACGCCAGTTCAGCAGTTATCTAATTGTCCTAAAATCCAGACATGTTTTTACATTCGTTTTGAGACGAGTGATTACATCCTAAGATACTTGCAGGAATTCTTCTGTGTGCATTCACTGATATTGACACTGATTTAAACAGGGTTATACATTCAAGTTAAGTGTTTATTCTGAATCAGGTGTGGACCACTCATTCAAAAATTAACAGAAAATGAAAAAGAAATGCTAAGTTCCAATGTTCTTGTAACAAGGCTGAATAATTTAACTCCAAAGAAAATGTATGAGACACATTAAAAGTGATGTCCATGGTGGACAGGAGCTGCAGAAAGTTGCAAGAGGTCTATCCTCATTAAAACTACACAAAGTTCAGTATTCCAAGTTCCAGATGTTCTTTGGGGATAAGAAAAAAACTCCACCCCGCAAGTAATTTATAGCGGGCTCAACTGCGTGACACTTCTGAGAAATGTTCCTGTTGGTGTCGTCCAATATGATGAAAACAAAGACATCTTTGTCACACATGTCCATTGTTTAGCTCAGACGTAGCTCAGGCTACGGTTCTGATTTTGCTTCCTTTGAAGAGTTTCATATGTACTGGTGAATCCAGCATCAGTTGATTTGTTAATGCATTTAAACAACAACAATGGATTAAACCTCGATTAAATACAGTTAATGCACAGCACTGTACAAAGGCAATTTCTCTGAGTTCCTGACAATTAAAATGTTGTGGCTTTCATTTATGCATTATAAACACTAATGACATCATTTTGACTCTGCTTTCACATCAATACTGGCAAGTATCTCTGACTTCAATGTCACCAAAGATATATTAGCACTGTTAGCAAGGGAGCCAGCAGTAGCCTCGTGGTGGTTCGTTTGTTCATTTCTCCTCACTGGATAGTGGGGGGAGGTTTAGTCCGTAAACGTGTTCCAGACGTGTGTCGTTCTCAAACTGAGCAGCGAAATAAGTCAGATTGGTAAATTCACCAGTTCAGATAAGGAATTCCACTGGAACAGACCTCACATGTCTGGTGAAACCAGAACTCCAAAGAAATGTTTTAGAGAAACAAGGTTTCATCCAACAGTGTTGTGAGGTTATCAGTCTCCGAATGCTTTTTTCAATCTCACCGTCCATAGTCGCTCGATCTGCACATGGAAAAACTTCAGCAAAGCAAGACTTTTACAAGAGCAATGAGGATGCGTGGGATGAGTAAAGAGAAGTAGAGAAACGCCAAGAAGACAAATTAGTGGACAGGTTGAATAGATAGAAATGTATTTATCCAGAGGGAAGTTCAGCAACTGCATTATCAAGTTGGGAAGTATTGCGATGTTGATGAGCCCGACTGCTGCCGGGAAGAAACTGTTAGTGTGGCGGAAGGTCTTAGTCCTGATGGACCTCAGCCTCCTGCTATTATTAGACAAAGTATGTTATTTCTTGTGAAGCTTGCAGTGTAAAAAAGTTGTCTGAGCAGGCGGAGGAACTGTATGTTTGTTTGTTTGTGCACGGTCATTGTTTTTCAGAGCTCTGTCTGCTGTAAACACCTCCCTATCCTGCTGCCTTTTTCTCCACAAGGTAATTCCCCCAAATAGTTATTATTCATGCACTCATGTTCACTGTTTTAAAAGTAAAATGAAAAAAAGTCTGCCAAAATCCAGCAGTAAATCTGCTTTCATATTTGACTTTATCATTCAGCGTGCTGGGATGCATCACACGATTCCTGTCTCAAGGGACAGCAGCATACAGACACTGGACTCCTTCCACTGATATGTTTGGCATAGCCAACCTTCTGAGTGAAATTACGCCTGCGCCGGAAGCCTCTGGTCCCGGCCCGTCTCTAAGAAGTGGATTTACTGCTCACTTTTATCCAAAGAACTGAGGCACAGTATAGCACAGAACATTTGCTGTGGTGTGTATACCTGGAGGACACTTTAAGGCCTCTACATAAAGATGACCACAGGCTGCTTTTTTTCTGAATGCTTGTTCACTTGGGTCAGTACAGGGCAGAGATAGGGTTCCCTTCAGTACTTTATAATGTTCTCTGTCATTGCCGGGTGTCAAAAACATTCCATACAAATGAGATTAACCACATCTTGAGCACAGATGACGAAATACAAGTAGTGTTTCATTCTGAAATATGATGCAATAGTGGCTATTAGATGCAGCTGAGACCCTTAAACCATGCACCAGTCATTATTATGCAGAAATGTACCACACCTCATGTGACCATGTAACCATGGTCACTTCCCTGAACTCCACTGCTTGAGTGCTGGCCATTGGACATCTGTGAGACGCAGCATTAGGTGTTGAATTTGTAACCGGTCCCTATGGATGTAGAGGCATTAAAAATGCCAAACCTCATACAGTGTTGGAACTGATCTACCCTGCTGGATAGCAATGAGTGTGAACCAACCAGAGGGGACTACACAGTGTAACTGTCTCCGACATCAGGGAGACATTGGTTTCGGAAACAGCCGTCCTCAAAGCATTAAAATTGCAGTCAAGAGCTGTGCAAACTAGCAACTGGGTATTAGCATTATGGCTGGGGGGGTCTGTCTTTGAATGTTTTCCCATGTCTCCATTTACTGTAAATGACAGTAGCTACAGCCAAGAGCAAGGTTATTATCATCATGTTTTACCTTGATAAAACTACAGTACTGGTCTCATTCTGAAGAGAGACTGGATAACATTCTGAAAACACAGTGTCGCCACATTCTAACTATCCAAGATGGCGCCGCAGATGGCTTCCTTAGTGTTTCGGTCCCAAGGCTGCGTTCTTTCCCCTCTGCTCTTCTCCCTGTACACCAAGAGCTGCACCTCCAGTCACCAGTCCGTCAAGCTCCTAAAGTTTGCGGATGACACCACCCTCATTGGACTGGTCTCTGGTGCGAATGAGTCCACCTACAGGTGGGAGTGTGACCACCTGGTGACGTGGTGCAGCCAGAACAACCTGGAGCTCAACGCCCTGAAGACAGTGGAGATGGTTGTGGACTTCAGGAAGAACGCAGCCCCACCTTCCCCCCTCACCCTGTTTGACTCCCCCGTCACCACTGTGGATTCCTTCCTTTTCCTGGGCTCCATCATCACCCAGTACCTCAAGTGGGAGCTGAACATCAGCTCCATCACCAAGAAGGCTCAGTAGAGGATGTTCTTCCTGAGGCAGCTGAATAAATTCAACCTCCCAAAGATGATGATGGTGCACTCTCACTCTCACATGCACATACACTTTGTTACCTTCACTTGTCACTTAATGTTAGCTGGTGCACTTTATATTTATCTTTATTTTTAATTTTATCTGTATTTCTTAACTTACTAACCCATAGCATATATTTTATTATATTTTTATCTTATTGCTGCACTACTTTGTCTGTTGTCCATTATTGTACTGTCTGCCTTCATGCACCAACCGCCAAGTCAAATTCCATGTATGTCTGACATATGATGGCAATAAACGTTTCCTGATTCCTGATTTGGTGGCCACTGAGCCAGCCACACATATTATTCCAGTCCATTACTTACACCGGTGGCAATGGTATTAAGTATAGTAATGTTGCGTGGACTTCATTCGTAGGCAACTGTGGTTCAAAAGTTAGAGAAGGTTGCGCCTCAATAAGCAAATCGGCGGTTTGATGTCTTCCCATAAATTGGTCCAAATGGCTCCTAAAAGGATGTACCATTGTCGTGTGACAACAATATTGTTTCCTACAATCCCCACTGCTTGTTTCTGAAGTGCCACAGAGTTACTGACTGATTTGACTCTTCGTGACTTTTTGTTTGGTGAGGGAAGGAAACTTGGGGATCACACATCAGCCAAGAAGAAAGGTATGCTTAACCCGAACAGATGTTTGTACATTTAATCTCTTTAACACAATTTGAACATGGCTCTTTATAAATACATTTTTCATTGCATTCACACCAGTTGGAGATACTCAAGCAGTGCAGTTTTGTAGTTGAGAATGTGTTTGCTTGTTTATCAGTTCTAGCTTTATAATGGACTGGCTCTGGAAACACTGAATAAATCCTGAGTGAAGTTTTAACCAAAGGGGACGATGTTTTGAATTTTTTGATGGGAGAGGACAACAGTGTATTTACTAGGGCTGTCAATAGATTAAAAAAAATAACTAATTAATCACACATTTTGAAATTCATTCATCTCGATTAATGCCGTCACAATATTGTTTTTAATTAATTATAAACCTTACAAGTAATGAGTAATCACTTTAGAAAATGTGTATTTTGGACACTGTTGTTTAATTGTTAATGTTATTTTAAACACAAAACTACACGCAATTGATCATCATGGAGGCAGAATTCCACCTCGTGGAACATGTTGAACATGTTGAACATGTTGAACTTGTTGAACTAGCGACTTTTGTGTGCCAACAATCTCCCATAATTTAGCAGGACGTTTTCAAACCACAGTCTTTTAGGGTGTCCTCTGCAGACTGCTGGGTAACGTTAGATGTTGAGATGGAAGTAGCCTAGCAGCTAGCTTAGCATAGCAGCTAGCTTAGCCTAGCAGTGCTTTAAATGGTCCGTTTGACACTCAGCCCCTTTCTGTTTGACACATCGAGTTATTCCTCTGCAGAGCTGTATGTCGCGCGTCTGTTTTACTTCAATGCAAAAAGCTCTCTCCATCTTCATGTAACTGACTGCAGCCAGCGGCCGTTACGTTTCCGCGGTCAACTTTAAGTTAACAAATGTACGTGAACAACGTTAAAAAATTTAGTTGCATTAATTTGGCCACATTATTTGCATATATGAATGAGTTTAGGTTGACATCCCTAGTATTACCTATTTTAGATCATGTGTAACGTAATGGTGAGGGGGGCAGCATCAGCTCTGTCTGCTGGGGCTTGGCTTGAAAAAAGATAGAGCGTGGTTCTGGTTCTGGGAGAGACATCGGTTTTGTCAATGATGGTCAATGATGATGTACCTGAGCAAGGTACATTGTATAGTATAGTATATCCCATTTCTTCAGATCGGGGGATGGGTTAAATGCAAAGACGAGATGTCCCAGTGTGCTGTGCTTTGTAAATTTGCAAGACAATGAAAGTTGACTTTGAGATAGGATGGAAGCGGTGCGGTACGGTACGGTACGGGTCGGTACCCTTTTATTATGGTGCGTTTCCATCGAGCGGTACGGTACGGGTCGGGTCTGTATCCTTTTATTTGTGTCTCCACTGAGAAAAGTAACAAAAATCCGCACCGTACCGTACCACCTTTTGGGTACCCTTCCGTTGGGGTACCTGGCACAGTTGTTTGGTACTAAAGGATGGAGCTAGACTCACTGCAGAACGTTGATTGGTGGAAAGAGTGTCGTCATCTGCGCGTGCCGCAAGGGGAAAGACAACACACAATGCGCCATTTTTAAACTACAACACTGTCGCAACAATGTTGCCGCGCAGCATTTACTTTAACAGCCACATATCGAGAAGCAAGAACAGAATCGGCTGTATGTCCTCCATTGTTGTTTGCGGTTAGCTTTCCGTTTTCGCGCGATCGAATGACGTCAATCTACTTTCCGTCCAATACCACGCCTATCAAGTGACGTTACCACTACTTTCTGGAATACACCATGCCTATCAAGTAAGGGTACTGTTGGCGGTGGAAACGCTCGTCAAATCATGGTTAACAGACCCGACCCGTACCGACCCGACCCGACCTGCACCGTACCGCTCGGTGAAAACGCGCCATTTGTGTCTCCACTGAGAAAAGTACCAAAAATCCGAACCGTACAGTACCACTTTTTGGGTACCCTTCCGTTGGGGTACCTGGCACAGTTGTTCTGTACTAAAGGGTGGAGCTAGACTCACTGCAGAACGTTGATTGGTTGAAAGAGTGTCGTCATTTGCGCGTGCCGCAAGGGGAAATACAACACACGAGGCGCTATTTTTAAACTACAACACCGTCGCAACAATGTCTCCGTGCAGCATTACTTTAACAGCCACATATCGAGAAGCAAGAACAGGATCGGCTGTATGTCTCCATTGTTGTTTGCGGTTAGCTTTCAGTTGTTCCGCGATCGAATGACGTCAATCTACTTTCCGTCCAATACCACGCCTATCAAGTGACGTTACCACTACTTTCTGGAATACACCACGCCTATCAAGTAAGGGTACTGTTGGCGGTGGAAACGCTCGCCAAATCATGGTTAACAGACCCAACCCGTGCCGACCCGACCCGTACCGTACCGTACAGCTCGGTGGAAACGCGCCATAACCCTGGGACTGATTCCTGGCTGCAGAAATGTACAAACGATCATGGGATGATTTGTCCCAGTCAGGCCGCTGGTAGTAGACAGAAATACCCTCCCAGCACTAAACACATCTTCCAAAATGTCTCATGATCTTAATGATTTAAATGGTGCCCAGATTCCTTCCATAATTCTCCTCTGGTATTGTTCCATGAATAAAGCCTGTGTGTGCGTGTGAATGCAGGACAAATATGTGTCACGGCCTTTAGACTCCAAACAACAGCTGCCTGTGGTGCATGTAGTGGGAGATCTGACTGCATCCACAATGGTGACATTCTTTATTAGCCCAGATTCAGGCTGCTGTCACCCAGCCAGCATTCCTCAAGGCCAGGGGAGAAACTGCTTTTGTGATGAATGGAATGAGTCCAGATCAAAGCCTTTGCAAAATGACATTGATTCTTTGCAGAGTTATAACCTAATACAAAAGTCAGAGGAAACGGTTTCCAAATGGGAAGCTAAAAAGTCAGGAGCGGGGGTCCCCCAGGGGTTTCATCAGAACCATGACACAACATTTTTAAACACTACTATAAAACCATCAAACTGGTAAAATGCATACAATGCACACCATCCAGTGGTATCAGACAAAATATGACACCCTTGAGATGGTGAAAGTATATAGCAGTAAAGCAGGAGTTGTTAACTAACTGCTGCGAGCACCAGTGGTGAGTGATAAAAAGTTGCATTTGCAAATTTGAATTGTGGCGGTGGTGCTAACAGCTACTACAAGCTGTGGCTCCGCTCCAGGATGAAATAGGACCCTTTCCGCCCCAGAAGTCAATCACCTCATTAAGCTTTTGTCATAAATAGGAGTTTAAAAGGCTCTGAATTATGTCAAATTAAGAACAGGTCCATTATGCCAGAAGCAGTCAGAATGTTTAATAAACAAAGTTGTGTCGTGTTATTTAGGTTTTTTTTGTTCGCAGTAATGTCTTGTTATGCCTTGACATGTCTATCATCCATTATGTGTATGAACTTTTTTTGGTGGCAAACCCGTATACCCTCTGGGGATCAATGAAGCTTTTCATATCTAATCTTCTGACTTCTGGAATGAGCAAGTTGGTAAAGGTTCATATTATCTGCTTGAGCTCAAACCATGAATACAGTAAAAGGAGCAGCACTGGGTGAAGCTTAATAGTGGGTGTGAAGGGTCCATGCATGTGGTCCCTATTTAAGATGATCTCAGTGCATTCTGTTCTTTTTTTCTGCATGAGGTCGAATGCGTTTTTTGTGGAATGCCCTCCACCCAGAGATACCACAGCCCCCCACTCAGTTCTTTGACAGCTGTGAAGGAATTAGAACAAACCAATCCTGTTTCTGATGAGGCAACCCCTTAACACTCCATCACCCCCCCCCCCAACAGCTGCAAAGCGGTGTTGATATTTGGCCTCATGGAGCTGGTGTCTGGTATTGGGTGGGGCAATGTTACTCATGGTTGACTGAGGCTTTAGTCCCTCTGGACCAATTCCAGCTGAGGGCAGCTGTTGGGATGAACTGTATGGCTGGGTGGATTACATTAGACCCACGGGTGGGTATTGTGTCTCTGGACCATGCAGTACATTGTTGTGTAGCCTCAAAGCCAGATAATACACCTACGCAAGGATAAACTTTGTTCCACTCTCTCTCCTCTCCCAGGCTGAGCACAGAAGAATACATACACTGTAGATACCTTTGTAAGGACAGCAACTGGTGAACAAGAAACTTAAATCCCTACTCTGTGGACATTAATGGCTGGTTAGTACTGGTGCTAAAATATGAATAAAATAATGCTAACAGAATTTCACTCACCAAAGAAAGTACATAGAGCGGCAAACATTGCAGTCTGCCATGTTTTTGTAGGATTGTCGTTATGAGTTTGGCAGGGTGATTCATTTATTCTTTAATATCATAAGAAAATGCAACTTGATGAATATTGCATGAAGGTGATTAATAGATGTATACTGTTTCACTTTCATAAATAACCTTTGTTGAGATTTATTTATTCAATTAAGGAGTTTTTCCTCAATCACATGCAACAATGTGCATTTGTTTTGTGGCAATTAGTCTGCGCCTCCAATACAAAATGTTGATGTGAGGTCCTGACACCGCCACTCTTCAGCCCTGATTTCCAAAGGCCTTCATTGTGTCTTGTGCAATAGCTTCTTTGGTGGGCTCCTTGGTTGCTTGCCCAAACCTCAGGAAAACCCCTCTGCAAAGAGCATACACAAGGTCAGAGAAAAGCACTTCATGATTGGATTGTTATGGAGTATTGAACCCCCAGGCTTTCTTTTACACAAGATTCCATGAAGCCCAAGGGATTGACAGAAGGTGGAGCAGGCACACGTGTTCATGCTGCTGTGAAAAGGATGGTGCTGCATGTTCACTGTACTTGTTCTGTTCTTACAGCCTGTTTAACCAACTCTTTCTCTCTGTTACAGGAAATCCCCCAAAGGGTCTTAATTAAAGTCACGTTGACGTTTTCAATTTTCTTTCTTTTCACACTTGGGTTGCCATAATTCCCATTTCTGTTTACATATACTTCAATGTGAGCAACACTGTGTTTGCAACATGTTACTGAGGCTCATCTCAAGATGGTAGGCATAAATGTGAGGAATCATAATGGCATTCCACAAACCAATGGTTTTTTTCAAAGGGATTTCTTATATGGTCCTGAGTCATTCCAGGGCTCAATGAAGTCCCTTTGTCTCTTGCGTCCTCAAAAAGTCCCCAACTGAAATGCAATTGTCATTTTTTCACCATTCAAATTGTTATTCATCTGTTTCAAAGAGATTTCAGGATGATTAAAGTAAAACGGCCAGGCATACTTTGGTGTATGCGTCTGCATTTAGGTTTGAATTAGTGTTTGAACCACGCTCAGGTTAAGAGGGGACAAGCGCAGCAAAAAGGCAGAGGCAAAGAAAACTTTAAATATAAGATTTCCACTGTTCCCAGCATCAATTTTAATAATTGAAGTAAATTTACAAAGAAGGAACGCCCCTTTTCTGACAGAAATGGTTTGGTCTTTCAGCAGTATGGACAATGGCTGCAGAGGACAGAATATACAGGTGGATGTAGTGATCTTGACGTTGTTGAGTGCTGTTTCAAAGCCTTGAGTTAGTCAATTTCTCCATCTAGGATTACAGCCATCGCCATGTTGTTTTTTCCTCAGTAAGCTCGACCTAAAGCCCCCTCTTTTAGTGTTTATTGGACTAAAAAACATCATGCTGTATTCATGAAGAATTGAAACTAGACTGAGACCATAAACTCATGTTTACAATGTTTACTAAGGGAATAAATCAAGAGAGAAGTAAAGTCATTTTCTCATTGACTTCTATGCAATTTGACTTATTTTTGCCATTGTAAGAGTCCCCTTACTGGTCAGTAGAGAGAATGCAAATTTGATTTTTAGAATAGCCTCTCTTGGCAGAATTGGCGATTGCTGCGTGCTTTTGGCAAGTAATGTACATTATTATTATACATAAGCCACAGCTTATATGATCTGCTATTGGAGAAGTTTATCATTTGAACTGTGGAAAGGTACAAAGTATTAGTTTATTCACTTTTGTCTGCATATTGCAATAAGATGGATTACGTAGAGCTGATGGTTTGTTATACAGATCTCACACACACACCAAAGTCCATAGCTGCCTGCAGCCTCTCACACTACGCTGATTACTTGTGTAAACTGTACTGACAAACTGATCGCCCTTCTGCTTGTGCTACCTCCTTAGCTGCGGATTCAAAATATCCGTACCCAGGGATTGATCCCCAATAAAAATCAAATTTTTATCAAGATCTTGGATTTTTGCAAGGAGATTAATTCAATCTAAGGTAAAAGGCCAATGTTACAAGTCAGTGCTGGTAATTCAGTCTTGTAGGATGTGGTCAAGTCATCAGATTCATGCACCATCTGTCAAATCTATAATTCAAGACACTTCCGTATTCCGCTTTATTTTTAGTATGACACTAATATTCAGAGGTCCTGATGAATTGTTGCAGTGTTGGTTGTGCTTCTGTAAATGTAGATTAGTCATACAACAGAAGCTGCATCTAAAGGGAGTAAAGTCCTCAGTGTAGCAGAGGCCTGTGAGGGGGTCTAGTGGAGCATTTTCCTACATTAACCCAATTACCTCTTGACCATGAATGATATGTGGCTCAATAGTGCAGTTTCCGGCCTCACAGTGGCATATAACATGGGGACAAAGGCTTTGCATCGCGGCCACTGTGAGTTTATGGAGGTACATGATGAGTATGTGATGGTGATGAACGAGAGGCCCTGCTGATGTGAACAGGATCATGTTGAGTACTGATTTAGCAACAGGAGGCCCTTTGTGCTGGCCATGAGCTGCAGGGACCGAAGAAGCAAAGGTCATGTGAGTTGTCAGTGTTCATCACCTCGACTAGCATGGACATCATTGTTCCATTACAACAACATGTCAACATTTCGTGACAGAGTTGTTGATTGGACACACCATTAGTGCCGAGCTCATCAAACCTATGGCCTGGCCTTGCCTCATTATTAATGAACTTCATTATTATGTGGGTGCAAAAAAAAAAGAACAGAGTGCACTGAGATTATCTTAAATAGCGACCACATGCATGGACCCCTCACACCCACTATTAGGTTTCACCCGCTGCTGCTCCATTAACTGTATTCATGGTTTGAGCTTAAGCAGATAATAGGAACCTTTACCAACTTGCTCATTTTCAATCCTCAAGTCAGAAATCCAAGTCATCATCCCTTTGACACCAAGTGGAAAAGTCCTGGTATCCGATGGCATTACATCACTGCGCTTAACAACAGAGCATATAACAGACATATTACATGTCATGATATTATTATTATTCATGCATAAAGAACCTGCATTTTAAGAAATTACTTTATTCCTGATAAGCCAAATAAGGTGGTTGTGAATCATTACTGCTGTACGAGGCCGAAACAACTCTGTACAGTCCTGTGGGATTTACCTGATCTATTTTAAAGCTTGCTATTTCAGTGATGTACCTCCAACCCATGAGTCGTCAAAAATATGGCAGCTTGTTCAGTGAGCCCACTCCACTCATGAAAATGGTTTGAAAAAAAAGATAAATACATTTTTGCACTGTTCCCAACTTCAATTTTAATATTATTCAATGTCCCTATATCCTCAAAGGGGGCGCTGACAAGCTGTGGAACCGCTGCCTTGACCTAAGCAGGTTGTTTCCGGTCTTTATTTTCAGAAGGCAGTGTGTGCATTTGACGAGTCAAAATCAACACATGACGAGTTCAGAATGACTCTGTGCACGTACAACAAATGTAGGGGTTATGCTAATGATATTAAAAAAGGATGAAAATTGCATATTTTAATACATACAAACCAGATGCATTAGAAATAAACGGTTGTATCATATTGTCATATTATATAATGTAAACATACATAAAAAAAATTGACATTTGTGTATATATTTTTCTTTTTTTTTTTAGTTCATATTTGATACATCCTTTAAAAACATCAATGTTAAAGAGACGGAAAGTGCCATGAGGCCGGGAAAAGAATCCAAGCAGATTCATGACGAAGTGCTCAGTGTTAGGATGGAGTAGATGGGCATGTGTACCAACAGGTGACAATTTGGTTTTATACAAGGATAACCACTGGGGAGGCAGAACAAATCTCCTTGGTTGAGTTAAATGCTGGGGGGCGGGGCCAAATAACACTGGCTGTACTGTATGTAGGCCACTTAAAAGTCAAACTTCAAACCAAGGGTTTTGAAGGTAATACTGAAGGTAAAAGCACATTTCCTATGCTACACTTCCTCCAACTAGATGCTAGTAGAAGTAAGCAACCAAAAGAGCGGGAACTGAAGTCACACTTGCGGATCAGCATCAATGGTCTCGTCATCAGTGCTTTCATGCATTAATCCATTAATGCAGATTATTATTATTATTACAGCTGTGCCATTATAATCCGACATGTTTTACCAATAAAGCCTGATCCCACATATAAGTGGCATGTCATATCTTGTATTATTGCAGTGAGTAAATAAGAGTTTGATTAGTTCTGACATGGTGATGGCTATTTCACTCAAGTGCCCATATGTACATTAAAGAGTTATTGTATACAAAAACACTGTCATGTGTTAACATAAAATGCCTTATTTAAACTATCTATATGCTAGTAAGCCAGCCTGCTAACATGTCCTGAATGAACGTATAAAGTCTCTGTTTTAAAAAGCTCGATGAGCTTTAACTCAACCTGTGAGATTGTTTTTACTGTTGGCTGACCATTCTATTGATATATTGTACAGTCACATCTCGAGGCATAATGAATGTTTGGTACACTGTGAGGTCAGGTGTTTGAATGGCGAGCTTTGGTGCTGGAAGGCTTGTGTAGGTTCAACTTATCTCCTGAGTCCAAAATGGCTGCATCTTTCTATCTTGGAGCCACACTGGAAGGCCTTCAGTGAGCTGCAGCACAAACGAGCTGAGCTTACTGGTCCAGAAAGTTTACCCGATAAATTAGCTGATGGCCATTGTCCCAGGCATACAAAACCTTCTCCTTGGGGTTGTAGTCAATCTGGGTGGTGAAGGAGTACTCATTGGTGAAGGGCAGACGTGGGATAGCGTCAGTGTTGGTGTGGGTGTCGTAAGCAAAGTTCACCTCACCTTCCCTCTGGTTGTACACATTGACGGCATACAAGACACCACAGATGATGAAGCAGTTTCCGTAAGAGTTCCGCTTGAGACCTGTCCTCCAGGTTGTCTCTTTTTTTAACGACAGGTCTCCAGGATCCAGTTTACTGATGACGATCACCTCTTGCTGGCTGTAGTCGTAGTCCGTGGACGGGTAGATCACCCACAGGCCGCTTTCGTCCACAGCAAAGTCAATGTCCGAGTGGCCCCTCCATTTCCAGGGGGTGGTGTCCTCGTAAACCACGTCATGCAGCAGTGTCCAGGCCGCCACATATCGCATCCTCAGATCATACTTGATGATATTCTTGGTGAAGGCTCTGTTGTAGTAGAAGGCTCCATTATAAACCACATGGCCTGTGCCGATCCAGTTGTACGGAAGTTTGAAGAGGTTGCTCCATCGGCCTATAATAAAGAAGACTGTCATATTAGCCTGCTTATCTATTAGTATTAGCCAATTAGCACATTATGTTTAACTCTAACACAACTGCCCATGTGGAAGTGTCTGTGGTCACCAGTGGCTCCAAGAAAAGGCAGCCTGAATTGACCTTATATCACCTGCTTTTAATGAATCAAGAACAAGTCATTACACTTCAAATATGGAAATTACTTCCCTTGTTTCTAAGCCATTGGGTTTTAGGTCGAAATCTTTGCTTTGAATATATTTAATGATAATTAAATAGAAAGAGCACACAACACTCCAACGTCCCCACGTTATGGTCCTAATATCGTAGCTGTGATTGCTCCCTGCTCTTAAATTATTACGACACCCCTAACTTAAGATAATATCATTATACTTGACATTGTAGAATTGGTAAGTCATGTCCCTTTCAGCTGGGAGGGTAAGAGTAAATCAAAGGCGATGGAGTCACTCTTGTTGTCGTGGAAAATGAGTTGAGTGATGTCATCCTTTATGTATAAACAATATTTTATATATTAACACTAGCAGAGTGTGTTCATGCCGGCTTCATGTGACAAGGACACAGTTTGCTCAGGAGTTCCTATCACAGCTCTCCCGTCCTTCCAACCTCAGGAGGTCTGATCTAGACAATGATAATGAATGGAAAGCCTGTGAAGGACAAAAACAACGTGCAGTAGAGCCCCCATCCCCGACCATAAGGCCAGCCCACACTCTTAATCCCTCTCCACTGCGCCCAGTTCAAAAGAAAGCTAAGAGCACATGTCAGGGAACAGCGGGCATCACTGCCACTCCAAATACCTATTCATCCGCACACAGCTGTGAGCTCACTGCACTGCAGGACGCCTCGCACGTAAATGCATTTAGAAAGCCCATTGTCCAAACACATCTAGATCAACAAGAAAGGTCCTATGAGGGGAGATCGTCTTAACTCTTAGAGAGTGTAATCCAATTCCTTCGTCTATTTGGATGGGGAAGAAGTTGATTTTCCCACCCACTAGAGCCATGAAAAAACTAAGACCTACATTCCAGAGATCTCATCAGTCTCACAGAGCTCTTTGGACAATCAACATGAATCAATGTCATCATGTTATTACAGAACAAACAGCTATACATTTGAACAAGAGGATATGTTGGGACGATAATGGGGTTTGCGTTAGATTTAAGCCACTTAGACAGTTATGGTTATGTTAGACAGAACATGTTCCATAGTCTTAAGATAAGGATGCTGTTCAAACTGGATTAGCTGGAACTTTGTGTTTGAGATTGGCTTATTATGACTACAAATGAATGCAGACAGTTTTATGAGCAAGCAAAACCGATGAACCACATTGTCCCACTATGTCTCGGTAAAGGACACGGAGCTCCTCATGGCTACTTCAATGGGGAACGGTAATGGGCCCTGCAGGCTGAGAAGGTTCAGAGCTACTTAAGATTCTGTCATGTGAAGGCTATAAAATCTCATCAAGGTGTGTGTGGTGGAACAAGAGGCAGCACACACGTTCTCTACTGTGACGCCTTGTAAATGTGCCCAGGAAGGAACCACAGCCCCAGTAGTGGGGGCTTTCTCTGGGGGTACCTGTTCTGGGATGAGTAAATCTGCTCTTTGTTTCAATAACAGACAAACCTCTATAGCAGAGAGGACTTGAACTGAACACAGCATATGATACTCACATAATGATCCTCCTATGACTGAAAAAGCAAAGGGCCAAAAGCAGAACCTTTTCTGAAACTGTGAAAACCAGACTAAAAAAGGGGGCGGGGAGTGTCAAAACCTAAGACTTATCTATGGTGGGCGGCCTGTTAATCCCAGGGATATAACACACATATATGGATTATGGTGAGCAAGTGGGACATTGTGAAAAGACCTATTTTCAGCACACCTTGCTTGAAGTTGTCCAGGCTGCGAAACTCCACTAAGTTGTTGCCATAGTAATAGTTAGTGACATAGATTTTGGAGTCTTTAGCCAGAGGATCCTTCATCCAGGCTCCCTCGTTGCGCCCATAGCTGTGCTGCTTCTCTGGCTGCTCAATGGATGCTAGAGTCCCTTCACAGTTTAAGATATTTCCTGGAAGAAACAAGCAGAATATTCAACATGCATGTATGGGAGAGCATCACTTGCATGACTATGGGTTTAGATTTATTCTTGGCAGAGTGAATATAATACATCCATGCAACTAGATTTAGTTTGAACATGCATATTGATGAGCCAGACTTGGAACGTCCTGTTACCGGCTCTACGAAGCGGACGTTTGGAATCATGGTTTGTGGCTTTGAGTAGAGCAATAGGCATTTAACAGAGGTATCTTGTTTCTTATTAATGCTTATTTAGTTCTGTACAACGATTGTGAAAACACATAACAACAGATGTGAGAAAAGACAACAACTAAAGCGAGGAAATGAGTAAGAAACTTTGTTGCGTGATACTCAATTTGAAAGTGTTGATTTGTAAAGTAAATCCATGTGGGTGTGACCTTTTCACTACAGTGTGTTAGTATGGACTGAAATCCACTGATAGTTGTGCTAAATGGAGGTTGTTCCTGTTTAAAAAATTAAAAAAACGCATTAGCTTTAATCCCAAATGAGCATTTATCACATACCTGCTCTGTGGAGAAGTGGCCGGCTATTGTTGTTGGAGTTGTCCAGCACCAGTATAATGGTTGGAGCCGGTCTATCCGATGCTGGTGTATTTTGTGTGGTAGTGGTAGTGGTGGGTGTAGTAGTGGCGTTGGTTGTGGGGGTGGTCGTAGTAGTAGTAGTTGTAGTACTGGGAACAGCAGTGGTGACAGTGGGTTCAGCTACGTTGGCCTCCATGGTTTCAAGGACCATTTCAGCTCCTCCATCATTGGACTGGTTTTCAGTGCTGTGATGGACTGGTTTTGTTCTGACATGGTCTTCTGGGTGGAGGAGGGGATAAAAACCTGAGATTATACAAGGTTTGACTTCATTCCAAATGCACCAGATGGCTTCATCAGAATACCAACCCAAGTAGTTTTGTGGATTTGGTAAACCTAGAAACTAAGTTAACGGAGATTGAAGGAAAAACAAACTTGATGCACATACGAGCAGAAACATGAAGGGTTACCATTGGGCGTCACGTTTGCTTGAAGTTTAGGTGGCCAAAGCAGAGTTCACATTATGTGAAGGACAATGATGCCATGTGTTGCATCAGGCTGAAATGTGATGAATTGGCCGATGGATACATTGGGGCAGAGTGATCCAGTAGTGTGTGGCAAAATCTCAACATTTTCTTTCAACCTTTAAAATGGCTCCTCAACAGCAGGAGGCCTGTTGTAGTGTACCTTCCTTCTTCCCTGGACATCTGTCTCCTCTTTCTTTCCTAAGCTTGTTCTGCTATAAACCTATACCAGTATTTTAAGAAGACTACGGCCTCGATATGGGGGGGGGGGGGGGGGGCGATGTTTTAAAATGTTCTCACAGCTGTAAAAATGATTGCCTTACACTTAAGGCTTTTAACGAAAAGTCTCATGGCCTCATGGACCTCCATCTGTTTCGCAATTTGAACATAAAAGCATAGTGTCCCTGATCATTTTACCAATTTTGCAGATGCTTGGGATGAAACATTGTGTGATTATTTTTCAATCAAGAACCCATTTTGGTTAAACATTTCTTGTTTCTATGCTGTAAGAAAAAAGGCAATATTAGCAGAGGGGAAGTCTGCTCTCTGTATGGTCTTCAGACTCTATGTCCTGTGCTGCCAAGCAGATGTGCACCTCACTGAGAGGTGTACACGCACACCTGATGATAGAGTAGAGATTTTCAAAGGTGCTTTTCTTTTTACAATTAACAAGAGTCATTGAGTATTTTAAGATAATCAAGGAGTGTTGAGTTTCACCAGTAATTCAATGTAGCAAATGTCTGTGTGGAGACAACTTGAAAAAGGACAAATCAGAAGGTTTGGAAAAGGAACTGAGGAGAATAGTACTTAATAATAAGTAATTAAGTCAAAGTTGCATTCTAATTGTATTGGGCAAGACAATTACCTTTTAAAGCAAGTATCAGAAATGTCTGATTCTGGTATCTATGAATGGATCTGATGTCCTGTTACCTTTCTATTTATCAGCTCCTTTATGATACACAGGAACAACAATGTGTCACATGCTACACAATCAGAGAGGTCCTACATTTTCAGCTGCTTCCATCATCAGCTCCAGAAAAATATCGCTGCTTCCCGAAATCGCTTCGAGAGCACTGGTAACAGATTGTATAGGCACATACATATTTGGCCAAATTGATACAAGGAAGGGAAAAATGGCATCAGAAGAGGAGGCATTTCAGGAAAAAGCACAATTGCATATCAACCCTGGCGAGATGAATACAAGTTTCTGCATCCCACTCTTTGCCGGATTATGGAAATGCAGCCCACTGGTTCCAGTGATTTGGTGGCTGGGCTGAGGTTCAGAAAGGTGGCAGAACACACATTCTGACAGCATTTTGTGCGTGTGCCCTGTGCAAACACAGCATTCCTTTTCACTCAACTAGACTTAAAGGGGATTGGAAGGATTCAAGAAAAGATTTTTCTGCATTGTTGAGGGTCCCCGAACACTGTTGTTAGGAGGGAATCTGAGGCATGCCATGGACATGGCAGTGCTCCTTTGAGTCAGCATTCCATCAGCTCCATCGATTTTGTCAATAAAAATGTGGATTTCCTGCCTATTGAATGCGCACCAGCAATACAATCCTGCGCTGACTCCATCAGCTTTGCTTAAAACAATAGTGAAATAAATCTTGAATTGGATTTTGTTTGCCACAATAGTGTCAAATTTGCTAAATTAGACCCTTATCTTACACGTAAAAATAACATTCTAAGGAAAGCTTTATATTCTCCCCAAAGCCAAATCCAGATATTAAAGATCTCCACTCTGCTTCAATGACTCTGCTGGTTGATTCTGCTCCAGCAAAGTGTTATGTGGGGTTAGATTAGATTGCTCAAGAAAGAAGTTTAGATCAATTTCAACACCCACTGTGGATCGCTCACGGGTGGGAGTGAAAACTGTACGAGCACAATATTAGTTTTAGCTCTCTATGAACACTACTAGAGTATACAGTGTCCCAGCCAAGCTGCAAAGGCTCACCTCCTCTGTGCTCATCCTCGTCGGTCTTGGCCGCCTTGTAGTAGGTGATGCCCCTTACCACGCCGGCCTGGTGGCTAGCCACCTTGGCTTTGGCTGTGGGATCAGGCTTGGCCGGCTTCCCAGGTTTAATAACCTCCTTCTTGGGCTTTACAACTTTTTCTTTGGGTGGTTTGGGCAAAAGTTTGGCTGCAGTGGTCTTTTTGTTGGGTACTTTTAAAGTCTCTTTTGCTTTCTCATCATTGGTGTCCTGTAAACATGACACTAGGGTTAGGTCAGGACACTTGGTAATGTTGGCCATGCATGTAGTGCTAATGATGTTTCCAGGTTTATTATTGCTAGTGTTGCTACAGAGGCTTGGTCAGGGCTCCTTAGTGTTGCCAGGTGAGTGCAGACACTCACTATACAGAGACATGTGTGAGATCAAAAAACACTTGAGTACAACAGCCCTGCTTGTAATGTACTGGTAACCTTACAGCTAATACTATTAATACAACTGGTAGTGCTACTACAATGTCATAGGAAGGGCTTCTTGGAACCTGTGTTCTGCTCTCGGAGGAGTCTTTCTGTAGCAGCTGCAGGCTGAGGCTGGAGATCTCCTTCTTGATGCTCATCATAACGTTGGAGTAGTTCTCATATCTCTTAAATTGGTTGGTGAGGCTCATCATGCTGTCTCGAACAAATTCGTTGTCTCGCGTAAGGTTCGTCTTAATTGTCTGAAAGATAACGTCAATGTTCACAGCAGTCTGTATTTCATACAGTTCGATGATTACACACTAAGACACTGTAAAGGTCCAGTTTGATTCATAACTTATCTCATCCCAGGTATCGATATAGGGCGAGGGAAGGTTGGATCAGTGCTTCCGTATTTCTAGTAATGGAGGAAGTGCGTGTTTGGGAGTTTGCCTACCTCTTCCAGGTTGTTCATCTGAGACACCACCTTGTTGATGTACGAGTGGACCTTCATTAGATCCATGCTGTAAAGTGTTCCCTCCAAGAGGTCCACCATAGATTGGAGCTGGTTATTCATGCCATAAAAGGATGAAAATGAGTTACTCACCATCTCCTCAACGCAAACCTGATTCTCTGTTCAACTCAGCCATTTTAGTTCAAAGTGCTCTATAAAAAATTAACTGTAGAATGTACTCAATAAATGTGAAGTAACAATTGGCACTCTGTTTGGGTAGATTTCACTACACGTTAAAACAACTAATATACACTAACAGAAATTAGGTAAAGTCTACCTCACACTTTATACAACTGATTACTTACAAAAAAGAGGTAATGTATATATACTTTAGATTGTAAGCACTTAATACCTAATTGTTATTTCAAATGATGACTTATTAACCATTACTTATTCAAGGTAAGCTTTACTTCAAATATATTTTAATAGTCTGCAGTTGTTCCTGTCCAAAAATGGGTAGTGTAGGTGGAAGTTATCCATAATTATATTTGTTTGCAGACTAATACATTTCCAGTAAAATGTAATCGATTTGCATGGGTTATAATTACTAGCCCTCAAAATATGTTTTTTACAGCATGCCCTCCAAAACATTTCTCTGGTAACGCAATGAGTATTTCATCTGACATCTGGAACTGTGGTGTATAGCGTGCTTCTCCTGCCTGTGGAACATGAAAGCGAGCTTTAGGCATGAGCAGAGCTCGCCAAACTATAGCTCGGTCACACAGAGTAGAACAATTGCCTTCTAAACTTTATTTTATTTTATTTTAAAAAACACTCCCACTGACAAAGAAAACTATGAGTCCATTGTCATTTGTGCTTTTAATTCACTCTCATTATTTGTCCAAGTGTATTCATAGTATAGTAGTTCTAGTCATTTTATTATACGCATTATACTCCTCATATCATCGTTTTGATATAATTCAATGCATTTATGGTTATAGAACTCAGCTTTCATCACTATCATTTTAGAATCACTTAATAGGTCAATTACTCACTGACTGACAATGATTAATTAAATACATACTCCTGGTGGTCAAATATAATAAACAAAATATGCAAATTCATATAGGATGGATTTTGACCAAACAATAACTGATCAATCAGAATCCTTTGAAAGACGCTGATCTCTTATTTGTGTCCTCACCTTTAGTAGCTCGGGGGCCTGTTTCTTCAGCTTCTCCATCTTCCACTCATTCTCACAGGGGTTGAGGGAGGACGGCGGGGCCGTGCATGAGCACTTACAGTCCGACCCGGAGCTCACGGTCTCTACTGTGTAGAAATCCTCCACCCGCACACTGCCGCTGCGCAGGCGCAAGCAGGCGTCCTTGGTCAGAGGGCGCATGATGCACTTACAGCGGCAGTCGGAGCCCTCCGACGTCATCCGCACTGGCTCAGTCTCCCCAAAGATCTGGAAGACAGAATGAGAATGTAGAGGAGGAGAAAACTTGGTATTGCTGTAGCACACCAACAACATGGTTTGCACTGGATGATGAAACCTTTAACATATAATGTATTCCATTAGTCCAGTGGTTCCCAAACAGGGGGTCGCTACCTGATAGGGCGGGTCATGATGCAATTAATTCCAAACAAAGAAGGAACAACCCTATTTTATTATTTATTTAGGGGAGGGGTGCGTACAATGTCCTTCATGTCTGACAGTAAAAGTATGGGAACCACTGCATAAGTCTAACCCCTGTTGAACTAAGAGATACATTTTTTGAATGCAGAAAAACAAAAGAGTGACTCTCCCTTTTCCACCGTTCACTCCCTTCACACTCCACATACACTTACAACACAGTTGTGGAGAGCATGGCTGTCTGTTCGTTAGTGCACTTTTAACCTTTATTTTAAGTTCCTTATCCTTTATTTTTAGATCCGTAGATACCAGAGTCAACTGTAATTTAAACATCTTCTCCTCTCTTCACCCAAGTGTCTAAGACATGCAGCCCGCTGTGATACAGTTTGTGTGGTATTTACAAAACCTGCACTTCATCGGGGAATCAGCGCTTCTCTCCGCCCACTATACCGCACATAGCGAGCATTTTGAATGTGCCTGTGTAAATTGTTTATCACAGGTGCTGCTTTTGCAAATTGACAAGACTGATGCATCGATACAACATATTAGAAATCCCAACGTGAGGACTACTCAGTCTTGGATCCCGCCTTATGTGACTCTACAGGAGCTTAGTAACCCTGAAACATAACAGCACTCTTATGATGATCACTTGCGATTAATTATTATAGTTCATATAAGTCTGTGCAAAAGGATTCAAACCTGTAGCATGACAAACAATAGACGACATAAAAATGATGTGCATTTGCATTAAAATGCTGTGCATGGCAGTGATAGCAACAGTATGAAGCAGGTAGTACCAATGATTCCTTTGTGATTCGGTTTGTTTTTTTTACAACGTTCCATAGTTGTAATTTAGTTTAATTGAATAATTTAGGAAGTCTTTGAGCAGGACTGCAGCAGGCTGAAGGTAAGGTGGGGGGCTCATTAGTGAAAGAATGCAGGCTGAGTGATGGGGGTGGAGGGGGTGCTTTCCCCTCCCTTAGCGCAGACATACTAGGAGGGGGTCTGATATGGGGCAGGACTCCTGTGTGCAGAGCCGGACCAATCTTGACCCATGTCAAGCGAAAAGGCAGCAGGTTGACAAATCCTCCAGCCACATGAAAACAGAGTGGATTAGCAGATTAAACTTCTTCAGCAGAGGCTCTTCCTACGGCCCCGCTGAGCTGCATTGTTCAACCCAAGCCCAACAGCCATTGCTGCTGAGCAGTATCAGCTGAAATTGGAGAAGTCAGAGAAATTCTAGCCAGATTTCCTTTGGTTCTTAATGGTTTGTCTATTCAAGATGGACTCCATTTTTACTGGCAGGTGTGCTGCATCTCCTCCTGAAAACGTTGTATCATTGTGCCAATCGGATCAGCTGCCTCCTCTCCCTGTCAAATCACATGTGCTGGAAGCTATGCTGACAAACCGTCCAGCATCTCATGCCAAGCTGACCTCCCAGCATGACAGCAGGCAACACAATTAAGAGTGCTAATAATTAAGAGCACAGAGTATTAATGCATGCTTACAGCTTTGAGTCTTTGGCTTTGACCTCTCAAGTGCAGTCAAGTTTCAGGTCAGAAAGAACACAGCTCAAACATGAACTTATGTCTGCACAATGGGAAGAAAGGAGCTCTATTAGATCAGCCTCTGCAGCCTTTAACAGCTAACTCTCCCTGACACTGATGAAGTGAAACCCCTATTGTGCTCAGGATTGCTAAAAACACAAGATGTGTTACCCAATTGGTTAAAGTTTTTGGATCTTAGACATTTTGAATTAGAGAAAATATGATTCCATATGAAAAGTGATTGCTGACTGTGATGGGAGGAGGTCAGTAAATTGAAGAAGTTCATTTTGATACTGGAGCAAATAATAGTAGTTAACTTGAAAAAAATGGTGATATACATTTAAAATAATATTAGCCTAAATGTCAAATAGGATGTTTTCTGACACTGATGACTTCAGAATCCTGATAACAATATACAGTAGATCCAGAGGTGAACAACTGGGATAAGACTAATAGCACACAACTCCCCATGGGACCCCCACTCAGATATAATGTTTGTACCTAGAAAATTCTACATATGAGAAGAATGAACACGTTAGTATGAGCTGTTCTAGCAGGACCATCATCATCATCATTCATCTGCAGCATTGAAGATGAAAACAAGGATTTGGTGCTGTGTAATCACTGGGACAACAGTATGGTGAAAGAGCACAAGGGCTGCAGGTATCTTGTTTCTAACCTTTAAAGTGCGGCCATGCTTTTTAAACTATTTCCCACAGATGCACAGAAAGGCAGCTCTAATCAGTCCTAGCCCATGTGGCTGGTGATTTTAAAGTCCACATTATCTCCTGTCAAGGGTACTCAGGACCAAAACCCGGGTCCACATTCCAGTCCAGAGAGTCTGCTGGATTTGTAATCTAATTAGCCGTGCTTATGATAAACAGTCTTACTGTGCCACTGTAAATTTGAACATGGTACAAAAGGAGGGGGGGGCGGAGTCTGGAGACAAACCATGAGGTCAGTGGCTCAAAACATCCACAACACTGGAATTAGCACATTGATGTTAATTAGCCAAACACAAAGGGCATCGAGCACGTGCTGCTTTTGTGGGTACATATCCACATTCCTGCTGAGTGTGTTTATGTGATGGACATATGGGCCTTGCTGTGTTCACAGCCCAGCATCCACAGAAATGACAAAAAAGCCAAAACGCATCATGAATTTCCTGCTGTACTAAATGAGTTAATGAGTTACTTGTGTGAAGGTTCCTGTCTAGCTGCAGTCAGACTATGTTAACAGGGTTTTGTCACATTTGCTTTATTTTCTAAAAATAGAATAATCAGATTGCTTTCAGGGTGATAATGCTCTGGAAAAACAGATACAAGTCACACTGCCAACACTAGTGAAATCCATATGCTATAAGAATCCCTTCAAAGCCACAAAGACGCACTAATTGTAAGTGTGTGTCTGGTGACCTCATTGAGTGGAATGATCGATGTAGCGGTGGGTTTTCTACAGATGGTGTGTTACCACGTTAACGAGGCACAGAGGAGATGAATGCTCAGAAAAATACTGTGCTCCATTTATTGGGACAAAGAAAGTGGACCTAGTGTCATCTGAGAGAACTAATGCCAACGATTGATTCATGTAACAGGGAACAATGTTCATCCTCACATTTCTACAAGCACCCTCATAAAATGAAAGCATGCTAAAAGATGAGCACATACTATGTTCCAAGTGGATCTACACTACATTATCTATTTGCGTCCATGTGTTCTACACTTGGTCCAGGTGAAGCCATCACTGAGAACATTCATCCTCTCTTCTTAAGATCAAGTCTCCTCTTTGACCTGACTTGCAAAATATTATAAGATATAAACTACATTAAATTATTTTAGAATTATTGCCATTATTTTACATCACTTTATGGTATCAAGTAATCTTTTTGTGTTGATCCCGGTCCACTATGGACATTACGATGGACTCGTCTAACAGCAGCTACCTTGTGTTCTTAAGAACATTTCTAGGAGCTCTCCACAGAACAAACTGAAGAAAGAACAGAGTGACGCCCGTTGATATTTTAATGATCTGCAGATTGCTTCCACAGCCAATGTTTTACAAATTCTCAACTTGTACAACACAGCATCTGGTAACATTGTCTAGAGGGAAACAATACTGGCTCGAACCCTGGGTAATGAAATCCACCTTCCAGCAACAACAAACTCACTGATTAATACTCTTATTTGTGTTATTTACACAAACACTGAATGGTGGAAGTTATCTTTTATGAATTTCACTTGAGAAGGTTTCCCAAGACAATTGTAATATAAAATGAAAATTGATACTGATGGGAAGCTGGCTCCAATATCACTCAAAATAAGATGCACCACACCTCCTCCACGTACCTCCGTGTTTAGTGCATAGGTCACACCGCCTCCTGCACTCACACAGATTGCTGGAATAGCCTGATAGCCCTGATGACAGAAATGCGATGCAAGCCTCTTACTGTTTAGTGGCTTTTGGGAGTGAAGAGAATCATGTGCACAAAGGGGTTTTGAGGGTTTCATTTATTAACCCATAGTTGTAGGTGGACTACAACGGAATACAAAGGTCCAGGGCTGTGAAAGGTCAGGGTTCCCAGGGAGATGGTGCCTGGGGGACTTTACAAAGACTACAGAATGTAGATAAGAGATTACCTAGTGGGGCGATGGTGGCGCATGGAATAGTGCAGTGCGCTGGGGGCCGCAAGGTTGGTGGCTTGAATCCCGGCTGCTCCATGTGCCATGTCGAAGTGTCCCTGAGCAAGACACACAACCCCTAATTGCTCCCCAGGCAAAAATGTAATGCATGGGTTATAATGCATTGTAAGTCGCTTAGGATAAAAGCGTCAGCTAAATAACATGTAATGTACCTTATTTTCACGACTATAAGGTGCACTGGATTATAAGGCGCACCTTCAATGAATATTTTAGAACTATTTTCCTAAATCGGGCGCACCGAATTATAAGGCGCGTAGAATAGAAGATACTGCAGTAAAACGTGGATATTAACAATATCTCTGAACCTCCAACTCGCAGCGGACCGTCAGCTCGATCCCGAGATCTAACTACATATGGATCAACCAATTGATCCATATATATAGCGCTCCGGATTATAAGGCGCACTGTCGTTTTTTGAGAAAAAATAAAGGATTTTAAGTGCGCCTTATAGTCGCGAAAATACGGTAACCTCAATTTGAAAGGCCTCTGTGATCCTAATTCCAGCTCTCAAGGACCAAGCGATATGCCCACAGAGCGAGAGAATACAGCCCAATGACGCAAATTTCAAATCCACAATTTGAACACATAACCTTAGAATAGTTAATGAGCCTACTCTGACACATTTGCATAGCATTCAGCACCAGTACTTTCAGTATAATCAATTGAAGGCAGATGCTATTACCATCAAGGTGTCAGAAGCCAACGACACCGCCATACCTCATGTACCGTTCTATATTTTTTCCTCAACCAAAGTAGCTGTTGCCTAAACCAAGCTGAACTGCAACCAGAAAGTAAATAAGATTTCCTTTATACATTAGAAAAAAGCAAGACTATTGCTATATGTAATCAAAGTTTAACCCATGTTATTACTTTTACTAATTCCTTCTGGCAGAAAGCCTTTCTGATGGCTAGCTATTGCTAAATCAAGAAGCTAATTGTACTTGGTTGGGTGTAAATAGCTTAATATATATATATATAAAAATAGCTTATATATATATATAACAATTAGCTTCTTGATTTAGCAATAGCTAGCCATCAGAAAGGCTTTCTGCCAGTGTCCTTGGTAATGATACAAATATACGAGTCTATGAGATAGATGTTTGGACCAGGAACCTTTATTTCACACAGCTTTTTTGAATTGTTGAACACTCATTGGGGAGTATTTAATGGGGGACAGTCCAAATCATATGTTGGGGAACTCAAAGTCACCCCCACAATCACAATCTAATGTGGGGAACAGCCTGAAATGCAGCATCTTTATTGACCATTTTGTATGGAAGCCAAGCCCCCTCAGGCCAGTCTGATCGCGTGCTTGGCTTGTGCACCTGAGTCGCACGGTGAATATTGACCCGTTCACACAAACACCGAAGTGGGGGGTTTTCGGCTCACTGGCCAAAGGCAGCGTACCCTGAAGTCCTACCTTGCTCTGAGAAGTGTGCATGAGCTTTTAGTGCCTTTGTTTCAACTCCAGACGTGCGGCGGGTCTCTCTACGGACGGATAATGGTGACTCTTCGTCTAACCCATGAGAAGTCATCAATTAAATGGCTTGACAAAATGTCATGTCCACAGTGTCAGTCGTCCACAGCTACAAGGTAATAATAGTGTCCTTTCTAAGCCCTGTCTGCTGCTGGGGGATTTTTCATTGGGCACGCCGTTTCCTCCTCTCCAGGCCCCGTTAACCCCGCACCGATTGTCCTGGTCTGCTTGTTTACAGCAGAACACGGAGCAGGTGCACATACTGCTTCCCACGCCCCCATGTGGTGCCCTGGAAGCCCTCTTGTTGGTGCGCTTTCTCTCACATGTGGTGACACATATGACTGGAAATCTTCATTGGCCAAAAGGCTGGAGCAGGGCCACTGCTGCATGACGGGAAATGGTGTTTTAAGGAAATACAAACAATCCATAGGTACTACAAAACCGTTAGTCTCCTCAGATACATGTGGTACAGCATAAAATACTGGATCAGGTATTTGAAGTATGTGAGTCTATAATCTAATAATAATCGATCTGGAATGACATCATGCTATTGTTGATCTGGTCATTCAGGATTAACAACACATATCCCTAACAATCCGTCCTGCCTGATTGCTACTGAGCATGTGCAACTCTCAACAGAGAAGACAAATAAGCAAGATGGCTCACTAGTTAACTACTTCCATCAGGAAAAACAATGATTAAGAATCTGCACATATGTAGCTACAAGCAAAGAATGTACCCTTAGTAGTACTGAGCAAAATGTCAGCAATTTGACAATATTTTGAAAGCTGGCTAGAGGGATTCCCGCCCATTCAGACCCAGCAGCAGCAGTGTGGTGTTGTAGCACTAGTAGCACTGCCATGTGAGGCTTCTATCACTGCTCTAATTAGTAGTACTGCGGCTGTTCCTACTATGGATACAACTGATCCTATCAGTACTACCATTCTGTATACTTCTCATCCTATCAGTACTACTACTATGGACACAGCTGTTCCTCTCAGCACTCCCTCACTGACCTGGCCTCTGATTTTATCCAGACAGACAGTTGTTTAGTCACACACACCATACTTGGCCATACATGTGCAGCAGAGCCTCTGGTCTTATAATATGTACTGTCCATGCATGTTATCTTCTGGCTGTGTGTGTGTGTGTGTGTGTGTGTGGAGCTGGATTAGGCTCAGTCAGGGTTACTGGAGTCCAGCAGCTGTATAAACAAGAGCAGCCACTTATTACTGTTACCCCACTGGGTGCCATCTCTCCCACACACTGCTGGTCACACACTGGAGGTATCATCGCGGAACTTCACTGGGTGGTGTCACACAAAGCCCTCATTGGGAGGTTCTAATGACCTCCAAACACAAACGTGAGCTGAAGCATCCACCGGCTCTAGAAACCTTAAAGGTGTGTCTTTTGTCAAATGTTGTTCCAGTCCGTCATTTGTGAGGCACAATACCGTGGTCCAGTAACGGTGTAGTGGAAGGAAAGAGCCTCCCAACCGCTAACGTTAACTTACGGACATCGTACAAGCCAAAGGCAGCGTACCCTGAAGTCCTACCTTGCTCTGAGAAGACGCCTCCTCACACAGAAGCAGCAGGCAGGCGAACAGCTGGCTGTATCTCCACATGTTCCACGCGACAGTCACAGGTGAAGCAGCGCACTTATTTCAGGTGCATTTCCTGTTTACACCGGGGGATGATGCAGGTTGTGTCCCTCCGCTTGTCTCAAGCAGCGCGTGTGTGCTCGTGTCTGCTGAGGAGTGCGCGCTCTGTGCCCCCGCGCTCCCTTTTCAGCTCCGTGTCCTCCCCGAGGGGAGGGGTCCACTCTGCTGTACGAATGATACCCGCAAAATAATATAATAACGCATAGACATGTGTATCATTTAACAAAACATGGTTAGAAATGTGAGTTACGTTTAACTTGGAACCGTGTCACGTGTTTGAGTGTAAAAGTAAGAATGGAAGCAAAGCGCGGATTAGAAGCCTGACGGGCCTCGGGCGCCATCATCCGGCCAATGACTGTTTTTCCGGCACACTTTGGTTGGGAGGGATCCAACGGCCTTGGACAGACCAGTTTCTTGCAATGTTAACGAAACAGAACATGATGCAAATCTCGACATCCATGCACTGTGAGGCTAGTCGCTTTGCAATGTGTCTTTTTGTCTATGCTGGAATATACGATATGTCTCCAGGTTTGCTGTGTAGTTGAAGTATAAATAATAGATTAGGCAACATTTAACCGAGCCGCAAAACTGAACATTACCAAAAAAAAGAGATGTTGACACGGGGGTCTCTCGTTAAGACAGGGCTTCAAGGTCCGTTTTTTAAAGCCAGACCTATCCTTCATACAACATCAAATGATATTAATGTATAAGCAGTTAATATTACCCATCACATTTTCAATTGAATGAGCAAAGACACTGAGCGTGGGCCTCCTTGGTGTGTGTAGATAGTAGTTACAGTTTATCCAGATTTTATTAATAAAATTCTCTTTAATAATTGTGCATTCATATGTCTGAGGGAAAACTCATAACAATCATATTATTCAAACAGCATTAGTCCAACCTGAAATACGAGTTCTTACTAAGAGCTTTCAGAGTGACATAAATGTTATGCAGAGAATATGAAATCACTGCTCTGCTGGATGAGCAAAATCTGTGCTCTGTCTTTCCTGTAAGAAATATTCCTGTGTCTGATAGTGAACCTTTTCAATTCATGTCTTGGGTGATGGTGGCGCATGGAGTAGTGTAAAGTGCTGCAAGAAACTTATAGGAGTCCTGGTTCGATTCAGACAAGAGCCCGTCGCAGTAATGGCTGAGGTCTGACTGAGGTTCATGTCTCAGAGAACACATTCACTTTCTATGCCTCCCTTGGTGGCACATTGCACACCTCCACTGGAGGATCAGATGAAAGTACATCTGTTGGGAGCTGTATCCTCACAGAGTTGTACAAATTATGCTTTGAGGAGAACTGCAGATGATAATGTCCAACATTTTTCGCTGGAAGTGATGAATATAGTCAGTTTGAATGCTTATGTTCATGCGTCTTGTTAGCCAAATAAAGGAAGGAATAAGGAATAAGATAAAAATAGAAATATAATTAAATATAGTGAAATATATGCTATGGGTTAGTACGCTGGGTTAATAAGATAAAATAAAAAATAAAGATAAAGTCCACCAGCTAACAGAAAGAGACAAGTGACAAGTGAAGGTGACAAAGTGTATGTGCATGTAGAGAGTGAGAGTCAGTCAGGGGGGGGCCCCGGGCTCTGTTGATGAGCCCGACTGCCAAAGGGAAGAAACTGTTAGTGTGACAGGAGGTCTTAGTCCTGATGGACCTCAGCCTCCTGCCGGATGGAAGGGGGACAAACAGTTCATGTCTAGGGTGAGAGGGATCGACTACAATCTTTCTGGCCCGCTTCAAAGTCCTGGAAGTGAACAAGTCCTGGAGAGACGGAAGATTGTAGCCAATCACCCTCTCTGCAGAGTGGATGACATGCTGCAGCCTGCCCTTGTCCTTGTCTGTGGCTGCAGTGTACCACACGGTGATGGAGGAGCAGAGGATGGACTCGATGATGGCCGTGTAGAAGTGCACCATCACCGTCTTTGGCAGGTTGAAGACTACAACCATCTCCACTGTCTTCAGGGCATTGAGCTCCAGGTTGTTCTGGCTGCACCACATCACCAGATGGTCAGACTCTTAAATGTTTCAAGTAAGTATTGTACAATAATGATAATAATAATCATGATTAATTGTGTGTGTCAGACAGAAAAAAGACTAAAGTCATTTACATTTTTACATTGTTTAAAAATTAATTGCAATCGGCAACACCACCACTAGATGCCACTAAATACTGCATACTGGACCTTTGAGACTAACTGCTCTACGATTCAAAATTATTGTTTGGATTAAATGTCATTACATGTTATTTAGCTGACGCTTTTAATCCAAAGCAACTTTCATTGAATCGCAAACCATGGCTTACATTTGGCCTGGGGAGCAATTGGGGGTTCGGTGTCTTCTTGTTCAGGTAAACTTTGACATGGCACATGGAGCAGCCGGGATCTGAACAACCAAACTTGCGGCTCCCAGCGCATCACGTACCTCCACGCGCCACTATCGCCATCGTTGAGGAGTTATTTTCCCCATAAGGAATTTGACTTATAGCTACGTGATGTAAACAGTGAGTACCAATAGAGCAATAGAGTGACATGTGTATGTGTGGGAGCGTTCTCATGAAGCAGAATCCACAGCCTCACACAGCAGGCTAAATGATTCTCTAAAGTAGCAGAAATGGATAAATAAGTGTAATACTGAATGTTAGCCGACTAGCCAAATAAGACCTAACAAACAAGAAATGCTAATGACGGAATTAGCACTGGCCTGTATGCTTTTGCCTTCACTTGGTAAAAAAGATCCATCACTATAGTCACAGTGAAGCACGGGTGTAAATGATTATTTATATTCCCGTTAGCTGATTTCCGGTTGCTGGCATCGCGCGCGTTGTTATTAGTAACACCTGTGCATCTCCTCCAGCTGTCTGCGGTGAGCAGGGGCTGTGTCCGTGGTGCCTTCACGTCCTGTGGGAGTAATACCACTTACACTGGTATATGATTATACCACCCTACAGTATTAATGAACAGACAATAGCTGCTTTAATGAAGTAAACCCAGTGCCTCTTTCCCCCTTATTGAAAGGAGGAGGAGATACTAGGTTGTAGAATCACACTGCGCCTTTACAGGACACGGGTTGTGGCCTCAATGGAAGTTACATACTCTTTGAAAACAATTCAAATATACTTTTAATCTATGATGCTAGTTATTTAGGTTTTTGTTTATTGTTATTATATACTCTCTATGGCCTGTTTGCATCGTTAATGATTGTATTGTTCCTGTCCATAGCAGATAAAGCGCCATACAAAGAACATGTTCATCATTTTGTCAGTCTGCTTCTTCTGCTTGGACGACAGCCTACAGCTATCCTCCACTCTTTTCACGGTACCTGAACGCACCGCCCCTGGGGGTGTGGATCCAGTTCTTCCCCACTGACTGGAGGCAGTCGGCTGAATCATGGGACGGCGGTCCGAGCAGTGAGCCAAGCAGGCTGCGGACAGGGACGGAGCAGAGACGGCGTGGTTCACCTCCGACTCCATTATCGCCATCACCACAGCTGTCAGCCTACCGGCAGCAGCGCGCGGGGCTTCTCGTGGCGTGGACTCTGGATCAGCCCGCGCACGAGGATGGAGATCGATAAGAGGACGAATGGCTTTGACTTCCCGGAGAGAAACACCGACAAGTCCGTTAACGGTAGGCCGCTCACAGCACTGACTATGAACGTGCATGTCCACGCGCACAGCCTCGTATGAGGTGACAGGAGCGTGCACCTCCACGCAGAGCGCCATGGCCGCGGTGGGTTGCCCGGCCACAGCCGAGCTCCACCGGGCACCCCCACCCCGGGGTGGGTGCTCGCGCACTGTTACTGTTACTGCAACTGTTAATGAAGTTCAGCCCTCCGGACGCTGCGTGCGTCTCCTCAAGTGAGTGCGCGCGGTGCACGCAGTGCGCGGCCTGCGGCCAGGTGCTCTCGGCATGGAGGAGAGGTGTGCGCGTGCGCGTGTACGCTTTGTGGGAGAGAGACCGGTGCTCTGTGGGAACTGAGGTCGGAATGTTTTATTTGGAGGTGCCAGGCGCGCTCGGGGAGATTGTTAAAGGTGAACTTTTGAACTTGGTGAACGCCCGGAGCCACCAGCGCTTTAGTCTCCTAAAGCCGGGGTTGTGGAAGCTCCACCGGGGGGGGCGACGTTACGCTGCGAGGCTCTCGAGTTTTCCCGTTTCCCCGTGTGTTGGCTTTCAGAAATGTCTTCATATGTCTTACATGTTACCCAGTTCCAGGCCCCAACTAAGCCCCACAGTGACAGGCGCCAGTCCCTTATCGTGCGCGCCCCCCCCCCCATGCAGGGGACTAAAGATTTATTGACAAGATCCAAGATTGAAATTCCATTTAACCCTCTGCTCCGGGGACGTAATGAGCCTAATTCTAAAGAGAAGAGTAAAAACTGTGATGGCGGTGTCCTCTACAAATACCAAAGAGGACAAACGGGAATAAATGATAAAGCCAGAGTTTGTAGGCGGAGACTCATTAATTACATAAAAGATTAGTCCATGTTCGGAAAAGATACCACACTAATTCTCACGAGTCCCTTTTCATTGGTGTATTCATTTCATCAGTTTGTGCTTCAGGAGATTGTAAACAGGATTCAAATGTAAAAGCTCACAAATTAGTATATTAAACCATCATCAACTTATTAATTAAAATAACCGTTCTAATCAAATAATTTTCTTGGTTTATTCTCTATAAATGCAGAATGTACAAAACCCTCAAATAACCTAATGCAATGACAAAGAAATGTTGAATGTTTAATCTTTTTAAAGGCAGTTTGAATAATTTGCAAACGCAACATTTCTTTTGTTCAAAAGGATCAAATTCGTTTGGAAGCTTTTATTTCAACAATTTGTCATACTATTACCATAATACAATTTTAAAAATTGCTTTTTTCGTTATGTTCTAAATGTAGTAATAAACAGTAGGATGAATCTGCGCAAGAAAGGCCTTTTATATATTGGATTGTATATGTAAGTATATAAAATTGAACAATTCATTTTGGAAGTCATTTTTCAAGCAAAAACATCAGTTAAGCTGTCTGGTTTGGGACTTTGGATGTAACTAACAATTTATTTGAATTGATGATTTTAATCCATTATTTTCTCAAAGAATTGCTTTCTTGTTTGATAAGAAAAAACCAAGCTCTTTGGTTCAGTAAAGCAACTAACAAATGTTCTCATTTAAGAAGCTGGAATATGAGAACTTTTGATCAATTGATCTTCAAAATAGTTGAAGTAGAATTTATTAATCTCAGGTCCTTGAGCATTTCTCTCTATTGTCCTGTCCTAAACAATTCAAGTTCTTTACGTGGACAAAGAAAAGGCCACATGAGAAATAGTGTGCCGATTGTTTGATAAAGGATCGAATCCGCAGGAAGGACAGATGTTCCAGATGTTAACCCATCACACACCGGGGAGAAGTGTCGCCTCACATTGTTACGTAGAAACCCTCCTACCAGCTCCAGCTCTCCACTTAATCACATTGGAAGAACTCAATTTTGATTGATCTATGAATAGACAAGGACCCCCACCACCCTCCCCCCACACACGTGCCACTCTGTGTTCAGTGACGCGTGCTTCTTTTAGTATAATTGAACTGTGGAAGGAGCAGGAAGAGATTTGGGTGGAGGATCCCTGTTGGGGCCTCGGGGGTTTGCAGGCTAGCACGTCGGGGCCGACAGGCTGAAAGAAAGTGCTTTGTCAGCCCCCGCCCCGGCCGGGGGTCTGTCCTCTCCCTCGGGACAGGGCGAAGGGACGGCTGGCAGTGGGTGGGGCAAGGACAGGATGCGAAGCACCCCCCTCACCCCCTGCTGTGATGCTTGAATGATGAGCCTGGAAGAGTACAGTAAAGGAGGAGGGGCTGTTGGTGGGAGGGTAGGGGCCATGCAAGCAGATGTGATCCATCATGTTTTCTTCTTAACTTGACTCCCTCCACTATCACTAGATCTGTGTCAACACCAGCACAGTGACAACAGCCCCTCCCCCATTCTCCCCCTAGCACACAGCCAATGCCTGTATTCTAACTAGCTTGGTCAGAAGGGACCTGAGATGTCTACAGCACTACTAAATGTTCCATTTGGTAACTCTTTTTTTCAAATCTCTCTTGGATCCAGTGATCTCGGAGATAACAGCATTATTCTCAGTAAAATCAATTAGAAACCAAAGGAAATGATTAGGCTTTTCATGGCCGGGGTGGAACAGGGCTGTAAATGAGACTCCTCCACCTATTCCAAGATAATTTCCCCAGATTGAAGATTCCTCACCCCGGCCATTAGCATTTCAAACAAAGTGATTTATCTCCCAGCACGCTCCACAGCAGATGGTTGTGTGTGTGTGTGTGTGTGTGTGTGTGTGTGTGTGTGCGCACACACACAATGAGCAGTAAAGAAACTTCCCACTAATCATTTGGCCCTTGTATCGATTGGATATACTTTTTTGGTCTGTATTGATTATCCAGGTTTCATTCTAATGATGAAGAAAGAACAGTGACATGAAACACACTATTGTTATTCTTCCTGCTTGCTGAACACATTTCCAGTTAAAAAGCATACGATATTTGATTAGTGGATACAACTTATTTAACTTATTTTAAGTTGCAATTAATACTACAAAAATATCTCAAGTGCTTAAAATTCACAAAATGTAAAATAATGAACTTGCTTATCACAGAACAACTTATAGAAAATATGAAATGTATCTATTTGATTATAACTGGTTGGTTTGTTGTGTCCTGTTTCCTCTAAGTGTCTCTTCCCTTTTATTGACACAGATGTAAAAAGGCACACAGGAATGAAACCTTTGCCACGTGGGACCTTTTTCTTTTATCTGTTGTTCTAACTAATTGGCGAATTTGTTCAGGCAATTTATTCATGGGGATTGACCATTTCAAATAGAATGAACTTTGACTTTACTGTCAGAAAAATTCCCCCCAGTGAGAGTGCCTTGTCCACTTTTTTTCCCCCAAAGAATCAGACAAACTTTATGCTTCACCAATTTTCTCTAGGGTTCAAACGTTGTTATTAATCTGTTGTACAGGTTTTTTACGTATATTTTTCATTTAAAAAACCCTTTAAGTAACACTTAGTCTTCACAGAGCCCAATTAAACCACAATTGATTAAAATCTGCTATTGATGCTATTTGCTACAACATGAACTTCTTCAGTGTCTTGAGCTCCTCCCGTCAGTCACCTTTCTGCCTTGTTACAGCTGAACAGCTCTGTTATTTCCCGCATTCTTTGCCTGCAGCAACTGATGCCGCTCAAACTGAGAGACTCTCTGAAGACGGGACAAGTGGGGCTGAACCATGTTTGGTATTATTGGGATGCTAATTATGGCCATTTACAATAGTGATGAGTTTCCACACGTCACTCATTCTGTTCCCACTGGTCATTTACTCAGAAGGCTCCTCCTCTCTGAGAGGGCTACAGGGTTTATGTCCTTCACCCCGATGCTGCAGTTTCCAGGCAACACGCATGTGTGGTCTTGATGTAGAGGGTCAGGTGATGTAATGACAGAAGATCAGCCACCACAAACCGGTTGAGATCAGTTTCAGATCCTCCCCCGTTCTTATCGGGACATTCATAGGGACGCAACAGTTTGGGCACTTTTAAATAATTTGTTTAATTAAATGAAAAGAACCACACAAGGGTTTCAAATGTTTATTGTTAAAGAACTTTGAAAAAATATTGATATTTATAGTTTGATATTTTGGTTCAGAAACTCATTTTTGTTGTTACAATAAAAGTAAAGAATTTCATCAGCATACAATAGTTCTGTTGTATTGTTTTTGCTCCTTTATCGCTTTCATCTTTAAAGCATCCGCCAGATAATATGTCACATTACATGTCATTTAGCTAATGCTTTTATCCATTATCCCAGTGCATTTCAACCATAGAGATACAAACTCAGTCACTTGTTACATGGGGGGAGCTCTGGTTAACCCTAACCACTGGACTGACCCAACATGTAGCATTCATTAAATAAAGTCCAAGCATCTGTGCCATGGTGCTACTCCCTGTGCACATGGACACAGAAAACCTTGGGAAGTGGTTTGTATGCTGGTGTGATGTTACGCGGTCTGGGCCACTATCCACTCCCTAAAGAACACAGATCTGGCTTATTTAGGCTGCATTGATCATCTTCAGTGGTTAATACCCCGCTACATTATAGGTGCTAAACTGTCTTTATGACACAATGCATTGTGTGATACCATGAATCCACTACATTCTCCCTACACGTTTGGACAGTACTACAAAATGGCGTCCCTTCTCACTATGTGTGTGTGTGGGTGGTGGGGGGGGGGGGGGGGGGGGGTTTGGACACGGCCAGGGTCTTCGTTGATCCCTTTTGTGTTCATCTCCTCTGATGCGTTGTGCATGTAAGCTTTTCATATCCAAAGCAATAACAAATGGAATGAAATTGGATATATTCTTTGACAAACCACAGGTCCATCGTCTCCCTGCACCCAACCCCCCCCCCTCCCCGAGGCCAGGCTTGTGATGTTGTTGTTGTTGTATGGACTGTGGTGGACACGTGGGGGAGGTGGCAGTGAGATGGGAACGGTGACCAGGGTCACTGGGATGTTGCTCTTGAAGCATTAATGGCCCGCTCTCTGCTGACCTCCACGTAACCCAGCAAAGTATTTACAGCCTCCACTGGATCCATGAGCTACAGGCTGCCAGTGAGGCCGCGAGCCGGGGCCTGGCACCGCTGCTAATGAGTCGATTGTGAATACATTACAGTAGGTATGGGGGACAGTTGGTACAGTGGCACTGGCCGTTATCAGGTCTCTGTGGTATTTAACACATAGGTTAGCCAGAGGCCATACACGTCTTCAAGGACAGGCGGCTGTAAAACACTGACCTTGGTATGAAGGGGAGGGACAGGTTCTCCATTATATTGTTATCATCAGAAGGAACTGGCTTTAGCTCACATGCCTGGTTTTACTGGTGTGCAGATGCAAAGCTCCTTTCCATGATGAGAAGATTGGATTCAGTTAAAGATGGATCACATCTTCCATGATATATGGACGAGCCCGTCACCCGGCACCACAGTCACTTGGCAGTCAACAGAAGGAATCTGTTACTGCTTTCAAAATGTCAACACAAACGGTTGTGAGCAAACATCTCCGGATTGCTCAGTTAAGTGTGTTGTGCATCTCCGTTGTAGCCTGTGGGACTTCTGCTTCCATTGGTGGAAGCAGATTGTTCCGTTAGAAAATCTGTATGACACCCAGTTTACAATGAAATGACCTAGAGGAAAGCAGCAAGAGAAGCTTGACTTTATAATATGAATGATCGGTTCAGCGGTGCTCCACAGTAAGGGTTGCCATGTTGTAAAGATAAGAATAGAGAACATTTCTCCCCAGGAACAGGACAGACTAGAGGTAATCTGTGACTGTAAAGGGGTGGACATGTGTAATGGGAGCAGACGTAAAGGTCCTAGGGAGCCGGGTTCTTTTTGTAGCACTCTGTGAGGAACATAACTGCTTAGTGATGTTCAGGGTGGAGACGATACCTGATCAAATAAGATCTAAAAACCCCCCCACAGATTTCTTTTTTCATTATTAAGCTGATAAACTGCTTTTGTATTGTATGATTTTGTTATTTACTCAATTATTAAGTGACCAATAATAGTATCCCTGTTTATTTGATCTCCTTTCCCCAACACACACTCTGTTTTTGCGTTAATTGATAGAGTACCTATAAATATACTTGATCATTTTAGAGGAGCCGCTCACAGATGGACAGAGGTTTCAGAATTAGGTACAAGGAGGAAAACTGAATTCTGGTCACAACTGTGAAATTCGTGGTGAAATTACTCATGTAGAGTGTGAACATTGAATCACAGTTCAGGTGACCTTCACTGTGATCTCATTGTCCACAGGGAGGGAAGTTACAAACATCGTCACCCGACATATTACCAGGTGTTCGGACCTGCTACAATGGAGAAACCTGGGTTAGAGACTTCTTGTTTTCAGATTGCGTTTGGCTCACATTCTCCGAGGTTCGGCTCTTTCCCTGAAGGTTGTGAAGCCTTTTCCGTTTTGGTTGGTTTTGTAAGATGATTATTATCAGATGGCTGCCTTACGCCTCAGTTTGCACAGTGCTGTGCGCCGGCTCGCTCTGTGAGGTAGTAAAACTCTGACCCCTGGTATGATGAAAGGGAAGTTGCTCCTTTGAGCGTGTCAAGTGGCGGTGACTGAGCCCCCACCCCTCTGACCACAGTGTGACCCTCAGCCCGACCGGCCGCCCGGATTAGCGCACATAAAGACATACATTCATTAGCTTAACAGGACATAAACTGAGAAAGTGTGAGGCCTTCAGCCCATTGTTTGATCCTGAAGGCAGCATTATGGCCATCAATGTAGCATTAAACAAAAAGGTGGCTGAACTATAACCTTCAGACATCCATAAATGCATCATATTTTCAATAAAAGAGCCGCTTAAAGCCAGTGCCAAAAATACAAAAGCGTTATTTTGATGTCGTTCTAGTGGAACAGTCTCCTTCCTTGATTTGTTTGTCGTAGTTCACAAAGTACACTACAAAACTTCCCTGGATCAGTTACTCACTTAACTATTCCTTCAAGGAATCAAAAGGACTAATTTGCTTACTTTTTGAGGGATAAGAACAACGGTCTCTTATGATGTGTCTGTCTTCAGCCAAAGAGACAAACCCTCATTTAAAGTGTTGTCAGCACACTATAGAGCGTGTCCACGCAGCCTCCAGTGCGGTGCTGAAGGTAATGAGACCACGCCCGCTGGTTGGTCATCAGTCCACCTATCTCCTATGAAATGCTGGTTAAGTCTGTTCTTACAAAGGCCGTGATTAAAATCATAAATCTCACCCCTGGAGGAAAGCTGCGCGTCACAATGCGAGCCCGAGATCTGTGAACTTGAGCGGCGCTGCGCGACCCGGGCCAGCGCGCTGCCTCGGCCTCATGCAGCCCGGGGGGGACAGAGCAGACATTGTGCTGCGCTGTTACACACAGAGGTCAAGGGTCAGGTGCAGGGGTCAGAGGGACGACCGCAGAGCAGCCTGTGAATCCAACACTCAAGTTCCTTCACAAGCTGTCATACCCAACGTCCACCATCGGCCCCCTCGTAACATCCAGGGCATTAACCCTTATGCCATATGCCTTTAGCTAACCCAGTGAATTAAACCTTCACGTACAGGGTTCGAAATGAGGGAGGTTTGTGGGGGTCCCGGACCCCCTATAAGTCATTAGGGACCCCCTATAAGAATTTATTTTTAGATTTTTGGGGGTCCCTGACAAATATTTTTAAAAATCATTGTGAAAAGGTCTTTAGTGACGTTTTATATTTATAACAATAATTTATTTATTTCTTTGCTGGGCAGCAATCAGGGCATCACAGATTGTTGTTGTGGTCCTATCTCCATAATAATTGCTTATTCTAGTAAAATATTTGGAGTTGGTGTTCCTATATCAAAAGTTGCATTAACTAACTTAGATACCCAGTGTAACGTAATGATTAGAAGAGTGCGTTTGTCAACGTTTCTTATAGCTGTACGTGTATGAAGCCAAACAACCTGCCAGCAGCACATTCACAAACATATTGCTGAAAATCTACAAAACGCATCACAAATCCATTGCAGCGTTCACGATTGTATAAGTGAGCACTACATCACAACCACGTATGAAAACATGTATTCAAGAAAATATATTTAAAAAAAAGATGGGAACGATCGGGATTCGAACCCCGTGGGTCAAAACATCCTAAAGCATACGAGCCCACTGCTCTACGCAGTGAGCTATGGAGATTCACAGGATGTCCTCTGCGGTACAGGTGTCTTAACCGCCGTCATCTACCGGACCGAATAGCAACTCTGATTTCGGTGCCTTATTTAGATGCCTTTATAGACATCATTATTATTCAATCCAGCGGCTAGTTGTTTTATAAATTCCATTAACATAAGGGATGAGAAACGCCAGTTGTATTTGATCAAACCCTTTGAAGGTGCATGGTGCTGCCATAATGAGTACACCGGGTGGATTTAGGTAACTTAGTTAACTTCCTTGCTCAAGGAAAGAATGACCTGTTATCCACTTTGTCATGTCAGGGATTTATATAAGGTGCTGTAACTTTGTTGCTCCAGAATGAGAGGGTTACCTGTTTGATTACAGCCAATCCACTTCTCCAGACACCACCACTAATATGGGGACTAGCCCAAACCACCGCTGGAACTTCTTCTGCTTCTTGTGTCGACAGACTCGTTTCACTTCATGGTTCTAAAAAGCTTGCGCATGTTGCGGAGCATTTCACCACCAGAACATCAGGTGGAGTAACGTGTTTTGTTGAAGACGACCTAGAGAGTGAGGTATTTGTGTGTGGAAGTCGTTGGTTTGTTTATTTATTTATTTCAAACTTTTTTGTCCCGTGCCTCGCCACTGCTGCTTTTCATCGCATTTTTTCCGCGGCCATATTTGTCCCCTATTTTCCTCCACAACTTTGTTCACCCCTTGACTGGCAAACCGACGTTTGTGGGGATCTGCGTCCACTATAAGGAGGCCACCCGCGCGTCCTTATAGTCAATGTAAGGTGGTCAATTTTTTTTTTCCGACAAAAACTCTTTAAACTGATTCATTCTCTCGTAAAAAATCACTGTATTAATAATGGTGGAATTATGTTATAAAACTGGAAATGAGAGACTCCTGAAAGGATGTAGTTAGCAGACCAATCACAGCCTTGCGGGCTGCATGAGCTCACGAAGCGTTTGACGCAAGTTTAGAAAAATGGGTCGACGCACGCAAGCAGCAAGAGGGGTGAAAAGGCAGAAGCATAAATTAGGCTTTAGAAATGCCCATAACGCCCTGTCACCACCTGCATAGCCAGTGCGAGGAAGCACCTCTGACGTTCTGAAGGCGTCCCCCCCCCCCCCCCCCCCCCCCCCACTGAAAGCTACACTGTCCCCATGAAGCTACATGGAGGGATCCAGCAGAAGCCCCCTAGAGCCAGGTGGACCCGTAGCAGCAGAATCTCTCCTCTTGGTTTTATTCCCATTTGCTCCTGAGAAACGGAGACCCCTTACTGTCATGCTTGGGTGTCTCTGCTTGAGGGGGGGATAGCTGGAGAGAGAAAACGTGATCTATCGTGGCTGCAACTTCCTCTCATCCATCTTACAGCCGGGAAGTGAAGTGAGAGCAGATGACACCTGTTACGCCATGCTACTACTTAAACACAGCTTCTGGTTCCTCTTGTGATGCAATCTGGGTCAGCTCTGTTAAACATCCACTGTGCTTTGGGCTGAATAATCCATACCAACAAAGTGTTAAATAGCTTGACTGTATTCAGGGATATAATGTAGTCATTTGCATGTCATTCAAATAGTTGTAAAATCTAGGTTCAGAATGTTTAAAACAGCTAAAAAATTGAATACAAAAAGATGTCAAAGCAGATTCTTATGGGAAGAGCCTTTTCTCTCTGTCAGCTCCTATGGCTCAGTCAAAGTGGGACAAAACATCCCATTAAGGGTTTATTCACCGGGGCGGGGGGACTCAGTGGGGTATCGACATTCAAAGAACAGGTTTGACCCCACTAAGGCTTCCGTGGCCTCACGGCCAATAGGCGGATTACGCACTGACGTCTCCATCATCATTTCCCCTCAGTGTTCTGGCGTTAGTGAGACATGTGATGGTCGGGTCCGTGTGGTTTATAGTACACACATGAGAGCAGGGCTGGACCAGGACCGGCCAGGCTGGCAGGTAGAGGCCAACCTACTCTGATAACAGCCATCTGGGGCGCCGTGAATGCTGGGAGGAGATTCGTGACACGTTCTAATGGCTTGAGGTTGAGGGATTCAGAGGCTGTGTTGCATGCACACAAGCAATGAAGCCGCTACAAAGCGGCGTTGACCTCGTGCCATATGGAACGCTCCATTAAGGAATGCAGACGCTCCAGCTCGATGACTTTGAACCCCACTATTGTAATAGAAGTTTTAGAGATTTTTAGAACATTCATCTGTTCTTCTAGAAAAGCCGCACATGTTGCCCGAGATATCAGATGTCAGATAATATCAGGTTTCTTCGTTTTTGTTTCACTCTTGATTGGTTATTTAGTCTTAAACACTTGAAGATATTGGCTTTACCAGAATCAAAAATGAAATAAAAACAGAAATGGATTGTTCACACATGTACAGTAACTACTGTTGCAGATTATCAAGTAATCATTTCGGCTTTAGCTGCCATTAATATTGTGTTTTTCCTTTTTGGGATACTTACTGTAAAATTAAATCAACGGACTAAAGATATTATGTGCAGTATGTTTTCTCACAAATTTAGGCAAAGTGGAGCAAGGCTTACTGTGCTATTTTTGGTGATGTTCTTGCCTATGAGGGTTTGGGGACAGAGGATGCAGTCTTTAGCCTTTGAGGAGGGGTGAGGACCCATCGTGGGTTCCCTGTTAACCCACGATGGGTTTCCATTCATCAGTTGGTGTGTGTGCGTGTGCGCGGTCCTGAGCCGCTGGGGCTACATGCCGCGGTGAGCATGCGTACAAGGAGGACACCGGAGTCGGGATGTTGTTTTGATGGGGTGCTGATTGCGTCGGAGGTTGCAGAGGTGAAAGGTTAAAGATGCGGCCGTCCTTTGTCGACACACAATGGGCCACAGCAGAGCAGGCTCTGGCGGTATTGGCTGCTGCTGGAAGCCTTCCCAGCCTCGGGCTGTATTGGTCAATAAACTGTCATGAGGATTAGCATCAGAGACCACACACTGGAAAGCTCCATTCTTCTCTATTACCAGCTAGTATCACAGCCTCAGAGTTAAAACTCAAACAAGGATTAATCCTACTCCCAGAAATGCTACTATTAAGAGGTAACCACAAAGCAGCTGAAAGGAAATAGGAGAATATGAGGGAGGACCAAGTGGCCAATAACCTCAGTGTCATTATAGCAGAAAGCAAACCAGTTCTAATCACTATGAAAACGCTATTTGTTGCCTGAAGGTAAAAAGATTCCACTAAAACAAGGGGCTGAATCTGAGTGAAAGCCGAGCAACACGTAAGCCAGGAGCTGTGCAATGAGAAAATAAGCTTATGGAAACAAATCAAAGTAATCCATGTAGTGTATTTATAAAACCGAATGAGTATAAAATTGCCATAACTGTGATTCTGTTCAGGCTAGCAGAGAAGGCTTAGCTGGACGGGATGGGCTGGGATGGACCACGTGTTACCAGCACACACTACAATGCAGGGAGTGAGGGTGCCTGGCTGTAAGAGGAAACCCTGATCAAAAGAATAGAGTTTTTGTAAATTTGGGGAGCCAAAATAGTAATTAAAAGTAATTTGGTTCAATTTTGGTTCATTATTTGAAGTTGACAATTGGCGAATGAACTGTAGCAGTAAAGCAGTACTTTGACTAAATATACGCTGCTCAATGTAAAATACAAACAATGATATCGATACTGATATGGAAAATGGAATTTCTTAGGAACCAAAAGATGGCACATCTTTTGAGGGCTTAATATTCTATTTAACTAGAGCTGCAACTAACAATTATTTTAATAATCGATTCATCTGTCGATTATTTGTTCGATTAATCGATGAATCGGATAAAAAAATAAAAAATGTAAAAACATTAATTTCCAACCCTTTATTGAAAAATAGAACTGACTGTGCACTTTCTAAATATGTTTTGCACTAACAGATTGCTCCTTGAACATCCCTAAGTAAGCAAATAAAATGGACTAACACAAAAAACATACACACATCACATGATGTATACTTAACAGCCGCCAAATTAAATATATTAGGCACAAAATCATGAATCATCCCCGTGGTGCTCCCGTGCCAGGCCATGTCGCTTTTGCATATCTTACAATCAGACATGTCAACCCTCCCGAATTTCAAAGCCCCTCCCGAAAATATCCCGGACCGACCTTTCTCCTGATTTCCACCCGGACATCAATATTGCTGCACCATCCGTCACTGGGCGCGCTGTTTCAGACCGAACAATAATAAAGGTCACACTTTGAAGTCGAGCGCGGCGATTAGAACGTAAAACTACTGGCGCTGCAAAGAAAACCGCAGCACCCCCCCCCCCCCCGTTGCCCGTTAGGACCCGCACCCCCCATTTCAGTGTGAAATATTTAGATCGCATTGGCTTCTCTTCCTCCGCATGTTTCAGAACAGTAGTACGGGTCTCTCCGATGTTCTGCTGCGCGAGCGCTCAACTTTTTTTTCTAAGCTCTGCGCGGCGCGCGCAACTTTCTTTTAATACTCAAAGATAATAGTCGCGCGACACAACGAATCGATAATGAAATTCGTTGCCAACGCTTTTAATAATCGATTCTAATCGATTTCATCGATTCGTTGTTGCAGCCCTATATTTAACGTTAGTTATCACATAGCGAAGGCAATGGTATGTTGTGGACGCATGTCTCTTGATGCTTTCGCTCCCCTTGATGAAGCAGAATAAATCGCTGGTGCTGGTAGACAACGCCGTTGGCAGTTTGTTGGCAAGTTCGAGTGCCTTGAGAGCCTTGCAAAAAATGCAGTTGATTCTCTTGTGGTCTTCCTCTGCCCCAAGCTGGCCCATCTTCAATGGTCGATGGGTGCGTGGATTTCTTCCTTTGAACCTGAGATGGTGCAAAGACTGGATTTGCTCTCTGTGCACTCACCAGTTTGATCAAGTCAAGGTGACCATCTAAAACCTACTATGCCAACTGGACCGCGTCATTAAGGCTACGATGCTTTTGCGTTAACTAAGTTGTCATTATTGTTAGAGGAAATTATGGGGGCATTAATTGCCCCTCTCCTAGTGATATTTGGGGAAAATTATATTTCTGGGGGGGCAATTTTGCCTTTTGAGGACCTTTTACGAGGACCTTTTACGGCCCTATCCTGTCTCTACCCCTGTCTTGGGGTAGCTGCTCGTCTCCTGGAATCTCCTCCATGTTCTGGAGATGTTGCTGGGAGACACATCAAATATCTGCACACATATAACAGCACACGTAGGTGTGCCATCCTGAAGGAGTTGGACAATATGTGCAACTGTAGTTAATGGCCTCACGCTCCCAGTAGCCAACACTAGTGGATCACCTTGAATTGGCCTCCACATGCAAAACCTGTCCAGTTTTGGGGGTCGTCTCATTGTTGCCCCTCTAGTGCACCTGTTGTTAATTCCATCAACACTAATGCAGCTGAAACTGATTACCAACCAAATCATTATCACCGTGCCACTTCTACATTAATAAAAGACAAGTGGTGTGTTCACTTGTGACCTCTTGATTAGCTTTGACATATTTCTATTGTGTGCATGCCTAATTGTGTGCTAGGCATCAAAGTGAGTATCTGCTGAGGGGAGGGCCACTGAGGCACGTGTCTGTGTTGGTGTATGCTCCAGGGAGAACATATGCTGGTGTTGACTGTGGGGGGCAGCTGGCGTGTGTCGGGTCAGGGGTCTACAGCTGTTGATAGAAGGGTGGTACACTGACACAGATAGGGGGTCTGATGCAGGGACAGCCCGCCTGGGTATGAGTGATAGCGCTGCCGTGCAGTGTAAGTGAGAAGTAGACGCTGTGTCTCCAGACGGCGACATCACAGATGGCCGGGCTGCTGATGGTGGGGGTGAGGGTATAAACTACAGCAAGAGTAACCAATATGAAGCAAACAGATTGTTCTGGGCTTATGCTCAGACCTGGGTGGTAGTGAGATGATATTAGGCCTTGTGTTTAGTATCCAATTTGCTTCTGTCCGTGTGGTCCATGTAGTTTGGAGTCAGTTTCTGCTGTACCATTGATAAATATTCCCCAGATTGTCTTAATAATGTTGGTTCATGGCTTCTCTAGTCAGAGTTTGATGACCCCCCCCCCCCTTTTGTATCTATTTTTTGACATTAGAAATGGTTACATTTAAACCACTGGTTTGCTTATGCTTCAACTTATCTAAACTGCCACCATCATAAGAAAAAACCCTTGGTTGAGGTTTGAAAAGTTTCAGAATAGAGTGTAATTTCTATCTTGCTCCTCTAATGCTCCCCTCTTTTTTTTACAGACTTCTACAGTGACCTTCCACTGGAGTCTGAAAAGAACGACGGCATGGGTGAGTTGACAAACAGCATTTAGTGATATTAATATGATGGTTTAACTTAAAGCAAGTATAAAGGCTAATATTTAACATGCATGTACACATACACAAGCATCTATATCCACATGTATACCTTTGCACATACACTTCACAAGGAGGATTGAAGGGTAGGACTAAACGGGTCAACAAAGTCCAGTTAAATGATAAAAATAATAAAATGAAATTCATTTTGAAATGAATGACTGAAGTAAAATAAAAACCTACTGCTTCAAGCTGGCTTAGCTGTGGTATTCCTCCTGGTACAGCTCAGCCTTGTTATCAGAACCCCTCTCAGTTGTTTAAGCAAGATGGAACACAGGTATCTATTTTCATTTGTAAACTTGCAGGGTTTTTTTGCAATGTGTGAACCAGTTTTTGTGTGTTTCCAAGTTGTGGTTTTGCTCATTTGGGTTCAGTCACTTTAACTTTCCGGTATTTCATACAGTCATGACAGTATCTCCATCTAGTGGTAAAATGAAGTGCAGTCGTTTCATTGAATGACTTCTAATTACCTGTTAAAACCACAAGAGGGGAGTGTGAACTCAATAATGAGAGAGATGGTATTTCCAACAGCATTGATCAGCTGGCTGGTGAAAGGGAGGAGAAAACCAAATGAGATGCTCAAATGTGCGATTGGTCAGAGATCATAGAGCCGTGGTTGGAATGCAGATGTAAACTGGAGATGTGTGGCTCTTGGTCCAGAGGCCCCTGGGAGCACGGGCCAGGGGTGAGGCCGTGTTCCAATGTTAAGTTCCAGGTTCAGGCGAAGTTCACCCTCTCAGCGCCAGTTGGCTCCATGGGGGGGTCAGAGGTCAGACACATTTCAGAAGATGCTGACCTCGCCATGACTCTGTGCTGACCTGATTGTGTGCAGCTCTCCTCCGGCTTTCTCATTGCTCCCACTATAAACCTGCAACAGGAGAATGGAGGGGGGCCGTTTGCTAAGAAGTGGAAGGAAGCCCAAGAGGAACTATTAAACCTGCACACACAGTAAATGGCATTGTTGCTTGCTGCAGGAGGAGGCGTGGATTTATGAGGCTTGAGCTTGATTGGGTTGTAAACTTGACGAGGTGGGCTCGCGGCTGTGGCCACTCGCTCTCTGCTGGCCCTATCCTCCTCCCAGGATGCCTCGGTGCACGCACTGGGCAAGGGTGATGCTAGGGTCAAGGGAGGCTGATGCAGTGACAGGCTTGTAAATGCCTTGCAGAGGCAGGAATTTGGAAGACCCCCGTAACTCAAAAACTCCAAATAGCTGATTTGGCAACCACTGTTTTCAACATAACTCGTGCAGATAAAGTCCCAACATTAGCTTGGCTATCTCTGATGACAGTTCATTTCTCCCCCCCCCATGGACCCTTTGTCTGAATCCATCTCATCAAATTTGGAGCTTTATCTTCTATCTTCATGGTCTTGCAGATGGGGACTATGGGGATTGACTCGTGGTTCATGTGAGAGAGCTGTGTCCTTTGCAAAAGTCCATAAACTCTAACTGCACTCAGATTTCCAATGTCTCGCACTAAATTTTAAATCTTACTTGCTTTATTTCCTAAGGGATTTCTTGTAGCACATAAGTCCCATCTTTGATATTGGATGCATCCTGTAACCCGTGTCCTCCATGTACCCTCCTCTGATCAGCTCTGGCTGACCTGACTCTGTCAGCCTTCTTGTCCTCCTCCTCTCGCCCCATTAGGTCAAACCACACCAGTGACCAATGCCTGCCCCAGCACCCGTCAGGGTAGAAGGGGTCTTGGTGACTACAGTTGTTCGCTGGTTAATCATCCCCATAAGTTTCTTTTCAATCTTCAACTAACCCTAGAGTAGGTTCACTGATGGCTGTCCTCTACACTAAACCAAAAGCACAACAACGAGCATCTTGTGGGATATATACACATTAGGCATAGATTGATATGTTAAATATAACAGATTTTTATATTCCATGCCTGGATCATGAGTGTTGTAAATAGTATCAGTTAGAAGAAGTATAACATACACCAGGAAATAATTTAGATTGTCTGGAATATTTCCTCTTATTTGTATATCCTTATGACGCGCCCCCCCCCCCACACACACACCCTCAATAAGTCAGCCCAAGCCGCCAGTCCTCTTTTAGCACTGCACCATCCAGCCATAGGGGGGCAGTAGATCCATGACTGACCCACGTGTTACGTATGCTCCCACGTGCCACCTGGACCCAGTGAACTCGACACCCATATGGAACTACTTGGCTGGGGCCCAGCACATGCTTCTCCTTTGTCCTCACATAACCGAGCTAACTTCATGCGCTTGTTTCCAAAAGTCATTTTCCATCGCCAGGTTTTCATTTTCCTCCATGCTACACGGCAGGAAGTCCAACACTTAACACCTCTTGAGATCTCTTGGTTCCTTTTTGTGGCGTTTCTCTCTCCCTGTGTTCCACTCAAATGAATGTATGGATAATCGGATGTCTCTTTCCCTTTCCGCTCCCTTGGGTACCAGCTGGTTGCACTTGGAACATGGCGTGACTGCTGCAGAGTGTTCACGAGCTGCTGCCCTCTGTGCTTCTTGGCATTTTAGCCTTTAATAATTCATGATTAGCCTAGATTTGATTGAGCGTAACTTTTTTTTCTTTTTGTCCTTGCTTGATGCAGTGGCGTGGCATTCGACCCAGGGTCAGCCTGCGGAGGCTTTCCAGGTCAGGGAGAAGTGGGTCATGCTGTTCCCAGTGTCACTGCCTATAACATCAGTGTATGATGACGAAGCCCAACTCCACAGGGATAAACAAGCACACTCAGTGTGGCCCTAGTACATGTAGCCAGCGTATCCTTCCGCCCCGGCACGCCACTGTCGCTCGGACACGTTGTGGCATTAAAAGGTCATTCAAGTCAGCAAATTATCACCATTCCCCAAAAAATTCTTCTGCACACTTTACCGACCTTCTTTGTACAAGTCTACGTAATTTCTATAGATTTTTACTATGACAAAAAAAACTATTCTGAAAGCAGCACTAATTAAGACCAATAATTAAAAACGACGAGGCAGTTGTTTGGTGCTAGCTTACATGTGCACCTTTACCATAAGAATAGAAGTGATGCTTTTTATAAAAATCCACTAACAAATTTTTGTCTTCATGATCAGCAAAATGTGGAGAAACTGTTATTTTGCTCCATATTAACACAGCCTCTGTTGGTGGGACTTGGGTCTCGATGATTTCCCTGCTTGTTAACATAACCTAACAGGGCAATTACTGCAAAGTATTTCCATCTGCCTGTACCTCCTCTGATTGCTCTGCTTCATAAAGGATATTTGGGTTGATTGGACGTGAAGCGGACATTAGTTTCTTCTTTATTAATTCAGTTACTGTGCACTTGGACAACTGTCTTGCTACGATGCCCCCTGATAAAACTTGCACATCCGCTGTGTCTTCACGTGGCAGAGTTTGTTTGTCAAGGAAGGTCTGGGCACTGAACTGAGATCCATTCTGATGTTATGGAAGCAGTCTCACTCAGTTATGGAATCATGACTTGAATATGTGGCTCATAGTGGAGATAACATGCTGAACCACCTGTCAGCTGACCTACACCACTGAACCATAGACTTTGTGTTAATTCACATGTTCACTACTTTGATCCAAGTATTTAGATAGTGATTTCACAAGATAAAACCACATGTTGCTGTTAATAAAGGATGATGTGTCAATATTCAATATATTTCCAATGAAAACAAGGCATTCGTCTTTTAGGTTCCCGTTGACCGAACGAAAACAGGCATAACGTTTATGCATTGGTACTATACCTCATGTTTATATTCAAGTGTGTATTCAAAGCAGTGTTATATTGTGTGTTATCATAGGTTGTCCTTGCTTTGTTCACATGGCCGGCCGGCTCGTGTGTCTCTACGGTTGAAATGCACTTATTGTAAGTCGCTTTGGATAAAAACGTCAGCTAAATGACGTAATGTCATCTTGGTGTGTGTGAGCGTGTCCCACTGGTTCGCTCAGGCTGCTGCTCTCATGCAGAACTTACAGCTGATGACGGCTTTCCAAAATGCCTTCATTATTGTAAGGCTGTTTTTTGTCATTTGCAGGTTCCACTTGTTGTCTTGCTCACATTTTGCCTTACCATTTGCAGATGTTGGTGTAAGTAGAATGAAAGCATAATTACAGCCTAGTAGTTCAGGTAATCGGATGCTCTCCATATAAAACATCTTGGAAGAAGAAATGTTACCATGTATTTCCAATTTTATCTACAGCTGCTTGTGATTAGACATTTTTAAAAATCGACTTCCTTTTCTGAAATGAGAACGCCATATTTCAGGCAGCCGGTGGTTTCCATTCATATTGATAGTTTGAGAATCTACCTGAAGTGTTAGCGACAGTAGCTGGTCCACCTTAAGTGAGCATGGCCCGTACTTCATATAGATCCACTGGTGGCAAGCAAGACACAACAACATGGCTTTGGTATTGAGTTGTAGCATTTATTCACTTCGTCTCACACACCTGTCTCAACACTCCAAGGTTACCAACACAACCATCCTGTAGATTCCTTGTCAGAGTGTGTCATTTTATACAACACCAATCCTTACTACCCTCCCCCCTCATGGGTTGGCTCATTTGAACAGCAGAATAATTCAATGTTGACCATCCCTAAAGTGGCATAAGTTTGATTGACATCAGATATTTAGTAATATTTTTAGCAATTTGTCCTTACTGATCCATGGTAATGTTAGCTGGTAAAGTGGCAATAGATCTCATGTCATGATGCCTTCAGGCTCTGTTGGTCAGAGGCAGTATTGGGCAAAGGTCAATTATAACGCTGTTAGTGTTCACAGGTGATGTAAATTCTAGTTTTGATGAGAAACTCAAATACAGTAGTTTAATAGATGTGTTAACAACATAAATCGATATTGGAGAGGAATTGTAATCTGTTCAAATCTGATAACAACTCCAATATTAATTCTTCATTAAAACTACGATAACACGATTGGTTTAAAATGGAAATCACTAAAGTTTTCAATTATTATTTAAAAGGTTTTATGTAGAAAAACATGAATGGGGATAACAATTAATGCTTTTCTGACTACAGAGTGGTTGAAGTAACGTTTGGATCCTTGTAGATCAGATTAAAACCACATGTAAAAAATGTTTCTTTTGTGCTGATCTGTGATTCTGTAATACGATCCAAATAGTGGTATCTAGCAACACAGATGTGGTTTGTGGTTTGATTTATTCGGATATTGAGTCATCAAATTTGTGCCTTCACTGAAGAATGAAATCTAAAATGAAAGACCTTCCTAAACTTGAAATACTGGAAGGACATCTGAATTGCCAGTACTCTGCTCACCTCTGGGTCCATGAGACTTTAATGAGTCCAAGGCTTGGGCCACGCTCGGCTGGACACTGAGGTGTTTGAACCGCAGTCTGCATTCATTGATCAGTGAGCTATTTTCATGTAAACCCACCGACAGCAATGAATGTTTATTGCAGCCTTAACAGTGACTCTTCCTGTCCACAGCTGACCGGAGAATCCAGCAAACTGAAGGTCGAAGCCTTGATCCGTAGTTGTCAAGAGAGCAGAATGAATGTGGTGTGCCTCGTTTGTTGTGGTGTCCCTCAGGGTACAGTCAACGATCGATGGTTTTGGTCAAAGCTCAAACTCACCGACAGCGTTGAATGTTCACTGTGGGCACCAGGAAGGACTCTTACACATACAACCAACATATAGAAAAACAAGCTAGCCAACATTACTCTTCATTTGTCAGTAGCTGCAGTCCCTCCATGGCCAGTTTCCATCGGAACTACATCATTTAAAAATATCTGCAATTCAGATCAAAATGTATTTAGTTTATTTTCTATTTCTACCCTCCTAAGATGTCCGAACTCGACTCCCAACAGATTGTTGGAACGACAAAACAAGCTGTGTGTGTGTGCACATGCATCGGAGCCCCTTTTGGCCACCTTGCCAGAGCGTGCTGTTCCCCATGTTGCCGTGGAGACTCTAATAGAGTTGAGTGAGGCGCTGATGCAACGGTTTGGGTTTCCTTAAGCAGACGTGATGTACTCGCCCCATCGCTGTGATGGTCCTTCCCTTCTGCAGAAGTACCAACAGAACTCCTCTTTCTCCGCCGACCGCTTCTTTCACCTTCAACCTGCAGTGAGGAAAAGACCAAACAAGGGGGAGGGGGGTGATCAGAAATGGTATGAATGAAAGGACGAAGAAGAGGTCAGCTGGGCCTGATCAGAGAGCGTTGCTCTAGTGAGAGATTCCGCTTCACTTCACCCTGCTCTGAACCTCAGCTCCTGCTCTGGGAGCGTGCCTTCCTGTGCTCGCTTCTTTGAGGTTGGAAAATCATGCAGTCATGTTTTATTAATGCTGGCTGGGTCGGTCTGGGCTCACTCGCCCCTGTTTTGCGTGCTTCACACATTGAGTGACTGTATTTAGTTTTTTTTCGAATCCTCTTTTCACTTCATGTCATGCAAGTTGTGCTTTTGGTTTAAAGATGTACTACCACTTGTTAGGGAAGCAGTGAATATATGATGGAACTCCATAAATTCTAACTGCAGATTTGTTGTTTTGTGGGTACATTAATCCACAGATGTTTTCTCTCCTGCTCTCTGCATAATGAATGATCACTTTGGGGAGAGAGGCACAATCCTTTTCTGTAGCTTGCACAGTTCCCTTGACCTTGAAGAAGACATCATTTTTGCCACATAATGATACTAAACATTTTGTCATTCTGTGTTTCATGAAATATTTTCACCGTTTTCCATCTAGCACTTCCAGCTAAACAAAAGCTCCAACGTCGCAATATGAAAATCACCATTACTTTAGTCATAACTAATTATTATAACTAATAGCTAATCTTTGGACAAAAAGCTTCTCTATTGCATTAATATTCCCACTTCTTTATGTCTACATGCCCCAATCTTTTTCTTTTGAATAAATTCTTCCACAGTTTCCACTCACAGACAAGGTGGGACTCTATTGTTTTTGTCCCAGCCCCTGTGGATCAGAACGGCTCAATGGCTTCCCTCTTTGGCACGTGAACGGTCTGGCTGGATGCCGAGACCCACAGAGGCTTTTTCATTCTCAAATAGCTCTTTTTTCCATGTGACTTGACTTCCGCTCTGCCGGCTTTCAGCAGAACTTATTCGTTGCTTTGAGGCGTGGCTGCACTCTTGAATTGGGGCTCTTGATGGTGATGCTGCTGGTGTGGTCCCCAGACGCTTTGCATAACTGACAAACTTGCAAAAGTATGTAAAAATAGCTGTGTGTGCTTGAGAAGGGGCCAGAGCGAGGAGTGCAACATGTGACTGAACTGGTGTGAACCCTGCGTAGTCAGCACATTCCGGGGGTTGGACAATGAGAAGCACACAGTGTACTGTCGCGTTGCCTGCATAGCTGGCTGCTCTGCGAGGCCAATGCACACGTGCAAAGTTCAGCAAAAGGAGTTCCCTATTTTGAAGTCCCTGTATCGTACTCGATGGTTGCGTTAGGACTGTAGAGAATATCTATTTCCCGTCTTGGACTGGAACCACAACCACAGGGAAAGTTTTGGTTTAAAGTTACTAGATGAACGACATAAGCAAACCGTCCTCTCTGGAAGCCAACAGCAACCAGGACGTGCAGATGGACCTGCTGGAGGGAAAGGGAGGCACAGGAGACCTAGCACTCACAGGGACCTCAGGAACTGAAAATGTCGGGAGGTCAAAAACATATCCAGGAGTCCCTGGATTCAAAGATGAATCAATCTGCACAACCAAAGCCCACCCCCACCATTCGTCACATCCTGACAAAACACCATTAAGGTCTAAAACCACCCACTGGTTCCTGTCATGGCCAAGCCACTTCCGTTTCTTCCACTTCACAAGTTCTGGTGAGATCGGTACAGAGACTTGAGATGAGGAAACAAGTCTCATCCATTCCCACTATTAGAACACAGTCTAATCCTCTTTGTAGCTAAAGTTAATCAGCCCCCCTGCTGGGCTCGGGTGGCTGTTCAAAACTGCTCTCAAACACTTTCCCATCTCATCGTGCCTCTTGACAATTATCATTATATAATGCACTGGCACTGCAAGACATCACCTAATGGAAGTGCTGAGGAGAGCAAGTCGCTGACATCACCGGCACCATGAGTGATCCCCTCGTGAACAAACTATCAAATTCAACAAATGGTGTCAGTTGCAAAAGAGTCAGATTGACATTTTAATATCCCCAATATTCATGGTGGTTAGATAAATGGACCAGTTATTGCCCTGCAGTAATATTCTCCACATCAGCTAAGATGGGCCATTTCAAGGTTTTCATATTTAGAATGCAATGGCTGCTTACTGGAATACCTTGAACCTTTGATGGAGAAACATTTATGCAACCCTGATTAAATGATCAGGTTATTTTATAGTATGTTTATTATCTGCCTTGGCACAGATTAAATGGATTACTGTAGTTTCTGTGATTCAAAGAGGGAAAAAAGATGGTCCTGCTTAGGACAACGTGGGTTGAAGCTCTTGGTGTACATGCTCCAAAGTCATGGAGTTCCCTCATTTTCTTTTTAGATACTAGATACTGGCATGAAATGGCAGCTTCAACCTGCTTTAAAGCCCTAAATAAACCTTTCAGCCTTGTGTCTTGTGTAGGCTTGGGTATCGAGGATCGATTGGAATCGGGACTAGCTTTGCGATTTACCCGGAATCGTTCAAAAGTTTAAAATTCGATTCCTAGTTTAGATTATCAGTCTGCCGGCGCCGACCGGAAATAGAAACCGCTGAAAACCAAGGAAGAAGCGTCCACCGGAAGTGTTAGCATAACAGCGCGATCGATCGTGGATAGTGTGCGTCGGCGGTCGAAAGTGTGGTTAAGCTTTTCGAAACAAACCGAAAATTCAAAATGCAACATTTGCAGCAAAATTGTTTCATGCATAAGAGGGTGCACGTGAAATATGATTAAGCACCTCCGAGGTCATGTGTGCCCAGTCTTTGACGCGCTGCGCCGACTGTCCTCCGCTGCCTCTTCCTCTGGCTACAAGGGTTAGCCCATCAGTGGGAGCAAGGTAACGTTTAAGTACCTGCACACTCATGTGTAAATGTGTTTTGTGAAGTTTGAAAAATAAAGCTCTCTTGAGGAAAGCGTACCCCTGTTAAAATATATTCATAATTTATGTTTATACAATATTAAAGTTCATAGTTTGATATTTATATTGTAGTTGAAAACAACCCTGTTAGAAGTTAATAAAAAGTAACAAGTTCATAGAGTTAACATTGATGGAGAAGGTCAGACTATTTCCTTCAGAAAACTTTTTTGACCCTACCTCTTAAAAGAATCTGAATCGAACCGAGAATTGCTGGGAACCGGAATCGAAACAAGGAGTCGGAATCGTTCAAATTGAAACAATAACCAACCCTAGTCTTGTGGAGCCTGAGTGCATTTCTTTGGATTTTGAAGGTCATAAGCAATGAATGATCATTGCTAAGCCAAACTGTTTGAACCAGGCAGTGTCCGGGCCGGCCTGCTCTAGTGCAAGGACTCCGTCTGGTGGAGCGGCAAGTCTTTCCAGAAACCCCCACCTGGACGTGCCATCAGTCATCCTACCTCCAGGGGTTTCATTCGCAGCTTTCAGGGTGGTCGATCTCTGCTGCCAGCTACTCGGTGACGCTTTCTTGATGGTGGCCCACCGTTTCCTCTTCCACAGCCCAGTCAGCGGCTGTCCCTCGCCCTTTTTCTTCTCAGTGTCCTCATTACAGCAGCTAGTAGCGCAACCCAGCACTGATTGACCTTTTTTCCGTCTGCTACACACCTTTTGAACGGCTCTAGTCGACTTCTCCACTCCCGCAGCATAGCTGAGAGAACTGCACTGATTGTCGCCCTGCTCTCCCTTCTCCGCAGCTTTGTCGGCTCATTTCAGCCATGAGCGCTGAGGCTGATGAATATGTATCCAGGGCTCTTCTCGCGGCAGTTTGAGGATCTCTAACAAAGCGGGATGAGCGAGCCCTTTGTGGTTGTCGTCTGGATTTAACTGTGACATTTCTCTGGAGCCTGCTACCCCCCCCCCCCTTTTTTAAAATCTTCGACAGACTTTATCCCCAGGTCAGACTAGCGGCCCCCTTTGAAATCAGGCATTGTCAAAGCCTGCATCCCAAATCCTGGTGCTAACCGTAATGGTTAATTATTTGGCAACTTGTTGTTGTCTGTTTGAATCAGCTGGCCTCAATTGAGTCATTAAAACACGACATAGAAAAGGTTGTACAACGCTCACTTCTAGCACGCAATCCAGGTTTTCGATCCTTTGCGGCAACGCAGTGCAGTGGTGGGTTTTCCGACATCCGCAGGGATCTTGCTTCTCCTCGCCGCTCAAACTCGCTGCCCCCCGCAATGCAGTATTCAGCAGCAAAGAGAAGTGCCGCCATCGTTGGCGTCCTCGAACACCCTCCCCATCCACCAGCCAGGGAAGCCTCACGCTGCCAGATTTAGAAACTGCACAGGGCTGGGGAGCCGTGGCGGGAAAATCCCAGGCGGCAATACTGCTTTGTTATCTGCGTGAACCAGCATGGGAATTACCTGGATACTGACCGCACGGCCAAATGCCCGCTCAGTTGGGTTCAGCTGGGAAAAGGTTGTTCTGATCGGTTTCAGGTTATGTGCACGCTATAACATAACAACATACACATGGTGAGGCCGTGGGAGATGCAATAAATGTAAAACCCTGAATTGCTTACTCCACCCCCCCATGTTTATCTTCCATTTAAACGCCACCATTTTATTCCCATTTAGCCCCATTCTTAGTTAGCGTGAGAAATGTGACGCCCGCCCCGTCCCAGTAGGGGAGCGTGTTGCTGGGTTGCACCAGCGGGGACACCGTGTCCTTAATGCGCTGTACTGTGCTTTGTGCTCTGTTGACCTAATCAGCTCCGCCTAAGCCAAAGTTAAGCTCATCCCTTTGTCCTACTGTATGGATGAGGGACAGGCGACCGCTCACTCGACTGTGGATCAAGCACAGCTCATGTATGATATTTTTGGAGACGCCTGCCAGCGGTAGATGAACGCGGCACCATAAGTCGGGACGCTTGAGTCCAACCTTGCTCTGATCCTCTGCCTCGCAGTTTGATTGAGGACTGTGCAGCAGAGTTGTTGAGGCCAGTGCTTTTGGTGACTTGCTCAGAGACTTAACCGTCCTCCCCGCACCTTCTTCCTCGCTAGCAGAGGAAAATCTCTGCTGAATTCATGTCTCCTTTCAGATTTCTAAGAGGCGTTAAACCTTTCTGGATTAAAGAAGGTAATCTGACAGGCAGAAGATTGTATTAGCCCGAGTGTTGGCAGAGCTTTTAATTTCTCCTCTCAGCCTGCCTCTCCTGCTGACCTGCTGGATAGTATTATTGTGTTTCCTTTTTGAATTACAGCAAAGACATCCACATCTTCACCACTATTCACTCCTTTTCTCTCCTCTCACATGCGCTCTATCCGTATCGCTCCACATGCGCTCTCTGCTACCTCTCTCTCCAGCTCTTGCAGCAGTGACAGCATACTTGTGTGAACCCATGATTTATCATTTGCTAATCCCTGATGATTATGGAGCTTTCCACACGGCTCTTATCTGTTGCTGAGCCCGCTTTTCACTCCGTAGCTGCCAATTATCTCTCAGGCAGCCAGCAAACAGGCCCGTCTCTGTCAGCTAGCTGCAGCAGGGCCCAGAGCCCTCTTGCTCTTTCTATGCATCCACAGACGCACCAATGACAGCCAATGCAGTTGAATTGTCAGATTGGGAGATCAAAGTTGTTATAGGGTTCTACAATCGCCATCCCCTGCTGAGGGAAGGACACCTGTAGTGGATAAAGAAGAATCTGCTGCTGTGGCATGACCACTCCCCATCATGTAGTGCTTCTGGCCATAATGCGTAGAGCTGATATTTATTTTAGATACATTCTGCTTTTGACTAAAAATAAAACTCAGCAAAGTTGTTGTCAAAAGTAAATTTGACTTGAAGCCTACATTTTATTTGTATCACGGTGAACCTTCTGCTAAAGTGGCAAATTCGGCCACCCACAAAGTTTGGGCCGATGCCTCAGTGTGACTCATCCACCACTTCCTGTGGGCAGGCGCAGGGCCGCCCAGCGATGCTTTGTGACAGCACGAGGTTACTGAGAGCAAGACCTCGCCTGTGGGGAGGGTATGCAGATCGCGGCGCACTCAGCTGATGTGGCGTCCAATTGTCAGCGTAATGGGAAGTGACGTGCCCATCACAGCAATGTGGGTCAGAGCGCCAGATGACCAGCCCGCGGCCTGTATCTGCTCCGCCTGTCTAATCTGCTGTAGCCCATCCATACGAGACTCTAATCGACCCTGATATTCACTGAACACACATTACCATTTCTGCTCAGGCACGCACACAGGGCACCAAATGACCTCTGAGACATTTAAGAGTCTGTATAAAGACAATATTTAATGACTCCTTTTTTCTACTTCAAATCAACCTTTTTTTGAATACGTAAGAAATCCAGATTTTACAATTCCCCATCTCTGCTCCACCACCTTTGCTGTAATGCCCAGCATCTTTACAGTGTTTTTTTTTAAGCCCTTGTGGCTTTTGAGTATTTTAATTGAAGGCTAAATATAAATGCTGATGTTGCCGTTTCTATACCGTTGGGCTGTGAAAATGTTCCGGATGAAAACATGAGTTAATAGGATTCCCACGGCATGATCAGGGGCTGAGGAAGCGGTCGGGAAAAGCCTGGAGGGGGGGGGTTGGAGGGGGGTATAACTTTTTCAAGTGTTTGCTTAGCACCTGCCTATGGAGGGAAGTGACGCATGGCAGCCTTGAAGGGTTTTGACTTTTTCTGCTCAAATAGGTTTTTTACGGCCGGGGGCCGGGGCCTGGAGGACTCCAGCCTGTGCGAATCTGTCTGTGCCTCATCAAAGGCAGTAATTTCCTGTTCATTTCAGGCCCCCATCCCCCAACCCAGAGCTCTAGTCGGCTAATCCCACCCCTGCAAACTGCCACTACTCCCCCAACCCCCACTGTAGGCCCCCCTGCTGGTGTCTTGCCCGCCTGTGCTTCAGCGTGCTTCCCTCCAGGGCCGAGGGCTGGGAGGCTGTGCGCTTTGTGTCAGCAGGCTGAGCACTAACAAATCCTCATTGTCCCGGACGGGAGCGGTGACAGAGGAGGAGGGGGGGGGGGGAGGCGTCGCTGTCTGGTTTCTATTCAAATCCAGGTACACACACAGGCCTGGGAGGGAGTGAGGGGTGCGAGGAGTGCGAGGAGCGCCAAGCCTGGGATCAAAGTCTGTGCAGCCCGAGGTGCGGGGGTCACAGGAGCCACTTAAACAACTGTAACGTTACTAGCTGATCAACAAGTGAGGCTGGACGGCCCAAACCGCCGCATAGACAAGATAGTGGTCTATAGAGGAGTGTTTTTAATAACAGGTTGTTTGTGTCTCATTGTACCCAAGGCTGCATGCTTGTTTCAGGGACTGCTCCACACAAAGGCTCTCATGGGGTTAGTGGAGTCTTTGACTTCAGCTGCTAGCCATTGCTGGTGATGACGGCTAAGATGTGTATCAGGGTAACAAGATTCGACATGTAAAGGCATCTCAGAATAAGTCTCAAGAGACTCACAGGTGTTTTAAATATGTTTTCCAGTCTGCGTTACATCTTCATTTGTTTCCTTAAGTGATGGCACTTGTTTTTCAGTTGCTGTAGCAGCTGCATGTCTTAGTCATCACTTAAACATCAATGCAGACATATTTGAGTGTGTTAAGCCTTTGTGTTTTCCTGACTCCACCAGCAGCCCTGCTGTAAATCGGTGATGTTTTTCTTGCATGTTGCTTCTCCTGGACGTGCTCAGTTTTTGCTCTGGATTAAGAGCTTTATACAAAAGCAGGCTGGGACAAAAAGAAATATAGGGGCGGCAAGTATTTCCTGTCACTAAATACATTCCAAAGCCCCCGACCCCCCCCCCCACTCACACAAGCCGGCGGGGAAAACCAACAAAAAAGGGAACAGAAAAAGAAAAAAAAAAGAAGACGGTCTCTCCTATTCTTCCTCTCAGTCCATGTTCATCCTCCTCCTACATTGACACTTCCCTCACTGCATTTTCTGCCTTCATCTAAGCATGGGTTGACTCCACCAAGTCATTAACTGCAGTATTTAGAATTTTCAGTTCTTTAAAACAAGCCAAATACCGGCACAAAGCAGTGCTTTAAGCGTTTGTGTGGGCTCTCTGAGTGGAAAAGGGCGATGTGCAAGGTGAGCGCTTTGAGAGGCAGTGGAGCATGGTCACCCCTAACCCCGACTGCAACCCTAGCCCTCACCCCAGCGCTGAAGGCGGGGAGCCCCTCCCCTTCCCTCGCCGAGCAGCAGCTGGCTGACCTGGCCCTCCGCTGCAGCCCCTAATGGCTGACCTGCCCTGTCTGGACGGCCCTACTTGCTTTTGTCTACTGTCTGGCTCAGTTCCTCTAGTCAAACATCGCCACTGGGTACCGCAGTCCTCATTCCGCATTCCCACAGAGCAAGCTTTAGAAATGAACACACACACTTTACACTTCTGGCACAATGTGTCCGGTACATACAATCTCTCAGTCTCTGACTTTCAAACCTACATCCTTTTCAAAAGTCTCCAACACACGGAGACCATGCCTTATTCAACACACACGCACACACAAACACACACGCCATTTCCAAGCGACACTCTCACACACATCAAGAACAAATGCAAATTTCTGTTCCTTTTAGAACAGTTTTGTACATTAGCTTTGTAGGAATAGAGCAGTATCTTCAATGAAATAGTTAAAGTCGTGAATTAATATGAAACTCGACCAGTGGCAAAGTTTTTGAATAAAAAGGCTCAGGAAGAAGTTTAAATACTCACCTAAAAGTTTGGGAGCTTGAATCTGTGGTGCGTGGATGGTAGAAATAAAAAAATCAAACAATCAGACACAACAGCAAAGCCTCCATGTGTGGGGAGCAAGCTGTAAAGTGGCAGCAGGAAGCTCTCTGCTGGCGCCGTGTCGGAGCTGCCTGCCTCTAGTGGGAACTCAGCCAGGAGTTTGCAAATGCAAGTGCCTTACTAACCTTTCTCTCCCCCTCCCTCTCCCCTCCCTCCTATCCTTCCTTGCTTCTAAAAAGGTAAACAAGCGCATACATGCCATGCATGCAACCCCCCCCCTCACACACGTGCTCTCTCTCTCTCTCCTACTCTCTCTCACACACACACACACACGCAAGGCTTGCTATGCTGCAAGTTATTGAACTGCTCCACATTTCCATGCATGCACTTTATATGAGGCAGTTGATGCACAGCAGTGCATAGAGTCATGTGTGCAGGGGGGGGGCTGCTGTGATTGGCTGAAGGCCTGGGATCCGAGGGGGGCTAGCGAGCTGTGATTGGTGTGAGCTCAGACCATTGAAAGCAGAAGGCTTCTCGATTGACTGGCTGCTGTTCTGGGTGGAGTTTGGGTGACACTGCTCAGAAAAAAATCACCCTGAGAATTTTGCGCCTCCATTGCGTTTAAGCTTCGGTGGTTGGACAGTATGGAGGCAGTATGGGCTACACACATCGTTTCACATGCTGAAACCAGAAAATAAATGATGAATTCATTTCTGTACGGGGACTAAGATTTTATAATATATATATATATATATTTTAAAATCTGTGTTCACCTTCAAACTTTAAGAAATTAAAAATGATTTGGATATTCATGGTTTATCAATGACAGGGAATGAATAAATTGATTTTAATCCAATCAATTCATATGTTCTAATACATCTTGAGTCTCTTACGCAATCATGCAACAATCCAAATTCAGGTTTGATCTGGAATGTTATGTTTGATTAAAGTCCATTGTGATCTGTCCCCATGCTGTGCACGCCTCATTGGGATCGGAACTCTATGTGAGCCATTGGTTCTGGTGGATCGCATCCCAGTGAGCGCTGCATCTCACTCGACAGTGAATGCTTTTTGCCGGGATGACCGCAGGCGCTGTGAAAAGCACAAGTGGAACCATAGAATTAGTGTTAGATCTCAAAAGGTCAGTCAAAAGCATGGTGTGTTGCTTCAGAGTTGTGGAATTCATTTTCTGTGGAAATGTCCTCACAACCCTTGTGAAACTGTGGATCTGTGTGTTTTCCTTCCTCCTGAGTGACAGCAGAGCGAGGCCTGCAGCGCTGCCAAGTGCTTTCATTCACACCTGATTAGATCGCTGTGACCTGGATAACATGCGGCGCTGCACGCTGCAAGCCCTCAGCCCCACTGAGGCTACTCGCTTCCATTGTGGTCTACTCACCTGCACTACATACAGTATATAGCATGCGGATGTGGACAACACCATCTTGTGTCTTACATTGTGCTGATAGTTGGCATTTCGAGACTTTAGTATGAGTGTAGTATTTGCACTGTAACTGGTGGAAACAAGCTGAATTGTTGAAGTCAGACTCGACTTGAAAAAGAAGCATACATTATATGATTAAACGATATTCCCTTCTCAGTGAGTAATAATAATAATAATACAACACATTTGCTTTCAACAACTCAATAACAAATTATATTTGTTGATGTATTTTACAGGCAAGCTAATTTGCCCCTCCTGCATTGACCTTCAGGGTTCTACTGTGTAAAAGAAGCATAGCATTCTATAATGGAGTATGTGTTTTGATAATCCATAACATTATGTTTTGGTAATGTTTCACAAATTGTTCATGGAATAAAATGAAATGGTAATAAAGCCAGATTTTCTGTTTGTTGCTTTAAGGTAGCCTTGCAGCTGTTGGAAGTTGTATGTTTTTCTGCTAAGCTAATTCAGGCTATGCTGGACAATTAGCTCTTCACACGGATCTGAAGGGTTCCTTAAATGTCGGACTGCTCCTTTTAAGGAATAAAAGTTTTAAAGCTATGAAGTAGTTGAAGAAAGCCTCAATTTCACAGAGATTTTCTTTTTTGTATGGCCATGGCTCAAATTGCATCTCCTCCCTTTACACTCCACGCGATGTCTTGTCATTAGCATGTTGTTCCGTATCAAACACGGCATCTTGGGGAGGGATCAGCTAATTCTCCTGCCGGGCCTCTTGCTGAAACACCTCTTTGTTGTGCTAATGTGTTCTCTGTGATAGCATCTCCATCCATAACCTTCTCCATGTGTACCGATAACCTGGGGGGGGGGGTGTAGCGGTCTATGTAGGGCGCTGTGAGTTGGGCAGTGGGGGTTGTAGGGGGTGTTGTTGCAGCATGTCCTGCAGCTGTGCCTGTGATGACAAGCCTGTCCTCAACCTGCCCTCCGCCAGACTAAACACAACACACAACTTCACCTGCAGGGCTTCCTGCCTGCCTTCCACTTTGCACTTCCACTTGTCTTGTGACTTTGGCAGAGAGGCAGAGCACTTTTGGGGGGCTACGCATTGCGAGCTGTAAACACGCAGCGTGATTGGTTTGTTAGCCGCTCACCGTTGTGCCCTGGCCTAACTGAATGTGGTGACCCAGGTTTTTGTGCCCAAAGTAGTTCTGAGGGAGTCATGTTTGATGTTTGTGGGCCACATGGAAACTAGGTCACTATACGGTTTTGTCAATTGTGTCCCTGTGCTTTGGAATATGTGAGTTCAGAATAAAAGTGTAAAATAGGGATTTTACCTAAAGGATGGTACGGATCCACATACATGCAATGCGCACACACACACACACACACGCGCAGAGAGAAAATTCTCATCCTTGGTTCAGATCCCTAAGAACGCTTGGGATGGCAGGATCTTATTATCACAGCAAATTTGCAATGTGCAGAGTGGAGGAGATTAGATGCGTCTTGCCTTTGAAGTGTATTTTCCAACCATTGTGTGATGGCAAATTCCATCAAGTGTTGGAGGAAACCGTGATAAGAGGCCCGGGTTATGAATGCCACGGCATTAAAAGCCATCACTCGGGCAATAAGATGAAACACTCATAAACTCCTGCTAAATGAAAAAATATTTCCCCTCATTTCAGCACTGTCATTCACGAATGTGTTGTGGAATAACAAGGTGGTTGGTTGGCTTGGATGAATGTCAAAATGTCCACAATATGGATTATGTAAATGATTGGGTGTTGATTACAGGATTCTCAGCCATTTCAACTCTTCCAATAAACATCATTTAATTCACCCTCTGAAATGAGTTGTTTTAAATTGTTCAAGACCTTCCTCTTTCTTAGGGTAGGGTTCAGATTTCTCAAGTAGAGACAAAGTCTCGCCACATCCTCCTCCGCTCTTTGACCTTATCTATGCGCGCTGGGGCTCCTGGGGTCGGGTGTCATGCGAGGGGCAGTAGGAATGTCACTGAAGGGACCCTGGCTCTCCCAGCCTCTCCCCAGGGCTCCACAGCGTTGGAGGAGCTCCCGGTTGGAGGAAGGACCCGGCTGAGGAGTGACATCCTCTGTCTCAACACCCCGGGACGGATGCTGCTTCTGCAGTTGGTCCATTTGTCTTATTCTTCTTTGATATTGATGCCAAAAAGGGCAATAAGGCTGTAAAATGAAATGATCATTTGTTATCCTTTCGGTAGGTTTGCAGTTCATGTACTAATGCAAAAAAAAGGGACAGACTACATTTACAAACCCCTATATGCTTTCTGCAGTAAATTAATTTCTTATTTCATATTGGCGTTCTGTTGGTAAGGAATATGCAACAGTTAGATTCTCTCCTCATCTCTGGGCCTGGTGTACGTAAAGCTTCTTATGAGGGTGGATTAAGTGCAGCTGGACTGCCTCTACGTATTCATACCATTTGTCTGAGTTGTTATCAGATCATCTCAAGTTGTCTTTGTAGTGCACTAATTCCTGTCATGATGAGCTGCATCATGCCATCGACAAACTGTAGTAGCCATTAACTATTTACAGCCCCTGCAATGGAAGACGTCAGCAAAGTTTTTCCTCTTAAGACTAAGAGCAGGAGTTGAACACTTATTGACGCGCTATTGGCGATGGATTCACAAAATGATTTCACTTGGTAGCAAAACAATAGTGGAACGTGGGCTGGGCGGTATGACAGACACAGCTCTGTTGGACACTAGTTGTGTTGATGCATCTCTGGTCTCTGGTTGTTCCTTCTGCTACGCTGTTTCTTCCCTGTGATAGCCGGCAAGCCGTACTCAGCATGCAGTTTGGCAGAGTTATTTTATTGATGTACAATAATTAGTGTCGTGGAGCATATTTGTTTTTTCTAAAGTTATAACCACACATAACTCAAGTAGCTCAAACAGCCTTGCTCACAGATAATGTTGTTTCTTTGTAAACCATCTGTTGGCTCGCTTTGAGTGGCATTTAGCTGTGGCCTTCAACAAAATCATGCCATTTCAGGAGGAGACTGTTTTTGTCTGTCTGGTGTAGCAGGAGGCTGTAAGTGACCACTCATTGATCCTTTGCTCTGCCATGCTGCTGGGCAAGTATGGAGTTGGTTTTTGGGTAAGCCTTTGCGCTCAGCTTGCTGGGGGTATTTTTAGACCGCAGTCTCAAAGGGAACGTCTGAGAAAGCGTTTTGGTGGGGGACCGCTCATTTTCTACTACTGGACCTCCACCCTTTCCCTCGGGTTGACTAGTCCGATTCCTTCAAGGATAGCTTAAGGTTTATCTCTCAAGATGAACGTAAGAATGATGTTTTGAGTTTCCTTAGTCATGCGGCCTAACTGCAATGTCTGCTCCATTAAAGGCTTTATGAACTGTTTTATGTATTACGGCTTAATGTCTTCATGCTGACAGCTAACTGATTCCTCCTAGCTCCATAGGTGTGCATATGGAAGCATTGCTCCCTCCTCCTGTTTTGTTGTTGAAGTGGAACTATGCGCGCTGCATGTACATTTGCATAGAATAATTAATTTGATGTTTAGCAAGCATAATGGATCCAGTAAGGGATAATTCATATGCCCCAGATCTCTGTTGCGTCTATGGCTTCCACAAAGTGTCCCACTACCTCCCACAATACCCCCTCTTTCAAGTCTCTCCTCTAGTTGAAGAGGGCCTATTTATTATTTAAATCCTTTCATAATTCATCCATTCCCCACCAATCCACCCTCCGTTGCTCATTCCTCATCTAGTACAAATTAGCATGAGCTCTGTCTGAAAACTGAACAGAGAATTTAAGAAAGCAGAAAGGGAAAGCAGCAGCTCAGTCTAACGGACACTACAGCCGTCTGTGATGTGATGCTGTGTGACATATTGAGTCTAATTTGTAGCCTAAAGAACCAAACAGCTGTGGCCTATTTTGTTTAGCTGTTGTTGGGGTGATGTCACCGTTTCTGCCTCGTAAGGCTGCCTCGCTCTCGGCACTCGCTGTGAGGATGTCAGGAGCAGTTTGCTAAGCTGCTGATGAGGAGGGCAGGGGTTGTGCAGCCTTTGGAATAATCAACCAGGGCTGTTATGTGCATTTTGAAGACATCCATTAACTAGTGTTAAATATTCACACATGCCCTGTTGTTCTATTTGACATGACTTTTACATAATGAATAATGTTTTAACGAGGATCTTTTGGGAGTGGGGTGGTACTACATGTCTCAATTGAGGAATAATTACTGTTGCGCTTCACGCTATTATAACCTATTCCAAAAGGTTGGAATTGTAGCTTTTATTATCCTGCTTGGTGAGATGTGTTTCACCTTGAAAGCGGACATGTGGATGTGTAGATTTGTTTTTGCGGGGTAATAAGGCTGATAACTTTTCCAAAGTATATTCCAAATAAATGAGCACCAGAACACGGTTCCATTCACTTGATTATTGGTAGCTTAAATTTGGCTCAAATCCAATCTATAAAAAATTAAAGGTTTATTTTTCGTAGCCAAGGCCATCGCTCTGGGAGACTTGATTACATGTCTCATCCATCGACTTCCACAAGGTTCAGCTGAACTGAATCTTGTTAGTAGTGACATTGCACATGCTTACTTTCTACCAACTAAAAACCGGATATTTGTACTGTGTACTAGATCCACTTGCCTGAGAGATTTGCTCGACTACTACTTGTTCCTCCCAGCAGTGTAAGCCTATGGAAGTTGGCCCGACGTGGCACGCTTACATAATATCAGCCAAGGAAGAGATCTCTATTGATCATGTGTATTGATAAAGGATTTGTCTTCAGATGCCACCAATAAGGTAGAATAAATATGAAAGAATCACATGCGTTGTAAATTACATCATGTGATGCTGTGATGGGTCGGGAGGGTGCCACCTGCCTTAATTAAACCATGAGTGCTGCTCTACCAAAACACCCTGAAGAGTTCCAGCCGTCAGTTGGGGACCTCCAGGTCAATGATGTGAAAGTCTCATGACCGGTTATCACAAGGTTGTTGCTGCCAAGTGGGCACAACCAGTTAGTAGGGTTAGGGGACATTTACCTTTTCACACAGGGCCACTGGTTTAGATAGCTAATGGATGAAATAATCTTTTAAAAAATGCATTTTGTATCCACTGTTTGTCTGACATTCAAATAATGCAATTTAAAGAGAAAAAATGGTAATGGGAAGCAACACTAAGACTGCGAAACACAAATATTTTTTAAGCAAATGTAGAAACTCGTATCCAGAACAAAGGCAAAGTAAAATGAACAACAGCCCTCCTTGACAGCAGAGACGTGGTTTACATAAGTAATCCATTGTCCAACCTGGTACCCAGATAGGTAGGTAGGTAGGTATGTGCCTGTACTCACTAGAACATGTGGCTAACAGGGACACAGGACCTGCTTCATCGCTGTATCGTAATAATCCCCAGAATTGACTTTAATGATGTTGATGCGTATGTTGAGTTAAAGGCAATCAGCTATGTGGTGGAATGGTGTTGATGCTCATCCATCGTACATCATGTGGAGAGGGAAAATGTAGTCAGTTTATCTATTGTGCAATCTGTGAAGTCAACTGTGAAGTGTAATTTGATTTTGCTTTATATTGGCTATTTCTACAAACCTACAAAAATGTTTGCTCTTGAATGTCAATTGTAGATTTGGCCATTAGATGTGAGCAAAGTGAAGCAAATCCTGATATTGTAAGTTGTTCACTTTTGAACAGAACATTTTAGTTTGATTTCCATCCCAGAAAAGCCTCACCAAGACAATCTAAAAAGTATATATTCTCTGCATCAATAAAGCGGCACAGTAGCAACAAACCCAACGGTTGTGCCAGTGGGTCTTGTTGTACACATAGTACAACGTCTATCTGTGGAAATGTGTCTAGGTGTGCAAAGTACCAGTGTTATGCATCATTAGCTGGTATTGTAATCAATGCTATGACCTGACTACAGCAAATCTCCTGAAATGTTCTGACTAGTAGTGCTGGAGGACGGTCAAAACCGTTGTGACATCATTGGCAGTTAAATGGAACATACCATTGTAATATGTGTAGCAGGCAGGACCTTTCAGCAGTGTCATGTATTATTGAAATATTAAGAGCAAGGAGCATTGCAAGAAGAGGCATGACAAAAAACAACATTTTTGTTGGTGTTGGTAAGTTGAAAAAAAAATGTTATATAATAAAAGAAAGAAAATCCCTTTGAGAACCATTTGATGCCTCCAATGTATAGGTCTATGAGAAAATTAATCTATCACATGATTTCTTTCACAGTAAACATTAGCTATTCTTGCAATCTCTAGTTTCAAGTCTTTTTCAATACAGCATGATGTTTATTCAGTAAATGATGGTCCTTTTAAATTCAAAGACCATAAAGCAAGGTATGCATTATGCCTTGATTGACAGTTTGCTACAATGGTGCCGTTTGCATTGGGAGTCTTTGAACTACTTCTGTGTGTTTTCTGTATTTAAAAGTTAATTGTCATTTCATATCCAGAGTTTGGTTGTGCTTAGACCTTCCCTCTTGTTTGATTTCTAATTGCAAAAACAAAATGGTGGCGCCCTGACACCAAGACGGGAACATCAAAATGCCCAACTTGTGGCTTCCAAACTGCAGTCCACAAAGCAGTGGCTCACACAATGGTAACTATGTCCACTGCTGCTATGTAGTCTGCTTCTAGTAGATTACATGTTTTAGGGCTGTGGACTTTGGTGAGACAAAACGAGACATCCTAAGGCTGCCATTTGCTCCAGAATAGTGTGATGTTCTTCAGAGGACTGTGTACTTTCTAAGCCAGTGGTTCTCAACTGGTCTGGCTCCGGGACCCACCATCACCCCTTCATGACAAGCCGCGACCCAAATCGATCTGTCAAGGGGGGGGGGGTGCTAGCGATGTCGACGGGGGGTGGTTTGCGGCGCCAACTGAAAACATGGACGGACGAGCCGGCAAAACACAATGTTTCCCATGCAACGGCCACTAAAAACGGGTCGCGACCCACCAGTTGAGAACCACTGCTCTAACCCTAACCCTAGTAATGTCGGTTACACAGTAGTATCCAGATGCAAGCTACTGGCCAAACGAGCGATGGTCGGGTGAAGAATGCGCTGCCTTTTTCGTTGACCTACTTACTGCTACTTGCAAATGAAGTACAAGTCTTCCTGAATCTTGTTTAAAGTAATAAAATGATTTCCTGAGCCTGCAGGCTCTCCTAAAGGAGAGGTGAGACGGAGCTCGTCAGTTACCTCTTTGTCTGCACACTGGAATGAGTGCGAAGGGCCTGTCCCGGTGTCTCTGCCTCCCTGATTAGAGGTCTCCTCGGGGCGTAATGACAGAATTGTGTTCCTGTCAGTTCCTGCTGCTCAGAGTGGGCTAATAGCCATGCTAGCCCACGCAGCATGTCATTAGCTCGCCACTCGAAGCCCAATGAGGGGCAGGCCTGTCATTTCAAGGCTAAATCACAGGGCAGGCAGGCCGGAGATCAGTCACACCGGTGCTCCGGAGCGCCAGTGTTCCCACCCACCCTTCCTCAGCGCACTTATAATGCTCCGACTTACACATGCTATATTAACAAAGAGGAGTTACTGTGACACGGGCTAGAGGAGGCAAATGGATGCACAAGAGAGGCTCTTTGATGGGTCGCTGATATGCAGATCATTCCATCAAAACTGTAATTTGAAACCCACTGCTTATTTCGGTCTGTGATCAGATGATTCATGGTTATCACTTTGACGATTAGCAGGCTTGTGTAGCATCTATCAGAGCTTGAGCTAATCTGCTTTGATTATTAGCCTCTAAGCCTTCCTTCCATGCTGGGGTTGTCAAATACAGAGTAATGACAAATTATGCTCATCATATTTGGATTAATCTCCACTTGTCAAACTGAGAACTGCATCGTTGATACAAGTCACTGTTTCAAGAACATCAGCCGTGTTTTTCTATCCTCACACACATTCCTTCACACTGGTGTGTAGTATTACAATGTACAATTCAATTATTGGCGTGCCTCTCCCACCTCACATTAGTCAGGGTTCATAGTCCCACATCAAAAGGTAGCATTTTATTCATGTAAGAACGTTCTAGGATTCTTAATTGATTCTAGATTTCCCAAAAATGTGAATTGGTTTTTAGATTTTGCTGATGGACAGTAATCAAATGGACCAACAGTATTTGTATTTTGTACAACTTGAACTTCACTGACATCTGAGAAATACTTAACTTGTTATTAAGTGTTTATTTGTTCCCTTTTATATTTCATTTTCACCAACATCAGTCTGCTTAATTCCATCCTATACCCGGCACCTTTTCCCATCGACAGTTTATTTTGAATTGTGACCCGAAGAATCTAAATCCAATTTGAATCGTGACCCACCCACCGATTCACACTCCCACAAGCTAACCTTTTTAACAAAATCAAAGTAATTATCCATGGGACACAATTTCAAGCCACAAAACTACTGGATGCAATCTACAGATAATCAGTCGGGACACAGTGACAACAGCTACGAGGGGAAATCTGCCCTCCGACTTGTTCCCTTAGTTCTTCTGCTTTGTGCTGCTCTACTCGTGAAATCTCAAATCTGCATAGTGACATCTTTTCGGAGCAGAATGGAGTCACTAATAGTGGTCAGCCTTTGGCAGCCTGTATAAAGCATCTGTTACATGTAAGCATGCCATATGAGAATCATTTTACCCTGTTTCTCCGCACAATAAAAACCTCTGCACATTTTACAGCTTATTGGTCACAGTGGGCTTTTAATACCAACCACTGCAGCCCTGCAGCACAAACTTCATGGGAAATAAGCTGAGCCAGATATATTTAACACATTTGCAGGCCTGCGGCTCCATAAGAAGATAAGAAGTGGATCCGTTTTTTATCCACGTGAGCCAGATCTTCGTAAAGCTGTGGGTCGATCGTGGAGTCGAGGGGACGAGCTGATAATTATGAGTGAGCGTGACCATGTTATACAATCCACCCGCATCTTCACTCTGTGCCATGACCTTCTCTACTGAGATTTGCGTCTGACTTGCTTTGCCCTTTAGTGGGGCATGTTGTGTAAGTGAAGGGGCACAACGTGCATAACATTGGTATTTGGGCAAACGCTTGTGCTGAGTGAAGAGCTAACTGGAGCAGGAGAATGGCGCCGATCGGCGAGGTTCACGGCTGTTATTCCTACAGGCCATGAGCGTGAAAGGAGCTAATGCCATCTGACAGTTCTGGAGCAAGAAGAGGAGGGCTGGACAGAAAAGGGGGAGAGAGAGTGAGAGCAAAGGGGGAGGAGGGGTGTTAAGAGATGGAGGGGGTGGGAATATATGAGGGGGGGTGTTGGATGAGAGAAATAGGGGATGAGCTAGATATAGATAAAGCAATGGAGAGGGATATAGGAAGAGAAGGGCTAAAGAGGCAATACTGTAGAGACCTCTATTGTTACCCGCTGTACAAAATGGCCTCTGAGAGCCATCATTTCTTTTATCAGTGTGTCATATTAAGTCTGCCCCTCTAAATCAGGACCTAAAGGCCGGCAGTCTTTAGGTCCAAGATGAAGCGCAGTCAGACTCCCCTGTGTGCCAGTACTCTGGGACAGATTAACTCCCCGCCATTTTAAAATCATGCCGTGAGGAAATTCCAGACATTCTCTTAAAGCATCACTCACACACACATACACACACACACACGCACATTTCAGTCTCTGAGATTTGTGGTAGCTTGGGCAGGGCCGGACATGTTGATATAAGAATATTTCAATTTTTGGAGTCTGAGTTATGAACTGAGTGTTGCTTCTTTAACACTGACACCCAAAAGTTAGCAAAGGGGCAGAGAGACGGCATGCAGCTGGAGGGGAGGGGGAGTGCAGTATCGTGCCATCTTACTGTAATTTGATGCTCCAGTCCAACTCGGACTTGAGCAGTAGTTCTGTTGAAGGAGGCGTAGGAGACACCCTTCTACCGACCAAAGGCTTTGTGTCATCACATGGAAGGAAATGTCTTCAGATTTACAGCTCAAATGTCAGAAAGAATGATGTATTGACCTGACATGAAAATAGATTTGTGTGCCATCTAGAGTCAGTGTTGCAGGTTACAATCAACTGAATATCTTCCATCTCTGCTAATATAACCCCAAAATTCTCCACACTGGTCCTTTTTAAGTAGTGTAAAAATACTGATGATGCTTCCTTTAGCAGCCATAAGGTTTAGCAACTCAGAAGAATATTTCCATAGTTAAAATGCATGACTTGGATCATCCAGAATAAAACTTTTAGGCTTCACCATTGTAACTTTCACTAATACATATGTTTTACCAAGTTATTTATCCTTACTGTTAACTTTGCGGTTTTTGTTTGAGACTTCTTGCATTTGTTTGATCCCAAAATGGACTTAACATGTTACATTACTGAAGCCATACAGCTTTGGTGAGTCCGAGCAGAATCTGCAGTTTGATCTGGACCAGTTAGCCACCAGTGGAACCCACCCCATCACCACTAGCCCAACGACATCAAAGGTCGGGTTGGTTGTTTGACAACGCAGAAGACAACTAGGAGCCTTCATTTCCGTCCAGCGGCCCACTTCTATCGATTGTAATCCTGAATGAGCTGTTTACTAGTGACTGCTGGGCCTCTTTGTCTGCTGACTGGAGGCTCACGGAGGCTCCGTGTCTGTGTGATTGCGCCCTCTGGTGGGGAAGAGTGGTTCAAGGACTTCATCCTGATACCTACTGGCAGTCAGACGTTCTCTAGCCTGTGGAGGTCTTTGCCTCCCCAGACTATCCGATCATGCTGAACCATGTTGCGGGCAGCTTGCCTTCTCCTTTGCTTCTCCAGACCTTTCCACGTCTATCACAGGAGCTCAGGGTGAACCTGCTCTTCTCTGTGAGAACCACAGGGCGCCACTGGTGGACGTGCAGATTCTGGTGTTCTATAGCAAATGCCATTGGAGCTCCACGGTGCTGAGCACTGGGCACACTACAGGACGCCCTGTGGACACCCTCATGACGTCTGTCTCTGATTGTTTGGGCAGAGACATTCACATCAGTGGACTGCTGGAGGTCATTCTGTGGGACTTGGGCCGTGGTCAACCTGTTCCTCCATGCACAGAGCAACAGATATGGGTCCCGCTGATGGGTTGAGGACCTTCTACGGCCCTGTTCAGCTGTTTTAGTGTAACTGCCGGTCTCCTAGAATCTCCTAAAGTATTTGAATAATTTAATTTTATCCAATGTGGGCCAAGGACCGCGGAAATCATAAAGTCCTGTACTACTACTGCATCAAGAGTCTAGTTTTAAGGACTTTATGTTCGTATGGTGCAGATTGCTAAAAACGTAGGTTATTCTGGTGATTACAGCGTACTATTTATGCATTTTTGTTTGGCTTACCATAATTCTAATGCATGTGAAAGTAATGACGTCTTATTTCTCTAAAATATTAGCCCATAACAGTCAAAAAGCTAGAGACTAAAGAAAAAACTGTAAAGCAGGAGAAGTCCCTGCTGCTTTCAACTTCAGCTGTGACAAAGGCGTGGTTTAACCTTTGACCCTACCGCCTTACTTGGGCCACTGTTCTCACTGCCTCACAATCACTGAGGTTGGATCAATTCCAGGTTTCTTAATTCCACTAGTATATAATTTAGTTATATGCATTGGTTTTAAGAAAAAATCCTAGAAATGGACAAACTAATTATCATAATGTTTCATCTTACTTGTAGTTCGGTGGCGTGTATTTTGTCTTGCTGAATAAGGCAGGTGGATGAGGCTAATTGAGGGAGAATTGCCATTAAAACCAGTAAATCCTGCAGAGCAGGAGTGAAGATGTGTCCTTTTATTTGTTCGCTCTGTGTGCAGACGTGGGCCGAGTAGAACCAGTCTGTCTGTATGTCGGTGGGTCACAGGGGGAGAGGAACCTCTGATATAAGCAATTCAGTGCAAGAGAAGACAAACAAAAGGAAGGGAAGCAAACAGTGAGTAAAACAAAGAGGGCACACACTAAAAGCTCTGCACAAATAGCCAATCATATTTTAATACCGACCCGGACATCTGGTGGGTTAAGTGGTGAGTGCCCCGCTGCTGGTGCGAAGTGGGCGAGCTGGCAGTTGGCTCAAGGTGTTCAGAGCCTATTGCAGCAGTGCCATGGTGACAAAGGGCTCACTTGCACAACAGAACCCTGGAACTGTTACACGAGGCAGCACATTGTGAACTTTAGCCCTTCCCCACATGTACTACCTAATGAAAATAAGCCATCAATCTCATTCTCTGGTTTGAATAATTCTCATTAAGTCACTTTTTTCCGTAAAGGTCAGACCACATGTTGGAATTGAATGCGCTCACATTATGGAAAGGCTACTCCTGCACAACATTATGTATTTCACATATTCCCATGCTATTGTTGAGAGGCACTCCAGTACCTGCACGGAATGCTTTCCCTGGAAAAGAATTAGCATGTTTCTCAGCATGTGATCACAAGCAAAGTCTTGCCACTCCAAACAAGAGAGGTCACCTCCGTTTTATAGGCCGGGAACAGCTGCATTGATCTGCTGCTCATCAGGGCTTTAAAGACCAAATGCATCTGACGAATGTGAGGTTGATCCTAAATATATAATATGCATATAATATGCAGGATTGAAAAAGAGCAAAACGCCAAGTTGTGTAACACACGTTACACAAAGGTTATGAATGAAAGGTATATATTTTTAGCCAAAAGAGGAACTGTTTCTCAACCCTACCCAGTGGTTCTCAAACTGTGGGGCATGTAGGTGGGGTGCGAGGGGCTGGTGGAAATGTAGATTATATATTTATTATTATTATTTGATTTATAATCCTTTATTACCCATCCTTAGTAATTAAGGAGCAGTGTGCAAAAAACACCACACTGTAAAACATTTCACTTACTACTTCTCTATTAATAAAAGCACACATGGAGTCACAAAATGTTGTTATTTCAATAATAATTCAGCATGGACCATGTTCTGGGGGCTGTGGTGCCCGAACATTTTTCTTCCTCCGAAGTCGGGCCCGACAGAAAAAGTTTGAGAACCACTGACCTAACCATAGTTTGATTTCCTTTCACACTTTTCTATATGTGTTTAACAGTCACACCGTTTCACAAGGCCGGCCTGTCTCTGGCTCTCCATTGGCCGGTCATTAGCACATGAACTATTCTGCCATTTTGAAAAGACCAAAGAACTCATTTCTATTTGGTTCGTGGGCAAAAACATAGAAATGACATGCTACAATAATATATTTAATATATGTATGTAAATATGTTAAATGATGTATGTAAAAAATGTAATATGCATGTATACACACAGGAATTGCAAATGTTTAACAGAGTAAGGCATTGGTGAGGACCTCACCATTGAGAGCATGATCACAACGGTTTAGATAAATTCTTGAAAGTGGTTAAGATGGTTTGACACAGCTGATTTTTAGTTAAACTACAGAATCGCCCTCAAGGCCCCTGGAGGACCCAGCATTAACTCACATCTAAATAATAATAAAGGTTCACGTGGGGTGGATGGATTTTTCTGGCTCTGGTGTACAGTCAGTACGGGCAGAGGGACGTGGAGGTCTTGATGCTGCAGATCTCTTTGGAACTAGACATTCTGGTTGTTCTGTATCAATACTGGAAATGGATTGATGTCAATCAGAATCCTTTTATGTATGTCTGGAGGGGAACAAATTGTTTGGCCTATTCCTGTTTTTCTTGAAGGTCTTTGTTTGAAGAGAGGAGAGGTTTGACCTATGTGACAGTGAGAAGAGGGGGGAGGGGAGCTCAAACAAAAGGAATGCCCTTTGTTACTCTAATGTTTAGGGAAATGCAGAAAACAAGCCACAGAAAATGGCTTATCCAACCTGACACTGAATCCCATTAGCATTTTAGCTAACAACTTGGGCTTGTTTTTAAAGGGCTTGGCTGCCTGTTTGTGTGGAGCAGGCGAGCCCACAGCACGAGGACCACCATCGTGGATCAGCAATTTAAGATCAGTGATTTACTTTGAATACACTTTGCCTGTCTGAGTGATGCAGCAACCTGATTTATTCTTTTAATGTCATTGTCAAATAGTTTGTTGTCGGTCCAAAGCAGTATCTGGTTTCGCCCCAGCACAGGAGCAGCTTTCTATAGTTCTAAAATGAAGTATTTGTGTGCGAGGTCTTCTAAATGTATGTATTTTAATCTTCCAACAGTCAAAATGTGGTGAACATGAACTATTCGTGACACTGTTAGATAGAAGGTGCCATGGTCATGGGTTACATATGGCCGCCTCCCCGCACACCAGAGGTGCCCACGCTTTTCCGGCTTGCAAACTACTTTTCAACTAGCCAAGTGATCGAACGGTAAATCGTAGCGGTGAACAACAACAACAGCGCTACAGTCAGAGCATAACGAGTCGATAGGACTAATCTGTCAGAAAGAGGGAACCGTCACAAGCATCCTGACCGCGGATGCGGCACGTCCACGTCGACTGGTGACTGGTACTGCCTTCGTGATCGACCTAAAAATCATTAAACAAGGAGGGTCATTTTAAATTAAAACTTGTTTAAATTATGAGAAGTTCTCTTGAAATGGTTCTTGTCTCCTTGTCTGTCTCTGCATGTATATTGGAGGTTTCGGGTCGACTCTTCCGTAAAGCCTGGCCTTTAACTCTTGAACTGTAAGGAATATTAATGTTCAAATCTGCATGTAAACTCATATCCAATTACAACACTAGTGGTGCCAGACCCTTCCTCTAAGCCGTGCCTTTGAAACAGTGCCATATGGTAGTAAACTCTTATGGTATTAGTGTCGACTAGAGTAACCTGGGGGACGGTTAGGCTGTCTTTGATCACACCCAACAGGTTCAACGTGTCCTCATATTTCTACCTGCTTACCAACCGGCTTAGTGTGAAGGCTCAATCGGTGTTTAAGTCTCTATGCATTCACTTGAGCTATCTCTTATGTTATGTTTGAATATCAAAACTTGTGACGTAATGCTTAAAATAAGTGCATTCTTTATTGAATGTACTCATTGTAAGTTGCTTAGATGAAAGCGTCAGCTAAATGATGAATGTAAATGTATTGCAACCAGGTCATTAGCATTCTCATTGGGGGTTGGGTGCCGGGGAGCTTGGGGTGGGGGCTGGTGCTGTAAGAGTGAACAAGTGGTATTAGTAGGGTGGAGCTGTGAAGAGGGTGGGCTATGATACTGGCTGGATGACCTAGACCTGCTGATCCACTGTAGTGTTCGGACCAGGTAGAGAAGAGGCTGCTGGGTACACACAGCATCGGGTTGGCCAGTAGAGTTTAGGGTGAGGCACACCGGTGAAACACTGGATGCTTCTCACTATGGCCCCCTGACCAGGCCACTGGAGGGGATGAAGGAAGAGAGCCCACTGGATGGTAAGACACTTCTCTAGCTTTCACAAGTTTAAGGCTGCTTAACATGCCACCAACATATGGGTCCAGCTTTCGAAATGGTGAATTTGGCCCCTCAGGTTGACTCGATGCTTTTTTTTTTTCTCCAGATATTCAAATGATCTGAATGTGATTGTTATCTTACTTAATATAGATGAGCAAAAATGGAAAAAAGAAAATACCATAGTAGGGATCCAATCTAAAATTTGCAACATCTTGATTGTGCATTTGACCACACGTTAGTGTTGGCATCCAGTCTTTACCGTCGTTGGTACCCTGTGTCATGGACACATTTTTACCAAACCTTTAACAATTTCCAGATGTCACTAACTAAATGTATCTTTGAATTATAGACGTTTTTATTGTCATTATTGACTAAACTAACAATACATTTCCTGAGTTTACATTACAGATTTCTCGTTCTGCTTTGCAGTTTAAAAAAAGAAGCAAAACTGAAAAAGCATTAAACACCAGATAAGAATATACCTTTGAAATGTATTTACATTATTTGTTCATTTTTTTAACACTTCAATGAATTTTTTATATTAGAAGTGAAGCTATAGAAGCTATAGAGCTGGAGACAGTGGCAAGCAGAGTGTGCTCTGTGTGCTCAGACTTAATTTGCCTGTGCATTACGAAGCCTGGAGGTAGATGGGGGATTAGGAGAAGATTTTCTGCAGCTTTCTCAGTTTTCTGTCCAACAGTTTGAGGGCACCTTCATGATTAGAAAATCAACTCAAAATATACTCCAGCTGGATTTGAACCAGGGTTAACGCTGTTGTAACGTTTGCCATTTTGACCCCGTGGTCACCAATCTTCCCAATGAAGAATCACGTATCACATCAGTGATCATCCTTCTTTTGGCATTATGACATTTCTACATGATTACTTTTTAAATTATTGCTGTCGATAAGTTTGGATGACACAAGCCTAAATTCAGCCATTCATTCAACAGATCAAAGACATGTGACGTTGCACTTAGATGTCTTCATGTCTTCAGTACCAGGCAAGACCCGCTGGGAATATCTGATGTCCTCTTTTAAAATGCAGTGTTAGTCCTACCGGAGGGATGTCTTATGTATGGCCCATAGTATGAAGAGGACCCTTGGGGTCCCACTTGGTCCTCATCCTATTGGCCCACACCTTTCCACTCTGCTCCGTTTGTAACCGGTCACGATGTGAAACCTGGGCTTTACCATTTGCTTCAATTTGCTAATGTCTTTGTGTTTTGTCAGCTTGAACCTGTGTTTATGTTTGGACATGCACTTTGGTCCTTAGAAGTGCCAGAGGCAGAGTTAAGGGGAGGGGAGGCTAATTTGGGTTAGGGCTGGGAGGGGCATAGTTTTGTTGAACAGCAGCAAAAAAAGGACTATCAGTTCCACTCAGATAACCCCTAGCTGTCATTGGACCTCAAGTCAAGCTGTGACCCCAGGGCTTGAACTCTGTGGTCATGTGACCAGGCAGTAAAATGACCAGTCGCGTTGCTGGGCTCCGGCTGTGGTCAGAGAGGGACAGGCTGTCGAGGAAAGAGGTTGCTGGGGGGGAGAAGAGTCATGAGGCAACCAGGCCCAAAGGCTTTGTATTTCAGCCAAGTCCTTGCTTAAATGGGCTCCAGGATCACTGAGAGAAGCATGAAATGGATACATGGGAAGGTAAGGGTGTGTGTGTGTGTGTGTGTGTGTGTGTGTGTGTGTGTGTGTGTGTGTGTGTGTGTGTGTGTGTGTGTGTGTGTGTGTGTGTGTGTGTGTGTGTGTGTGTGTGTGTGTGTGTGTGTGTGTGTGTGTGTGTGTGTCATAGAATCCTTTTTGAAAACGTTTTAGAACTATGAATAAATACAATAGTTATTACATCAGATCCTCTGTGCAGTGTGAGCAGAGCGATGTGACGTTGCGTTTCTATTTGGTTGGACCAGCTTGAGTCCTTTCTGCTGAGAGGAGTTAATGATTGTCAAGCCAGGATAATGAGTAGAGACATTCAAGTTTTTTACAACAACGCTTGGTTGATGTTTGTGCCATGACGTATGTCAGCGTGGTGGTGATCTGCACAGTGTCTCCACATGTTCTCATCCAGTGTGTTTGATGATGGGACATCAAAGCCTGAAACGGCTTTGTCCTCGTCCCCTTTTTCATGTAACGTTCATGCTCTGAGACATAATGTAGTTTCACACAGATCCATTTTTGGGCTGTGGGTGGGGGATCTTTCCTTAACCTTTGTTGATGAGGCTCTCCCCAAAAGTGTTAAAACAGCCTAGTTTTTAAAGAAGATAAGCCAACCAGGCTCCCACCAAACAAACCAGCCTTTCCTTGTCTTCTGTTGCACGAATCTGGAATGTGATCCTGTCCTACTATATATAGCAAAGGCGGTGCTCATTCCAGGTATGTGTCCTGCAAATATATGCATCTCTTCTTCTCTTGTTCACTCATTCTATTTGATGCAAAATTGCTGCGGCAGAGTTTAAAAACCATGACAGGATTTCTGTCCCCCTTTCCATTCAGTGTAGCTCGGAGGAGCCATGTTACTGTATTCGTCCCCTCCCCCTCATGCTAATCCCTCAGCCAGCCGCCATGTTGTTTGTGCTCCAGCTGAAGGAGGGTAAACTCTACACTTTTACTGCACTAACACTACATACCCGTCAAGCCCCTGTTTTGATCATTGTTCTGCTTTTTGGAAAGAACTTTCTTATAAAGAGGGACATGCTGTTGTGTGTGCATGTGGATGTATGTGTAGGGTTCAGCAGCTGAGTGGAGATCAATAGTAACACTGGGGGAGGTCAGGGACTCCTTTGACTCTGGCTATTTATAGGAGAGCATTACAATGACACAAGCTTACCCACTCTTTCCAGCCACGTAGGCTTGGTTTTCCTATTTTCACTGAAACATGTCCTTCTCCCCAGCCAAAGTCAAACCAAACGCCACATTGAAGTCATCATGTTGCAGATCTGAGCCTGTAAGGGTTTTGTTAGCCCTTCACCCTCCCCCACACAAACACTCACACTTACAAACAGGATTAAACGCATCACTGCAAATGGTGTTTTCTTCTTGCTTATTCATTTTAAAACAGGGGAGGTCTGTCATAGATGAGCTGCTTATGCACAACAAGCTGCACATTTTAAATGGTGGGCGTGTTTCAGCAGTTTGGTAAATACCAGTGGGAGTTTATCCTGCTGCCCCTGAGGCCTCTGGGAAGTCCCACCTACCTTTAATGAAGGGGAGAATATGCTTTAATTAAGACCACTTTTACTAGTTTTTATCCCAAAGCCTGGGCTGTAAAATTCAGCATATGGTTCATATCAGCTTGTGCTCAGGGTTTCTTTGGTCGTTTGTAGCACTGTTTTCATGTTCTGCAAACGAAAACAACAATATTTTTCTTCTTTCATGATTGTTGATCTGATTCAATGCACACTCAGTGACTTAATATGAAGTAGCTTGGGATGATGTTTGGTCAATTATTAGAATTCAGTCTTAACGTTTTACTAGTTGCTTAATGCCAATTTCCAGATACTGGAACTTCTATTAGCTGTTTTTTTCTGGGGAGAACAGCAAAGCAGTTGAAAAGACTTGAAAAATACTTTGGTCCAAAGCTATTGTGCTTTACTTAATAGACTGTGAATTGAGCCCATTTCCCACTGGGGAAAGCCCAGCCATTGGCCACATTACCATTGAATATGGCAGCATTAAGCGTTTTTGATTGAAAGAAAAAAAACATTGAGACAAGTTCATAGTAATCAAAGTGAGGTATATAATAATGGATTGGTTGGAGACATTGGGCCAGACTCGTACAGTAGATGCCTTCCCACACTATTCAACAAAGGAAGCATCTGATGTGGCCCCATTAGCATAACATCAACACATAGCCTTAGTGTGCTATGACTCAATGCTAATGATTTAGCCTCCAAGCCCGGGTGTATATTATCAAGACGGCAATGTCAACAGGTTCCCATTGTCCCGCGGATGAGCCTGATCTGCAACTCCATGCACAGAACTTTAAAGATTAGCATCACAGTGTGGCCTGCAAGGAATGCTGGGCCTGAGTCATGGAGGGTCTTAAGATGCCTGTAACCCTTTGTGAATGTGATAGATGTGTGGTGTCCGTGGACATGCCACTCATACTCCGGGTAGGGGAGGGGCACACCTCCTCCACCCCCAGTTGGAGAGATAAGTGAGATTGGACAAGAAGAGATATGAGGAAGGGAAGCGTAGAAGAAAGGCTCAGAGAGTGGGAGGGAGGGAGGCTGCTGGGAGCGGAAAAGTACAGCAGATTCCTCCCTCCCACGCTCCCTGTCTCAGCTGGGCATGATTGTGATGGAAAGGTTTCCTTGTCTCTCTGTCAGCCACTCAATGGGCTGCTTTACACTATACTTCTGCCTTTGTGTGCGCAGGTTGTGGACAATAGGGACATTTTGCCACTCTGCATGATGCATCTCAGTGAGGGTCAGAGATGGTGGTCAGCATCAAATGACTGTTTCACCCTAAATAATCTGTCTGCTATTGAAGGTTCAAGGAAAGCGCATTCCTTACAGTCCCACGACACGTGATGCACATCTCACTGTCAGTTGGGTTCCCCTGAAACACTAGAAATGGTCACATGGACAGCAGTGGAAACCAGAGGGCCGTTTGTCTTTGTCATTGACAGGCTTTAAATGCTCAACATCCATTTCCTGGTGTGCGTTAAAGTTTGGAATGAAACCCAGGCTGACCCGTGGGAAACAATGCAGCCTTTAATGGCTTTTAGGGGGTGTGGGTGGAGGGGTGACAGAGCATGGGGGGTTTCTGAACCAACACTCAGAGAAACAGAGTGGAGTTCAAGATGAAGCACTACCTTTTTAACTTTGAATTTTGCTACAGCCACTCTGTCGATGAGAAAGATTGCACCAGAATGTCAGAATGCAATCTTGCATCCAATGGTCCCACGTTCCCTTAATGTTAATAAATAATAAATAAAGATAAGATGTGTCTTTTTCTCTAGGAAAACTGTTTCCTTGAGCACTGAATGATTTATTGTACCCATTGTATCGGTGTAGAGGCAGAAATCTCATGGCCGGATAGCTCCAAATCTACAGTACATTTTTTAATTGATATTAAGTTTGAATGACCAATGGGGAAGGTGCGATGTCTCTCTCTTTTACTTGCGTTATGTAAAGTAAATGTTGAATCAAGTCTTTTTTTTTAAATGCTGTCAATATTTTTGTCTTTTTGGTCACTGCATTGAATTCTGACTTCTTCTGACTTCTGAACAGTTCAAAGTCTGCTAACTTGTTACCGGATTGCCACAGACTGGGGTCAAACACACTGCAGACAGATTCTTTACCAGCTCAAACCCTTAAGTAAATGTCATGAATATTTAATTGTCATCTACAGTCTGGACGAGGAGGAGTCATGGGACGTGCCAATCTGAGATCAAGTGTGTGAAGGTGTGAATCAGCCTGTTTATATGGTGGCCGTGCACTTGAAAGACAGGGTGATAGATTTGGCAAATAAGCCTGAGTGAAGGCAGCTAATAGCCATTGTGTTTTTCCACAATGAAGGAAGTCAGGCGTTTCACATGGGGTGGCCGCTGGAATATATGGTTTTAATGTATTCGCTGAATGAGCTGACAAATAGCTGGCTGAGGAGGGGCCTTTCATTTATTTGATCTTCCTCGTGTTTTATGGCGCCAGGGCCCTTCTCATGACCTACAGTACCATGTGCCGAGGGGATCCCTATTGAGCCAGCGCAGGCTGGTGTGCTCAAAGGCCTCCTTCCATGTGTGAGCAGGATGGAGGCTTCACAGACGTGTTGGTCTGAAGCCCAGCAGCTGAACACCTACTTCAGTGAGACTGTGTAACCAATCCACAGCTAAAAGGTGGAGGACTCCTGAAAATGAATACAGGGGACTTGTCAACCTCCAGAGTAATGTATTTGCTGGCAGGGGCATTGCTGAGATTTCACATAATCCAAAACACACACACACACACCATGTGAAGTAAGATTGGCCGAGCTGCCTACCTACGCGTAGTCTGCCGTGCTCTCATTGGTTGTCACCACGGCCTTCCACAAGCTGCTTCCTTATCAGCTGTGAGTGCTACCAGGTTTTTTAATTATCATCTAGGACAGAGGTCTTCAATAGGGGTCCGTGGAGGTACTGCAGGGGGGTTGCCAAATCTTTTTTTTTTGTTTTATCACAAATTTAAATGTCTACAGTAGTGATTCTCAACTGGTGGGTCGCAACCCACTAGTGGGTCGAAGACCCGTTTTTATTGGGTCGCGGGCCCTGTGATTTTATTTTGAAGGGACTTTTTAATGCAGCGGAGTGTCGGTTTTCAGCAGCGTGTGCCTGGTTGGGTCAAACCATTCTGATATGGGGGAGACATTGGGTTTTTAGGATAATTAAACATCCTGAATATAAAATTCAGCTTATGGACTTGATTTTGAATAAATTTGAGATGTTGAGAACGTTCCTCGAGTTGGGTCGCGGCTTGTCATTAAGGGGTGATGGTGGGTCCTTTCATGCAAATACGACAGCGCAGGCACTAGCCAACCAGACCAGAAAAAAAAGATGGGGGACCAAACTCCGTAGAATATGGGGCCCCTGCTCTACCTCTAGCCTGCTCTAGGGGAGATGGCCTGAAGGGTCTGTGTGCGATGCAGACTTGCCAACTTTCTGGATTAATTCTGGACTAGCTGGGTTTAGGTTGGATTATTTTCAAATCTACATCAATAGTTTCTCAACTGAAAAGGGACGGATGGATGTTGTAGACAGGTGAAGCAGGTTGGGTTTGTGGGAGAATGAGTCATAAATCACACATAGGTGGTCTACATGGTGTTAAAAACTCTACTAACCTCACACCAGTACTACATTTAAGGTATCATATTGGAAACTGTATCAGAAATGTTTAAACAATACCCAGAAAGCACTGCATTAAACTTTCGCCGACAATTTACAGCAAAAGATGGAGTAGCAACTGTTTACACTTGATGTCTGCACTTTTTGGTTCCTGTGAAAATGATCCAGGTGCACTGCAACCCAAGTGCAAGGCCATCCAACAGTTAGATAAGGCCAAATGAAATATTTGGAGGACTACACTCTTTCAAGGTCTACATATTAAAAACAAAAAGTGCTAAAAACCATCCCGGTTTCAATTTGAAGACAATGTCTGAGATGATCCAGTGTTTCTTTTAATAAAACTATCCACGACTGAATCAACATATCGTGATGTTGGGCCCCGTTATAAATAAACTTCAATTTAGATACTGTACATGAATCAGTTGTTCATTCACTGTTCTGATCGTTCTTTTTTATTTCTTGTGATTGTAAAAGGTTTTAGAATATTATGGCCATGTTTTAAACCCAACACATCTGCAGATGTGATGAAAGTAAGCATGTGTTGTAGCTCCAATCGTGTCCTATAGTGTTACCTTCATAGTGATAGAATAAGGCTGCTTATCTCTGCAGTCGTTTTAGGAGCAGCAGCAAAGATATGTCTGTGAAGAGTTAATCACCGAATAGTTAAAGTCTAATCTCACTGTGTGACGCCCCATTGTCTCTGTACACTAGTCTTCTGCAGGCAGCACATTTAAACCTCACACTATTTAAATGGTAATCTGGCTTTGGGCTTTAGAAGTCTTCAACTCGCCATTGATGGCCTTGGAGAGGCTTTACGCCATGAACCCCCCGCCCCGCCACCACCTCTTTCTAATTACCTTTAGTACATGAAACCTGCGGCCCACTATGAGCCCCCCCTCTCTGGGAGGCTTAGCCCTCGGCTGGGTCACGTGCCTCTGATGAGCTGCCTCTTTAAATCACATGAAGAAATATATAATACAAATATACACATCTTTCTGCATGTCCTGTTAGGACAGTATCATCAGCTGCTCCCCTTATATTCTCTAAGCAGTCCAAAAAATGGATGTAGGTCTTCCACAATGTAACAAACATGAACTTGTTAAATCGACCATTTGAGAAGCAGCATTACACAAAAGTAGTGCCAATGACCCACATGGACTGGTTGGAGTCAGTTGGTACATCCAGGTTGTTGCACTCACATGAAGCAGAGGTCCAGGTTCATCTGCAGGCTCAGCTGCTCTCTATGAAACCTCACATGCTTTCTAGTGTTCGTCAGTCATTTAGGTCCCACACTATTGTCGGTGGCTTCTGAAACCTTTGCCACGTCTACCGGAGTGCGCCCCCCCCCACCCCTGTAGTCATCACATATGGTGTCTTGGTGGGAGCGGTTCAACCAAACAGTTTTCTTGTATTTGAAAAGGGTTTTAAGGTCGTAAGAGGCGAAGTGATGCATCACCTTTCAGATAGTTGGAATTGATTTAATAAACTAAGCTAAATTAAAAAACAACTGTTGAATGAGGAACTGAAGATCCTGAGTTTGTAACGTTCTCATGGTAGATACAATACCTACAGAAGCTCATCGGGCTGGTTCAACGATCGGTGATTTGGTTTCATGTTTCATTATTTTGACAGCCAATCAATGATCCCTGTTCTACAAATCCATTCAGTAACAAAGCTATGACATCATAGCAGCCCCATAACAAATAAATCCCAGTAGCCGATATCAATAGAAACCCACTCCCCTTTGCTGGGAGGCCTGTTGCCAACCGATATACTCGGTGCCTCCTCAGAGACGCGCTTCTTATCTGAAGCATCAACATGTTACGTCAGTCCAACCATTATCTGGTGCTGATATGTTGGCTCCCAGTCAGGCCTGGACACATTGTCACTATTCTCTGCAACCATGGAGTCCTTCCCATCTGCTCTCTGCGGTTGGGGGGGGGGGGGGGGGGGGGTGTGTGCAAGCTATAGAGCTGGAGACAGTGGCAAGCAGAGTGTGCTCTGTGTGCTCAGACTTAATTTGCCTGTGCATTACGAAGCCTGGAGGTAGATGGGGGATTAGGAGAAGATTTTCTGCAGCTTTCTCAGTTTTCTGTCCAACAGTTTGAGGGCACCTTCATGATTAGTAAAGTAGCTTCAAGAAGAAGCTCCTCAGTGGGGCCTGTCTCCCTTTGATCCTCTCTATCTGTCACTTATGTTTGCTCTCCCAAATATCATTTGGAATCACTTTATTTTGCCGTGGTCTCAATGAATGAATGTTTAGCACATTGATCCAGGGTCACTTCCACTGCTACTTTTATTGTTGTTTCCAGAATCCCGTGAAATAACGTGAGCCCCCACTCCCTCTTACCTCGAGCCCCTAAACATGTGTTCCAAATCATGGGCCGCACTTATTCCTGTCAACAGAGCGCATGAGCTCCTTCAGGGAACCAAAGGGCCAGTGATTGGACCAGAGAGGTAGCTGCGCAGTAGTGTGTGTGTAGTGTAGAAACATCATAGATCAGTGTACAAATGGTCATTTTAAAACGTTGCACTGTCCACAAATGCTCCATCAGAGTGATGCTGTCGGAGGAAGAGAAAGGAGACTGTAAACCGCGTGGTGTCTTCTTGTCAAAGCTGCTGAATAAAAAATCTCTCCGTCCTGCTGCCTGTTACACTTCCACTTTCACCAAATGAGTTTGGGCTTAAGAATCCTTTTGGATTAGCTAGCGCCTGGCTAGTGCTTAAGCCCCAACCGCCCCCGTGATCTCAATTAAAACGTGTGCCTCCAGCAAGGTTTTTGCACCCACTTTGTTTTTGTTTTTTTTCACGATGTGGATGAGTTAATTTCCAGAAGTGCGGGAAATGATTCCTTCGCCTCCCTTTTCTTACTTTCCCCTGTCCTCCTGCAGATGATCCGGCTGACCAGCGTACTTGCCTCATCTGTGGAGATCGCGCCACAGGCCTGCACTATGGCATCATCTCCTGTGAGGGCTGCAAGGGCTTCTTCAAGCGCAGCATCTGCAACAAGCGCGTGTACCGCTGCAGCCGCGACAAGAACTGCGAGATGTCGCGTAAGCAGCGCAACCGCTGCCAGTACTGCCGCCTGCTTAAGTGTCTACAAATGGGGATGAATCGCAAAGGTGAAGTGTGCACACGTCACAGGGACATGGTTTTTGTTTTCATTTCAAGCCTGTAATGAGATGTCCATTGTTTTAGACTAGACACTGGGTGAATAGGGTGTCAATGCACGTACACATACACAACAATACATACACTTTAATCTTGATTCACTGGCTCAGTGATCGCTGAGCTGTCAAATGGGTGATGGGGGCACATGGAGTAGTGTGGTGCGCTGGGAGCCATTAGTGGTTTAGATCCCGGCTGGTCCATGTGCCTTGTTGAAGTGTCCCTGAGCAAGACTCCTAACCCCTAACTGCTCCTCAGGAAAATGTGACGCATGGGTTATAATTCAATGTAAGTCGCTTTGGATAAAAGTGAATGTAATGTAAATTGCCCTTTACCAACATCTTTTATAAGATCTAAAGAATCCAGGCATTAATATGTCTCACTCAAAAACTATCTGCAGTTCGAAAGCCTAACCATTGGGGTTTCTTTGGCCTTACCTCAGTGAGTTCTAGAGGGGACTGAAGAACAATGCTGCCACCCAGTGGACGATGAGTGTAAATCACCCCCCAGTGCTCCTCCAAATTCAGTGGTTAAGCTTGTCCTTGCTTGAGAGATATGGTTAATGAGCTCAGAGCTGTCAACGAACAGAAAACTGCTCACGTGGAAGAAGCTGATGTGTTTCAGCCACTAGGTAGAGCTCTGATGCTGATCCTGCATCTTGTTGTTTATGGCCGCATGTAGATTTAGACTCCTGCTCTTTGTTTTCTTTCCATGTAGCAATCAGGGAGGATGGCATGCCAGGAGGGAGGAACAAAAGCATCGGGCCTGTTCAGGTAAATCACTGCCTACGTGTTGAATACCAGAAAAGTTGTTTTTGTGACCTCCACTGACCCTCTGCCAGCTTCGAGTCCCTTTGCACACGTTATTATGGCTCAGTTCCAAAGTTAGCTCGCGGGCCGTGAATGCATTCAGAAAACGCTTGCTTCCATCAAAAGACAGCTTAATGAAAGAAGGACCTCTCTGTCACTAAAAGGCAATGAATTGATGTTTCAGTATGTGTGGTGGATTGATAGAAATGCATGCGAACTGACCCCAGCCACAGGGACAAGGCACCGCATCTTCTGGCAGCCTATCGCCTTTCAAAGTGACTGTTAGCTGTGTTTTCTCAATTCACACACCAACACGAATTCCATTATTTTAGGTGTGTGTATCAGCCAAACATACACACAGACACAAGGTGTTTGCCTCCTTTCTTTCATTTCTAGCTGTATCACTGTGATTGTGTCCTTGCTCCGCCACATCTTGGTGAGAAGCAGTGGGTGCTAGTCAATGCTAATCAAATAAGCTGAGACCCAGTGGTCCTGGTCACATGAGGATGTGCTGTGTGCTCTGAATCATGCCCACCTCCTTTGTTTGTGTGTTTAGATCACAGAGGAGGAGATTGAGAGGATCATGTCGGGGCAGGAGTTCAAGGAGGATGCCCCGGAGCACACATGGGGCAACAACGGCGACAGCGACCACAGCTCTCCAAGCAACGGAGCCTCGGAGGGCAACCAGCCGTCCCCCGCCTCCACTCTGTCGTCCAAGTGAGTGGTTGGTCTCATCCACAGGGCCGCGTAGCGCCACCACTCGCCCATCATTAACATAGTGAGCCAGCTACTGTTTCCGTTCCACCTGGACTTCATCAGCAGAAGAATGGCTGAATATACGGCTCCTCAGGCTCGCTGATGATGGCCAACACAAAGAACGCGCTGCACTATCTGCTGTGGAGACGAGCGCATTGTCTATCTGCACTCATCAAGGACAAAAATTGTCTAGCTCGGCGTTTGACTATTTATTTTCGTCTCATTATCACCACGGCCCCACACCCCGATAGCTATTCAAAGAATGCTCGTTTTATCGAATGAAATCTGAACAATAACAGGATGCCTTAGTGGTGTGGGCTTTGGTATCCAGTTTAGACCAAAACATTTCAAATATTCTTCATGGTGAAGAATGGCGCTCCACGAGAAGGTTAAATGTATAGTCTGTAGACCCCATTTAGCCTAGCTTAGCATAAACACTGAAAGACACAAAATTAGAGGTATCAATCTTCTTATTTGACGAAGCGTGAGATGTATTCCCAAGTTTTCCGTGTATTTAGTTAACAGGAAGTATAAAGGATCAAACGATGTGCCCTGTAGGCCCCCTGTGTGTAACAGCTGACCTCTGTGTGTTTCCAGTCGCTCTGTGGAGATGAATGGCTACACGGCGGCCCTCAGGGAGCAGTACATCAATACCTCCATGTCCACGCACTACCAGATCCTGCCTCATCTGTTCAGTTACGCTGCCCAGTCAGGCCTGCTGGCCCCCCAGCCCCGCAGCCTCTACCCACAGTCCCACCCACTGGTGCTGCAGCTGGTGGCTGCTGAAGACCTGGCCCCCCTGGCAACCCCGATGCTTATTGAAGACGGGTGAGTCGACACGTGCAGCAGATGTTGTGCACGGTGAATGAAGTTAAGCAGCTGTAGTCTCAGTCAGTGGAGGCTCCTCTCCTCAGTAGATGGTACCAATGTTCCGGGTGCTTTTAACCGTACACATCCCTTCATAGTTTGGGATGCTTGCTATGGCTCCTGTGTGGAAGGACCTACATTCATATAGCTCACAGACTTCACGACTATAGATCACAGTTTATGCTTGACCCTCCTCTGACTGATTGGAGGAGAGTAATTCAAGCAGTAATTCTTTAGGTAGGGGACTATGGGCGGGGCGTGGAGACATAAAATATCACTTTATCAATGAAAATGCGTTGTGTCAGAGGTGAACCAGAGTGGGCCTCACTTCTCACCTGCACACCTTGTGTTCCTCAGGTACAAAGTGACTCAGGTGGAGCTGTTTGCTCTGCTGTGTCGTCTGGCAGACGAGCTGCTCTTCCGCCAGATTTCCTGGATCAAGAAGCTGCCGTTCTTCTGTGAACTCTCCATCGAGGACTACACCTGCCTGCTGAGCTCCACCTGGCAGGAGCTGATCCTGCTCTCCTGCCTCACTATCTACAGTGCCCAGATTTTTGGAGACCTGGCTGATGTCACCGCCAAGTACACGCCGTCTGACGACGAGCTGCAGGGGTCAGTGGACATTTTTCTGTCTAATTAGAGGGGGGAAAAGTAAAGACTGCTTCAAACCGGACATCTGAGCAGAGTAGCACAAGAAGGTGGTGGCTAGTCACGTGGTGATGGCTGACATCATCAGAAAATGTGTTATATTGTTGGACAATATTGGTGTCTCATAGTGCCTCCCACCCCTCTTTTGTGGAGGCTCTCGCACCATAAGTTATTTTTGAGGGAAAAGTTGATGACAGGAATGCAATGGAAACCCTCTGCAACTCTCACATCATCATGGAAAGTATGGTGGCTGGATGAGGGCCAGTGAAGTGGTGCGTGAACAGGGGGCCCTCCCCAGGACAGGGCTGTGGCTAGCACCGTCTGGCAAATAAAATACATTCATGTCCCACACTTGGTAGAAAAGGATGTGTAGGGGCTTGGGTGTGTGTAAATCAGAGGGATATTATCTGACCTTACGACACTCATTCTGCTAATATACGGTGCCGTTCTGTAGTTTGGGAGACAAGATCTGATTTACAGCAACAGTACAGCGAGATTGGAGCTGTGAGAGCCAAAGAGACAGGGAATGGAGCTTTGATAAGTGTAATTAAAATGTGTGAATCTTCCTAACTCCTTCTGAAACCCAGGGATTAGCAAGACGTTTGTTGAGCACTTTTTAGACGTGTCGTATTCCCGGATATATTTTTGCTTTGAGCATCAAAGCATAGAAGCTTAAGATAATGGGGCTGGAGTTTTTCATTTTTTGACAGTGTATTTTATATATGAACACATGGACAGTAAACCTACTAAATCTGATTTGGTAGCAGCAGTAACCCTCTGAAGACATTACATTGTATGTTAATGTGTGTTAAAGTCTGTATTCTATTCCTCAGCTTCAGCGAGGATGGCATGGAGGTGATGGAGCGGTTGATATATCTGTTTCGCAAGTTCCACCAGTTGAAGATCAGTAATGAGGAGTATGCCTGCATGAAAGCCATCAACTTCCTCAACCAAGGTACAACAGCATCTCTGTTTGGGAGCTAAAGCCTTTGTCTCTCGTGCCCCCTCACGGTTCTCTCCTTTCATTGGCATCGTTACAGATATCAGAGGACTGTCCAACATCTCCCAGCTGGAGCAGCTCAACAAGCGCTACTGGTATGTGTGCCAGGACTACACGGAGTACAAGTACCCACACCAGCCCAAGCGCTTCCCTGAGATCATGATGTGTCTCCCGGAGATCCGCTGCATCGCAGGTAAGAGTTCACGAGCTGTGCAGCGCTCTGCAGCACACGGTGGAATGAGCACAGAGCCTTGCTTTCCCAAACTACAATGAACACAGCCAGGACCTAGTAGGTAGACGCAAATACAAACGACAGACTGATGGTCCAAACTTCTGAATCAGAAGTGACCTTCGGCACACTGTTTGGTTTCTGAGTTTGTTCATAAACTTTTTGGTTTGCTTACGCCGAATCACATTTTGAGTTCAAGGTTTTGGTGCCAATAAATTAAAATAATCAAGTCAAAAGACTTAATATTAAAGAAGCTCAGTTCAAGATTTACAGTTAAACATGACTGGTTTAACAAATGAATGAACATAGCAATAAGCTTCCCTGTCTAATGTTTTTTACACCATCATAATGCGATTGAGGGCGTTCATAGCCAGTGGGGGCACATGTGGGGACGCTTCCCTCACACAGGCTGAGGTAACCCTGACTTGTTTGCAGGTAAGCTGGTGAATGTCCCTCTGGAGCAGCTCCCTCTCTTGTTCAAAGCAGTCTTGCACTCCTGCAAATCCAGCCTGAGCAGCTACAGGAGCGGTCCGTCGCCCTGCGTGACCACCTCCTCCGGAAAGTAGACCCCGCCCCGCGCCCCGCGCCCCGAGTCCAGGGAGCGGTCGCCCCTCTTGTGAATGTGACAAGCAGCTAGTTTGTTTTTTGTAACGTTTCTTTATGTATTTATTACACGACAGAGCTGAATGTATGCTGATTACACTGTGCACATGCTTCTGTACAAAACAAATGCTCGTAGATGCATTGGTCTTTGGAGTTTACAAGTGTGTATCCAGTTTGCTCAATGTGTCAGTGTTGCTATTGTTAGAGCTAGACTTTGAAAGAGTTTATTTTATTCAGACGGGGGCAGATGGACACGTGTTTTGTAAGTGTTTTGAGACTACCTCAGGAAAATGTTTTTGCTAATTTCAGGTACCTTTTCTTTCTGTTAAATGAAGAGTTGCCCAGTATAAAACCAAATCACCTCAATCACAAACTGAATGTTCAAAGGAGCTGCGTAAATCAAAGGTTGGAAACAGTGTTCCGTTGCACTGAAGTGATGCAAAATGCAGCTACTTTAGACGTCCTGCTAATAGTAAGCGGTCTTGTCAATTTAACATTCCATGGGTTAAGGTGACAGTTATTGGATTAGTGGGATCTTTATGGAAAAACGGAGTTTACGGGTATTTTTTACAATCAGACAGGGGATGTAATGCTTTATTGCATTGGAAGGGGAGGGTAGTTAGGTTTGGTGTTTTAGTGTTTTGTTTTTGCTTTTCTTTATTTGACCAAAGTGTTATGCAATGCTTTTTTCACCCATTGATGGGTAGGGGGAGATAGCTCCCCCAAAATGTTTCTTATTGATGAAGGATCAGGATAAGATGAGAATCAATCTGTGCACGAGGGGAGAACCCTCTGCTGGACAGATGAGTACATCGCTGGATTTCATTGTAAATGCTGCTAAACGTGCACACGTATATGCATTAAGCAGATGCGGTGATAGATTGATAGACCTTCTGGTCAATGATGGCTTGTTTGGGCTCCGCCACCTTCAGCGCCAGGACCGCAATGCAGAGTTAGTCTGCTCACAACACACAATCACCTAAATGTGATGTTTAAGTCGAGGTAACACATGAAATCAGTTTTCAATTCATTCAGATCAAACCTACAAAGACGACAGAGAGAGATTTTGATTGGTCGAAAAGATTAATAGACGTGGAACAACAACGACAGGATTCACGTCTGAACAGAAGCCAAAGAAAGCCGACTAGGACGAGGACTGATCGGAAGACTTTGTTTACCTGCCCAGCTTCCAACGGGTTGAGAAAAGCTGTGACTTTCAGTGGCCAATTTGAGAGGAAGTTGGACTGTTCGCGGGTAGTGTCAGGTCCAATCCAAATGTTGCACAGACCACAGACCAGCAGCAGTTTGAGCTGGACCTGTTCCAGATCCACAGGACTTGAGAAAGGGTGGACTTGGTTCAGGTCTGGTCTTCAGGTCTCAAAAACAAAACAATGAATTCTCTCCTGTATTAGCTACTAGTTAGCGGATTATCACTTTAAGGGATGGATTGACTTGGATGGGTCTGGGCCGTGTCTCAATGAATCCAGCGTTCCCTCTGTGACGATGAACACATTGTTTAACAGAAGCCATAGAAAATGGTCTTTATTTTTGAGGTACGAGAAGATCATTTCAAACCGGTTGAAGTGTCTTTGACTCCTTAATTTTTTGCCGTTTCCTTATGTACAAACAATTTAAAATGCTCTCTTTTTTTGCACACAACGGGGAGGTTTAGAGACCTTGACCTTTGACCTCGGCCACTGCCCACCCAGTGTGTTCCTCACTCAGGTCCCTGGCGACCTGGATCTAAACAGGGTAAAGTGAGCTCCTCGCTGACCATGCTTATGTACTTGTATTGGTAGACATAGGTTACATTGTAGGTCCTTTTGTAGAAGTGTTTTTCTTTGCGTCTTAACCCCCCCCCCACCTCATTTAGTAAAGTAAGTGCAGTTTGAAGATGAGACTTGCAGGGTGGCATGTGGTGACGGATGGAGCAGCAGGAGGCGGTGGCACCCCCTCCGTCACCTTAACACCACCCATCCTTTGCAGGGTTCTTCTTTCAAATGTTTCACTTCAGTCTTTTGATTTTTATACATGTTCATTTACCTTTTGTAGTTATGATGTCAATGTTTTTTTGTTTTTCACATATCCATTGTCTCTTTTTGGGGGTGGGGGTGGAAGAGTATCCCTATCATTTTTCATGCTTTGATTAAATTCTTGATTTGATTTTTATCTTTTTTTTTTTTTTAATTGATTAATTCCCATGAACACTGTAAGCCACATTCTCTATGGACGATGCTGATAATTCAGAGCTTTTATCATTCATCATTTATCATTTCAAAACTTTTACAATGCAAATGTAATGCTTTAGGAGCCTTTTCTGATTTCAAAGCTGAATGATTCTGAGAACAGACTGTTTTTTTTTTAAAATATGCATCATTTGTCACAGAGGCTTCTGATTTTAAAGGGGCGTTTCACCTACGTTACTGCGCACACACAATGGTTTAAAGCTTTCGCCTTTTTTTGTCCAGGTGTTGAAATGTTAGAAAGCATAAGATCTCAGGGAAATGTACTTTTATGCATCCAAAGTCGAAGTGATGGGATGTATCCTTAAAAGAAAAACACCTAATCCTTTACCACTGTGGAGGAGCAGCACAACTGAGTTTCATAGCAGATTTAAACCAATAATTCTCCGAGCATTGTGCACCAATGTTCAACAATCCCTCGTACAGAAGCAGCCCTGAGTCCCTTTGAACTGTAGCAGAAGCAAAAGAAGGAACCAGTGTACAAAGCCACTTCATCTCCGAGTAACTCCAGGAATGCACTGAACATCAGACTGCTGAGATCTGACAGTGGAAGAGGATCTGAAGTTGTTTTTTTCTTTTAGTGTAGCAGCAAATGCTATCAATATAATCAACATAATGCATCCTAACACGGCTACTTTACTGCACCCCTCTGACCTGCTGCTGCACCAAAGAAAGTGTTCTTTATTTTCGGTATTTGTATTTTTTGCAGCCATGGGATGTTTTACATTTGCCTTTTTGTACTAAAACTACCTTTTTATTTGTCATTCTGTTGCTTTCTTTCAAAAGATTGGTCTTATTTATTGGTTTCATTACACCTGTGTTCTGTTAGTTTGTCTCATTTCACTCAGTGAGCGCTCAGTTATATCCACTACAACTGTTCTTAAGTATGTGGCCTTTTACGCCTCTCTACCTCACACTCACCTGCTGTCAGCAGCTTGTATTTTCTCTGGTTATGTTTGTTACACACTGAACACACTCACTCTGTCCTTTCAGGGGTCCTCTACCTCCTTTTAGTGTGAGTCCAATACCAAATGTGAAAGTGTCAGTGACAGTACTGATTAAGCATTCACGTGATGCATTCTTGCTGCAGTGAACCAGTGCTTTATTTTCCTGTGTTGACCTTTTTGGAATATGTCTTGTTATCTGGTGAATGGCTATTTGCCCTGTACACACAATTCACCACATCATACTATGACGCTGTTTTTTTATCCATTATGCTCGCTGATTGTCTATCAGTGGAAGGCAACAGTGGAACTGTATCACATAGGACTCATGCAATGCATCTCCCAATGGATTATCAAACAGAGAATTGAATTGTGGTCAAAGTGACATCTCATGTTTACATGCTTCGGGCTCACTCGTGTGACCCTGACGCCGTGGCACGCGACTACTGCAGTGTTATCGCTGGGGTTGGACTTGATGGCGTTTGAATAGAAGCTGCCAGCCTAACTTACTGATATGGAACCTAACAATAAGGAAATCTTAGCAACCGCTCTGCCTTTGAATTAACTCCCTAGACTCATTTGCATAATGGAAGAAACCAGATCCAAATAGTAGAAAAGCATACTTTTAAAAACTAGGCTGCTGCATTCTGGGAGGAACGGTCATCCACCTCTGCTGTTAGAGGCAAACCAACCTATGTGTCCAGCCCGAGCACTGTAACACTGTTAGTCCCCCGCAGCACACACAGTACACGTGGTTCCTGCTGATAATCAACCCGGCATGCAGGAGTCCCTTCTACAACGATGGAACCCTGCAATAGAGCACACGATGACAGTAATAGAACAGAGAAACTTTGCATATCTCAGGGACAAAGTCGATTTATACAGCCATGAATGGACACTTGAAACAATGAAATGTGTCTCTTGTCTGGTGTTACTTTAACTACCTGTGAAGAATGTGATCCATTACGTGTTAAAAGCATGTTTAGAATGTGTTAGGACTTGAAACCAAATAAATGTGAATGTTATGCAAGTGTACACGGGCTGTCCTCCATTAATCAGTGATCATAGTCTATTGAGCTCATTGGTGGATATCCAGGCGAGGGTGTAAAGCCTCAAGCTGTCTGGACGTGTCTGTCCCTGACCTGCTGCTCAGCGCACGCTAATGAGTTTTTCATGGTAAGATGCATTCAAGATCATTAAAACGAACACAAAGTGTGCTTCCGCCTGTTGGCCAATGATTTGTTTAATACCTGCAAGATTAAAGTACTCTGCCATGGCAACAAGAAGTTGCTGTTTTTTCATGCAGAGAATTACACGACTACATATTACACGTTAAATACAGGAAGAGGAAGAAGTATATCGAAACATGTAGATGTTATCTCAACGGCTGCAGTGTTACAATATTATATTATAATATAAAATACACTTAATATTCAACCAAAAAAGATCTAAATTGATCTTCATTTACTGATTTCTTTTCCTTTCAAATTTCCATTTGATGGTAATCTTGTCTCTAAAGAAGTATCATTAAAATAAAATTATAAAACCACTTACACTCTTGTGCAAAGACTTTGTCTTTTGTTTGTCAATAATTAAAAATCAATCGACCACTAACATTGAAGGTATAACAAGTATTGTTTCGTATATTCCTCTGCAATAAGGTTCATTTGCATTGAACTTCACTGTTTAGACTGAATCCAACAGAACTGACAAAGGAGCCAAATAAACGTTAGAGTTTTGGGGTTGTAAATCTGCTGAGCTGAACCTCTGCTGAGATGGTAAAGAGGCTTACTGGTAACTTTATTTGGACTCTGAAAACACTCCAAAAAATACAAATTGTGATTATCGCCCAAGCAAGCCTCTGATTTAAGGCCTTTTATACTAAATGATGCTACCCAGTGGCTGGATATAGCTTTATGTTCATAAGCGTTAATTTAATTCATTTTATTTTTTTACAAATCTGCCTCTGTGTCCCGAAACCCTCACATCGGAAACCTTAATACATTTTGAAAATGTATTACGGTTTACTGTTAGCCACCATTTGATCAATCTCGGACATATACACAGAACTAAATGTAACTAATGTAAATATGTATCAATTGTGTAGGAATAAACTAGAAGCTGCATCTCTGCAAATCCTTGCTGTATGAGAGAGAATCTTTTAGTACATTATATCCATACAGACCTTTCAAAATAATTCAAAGGAAACCTTTATTTAAGCAACAAACAAGGTTCTTATTTGGGGTTTGCCGTCATGGAATTGCCCAGATTAAATGACACTGATGACCCGTGGAACCAACAGCAGTCTCCTGCCTGAAGGATCGATGGGTTGATACAGCAGTCTAAGTCTAAAGACCTGCCTCACCCACTGGTACACTCGGAGTGTCTCGTCACTGAGGTACGGTTGACGGCAGGCTGCTGATTGCATCATGAGTGCACAGCAGGCCAAAGGTCCAGGAGGCATCACTTCATCTCCTCAAGGCTGACAGAGGGGATTTTGACAGGCTGTCCTAACCCTTCCACCCTCCTAACGAGCCTCCAATCAGATCAGAGACAGCCAAGGCTACGGATCCCCCTGGGCACAACACCACTGACGGGCTCGTGGTACGAGTGGGGGCTTGGAGGATGGATTTTGTACATGATTATACAAAAGGGCAGGACCTGCAATAAGTATCAGTTTGAAGGGTGTTTATTTGCCTGACGTGTTGGTGTTTCTGGTCTCACCTTGGCACAGCGCATCAGACACTGCCCTTCACAGATGCCAACCAGTGAGATTGTGTTATCTGTACCTAAAGTCAAACATCCTCTTTCTCTTTGAATTAAACACATAGATGTCCCACACGCTGATAAGACGAGAGCTGGACCCACACTTGGTCGCAGGACCACTGCTGCCGCTTCCCCTTTGAAGCAAGAGTTTGTAGTTGGAAGCTGTGCGGGGCTAAGGACAATTTCCAACAACACAATCAGTGGTTCCTCACAAGACAACTTCCATCCTTCAACACGCTCCTCTTTTTCAATTCAGATATTTGAAATCATTTCTCCCAGGTGTTCATTTTGCAAATCCCTCGTGCTAACAAATGGTAACCTAGTTAGACTGTCAGTGCTTATGAATCGTTGGCCCACATTTCACCTTCTGTGGTGAGGTCCGGTTCTGCTCCGCAGCCCGGTGGTTAGGGACCCCTGCTGTAGAAGACCATACAAATGGCATTTAAATTCACTTTATTTGGCAGGTCAAAGAAAGAACTTAAAAAATAAGTAAAAAACAAAATATGGGACTAAAATAAAAGGTTTAAAAAATATTGCCAGATGTTAAGAATTTGTGTAAAGAGATAATGTTTTATTAATGTGGCTTTGTTTTGTAATAACAAATTAATGAATAAAACTAAAAAACACATGAAATATAAAACCATAAGAATGAAGAAAAGGAATAGATTTTTAATGACATGTAACCCATGATGATTATTTGTCCTGACTAATAAAATGCTCCACAGAGGGAAGTTTGGACCAAATCACTCTAGAGAAATCAAAAAATAAATTGAACATGGTAAAACATGGTAAAGGCCAACATATAATTGTAAATGCACAAAGGACACCAAACATTGTTAAATGCAGCAGTTCCTTAAAGAATATTGCAGGAGGCGTTGGTTCACCATCCTAAAACCAGTGACCTGCCGAGAGGTCAAAGGGCACCGGGGAGGATGATTTAAGGATTGCCGATGTGTGGAGTTTGTCATGCGTGAGCCGTAGGAACGAGATGATCCGATTTGTTGCTGTCTGATGCATTTGGTGGTTTGTACACATCTAGGTTCCTTGGCAGAGTTAATCAGCTTCTGTTTGATAGACAAAACTACCACAACATGATTTTAGCAGTGATTTCTCCACCTCCTCTTGTGGGGAAATGTAGCGTACTGGTAGAGCAAGGGATCAGAGGATTTTGTCCTTGGGAAAGACTCTTAGCCCCAAATAGCTCTTGTAGCTGTGACTTTGGTGTGTGATTGATGGACAGGTGTCACTGTGTATGCTAGCTCCTCATGACTTTTTGTCAGGATCGGTGCTGGAGGTGCAGGCGGAAGCAGGACTCAAATGCAGGGTCTTCCACGAGAAGTGCTCTTTATTTCACAAAACAAAAACCGACGTGCTCCAACCACGGGAGACATTAGACAATGACGCGACAAAGGACAACTGGCACACAGGGCTTAAATACACAAGGGAGGTGCAGGTGATTGGACACAGGTGGAAGCAATCAGGCAATCACAGGACAGGAAGTGAAGTTACCCAGAGACACGAGAAAGCTACAAAATAAGACAAGCAGACCCAAACCGTGACACTTTTGGTGTTAAAGAGCTTTAAGTGGTTACAAGACTAGAAAATAGATATACAAGTACAGTTCATTTATGTTTTATTTAATTTTTCCTTCTGTGGATGATTTTGTTCATTTTTATTCAAAAAATTGCATTGTAAAATTGTTATCAAAGACTCCACAAAAACGACTCGTGGGATAAATCCTGGCTTCACATGTAGCTTACATAACATCACTGCACTGTACTGAAGAAGCAAAACATGGCCATGTGCTTCTTTAACATAAAATTCCTACTATAATGTTTTGTATTATTTTGTCTCTGCCTAGCATACGTTCTGAAAAGCTCTGTGTCAGTAGTGTTGACAATGAACAACAATGAAGCATGAATGACCTCGGACTCCGTTGAGGACGTGTGTTACTGCTCTGAGGGTACTGGGACAGGTTGATGTTTTGGGGACAGGGCTTATTTAGCTGGGAGTTTTTGATGAAAATAGACCAGCATGTGCCCCAGCATCCTCATATCGAGTCACAAAACATGCACCGGCGTTACGTAACTGCTGTGTGAGGAGGAAGGACTCATTTGAGTACGTCTAGTTTTATATGACCATGTGCATTAATTCAAAATACTCATTATAGTGACAATAGCTTAACCATCAAAAACAAAACCTATACTATTTTTTGATGTTGTTTATTTTTCTTAAGGCGTTTTCTTTTTGTTGTGTAACCCTTTTGTACAATAATAAATGAATGCATACAATGACTAGTGAAGAGTGGCCTCCCAGTTTATCCCTTTTCCAGCTTCTCACTAAATTAATTTTATTTTCATTAGCCAACACCTGGAAACGGACAACATAAAAAGTGAATCTGTATTGATAAGCAAATACTAAACTACAACATGCTCCCAGACTTCTGCCCAGAAGGCATTTCATTAAGAAGAAGAAGTTGGACAGAAGCAGGAAATAGGGTTATGCACTGGTCGGATTGGTGGAATATTGTTGCAGGAAGCAATTAAACAATCTCTGTTGGAAAAGCCCACAATCTTATAGCTATACCTATCTAAGATACTTTGAATAAGTTCAAGTTGGGTAGGTCACTAGTCTTTGGTGCACCAATAAAAGTATTTCCATCCTAACTGTTTTAGAGGTTACTTCAACTTAAAAAAAGAATCCAATACCAATTGAAGATTACTGTTCTAGGTGTTTATTTAGATTCTAAGTGCTTATTAATTATATTTAGATATACTAGATTTTATCAAATAAATCAATCCATAAATGTACTGCTGAGTGCATGAAAAATCCAGAGATAAAACAAGAAAGAATTTCTGAATGATGACTTGACTGGAAAAATCTAATCCGTGTACAATGTTGACCTGGATTAAAAAGTACTTGGACATAAATAGAAGAGTTGAGGCTGTCTTTCCATGCATTCACTTTGTCCTCTGCAGAAGTGATTTGGACAGGAAGGAATGGGATTTCCTTCCCAATGAGAGACAGTGAACAGAACCCCCGTCCTGCCATTTGGTTTTGGCCTACTGTATTTACGTTAGATAGGACACACGTCAAGGCTGGAGCTGGCTTTGCAGCGCTTCTCCTGGCTCGGGATGGAGGAACGTGCGCCCCGCTGCTCCCCTGAAGCGTGCCTTCAACAGGTGTGGTCCTCCTCCCTCTACACTCCTCTCCTCCTCCCTCTCATCTTGTTCCCCTTGACCCTGATTCACTGCAACCTCGACGCTGATAAAGGGAGAACACCCCCCCATTCCTCACCCCTCGCCAACTGACACACTTCCAGAGGGGGATAACCTTGTTCCCTCACATTTCTCTGATGCTCCTGAGTGTGCTCTCTCTCCCTTGGTGTCTTTGTTTCTCCTTCAACTATAACTAATTTTTATATATATAAATGTGATATTTCTGCACCAATCCACCATCCAGACATTTTCAGACAACAGTCATCCACCATGCCACTGTATACGGAGGGGCTGATGAACATTTGGGGGCAGCCTGATCCAAATCATGTGACCTCAAGTATTAAATTAAATGAGTCATGGCATGAAGTCATTATTCAAGTACACCCCCAAAAAGCATTACTTTCAATCTTTAGTCCAATGATTGTCTAATGTATAATGGTTTTTTATTGGTCAATGGTGATGACAATGTTAATTCATAGTCAAAAGTAATTTGGTTTGTAGTACATTTTGATTCATGTACTGGATTTTAGACCCAAAAACGAGTGAAGTTCCTTTTAAGTGCAATATAAATAAAATAAATAATCATGGCCCATGAAACTACGAAAAACAATTAGCTTGGATTTTGCTTTCACTGCCTTGATGCTTAGTGAATATATGCATTCAGATTTCCCATTTCAGCACCTTTGTGCTTTCAGTTTTTCTTTTAAAGGCCTCTTTTGTGACAGCTAATTAGAAACCAGCCTGCTGTGGCCTTGACAATGAATGTGACTCTGGCATGAATCTACACTTCAACATCTGGTGTCCAGATGATAAAATCTCACAGCACCACACTCATAATGCAATAAATTGATGTTCTACATAAACGTTGATCAAAACTGCAATCATCTTGGGAGGAAAAGAGATTTGAAGAAAGTTTTAATTTCCCCATTCAGGCTTGTTATGAAATGCATGCAAACACTTAAGATCTCTCTCCAAATTATCGTGGGGGAGTATGGGTCAAGGATTATTCAAAGGGGGTTTAAATAGTGTTTGGCATGGAATACGGTAAAATTTGCACTGTAAAATGTCGGCAAGCATGCATTTGATTTTTTATTTGTTCTTATTTTAAATATAGCAGAGAATCATTATACACATATATACTGTATATCACAGTGGAATGGACTCAAATACACAAGGAGTAGAAGGAATGGGGATTTCATCAAAGAAAAATTCAAAAGAAAAAATCCTTATTTTTCCTTAGTATCTACTACTAGTATTACGTAAGGAAGCAGAGGCAGAGCTAAAAAAAAAAGAAAACAAGATCATAACAAATGCAGGTATATATGTCAAATTTATATGATAGATGAAATGTATAATATACAGTATATAGAGATATATATATATCTCTATATATATCTCTATATATATAGAAAGATATATATATATAATGATGTATACATATGGTATATGTGTATATAATATATATCTATTACATATTATTTACATATACCGTACATACTATCTGAAAGTGTATCCAAACATTTGGCTGGTACTTACTATACATATTACAATGTATGATATAATAATATATAATCATCATTTGGGGTGTCTTATGTGGCTCCTCATACTCATGTGCTTTTTTAAATGTTTGTTATATTGGAACTTTCTTCTAATTCATTGTACGTTTTATACGTTTTGAAACCTCTATCTTAATTTGGCTCTGCTGCCTTGGCTAAACATCTCCTGGGTTTAGTACATAATTCCACACAGAGTTAAATAATTCTAGTTAACTAGTTAATAATAAAGAGTTTAATAATTGTGTTCCTTCATGACTAATACGTCTTTGTGTGAACACATGTGGATTCATTCAATAGCTGCTGCCCACGGATGGATTGCAGCTCAGGAGATATATTTAAGAGCGAGCAAGGCTGCGATAGAGTTTATCCCCAACTAACGTTCCCCTATTGTTCAAGTAAAACACAAAGAGGAGCAGCGTCAAGAATAGAATGTTGTCAAGGGCAAGAAGAGGCTGGGATTTGTCCTGTAGCCTAACCCTCAACCCACACAAGTGCCCTTCTACAATTACCTTTCTTAGTTTGGGTGATTCAATTAGCATCATCTGGTCTGATAATCACCATTTAACAGAATATAGAAAAATACCTTTTAAAATATTATTTATCAACTGTGACATGTGTTTTGGGGTCAGAAGAAAAGGAAAAAACACTTTGTTCATTCTGTAACTTTCCTGAAAGTAACGTTTAAAATGTGCTTTCTAATCGTACTTAAGAAAAACATCTGAGTGCCTTTTCCATGACTTATCTCATGCCTGTTCTCCCAGAGGTGGAGGATGAAGAGCTCAAGACCAACTATCACCAGAAATAGCGGTTAACCACAAGTAAACACGATTACTATTAGATTGTAATCTCCACTTGAGGTCCTTCCAATGGAAGCGCTAAGCACAGAAGTGACAGGTCTCACTTTAGAACACAAGGGTTCAACAGCACTGTGTCCATCTCAGTAGACACACAATGATTCACCTCAGTAGCAAACTATTACACAAAGCTGTGAAACTTCTCATTCAGGCTGATTTATTTCCTAAAGGAGAACCTTGGTGTCAAACTGTGACACAAAGTATTTCACTAATTCGTTGAGTTGTTGTTTTTTATGTTTCTGTTTCAGATGTTCAGACCAGGATGGGTGACAAGGGCATTCCAAACCTTAGTTTGGATGACATGCATTCGTGTACTTATATCTATTCCTGTGAAGAACACGATGGTTGCATTTTAATCTTCAGAGCACTCAAGTTGTCATTCACCCATTCATAAGGAAGATCGCAGGGACTACCTACCATACAAGGTACCACCACCCATCAGAACTAGATGTAATCCCATTCATACACTAACTCAGCAATCGAGAGGTGGGGATCGGACCGACAGTCTTCTTGTTTGAATATGACCTGATCTTCCTACCTGTAGTAGATTTTTTGTTTAACAAAAGCGGTGAACTGATTTGAAAGTTGATTTCAGTCCAAATAAAAGTGGAAGAGGTTAAAAAAAACTCCTCCCCTCCCGCTTGTTCTGTGACGCAACAGGGACTCCTGGGTCACTGTGGGGAAGTGATCTATGAAGGAAAAGAAGACATATACATTATATATATATATATATATATACTGTGGAACTGGAGATTACTGTATTGAAAATATATCCTTGTGCGTACAGATAAAAAGGCCTAAATGAACACCATGAATGCATTAGAAAAATAATACACAAATAGAAAAGAACATCTCACCGACTTTTATTGATTCCAACGACTTTGGCCAAGGGGATTACCCACAAGTCATGTGACGTTAAAACAGGATAAGCAGTGAAAGCGTGGAGATGTAAAATAAGGTAAAGAAAGAGGAAAGCACGTGTTACGACTGTTATATCATATTCACCTGGAAATACCTTCTCTTTTGGAGAGTCAACATGAGAAGATATTTCGTGAGAAGATCATGTAGTTCCTCTCCTTAGCTTTATTGTTTTTTGCAGAGCCCATCATTTATTGGATGGAATATGGTTTCAGAGTCAGAAACTAGGGCATTAGGTCAGAGATGCTGATTTGGGACCCAAGTGACTGTCATTGATGAAGGTCTCAAAGATAAATATGTCCTTTGTGATAATAAAATCAATTGAATGCTCTCGAATGTTCTTTTAGTTAGTTGTGCTTCTGAGCATTCAGCCCATCACGGAGGCTCCTCCTGAAGACAAACTTGTAAACGGCTGAAATGTGCTGATGGCACTCTGAGACTTCTCTATTTTGTTTGCTGCTTCTGCTGCTTTGAGAGACATTTGAAATCCTTCAAATGGTGATTGAGCTCTTTTCTCCTCATCTGAAGGCTCATCTCTGAACTCTAGTTTAAGACTGGAATTAGCTGAGGAGCCTGGACCTTGCAGTCTGCTGTCATGGGGGACCCTGCTTCATGCACCTTTGATACTAGCTCTTCAGAATGGATTCATCTCTCTGCAAATAGGTTTGAAACTAATTTTTAAGAGTAGAAAGGAAGAGAACCTTTGGTATGCTGCTTTTTCCTCTTTTTCAGGATATTCCCAGTCAGATTCCATACTTATGCCAATTAAAACAGTTGTAGTGCATTAGCGCATATTATCTGGCGTGCGTTTGTTTCCTGCTGCAGTCTTTACACTTGGTGAAGTTACCAAGCAGCCACCACTTTCTTCCTCCACGTAAACCTCGCTGTATATAAGTGTTGAAGACAAGTCTAGAAGAATTACCAAAATAAAGAATCCCTTGCTAATTCAAATGTTCTATGGCTTGTATTTTATTTAGTGTGAAAAAGAAGCAGTTATACTGAGAAAAACCTTTGAAATATGTTACAATTTGGCACAAATGTATTTCCTACCAACAAGGAGAGCTATTTGCTGGCCTACATTCCTTGTTGGAGCTTTATTTTGTCAAAATTTAAAATAACATATCTCCTTAAAATGTTTAATAACCAATATGTCTGCTAAACAATGTGGGTCAGATTATTGTGAATCTGAGCTGAGACTAGAATTGGAATTTATGTTGTGAATCGTTTTTTATTTCCTACAATAAGGTCCCAGGATCACAATGTGCTGTCTTGGTAATTTGGGAACTTCACAAAAACACTCCCTTGAGTGGAGGGGAAACCATCAGCCACTTTGTTGTCAAACAATGATGCTGATTACTTAAGAGCAGAGGCGTATATGACACTTTTTAAATAGCATTTTATTAATAATGCAGGGGAGGGTACGATTTGTGTCTTCCTATTAACGAGCAGCATGTAGGCTACCGTTTGTGCTACCTTGTGTTTCAGTAACCAGGAGAACCACCGCATACAAGCAGTGGTTACATTGAACCAGCAGGGGGCAGGAGCCAATAAGACGAGTTAACAGCAATGATTTATTATCCTCTTTATTATTTTGAGTAAAGCAGGCAGGTCATTTTGGAGACTGCATTTACTTTTCTGGGGTAAATTTTAACAATCTATTTAAGATCTGAGAGATGGATTAGTGTTTTTGTTTTGACCTTGTGGGACGACACTAAGGAAAACCCCGACCACGACTGCTTTCTCTACCTACCATTGTATTTGTTCTATTTAATTTCCCTTTTCTAAGTGGTTTGTTGTGGTTGTGCCCCAGCTTGGTCAAGGACAAGCGTGAGGACACTGAATGCAGGCTGTTTGGCCCTAAATCTCACTATTCGTTTCTTATTGTGGAACATGATGCACTGGCACTCTCTCCCGTTCATACAGCTCACATCTGTGGTAGAGATAAACCAATTAGATAAAAAATAAAGGTTGTCGATGTGTGTGAATCGTTAATATCGTCGAATACTGGGATTGTTGGTATTTGGTAATGTTGTCAATGGTGTGAGGCTGGGGCCTTTGGAAGATGATAAATGTCAGAAAAGGGGGAGTCACACACATTAATCAGTCTTTGATCGGAGAACGCAGGGTCACTTCGTATCATGAAGCAGGTTTTAATGGCAAAATCCACATTTTCTGTTTTCAAAATAGGTCAGAGCCCCGTTGATTAATCAAAAGGTACTGAAAGAGTCACATATAGGAAGCGTAATTGACCACATACTTTATATTTCACAGTAATGTCTGGATAGTGAGAGCTTCTGGATTCATAGTCTCACAGCTCAAAGCGCGCAGAGCGACAGGATGTCACTTCTCTCTGAGTTCAAAACCTGTACAAACTGGAGTTTCCATGGAACAGACTCAAATTTTCACATCGCAGAGCGAGTTGAGAAGCTAGCAATGTGGAAACAATACTGCTTGCTGAGATCTGCCAGGGGTAGAACCAAAATATCACTCAATACGATGTCTGTGTATGAAGGGATTGAATGGGTCAAATCAAACTGCTTAAGTTTCCTTTCATCATAAAAACATTAACTCATTGGTTTTAGCATCTATAAACTTTCATAATGGGTAGCATTTAATGCAAATTGTTTGTATTTACCTACAGAATACATTTTAGAACCCGGTTCACCTGAGAGACCACGTATAAGGTACAAAACCAGTAGAGAACCGAGCCACAACCAACTTCCAACAGGAATATCTTTGTACTCATTGCAAACAAATATACTAATGTTCGGAAATGAGTCTTGGCTACAATATCCATTCATCCTTTTGAAAATACTCCAAACACAGCTCCAACAAATCTAAAATATGATATGCCAATTAGTCGGGTAAACGCACACATTCTCAGCAAAGCAACAAGCTAACAAAGGAAACAACATACTGAAGAGCTAGCTAACACCACGATGTATTAAAGGGCTTCCGCTTTATCCCCACACAAAACTAATTGTCCAGAGAGACAAAGTAGTTACAGAGTTATTACAATTTCTATCATGGGTGTGCCAAAAAAACACGTTATTCTACCTATCGACAGAGACTAGAACACCAACAGGTCAGTGGAGAACAAAGCAGGTGACTGATTTCATGTATTCAAAGTTCTCCTGGACCGGACGGTTCCATGTGGGTGCTTGCCTGTACCTTGATGCCCTTCAGAAGGCCCTTAACCCAGCTGCCCCACGGAGCTGCTTAGAGGCAAGCAGATTGCACTGTGGTTCTACTGGGCAGCTCCAGGTGTGGCTGCTGGGATCTGGGCTTTCGCGCACAAGAAGCACTGTCTCGCAGGGAAATCTCCTGATTAAATAAAGGAAAAAGGAAAATCATTCATTCATTCATTGTTCACAGAGAAAGGTGACTGATCGAGAAGCTCAGGATGTCAAATCTTACAAATTCTGGTCTTCTCATTCTACACGGCATAGACACTCCTCCTGTATCTTTCACCCAGAGTGATTGCAGCGCTATCTTCTTTCATCCACAAAGATCCTGCCACTGCAGCACAAAATGGTTGTCGTGTGGGGGTACAAAATGAACAAAATATAAATGATGAAGTCAAAACACAAGCCAGACCTCAGTCCTTCCCCTTTATTTATTTTACAAATATAACTGGGAGACAGAGACAGAGCTTGTCTGATGCTGGGGCTCCACTGACCTGTAGCCACAGCACACTTGCAAAACAAAAAGTTGCCAGAGACAAACACTAGATAAGCCATATTTCTTGGCCCCAGCGACAGAGGGCTCAGGAGGGGCCTCCTGCTCCAGTCAGCCGGGCCTGCTTTCTGGCCTGTGCTCCCTAATAGATGAGCAGATAGAGGCCACATATAGGCTCATGGAGGACCTTGTAGTTACTCTGGGAGATCAGGGGTCAAACAGATTGATAGATAGATCTTATTTCTCTATGTGCACCTTCTGCTGAGCAAACACTCTTAATGCATGTGCTGTGCAAGTTTTTACAGGCCGGACACCTTGACGTGAGTCCAATTAGCTTACAAATCTTTGGATGAGGCTGCATAATATAATTTACTACAAGAACAAAAAGGAAAAATGTATAGCAATGACTAAAAGTATATTTATATTTGACTTACATTGACAGTATCAAAGACTCTGTGGGTAAAGCTTCAGAGGTGATCCTGGACTCTGGTATGCACCAGCCAAACAAGAAATGAGATATGCATAAAATGATAATGGAATGGAATGCAAAAGGTCTGTTATTTGTTATTTATTACTTACAAACATGCGTCCTCCTATAGGTAAACCATTTTCCTTTAATGTTATGCCCGGTGAGTCAACACCAATGAACATACTCTTAAATCCTGTTTTGTGTCTTTTGTTAGTCGATAAAACCTCTTTTTATAATCATGGGCTCCTAGGACCCGGCTGCAGTGGCCCTTGTTTGAATGTGACACAGGGCCCATTTTCTGTCTGTCTCTCTCACACTGTTAATGTAAATCTTGCCTCCTTCTAACACTATCATTAGTCCCATTACTATTACTGTCGACATAAATGCACACCAATAACTTCCTCCACGCGGGTTTCTGTGGATCGGGTTTCGATCTCATGGTGGTTTTATCAGATGGTGGTTTTATCAGACCCAGGAGAGGGATCCTCTTCTTCTTCTTTTCCTTAAAGTTCCTTCATATACTAAATTAAATATATTTAATTTAATTTAAATCATACCCCTTATATGTGTATTCCCCGACATTTAATGTAAAAGCTGTGATCTTATCATTAAAATAAATTGTTGTTTCAAGATGGAGTGGGGGGGGGGTCTTCTATCTGTATGGGGCTTTTGCACACTTGTTTGGACTGTTAATAAATGCTCATTGGATAAAGTGATATTTCAGAGGCCTGTAGGTGTTACAAAGGTTCCACTAGTTTGCTTAATAAAAGCCCTCCACCTTTGTAATTATGCTAGGTGTATGATGGGGGGACAGAAGTTCTGACCTTTTGAATTTTGTGGCCACTTTAGGCCGTTTCAGCCAGCCACTGAAAACTGTTGTTAATTGACTTTATATTGTGCAAAAAAACCTGCTCATTTCCTGACGCTTAGCGCCTCCCATTGCACTTTAGACCCGCCCCGTTAAGGTTTGCTGTTATTGTTGTTTTACTTTCCCTTAGTACAGCTGCATACACATACAACGTTCTTTATTATCTGATCTTGAAGTATCATACAGCTATGTATTTTATGGTATTTCTGCTTTCGCTGGCAACATCAGTCATGTATCACACTACTAATTGTTGTCAAAAAGCACTGCAGGTCTAGGGTCATACTTACAACTTCTTCTGCATATATCTTCAACTCCATCTTTGTCAAGAAATTCATTTTTTTAACTTAAGAATATGTTTTAATGCAAATGATGATGATAGCATTATTTCTTTAACACTTCGTTCCCTGGTGATCAAATTATTGTCCGAGCCTTTGAAAAGATCCGTTCTTCAGGCGATTTATTTATGTTGTGGATTTTATTTTGTTGTGCTGCTAAGCGGAGAAGTGAAGTCAGAAGTTTTGACTGAAATAAAGCTGCTCATTCTGTTCATGGACAATGATAAATACACAATCTGAGTGAAAGGAATATATGTTTCAGAGATGGTGAGAGACCTAATTGAGGTCTCATTTACAATAATGTAAGGCTCCATTGGTATTAAGGTTTGCATGTGTAAAATGTGATCTAGACATTTTAGGGTTCTGATTAGTTTTGAAAGAATAATTTATCCAATGATGTATTAATATATATATATATGAACAGTTGTACATTTGAGGAATAAAACGTATTTTGATACATTGTCTGAGGGGGGCTATTCTGGTGAATTCTATAGCTGAATTAACAGTACCCTCCCTCCCCAGGGACAGCCAGGGGTCCGGAGTGGGAGGGAGAGACCTTCACCATACGCAGAGACTGAACCCAGCTGACATCCAGAAAGTGACCGTAATACCATAGTGATTGGATGTGAATGTTTTGTGTCAGTCGTTGTTGTATTTCCTGTCTTTAAAGTTGTGCCTTGGTCTACATCCGAGGACCCTTAGCTTTGTTCGTGTTTCCACACAGTGGCCGTCAGCAGCCACCCACTACTTCCTGTCAAAAAACTAATAATAGACAGTTGGACTCTACACAGTGCTTACCAAGCAAAATGCCCTGTCACAGTCAATTATTATTAATGCCAACCTATTTCAGTCTTCTGATACATGCTGGGACCACTCCTCATGTGTACACACAGTGCCGATAAATATAGAAAACGATGAACAAAAAAATTCAACAGGATACATTGTTTCAACATCCAGTGTAAAAAGTAATTGACCAGCAGCATGTATGTTTGCATCCACTCAAAAAAATGAATCAGAACATTTCATTTATCCTAATATATTTTATTAATATATATATAAAATATATATTTTATTTAAGTATTGTTTGTTATTTAATGTTTTTAAATTGTTTCATAAAATTCCTTAAAATATGGAAACAATAATTTGAATGTGTTAAAGGACCTGCTTTTGGTTTGAATATATACTTCACCGATTCCATTAGTTATAATATATGAGATTAATATTTCAACTCTACATTTGGGGAAATGGAATGGTTCAGACGAGGAAGTGACAGCCTATTATTATCAATATCAAACAAATAAGCTTCGTTAATTCTGACCATTCTGACACCTGCTGCTACTAGTTTTTTGTGCTTGTTTTTTAGTGGTTACATCTGATGGTGGTCACGTCCGATGGTGGTCACGTCTGATGGTGGTTACATCTTATGGTGGTGGCAGATTAAAACTCTGTTATTAACACTTTTCTCTATTCAAAATATTTCCTCTGTGCTTCAGCCTTCCAATGTAACTGAGATACCTTCCGTATGCTAGTGAGATTTCATTCATACACACTAGTGAGATGCTGTTACATTCACTAGTGAGATTTCATTCATACACACTAGTGAGATGCTCTTACATTCACTAGTGAGATTTCATTCATACACACTAGTGAGATGCTCTTACATTCACTAGTGAGATTTCATTCATACACACTAGTGAGATGCTCTTACATTCACTAGTGAGATTTCATTCATACACACTAGTGAGATGCTGTTACATTCACTAGTGAGATTTCATTCATACACACTAGTGAGATGCTGTTACATTCACTAGTGAGATTTCATTCATACACACTAGTGAGATGCTGTTACATTCACTAGTGAGATTTCATTCATACACACTAGTGAGATGCTCTTACATTCACTAGTGAGATTTCATTCATACACACTAGTGAGATGCTCTTACATTCACTAGTGAGATTTCATTCATACACACTAGTGAGATGCTCTTACATTCACTAGTGAGATTTCATTCATACACACTAGTGAGATGCTCTTACATTCACTAGTGAGATTTCATTCATAAACACTAGTGAGATGCTCTTACATTCACTAGTGAGATTTCATTCATACACACTAGTGAGATGCTGTTACATTCACTAGTGAGATTTCATTCATACACACTAGTGAGATGCTGTTACATTCACTAGTGAGATTTTATTCATACACACTAGTGAGATGCTGTTACATTCACTAGTGAGATTTCATTCATACACACTAGTGAGATGCTCTTACATTCACTAGTGAGATTTTATTCATACACACTAGTGAGATGCTCTTACATTCACTAGTGAGCTTATGTAAAAGCATACTTACATATAACTGAAAAACGTATACATACACATTTGAAAAATGTATACACATATATGTGAAACACTTTCATATGTACCTAAACTTGTTACATCTTTGTAATCAGATACAAGAGATTTAGTCATGAAAGTTCAGCAATACATATACAACATTTTCATATGTGCATCAGATAGATCTGTATAAATGTTTAACTTGTATGCATGTAATCATTTCATATGTATGTGTATATGACACAGCCGTGCGTATATTTCTCATATGTGTGAGTAAGTGTTTCAGATGAGTATGTGTCATGTGTTATATATATGCGTGCACATATCTAACAAACACATTAGTAGTAGCTGTCTCAGTAGTTCAGTCCTAAACAGCCCCTCATTCTTTTTTCTCCCTGTTGAAGGGTTTTTCTTTTTTGTGGGAGATTTTCCTGTGCCGATGTGAGGCTTTCAGGACACAGGATGTTGCATGCAATCATTATAATCAAATATTTTAGGTCTATTGTTGAATGTATATGTTTAATCTGGATGCATTCGCATGCTAAATGCAGTATGTAAGGAATCCCCATAACATTAACATCTAAATTCATCTAAAGTCATCTCAAATTCAAAGTCATTTAAGTAAGTCTATGAAAATCTCCTCTGCAGCAGCAAATTTACGGCTTTTTACGGCTGCTTTTTTTTCTTTTAAATTAAGAATTAAAGCAAATGTGTTGTTCATGTGTGTGTGCGTGCTCCTGTCTAGGCATTTGCACTTGAGCGAGCATCAGTCACGTGCCTCCACGCCCACCAATGGTATTACGGCTGTGTAACTTCTGTGATAAAGCAGGCGCAGTAAAGAGCGAGTGGACTGAAGGAGTTTTCAACCTGAGACCTTCGATGGTCATCATCACTCTCGCACTACCGGTGCTACTGGCTCTTAAAGCAGCTGCGTTGCATGCACCGAGCATCCGGATATCTGCTGCTCCTTTTTCACCGCTTCTTCTCAGCAGCCCATTCACGGCTGCAGCAACACCTCCATCCAGGTCCCAACCATCGCACAATCCGCGCTGACTGGCTGCTGCCAGTGGTTTAAATGTTGGGAGACAAGGCTCACGGTAAGTGATGTTCCTCGTGCTCTGTGTTCTGCATCCGAGACTTTTTGTCCGAGTCAAGAAACCATTTTAATGCGTGTGAATTCCGGTGGGCCTACACGAGGAAATGCACTCTCAATAGCCTGCCACTGCGCCACTAGATCCGCTGGAACCCTTTCATTCTTTATTGAGATGAATAATAGTGCTCGTTTGTTATATTCCAGCATGGAGCACAAAATGACTCACACGGTGGCTACTCATTTAGAACAAAAATGCACTTTATAAAGCAGATGAAAACGAATGTTTTTAAATGTACTCGATCAGTTGTGAAATGCAACTGATACGAACTCAAATTCAAATTCATTCAAAATGAAATATAAACACAGTATAAAAGTATATCATGATTGTCTGGCTAATGACTAAAGATAATATCTCGTTATGATGTAGCGATGAGTCAATTGTTCAATCGTTTCAGAATGTGAAAACGCGTATTATTATTATAATACTCATGATAATGATAATATTACAAATAATATGAAAAGTTCTTCTACTATAGTCATACTAGTTATGTGAATAAAATAAAATAATAAAATGACATGAGATAATGTCATATATACTAATCATATAAATATTACTATACTACCTGTACTATTATAAGTTAATAAATATAATAATCATAATACTACTCATAATAGTAAAAATACTACCAGTTTTATACAAATATATTTGTAATACTATAAAGAGTGGTTAAAATCGAATTAGTAGTATTAATAATGAAAACAATAATAATTGAGATTAGGTTTGTTTTGTGATGGCCGTGCATGGTGCAGGAGACAGATCCATCGAGCAACGAGATATTTATACTAATAATATTAGAATACTATTACTAATACTAAATACTAATAATATTATTTATAATATATTAATACTATTTCCCTACGGTTTAGTGAGAGTGAAGAGTTCCGCTACAAATATGATGAGGCTCGTTTTATCTTATTTATTTATTTGACTTTGGAAAATAGTTTAATTGCGGAATATTCCGTTTTTATCGGAAACATGCAGCGGGTTCAAACCGACAGAAACGAATGGTCACAAAGTTAAAAGCTTGTAGCTATCAGCCCAATGCTGGTTTTATTATTTTTCTAAAAAATGACATGTCATGTTTTAATTGTTATGCGGGCCCATAAATACGTGTATTTGTTTGTGGGCTATGATGACAAATTGGATATGGCTTTATTAACATTTATTAACACACTTTTATATCATTATAATTTATATTAAAATAGTTACACTTTTAGATGATTTATGATATAACGTGGGGGAACGAATGTGAGGCCTTATTTTCCAAAACATTTTTCTTTGTGAAATTGAAATGTATATATTTTGGATTATGTATCAGCATTGTTAACTTATGTGATGTATTGAATAATGATTATGAATCCATCAAATAAAAATACGAAATACATTAATTTTTTCATGATAGGAATTTGAAAGAGAAAGTGAAAGTTATGTTAACGAAACTAATGTTCTCATTTCATTCATTTGCGTCCGATTAATTGCATTAAGTGTGAAAAACAGCAACTCCAAATCACTGAAAATCACGTTTTCAACTGCATTAAAATGAAGCGACATAACTGAAAAATGTAATTTAAATTTAAAGAGCAAGAAACAAAGGACGGAAATGATTGTTATGTCATTTTATCACAGAAGTACATCGTGTCAAGCATTCAAATGTCCACTACATTCTCAATAAATCCCCTGAAAAATATCCTGCATTTATGCCCCGTGTGTTTGTCTTATAGTGTGCCGCGTTGCTTTTTGGCTGATGTACGCGCGCTCGCGTGTGTGTTTGTGTCTGCGTCTGCGTGGGTGTGTGTACCAGGTGTGACTTTGAAAGTTATGGAGTACACATATGACGAAGACCTGGAAGAGCTGTGTCCTGTGTGCGGGGACAAAGTGTCCGGATACCACTACGGTCTGCTCACCTGCGAGAGCTGCAAGGTAACACGTGCATGAAGGAGCACACGCACCCAACCTGTGTTTAAAGCGTGTCATAAATCATCCAATAACCTCCCGATCGTTTATTTCAATGTTTCACGGTCATTCAAATATTATTTACAACTACCCACTTCATGTAATACCCTTGGTTCTTTACGTGTCATTTTTCTCTGCAGCTATTGGAACAAGCGGTTTCCCTGAATCAATTTATCTTTAGGGAGCAAGATGCATCCTAAAATGTTGAATCCATCCGTCATCCTGCTTATACAACGTGTCTCTGTCCTGCAGGGCTTCTTCAAAAGGACAGTGCAGAACAATAAGAGGTACACGTGTGCAGAGAACCAGGAGTGTAAAATAGACAAAACCCAGAGGAAGAGATGTCCCTTCTGTCGCTTCCAGAAGTGCCTCAATGTGGGGATGCGGCTAGAAGGTACAGTTCACTTGATTCAATGACACAACAACAACAATAAAGATCATGAGAATGATAATAATAACAAACAATAATGATCACTCTATTTATTTGGGAGAAAACATTGGATTTGAGAGATATTTTATATTTTCACCATTGTCACACGTTTCCTATGTCTATTTTAATGCTAACTATAAGAACAATGAGGGGTTTGCTCTCATGTTTCCTATACACATGCAATGGGATTCATTCTGAGACAGCAATGCAGGAAAGCACCTGCTTCCGTAGCAGAAAAAAGGACACATTCTTGACTTACTGATAAAACCCCAGAGACTCCCCTGTTTCAAATCAAAAGCTCTATTTAGACTATACGAGAAGGAGGCTCTGGAGATTCTTCTCAGCCCTAAAAAGGGAAGTATAAATTACTAACATGTCTGTTACTGGCCGTGCAGGAATAGTTGGGGATGCTGGTAGAACACAAGTTAGGGCTTCGCTCTGTCCTTTGCAGCGCAGGGAATCCACCAATCGGTGTTTCATCTGTAAATCTGTTTTTCACCTCTTGTCTCTTGTGTGACAGCGGTGCGCGCAGACCGCATGCGTGGGGGAAGGAATAAATTTGGCCCCATGTACAAGAGAGACAGGGCCTTGAAGCAGCAGAAGAAGGCTTTGATACGATCCAACGGGTTCAAGCTGGAGAGCGCTGCTCCTCAACCGGCCTCTCCTCTTCACACTGACTACGGATTCAGCCTGCCCACCATCTCCAAAAGTCTGCTTCCCTCCACCCCGAGCTCCGTCACCCCTACAGATTACGAGGCCAACCTCTACGGAAGCCCATCCCTGGGCATGGTCATGCAGTCCCACGTGCCCCTCTCCTCTCAGTACCAGTACACATCCTTCCCCGGCAGGGCGATAAAAGCCGAATGTCCCGACTACACCAGCTCCCCTGAGTCCCTGAGCGGATACCCCTACCCAGACATGTACCCCTCGGCCTCGCCACAGCCGCCCAGCCTGCCGCCGCTGGTGGTAGAGCTGTTGCGGTGCGATCCGGATGAGCTAGTGGTGCAGAATAAGATCGTGGCTCATCTGCAGCAGGAGCAGAGCGCCAGGGGCCGGCTGGACAAGCCCAGCACCTTCAGCCTCATGTGTCGCATGGCAGACCAGACTCTATTCTCCATAGTGGAGTGGGCTCGGAGCTGCATCTTCTTCAAGGAGCTCAGGGTGAGTCCCCAGTCATGTTTCATACCCTCATGCTCACAAAAGCACGGATTGCCTCTTTTTTTTAAACTCCCTTTTTAGAAGGATCTACGCACATCCCAAACTAGAGCACATCTTAAATATTTAAACGTTCAAAAAACATTTTTGTGTGATTCAAAAGTTTGAATTTGAAGGCTTGTGTGACAAAAGAGAGTTAGAGCTGCTCTATGATACTGATCCTTTAATGAGAAGATCGAGGGTAACAAGTTGGCTTTGTTTTCTTTTACTTTATTTCCTCTCACTTTTTCCCTCAACTATCAAAAATTTAATTAAACAAATTTTTTTTTTTGTGTGGCCCCACTTCTGAAATGGCCTTACAACCTGAAAGTAAGAAAGGGGGGATAAAAAGGAAGAAAAGTTAGCGTTAGCTACAGAGGAGGGCTGGTTGTCCAAGATGGACAGAGGTGCTGTAGTTGTCAACAACATAATAAAATGAAAACATAAGCTAATAATAATAATACGCCTTTGAATAACATCTCATATGAAACATGTAGAGAACACAAACATTCAAGTCAGCCTTTATTGTAGAAATTCCTACAATCACGTGATACCTCAAATTATCTTACCATAATTAATTTGGATAATTCCCCAAACATTACCAACGTGAGCCAGGATAGCTAAATAAACTAACAAACATATACATATCATCGCGAGTCATTCCACATGTCAGAAAATAGAGCCAACAGACATGCAATGCTGCATAAAAAGTAATGAATGATAAAATAACTGAGAGTTTAAATACAAGAATTAAAGGTCATTCCTGTTTGCAGACACAGGGTTCTGTATCACACCAGCCCGTACAGTTACATGAATGCAAGTATTCACCAAGGTTGTTTAGTTGGTCAGACAAGAGCAAACAATGTGGTGATCAGTCAGGTTGGATGTTTGGCAAAACCATAGACACAGTAGAACAAAATGACCAGAAAAGGGCAGAACTAAGACATTTAAAGGCAAATGATAGGGTTAAAGTTGCAAAATGAATACACAGACCACTCCCAGAGCCGTGGATTTGACCTGTGAATCACTGTTTGTTCCGCCCTAAAGCATCCCCTTCTTTAAGCTCTGTATTATGAACACTTGAAACTAGCATTCACCATGAGATCATTATACACAATTTAACCATTTTTAAAAATGTATTATTCTGCATAATATAAAACAAAGAAAATGCTGTATGAATAATAATGGACACATAAAATTGAAATGAATGTACAAAAAAGATATGTGTTTTTCTTCCCTTAGATCTATTCATGGCAACTAATACAAATACCACTAATCGATGATCTTGAATGAGTAGTGAGTATTAGATGATTTAGACGGTTCAATGCTGAACGGTAAGGCTGAAAATGCCTTTTGCTCGGAGAATAAGGGATTCCGACCAATCAGAGCAGTCGTCCCGTAGTGTGCTGACACAGAAACTAAATGATCAAGCAGTTTACATAGCAACAACTCGCTGAGATGCAACCTGTGTTTAGTTACTCAAGTACAGTCAGATCTGCTTCTCTCCAGCTTCAAAACCATGTGACCAATAAGTGGTCTTCTACCAAGTGATAGATGCGTTTACAACCACATTTGTACGCCTTGCTCCTCCATGTAGCTGGACTCCATAACGACCAGAGCTGGATCCACAGAGGTGCACACATCAGTCGGCAATGTTTCCAATTCCTGCAGCATGCAAGCGTTTGGTCTGTTTGGTCTGTTTGGTCTGTCCGCTCGCCGTGGAACCGGTCCGTGTGAAACCCAAGTCTCCTCCGCTCACATGGAGCGACAGTCCCTTCCTAAACCCAACCACGGCAGGCCTCTATTGTCTGTCACACCAGTCTTTAATGCTCATTCACACAACTCATCATGGCCTTTTGGTTCCCTGTGGTAATCATCTGCTGAATGAAACAGATTTTGCAACATTTCCAAACAAGTATGGTGTGGTGATAGAATTCTTAGTTTCTGCCTGTGTCGTTGTTACTGTTCCTTGTCTCATAAACAAAAGAGCCCTTTGTGATGCTTAGAAGATGTGATGTATCTTCTTAAACTAACAACAACAAGGTATCTTTCTACTGATGCAGACGCACGCATGGGGCTAATCTATTATTATCATTCAAAAGTTACATCAACATTCATTTTAATATTGCATTTCTTTGAATTCTCAACAAAATATCTAGATTCTTTAAGTCCAATTTGCTAGATGACACTGGTTCCCATTTGCCTTTAAATTCTCTTTCAAAAGAACCTTACTTGTTTTCACTTGAGATACCCTCCAATGTGAAAAAAATACATAGTTATTTTATACAGCTCTGCCTGACTCAAAATTATGCTCACTACTGAGTTGCGGCAAGCACGTGTTGCATTGCAAAAATGGATGTTGTGTAATGGTAATTATGTTCAGTCAGAATGTGCATTTAAAAGCTTCATCATGCTGTCCATAATCTATTATAAACATGCTACTCATGTATTTTAATCTGCTTATAATAACTGAATAATGATTCATAAATACTCATAAGGATTCATAGCAAAATCATAACACAAAGCACTTTAACAATTGCTTGTCACAGTTATTCCTTTGCATACTATGAATCGTATAATCTTTTTTTTAAACTAATATATTATAATTACTATTAAAAGGCATTACATACACAACATTTACATTTTACAAATTTAAATACGGGGTTAGTCAATTATAATGTCATGCAACATGTTTCATCACGTCATGAAAGATAATTCATATTAAGTCTTATAACTGTGATTTTAACACGCTAAATGAGTTGATTACTATGTGCAAAAAAAATGAGCATAAATGTGTTCCATTTCTAGTGAGAGCTGGTTAGGAACAAAACATAATCTGTCAAATTGTTCAGCGAGCCAACAAAATAACTGTTCCATGTATGATTTCACAGGAATTGTTCCAAATGGCTTAAGCAAAACCATCAAGTGGTGTTTTTGTTTTGGAAAAGCATCATTCTCAGATGCCAGAAAATATAAAACAACTTTTAAACGAAGTAACAAAAGTCAAGGTCTATCTCTTTTATTTCAAATGAAGTGATCTTTACATGTATAAAAGTAATTCACATAAGTAACAAAAATCCCTAATATCAAATCACAAGAAGAATATATTGCTGAATATGCACATTTGCTTTTTGTAATTTGACGGTTCTTGTTCCCACAACAATGTGCGACTTCTTTCTGTTCCCCGGAGCCTCGTGGTGACAGTTCTTAGGTACGCACACAGTGAGAACAAAGCTGTGCATATTTGGCCGAGAAAGCCTCGCGCAGAAAGAGCTGGGCAGGATAATTACATTCCACACAGCCGATAACGGGGAAATGTGCGCTCTTCAGTGCTCTCCTCTCGTCTACATTGTTGCTAAGTTGGGAGCAGAAGGGAGGCGACTGATTCCTGCAGTCCCCCGTGTCTTTGTCGAGTCTTTGATTTGACCTTGCACTCACCTGTTGAACACAGAAGATGTTATTGAGGAAGTCCACACAATGAACATCCCACGTGTTCAACTTCTGAAGGCACTATGCACGACACATTGAATGCAATATGGAATGTCTTCATTTGTTTGGTTACATAAAACCTGTCGCTGAGTCAGTTTTACACATTGACATATGAATATGAAGTACGTAGTCAAGTTAAACCGTGGATTGGCTGAAGGCTGTTTTATGGATTCAGTACCTTTCAGCTATATCTGATGCCACTGGTTGGCTGAGGCCGAGCACTGACCACACCTCTGCAAACCACACGGATAACCCCGGAAGATGACAATAGTTGATATTGACCACGCTGATTCCAAGGATTCCAAGGACTCCTCTGAAGCTGGCTTCTTTCCTACATCCAGCTCTACATCTACTTTTGTCCTGGCCTTTTCACAGACAGGGTTCTAACATTATATATATATATATATATATATATATATATATATATATATATATCGTAACATAACATATCTGTATGCCAGATATTGTATTCATCAAAAGCCTTCAACAACATCTGCCTGCGTAACTCAAAATGGCGACTGTGAGCCATCTGTGGAAGCTAGTGGACTGAAACTGTCAGTAAGAGGAGCAACATGTCATAGGAGTAACAGGCTTAAACCTCAACTGGGTTTCCCAAAAATCCTAAATGAGGCTATTGTTAAGATACAAAGTTGCACAAAATACTGCTAGTTCATTGGTCAGTATAAAGATTTAAATGACAAAAGAAGGATGGTGGAACAGTGTTCAGGAGTTTACTCTGCTTTAATCACACGTTCCCCTCGTCGCTCCTCCTTAACCAAGTCAGCAGAAAAACGGTTCCATGCTTCATCCATGCAGGCAGCAGATAAGTTCAATGTTTCTGAAACCCAAAATAGGTTTTATAAACTCTTATTCTAGAAAATCACATTGCCACATGCAATGTTGTGAAATTATTGAGGATACATTTTACGGAAACAAATTTGGGTTTTGGTTAGAAATAAAGACAATTTGTTTTAAAAAAAGAACATTATTACTGTAAGTAAACCACAATTACCCTTTGCAGACTTTATTACGCAAACAAATGTAAAGTTGCCCAACAGACATTGACTTACACTCATTATTTCTCAGGGGACACAAACTGTGGTATCATGTGTGAAAGTCCACAGTAGATTGGACCTGTCCAGCATCACTCCCACCTGCCCTTAGTGCTTGGTATGCTCATCAAACTGTGTAACGTATTCCTTCATTAAATCATTGCTCCATTTCCTTTTCAGTTGCTTTGCACTAAATTACATCAAATATATAAAACTGAGTGAAGGAATCCGAGGTTTGTAGAACGTGGTTTTCCTGGTCCATGGTCACTGACCTGTTGAGTCCCAAGTCTTGACACAAATATGATGGACACTTTATTTACAGTCACAAGATTTTGACTTCCTGGCTACAAGTTCGAAAATGGTTCAAACTGGCATAATGTGACACTTGACATGAAAATAAGATGAAACATTAATCCAACCCAGTTCTACAATTTAACATGGGCAGTTTTTCCAGAGATTTTTTGGGCAGCAGCAGAATGTCCGACTGCTCTTGAAGAGGAAGCACAGGAGGTCACAGAGACCTTTTGCTTCCTTAACCCCTTCCTATCACTGTACACCCAGACCCCCCTAGCCTCTTGATCCAGCCCAGATGTGGTCAACCAGATTGGACCCAACCCTGAGCAACTGATATATAGTTTAATTCATCAGGACAGTAATTCTGTCATCTTGGTGTCAGACAAATGTGCGTCTGGGCTATTAGCAGCTGTGGCTGCAAAATTGCTGACTGCCGTGTCCTTCAGTTTGCAGACAATATCGCAGCGAGGTGGGGCTCAATCTAAAAACACGCCCATCCCCCAGAGCATAGCAGATGTGCCGGGGGGGGTGCAGTGTTGGGTGGCCAGGATTGGGTGAGCAGGTTGACGAGGTCTCACCGATGCTCTTCAACATGAGGCTCAGCAATAACACAAACTCCCAACACACCTTTTTATGGGCTCCCCATTTTTCACTTGATCGGTTTTTGTCACATATTTTGTTGACATTTTCGCTCCGTTTTAATAGCATGCCAGTAGAATTGATTGCATTGTTGAATTCAATTAAAATCAGAATCAATTTTTATTGACGAGTGAGTTTTCACTTAACAGGAATTCATGCGCGATTTTTTTCTCTGATCCATAACAATACAAAATGATAGAAAATACAATTGAAAAATACTTTGAAAAGAGGACATTTATTTTCATTCCTATACAACATGCACACAGATGCTGTGGGAGACAGTTATTTCAGTTTAAAATTGATATTGATCAGGATGTTTGTTTGGTAAATAAAAGAAGTAAAATAGCTTCAGAATACACATGTAGGAACCGAGCGAGCGGGCCTCTGACTTGCTTTATGTCTTTTTCATCTCTCTCTGTGTGTCTGCTTCCTGAAGGTGGGAGATCAAATGAAGCTGCTCCATAACTGCTGGTCTGAACTTCTGGTCCTGGATCACATCTTCAGACAAGTGCAGCATGGACAGGAAGACAGTTTCCTGCTGGTGACCGGCCAGGAGGTAACAACTCCCTCACACAACTTCCCACAATCGGCTTCATTCATTTGCACACACTTCAATCAGAATGCGCTCAACGCTTCATTGGTGAGACGCTGATATTAAACATATTCGTGAAAGCAACCCATTCATCGTATCCCATGGTTTTCAAACACATACAGTGCCAACCTTTCTTTCTGATCAACCTCAAGTTGTAACCTGTTGTCCTAAATAGGTTCATTAGGTCATTAGCAAAATGTAATCAAACATTACAACTCATTGAATAATTGTCTCATTGTAACCATTTCACATGATTTTTGATTTTGGGCTACATACATTACATTGAGTTTGTCTGAAAATACAGAAAATAAGTGAGTGTGTGTTTTCAGGTGGAGCTCTCGTTCATCCTGTCCCAAGCTGAGGCGACTCTGTCCAGCCTGGTCCAGAGGGGGCAGGAGCTGGCGGCGAGGCTGCGGGCGCTGCAGTTGGATCGCAGAGAGATCGCTTGTCTAAAATTCCTCCTCCTGTTCAATCCCAGTGAGTCAGCTTCATATTTGTGTCCATCGCTGTGATGCATGTGATGATGGTGTTCCTGGACAAGGGGAGTTTGATTAAGTAAGCAATACCAAATTATAGTCAGTGACTGTCATTTGTATTTTGAGAAGAGATAGTGTCTTCAGCTAATATCAGGTTTGTCAGAACGTATTTCTGTTCACATCCACAATTTGTTATTGTTTGTTGGTTGATTTATGGGTTGCATTGATCATTTATTTACTTTTGCTCTCATCTTACAGAAAAATATGAGTAGTCAAGAGAACTCTTAACGATAAACAAAATAGAAAATGAAAAGTACAACAATTCAATTCATTTTATTTTGTATAGCCCAAAATCGCAAATTACAAATTTGCCTCAGAGGGCTTTACAGTCTGTACACATGCAACATCCTCTGTCCCGAAACCCTCAAAAAAAGAAAAACTCCCCAAAATATGAGGAAAAAAAGGGAAGAAACCTTAGGGAGAAGGTCAGAGGAGGATCCCTCTCCCGGGATGGACAGACTGCAATGGATGTCATGTGTACAGAATCAACAATGTAAAAGATGTACAATACATTCAATTCCTCTAACAGAAATGATACAAGTAATTGCAAGTAGCAGAACAGGTGTACGGCAGGACCACTGCAGGGACACAAGGTCTGACAACACAAGGAGGAAAAAAAACCTTAACGTGACATAATACAATTGAGATTGTTATTCATTAGAGAGTTATTGTAATAATTCCATTTTAAGTAAATTTAACAGCACTTCAGTGCACATGCTGTTGAAACTCTTCGTACAGCATGTGTTTATGTCACATCTTTCATCTTGTGATGTGCCAGAGTATTTGCATTTAGTCCAACACCGCCTGTATATAGTGTTCTGGGGGTGTACGTGCTATAAGCTAATAAAGACGAAAAGGGAATCTATCTGGTCAAATCTGATTTGGGTTGATAAGAACATGCATTTGGAAAGACTTTTCTCTCAGCAGAACATTACAGCAAAAAAACGGATTTTGAGAGAATGTTGATTCATGAGGCCCAAAAGGTTTTCTCGGGGTAAAAGAGCTCCAACAGGAAAGCACAGCCTTAGCATCTAGCTCCAAACATTAGCATTAGTAAAAGTAATTGATATTTTATTGACCTATCTAAAAATGAATGTGTTCATTAGTGTAGACCAGAGTGTGTAGCTTGTAGATTGTGTGTTTTCAGAAGAATGGTGGCGTTTGATGATGAAAACGCTTGCTTGGGCTCCGGGGTCATGCAGATTCTGTACTTTGGCGGAATCTGAATAGCAACACTGACATTCGAATGAAAAAAAATGTCACAATCACAGATTATCTGCAATACCTATTTATCTGTAAGGTTACAAGTATTTTCCAAAGGGGCCTGTTCCCCTCCAATAAATTGATTTAATTAAATTTCTAGGGTTGACAAAAGCCAACATTGACAAAGACGTCCTCCTCAAATTGTCCACTAATGGCATTCAAAAGAGGCGTAATGGATGGTCCATCATTGGATGGTAGGACCGACATTCAGGTAGTGACTTGTGCAGATGGTGAGAGCATAGATGTGGCTTGCCCAGATTCTCACAAGTGTTTGCTGCTTAGCGCTGGCAGGCGGGGAACAAAGAGCTTTTGTATGAGGAGAGCACTTGTCATAGACGGAGAACATTTGCTGTCTTTGCCTGCGGCTTCTTTGCTCTCACTCCCCCTCATCTTCAGAGTCAGGTTTGTCGGGGGTAATTTAATTGCCCTTAAGCCGTTTGAAAAGATGATTCAGAACATTGAATCAAAACATTTAATTACTGTGTGTATAGATTCTTCAAGATGGGCTCAGCTGATACTGAATGGAGGGCATTGCTATTGTCCCACACAAACACACGCATACACACAGCCACCCACGCTCAGCCATAAACTTGCCTTATCTCATTCATAACGTATAGATGCACCATAAAGAAGCTAGCATAAATGACTGGTTCATATGAACTATTAGAACTGTTTTAACTCTACTGTCTTATATCACAAATACTGCAAATATGTGACATGTAAAAGGCATATTCTCAAAAGCAACATTCTGAGTGAATCTTTAAGCCTAAAAACCTGTGTGTTACCCTGTTAAATGGAAGTGTATAGCTGGCTAACTTTCAGATGTTACCTTTGCGGCAAAGGGAGGAGCAACAGGGAGGGGCAAACCCAGTGTGATGAAGCCATGGGCGTAAAGGAAGAGGTCTTTTGTGGATAGATCACCTGCTTGTTTTTAAACTAAACCACACTCTTTTCCAACCAAGCACTTTTGGTTGGTCGAAACAAAGAACTACACTACAAAACCTTTTACACAACGGCTATGACATGTCTAAATCTGACAGGTGCGTAAATCGTCCTATCTCCAAGCCTTGGGCAACTGAAGCGCCAGTATTTAACGTCTTGGGGGTGAGAATGTGTTGGACCAAATATCAGCAGATGCAGATAACCCTCAGTGAGTAATGGCCATGTGTGTGTGTGTGTGTGTGTGTGTGTGTGTGTGTGTGTGTGTGTGTGTGTGTGTGTGTGTGTGTGTGTGTGTGTGTGTGCAGATGTAAAGCTGCTCGAGGACCAGGCATTTGTGGAGGGCGTCCAGGAGCAGGTGAACGGGGCTCTGCTGGAGTACACTCTGTCCACCTACCCTCAGTTCCAGGAGAAGTTCAGCCAGCTGGTTGTGCGGCTGCCGGAGCTTCGCTCGCTCAGCACGCAGGCAGAGGACTACCTGTGCTACATGCATCTGAGCGGAGAGGTGCCCTGCAACAACCTGCTCATTGAGATGCTGCACGCCAAGCGAGCTTGCGTGTGAGGGATACACACAGGTGGCACCCCGTCATGTGTTGTTTCTCATGGTGAAACTGGGTGTGGGACGATAGAAATGTTCAAATTAGAAGAGGAGAAAATGTTTTTTAGAGTTTGGAATTATAAATCTCCATCTGTACTCAAGGTAGTTACATTTTGAATGTTAATGCTTTCCTATCCTGCAGGGCTACATTAATGTGACCTTTATAAACTGGATTTTGTACCTTGTTTTCATAAATCTAAAATTGGATCTGACTGTAGAGTCACCTTATGTCCTCTTTGAATCCAACATCACAAAATATTTTCTACGTCCCACAGCGCTGCCAAGCAATCATTTAGAATCAGAGGACGAAGTCACAAAAATACTGTTGAGGTATCTTGTCCATAGCTGCAATCTGATCCTTACTGAACCATCCACCCATGAACTGTAAAACTGCTTCAAACACCACTTTAGAAGTCATTTGTACATCTAGTGCTGGGTTTGCTCATGTCACATTTTCACACAAAACAGGACTATTTGTGTGCACACATCTGTATATGTGATACTCGCTAGTTTAACCAACACTGTTCATAGATTATCATTGTTTTTTTAGATGAAGATGGCCCAACACAACACAATGTGTTCTCGTTGGAGTAGACCAGCACTGCTCCTAATTCCAAACCATATGAAAGGGTTGAATATATTTTAATTTTAATCTATTTAGATTTGTTAATATATTGATATATAGAAGCCAGACATATTAAGAAAATCACCTTGTTTAGTTGCTCATCGTGCCAAGAAAGAGAAACAAAAGAGAGAAAAGGTGAGATTTGAAAGATGGAAACAAACAATGAAAAGTGTAAAATGGAATGAAAAAATGAAAAAAAAAGGTAGCCAGCGGAGGGGGGGGGGGGGGGGGGTGCATCAAGCAACCTTTGGTTCAAAAATGTATTTGTAAAATTTGATTTGTTTAAGGGTTGATGCCTCAAAAAAAGGAAAGGTCTTTAGTGTCACCTTTCAACCCACTGTACAGTAGGATCTCAGTGTGTGCTGAGATGAATGTTTCCGACTGAAGCTGCTTTAGGGATTGGTTTTAGTAGGCTACCCATAATGAAGATGACTTTCCAAACTTATGCATTCTGTAAATAATGTCAATGCTTTTTTTGTTCTTATGTCATCAAAACCACGACAAGACCAAAACCATCAACGTGCCATTACTTCATGACTTTCCAGCCCTACCTGTGCCACCGTCTCAGAACCCATTGAAAAAACTTAGTCAATGACATTTGGTGCAGAATAGTTGTATATGAAAATGTAATTTTGTCACTCTCCACTGATGGGAATTTCTGACATATTCCTGTATATTTTATATATTTTTAAGAAGATAAGTGAATCACACATTGGGCCAATCGGCCACAAACGGTGTTATAAACCTCTGTACTGTGTTTGTAGCAGTCAGTGATTCATCTCTGGCCCTTACTATGTTGAACAGTTGAACTCCCAGATGCTTGTAAAGTGACACATCCTATGTTAAAGCACATGACTCTCAGCAATGTTAGAACAGAGCATCCAATTGAAAAACTAAAACACGGTCAAAGCAGTGTGTGTAATGTTGTGCAGCTCAACTTTCTCACTGTGGCAATTTAAAATCATTCCTGGTTCATCCTTTTCAAGGTATTGTAGACAATCACTCCGTCTGCCTTAACTGTCTGCACACACACACCTTGGGTTTCCAGTTGAGATAGCTGTGTGTGTTCACTGTACAGTATATTTATGTTGTGAAGTGACTATCTCATGCAAGATGAAGATATATTTCAACGCAAAAAGTTCTTCGCTTTATGTCAAGGTCAAATTGCTACTGTTGTGGAACTGATTCACTTGATATTGCCTTTGTTTTTGCTATTTGTTAACTTTTTAGTTTCCTGTGAGTTGACAGTCTCGTCTTAAACTGAAGTTTTTCTCTCTTAAAAGAGAAAGTGACCAACACTTTTTTTCTTTCAATATATTTTATTGTAATAGCATCAAACCAATAAATTTCAGTGAAGTAAAGCTCCACTTGTGTGTCTGCTAATATTTCACAACATGAATCAGTGCACATATGAGACCACGATCATCAGGTTTCATCACCTCAGTCATAGTGTGGCTGTTGTTAGCCTTGTTGGACTTATTACACGTACACAAACAACATCAGTTACATTCTAAAACATTAAATTCAGTTTTTAACAAAAATACTCTAAAGTAATCTTCATTTAATGTTTTGTGAGAGGGACAGTAGATACGCGTGAGACTGACAGCTGTATGCTAACATGGTTTTATCACACATCCTTTTTTTCAATTTCTACACACTGATTACATTTCATGGTGGAACAAAACTCTTTGGATGGAAATTCATTTGGACTCACAAGTGAAGGCAAACTAAAGAACACAAGCTAGCTACTGCTGCTGCCAATGACAGCGGATGGTCAACATTTGATGACAAGTTGGGTTTAATACTGCTGCAATTTGATTGGGTATATAAGAAGTATTTACTTCTTTTGAAGAACAAAGTAATAATATGTTTTTTTATCAAGAAGATTAATTGCAATTATGATGAAAGTTATTAATTATCTTACAAAGCACATGTTTGAAAGTCTGCCCTCTTCCACCAAAAGAAACGCCAGAACGTGTAAACAGAGGTAACACATTTCAGACAATTACAACAATTACGGCAAATACAGCAAATACAGTGACCAACAAATGGGATGCCTTTTTTAATATATACATCAGTAACTTCTATAGGGTTCTTTGCAGGTCCATCTATCTACAGTACAAGCAGAGATGAGAAAAATGAGGACAGAAGAGTAAGAAGCCCAGCAGTAATATCAGTGAAACATAAAAATAGTTGGTCTTGGTAAGTCTACTTTAAGAAGCATTATCTAACCCTTGTTTATAACGTAAAGGAAAGCATGTTATTGTTCTCAAAATACTTTGTGATTCTAAGAGAGAAAAATATTTCCTTTGCTTTACCCAAAACATAAAAACTGATCCTTTAAAGGCCAAGACTCACAGAGACTCATTGTGCTTTGTAGAGATCAGGCCACCTGTTTACAATACCAAGCTATAAACATGTGATTCATCAGACCGTATATGATGAATCACATGAAAAAAAAACATTTACGTCTCTGTTCTCCATTTACTTTACTGCCAGTGAGTCAGCACTATGATTATGTCATATGTTAAGAGTTTAGAGAGAATATTGATGTTCTGTTCTGGTCATCCTCCTGCCTCCATGCTTACTTTATTCCATACTCATTCTCCCCGCATTGTGTGTGTGTGTGTGTGTGTGTGTGTGTGTGTGTGTGTGTGTGTGTGTGTGGCGGCAGACAGTGCACTTCCTCAGACAGGATCTACATGTGTCCATCGTAGTGCGTGCTGGTTGTTACTGAGTATCAGGATCTACTCCATTTGCAGTTCAACAACCTGCAGTGAAATGAAGTAAAAGGCGTTAGCTCTGAGTGTGTTTGTGTACCAAGAGACAAACAGAAGGGAGGGGAATGAAAGGCAGAGACGGAGAGAGAGCAGGTGTTGGAGTGGTTAATGGCTGATGAGCCTGAATAGCCAGGCCCGTCCATCCCTGATTAGGGGAATTAACTTCTCTTTTGTCTCATTGGCAACAATAAACTCCACGCAGCACTCAAACACCCTCCATCAGGCGTCATTCACAGACGGCTCAACATTTAATGAATGTGCAATCTTAATTTTCCTTACTGCCAGGCAATTCAGAGCCATTGACAGTGACTCGACGCTTTGGAAATATGGGAACCATCTGTTGTATTCGCCTCAACATTCAAATCACAAAAGACAGTTGGGGCATTTTTCACACAGGCCTAAATGCTGTGTACTTCACGCAACTGGAGACAATCCAGGGAAAATAACCCCCCTTTTGCTCTTTCCCGTGGGGTCAGATAAGTCTCAATAATCACAAATGCACACACAAAGACTCACAAATGAAAACAGAACAACTCACAAATATATCCAAATGCAAACAGAAGGATTTACAAATAAATTTGACTCACAAATAAAGAACAATGTGTTTGTAGATTTGTATGAATATGTGGCTGGATTTGCAAATGCGTTTATTCAACATGGACTCCGTAACCAATCAGTTGTTGCCCTCATCTTCAACCAATCACATTAGTGAAGCTCCCCCCCCCATTAAATTACATTACTGTATATTACATGTCTTGCTGACACTTTTATCCAATCCGACTTACATTGCATTTTAACGCTTGGTTTACATTTTGCCTGGGGAGCAATTAGGGGTTAGGTGTCTTGCTCAGGGACACTTAGGCACATGGAGCAACCGGGATTCAAACCAACCAGATTCCAGTGCACCATGCAACACCATGTGCCACCACCACCCTACTAGGCGGCCAGCGTTATGCTGCGTTCACACCAAAAGCGAAGCAAACTATTTTCCACCAGTAGATTCCATGCAAAGTCAATGCACAGACGGAATTATTTATAAATGTGGGTTGTTCATTTGCAATTATTGAGACTGATCTGATTCCCTACTTTCCTTTCTGTTCAATTTGTTCAAGTTATTCTTAAATGACGCTTCTTATAAATACTAAGTTCAAATCCTTGTCACAAGGGGTATGCTGAAAAAATAACATTTGAACGATGACGGCAGTATGGTCACCGGCCACTTTATTAGGTACCCCATGCTAGTAACGGGTTGGACCCCCTTTTGCCTTCAGAACTGCCTCAATTCTTCGTGGCATAGATTCAACAAGGTGCTGGAAGCATTCCTCAGGGAGTTTGGTCCATATTGACATGATGGCATCACACAGTTGCCGCAGATTTGTCGGCTGCACATCCATGATGCAAATCTCCCGTTCCACCACATCCCAAAGATGCTCTATTGGATTGAGATCTGGTGATTGTGGAGGCCATTTGAGTACAGCGAACTCATTGTCATGTTCAAGAAACCAGTCTGAGATGATTCCAGCTTTATGACATGGCGCTTTATCCTGCTGAAAGTAGCCATCAGAAGTTGGGTACATTGTGGTCATAAAGGGATGGACATGGTCAGCAACAATACTCAGGTAGGCTGTGGCGTTGCAACGATGCTCAATTGGTACCAAGGGGCCCAAAGAGTGCCAAGAAAATATTCCCCACACCATGACACCACCACCACCAGCCTGAACCGTTGACACAAGGCAGGATGGATCCATGCTTTCATGTTGTAGACGCCAAATTCTGACCCTACCATCCGAATGTCGCAGCAGAAATCGAGACTCATCAGACCAGGCAACGTTTTTCCAATCTTCTATTGTCCAATTTCGATGAGCTTGTGCAAATTGTAGCCTCAGTTTCCTGTTCTTAGCTGAAAGGAGTGGCACCCGGTGTGGTCTTCTGCTGCTGTAGCCCATCTGCCTCAAAGTTCGACGTACTGTGCGTTCAGAGATGCTCTTATGCCCACCTTGGTTGTAACGGGTGGTTATTTGAGTCACTGTTGCCCTTCTATCAGCTCGAACCAGTCTGGCCGTTCTCCTCTGACCTCTGGCATCAACAAGGCATTTCCGCCCACAGAACTGCCGCTCACTGGATGTTTTTTCTTTTTCGGACCATTCTCTGTAAACCCTAGAGATGGTTGTGCGTGAAAATCCCAGTAGATTAGCAGTTTCTGAAATACTCAGACCAGCCCTTCTGGCACCAACAATCATGCCACGTTCAAAGTCACTCAAATCACCTTTCTTCCTCATACTGATGCTCGGTTTGAACTGCAGGAGATTGTCTTGACAATGTCTACATGCCTAAATGCACTGAGTTGCCGCCATGTGATTGGCTGCTTAGAAATTAAGTGTTAACGAGCAGTTGGACAGGTGTACCTAATAAAGTGGCCGGTGAACACTGTACACTCACCGGTGAGTGTACTGTATAAAGGTGGTGGAAAATGTAAACCATACCAACAAGACCACCCACCTTCCAATTCCTTCCCCTCACTTTATTTGTACCTATTTTGTGAGTATTTTGTTTCCTAAACTTTGTAGTATTTATACATACAACTTCTCTTGTTTTGTAATGCTGTGTTAAATTACTTTCCCTGTGGGATTAATAATGTTTACATTCTACATTTCATCAAATTATACCAACTCTTTAGCCAAGTAATGTTGTAGAGTTGTACCTGACGGCTTGAACCCAGTCAGCTGGACCACCTGTTTAAATCAAAAAGACAAAGAATACCCCGTCATTTGAAACAGAAGGACAACAATGCAGCGATGATGCATACAGTATGTTACTTACTTGATTTTCTGATTCTGGTTTGAAAGAGAAACTCACAAAGCTTTCCTTTCTGAAGCTCTCTGAAAGACAAAACACCTTTTTGTGTTATAAACTTTGTGTCTTGCTTTCAGGACTAACACAAGCAAGGTCAAATAATTCAAGAAAGAGACATACAAGCAACACAAAGCACAAAACAAAGACGGCTTTATAAAATACACAAGGAAACATGAATGAAAACAATGTGAATGACAAAAGAACATTATGAGAATCTCAGTACACATTTGCACCCTTTCGTGGGCAAATATTAGTTTTTGCCCTTCTTTTTGTTGAGGGACAAATTGCTGCTAATGACACAAACAAAGATACAAAATATAGTGAAGTCAACGAGCGCCAGTGGACAGCACCACCATTGGAACTCTAATGGATTCTGTTAATTAATGCTTACTTATAATGTTACGGGCAACACATTTACAAGAGTAAACCAAAGAGTAGAATACAATGAACAGTCAATAAAATAAGTTGTCAAAAACTCTCATTCTCAATACCAAGAAGCATCAGTAAAAGCAAAACATGTTAGGGCTCTGACGGATAATTGAAGCTGCCGCTTCTAGTGAGGGATGTCTCTGGTTAGCCTGGACCAGCCCTTAGTTAAGCTGCTATGGGCTTAGACTGCTGGACGACTTCTTAGGACACACCAAGCTCCTTTTGTTTCTATCCTTCTATACCAATCCACATCTTATTAATACATGTCACTTTCTAGTCTTGTGCTTTACCTCCACACGGGGTCTACAATCACACATATCCTGTTAAAGATTTACAATATGTTCAATGTATATGACAGAAATGATCAATACATGGAGAGTAATAATGAAAATAATGAATTATGAATAATGAAAATCGTTATAACAAAAGCAGTAATGGTGTCGACAATAGTAATGCTACTCTAAATGATGAGTGTATGAGGTTCTATCTGGACCCTGGTCCTGCCTCGTGAACTAGGCCTGTCGACACCTGCGGCTACTAGCATTCTAGCATACTAGCACTCTCCTCTTGTGAGCCTGGAAGACGTTCAAATTATGGAGTAAAAAGTATAAAATAAATGTAACTTTAGCATTGGCATGGTAACGTGATATTGCAGTAATGGCTTGTCCCGTTCATATTTACACCCCTTCAAGCCAGTACAATCTCTGACACTAAGTCCTGGAGGGTTCAGAGTTTACGGCTCCACATTCCACTTTTATCAGTTCACCAATCAGGGTTAAGACATTAATCAGCGTGTCCCACCCGGACCGTCATCTCAATCAGATAAATATTGTCAGGCTGCTGTCAATTTCAGTGTTGAGCTTTTGTTTAGTGGGTTTCTGTTTTCAATCTGTATTTCCCGCTCTTGATTAAGTCCTGCAGGGTCTAATTGACTGCCCCTCCACAGTGTGTTTGAACCATATGTCCCCATCTTATTGTCGGATTGCCCGTTAAGAGCGCTGTGTTGTTGGCTCCTCTGATCTGCCCTGTTCTTACTATGTTGTGGACTCCATTGACCTGTTGGTTTTGTTTGTTTGTGGGCTTCCTTGTTTATCGCTAAATGTCATCAGTACTCAGTAGCCCTCTGTTTCCCCCTGCCTGCGTATCTGGGTTTGGGTCATCCAACACCTGCACCCTCCGTAAATGTTATGTCAGTATGAGTACAGTTGTTTGGGACTTTTATCCAAATATAATGTGAGGTTTCATGGTTTCATTTTAAATTAAGAAAGGGGGAGTAATGCCCAAAGGCCCGGGCATTTCTGTATGCTCAGAAGTTATCCATATTAGCACAGCATATGAAGTCTGCAAGCTGCAGCCCGCCAGCCTCATTCAAGCAGAGTGTTTTTCATCACAAACCACAATAAGCATGCTCCAATGGCAAAACGGCAACTCTCTTACACTCTTTTGACTTAGGAGTTGTGATTTATGTACGTCAGTGGCCTTTTAAGAGATAACACGGTCAGTGGTTCTCAGACACTTGTCTCCCTCTACTCCAGCTTTGATATAATCTTCATTGTGTGAGATATCTGGCTGAGGAAGCTTTCATATCTGGGATCAGCAAAGGAAACACACACGCCTTACATTTGGGCATAAATCAGTCGTCGGCATTCCTAAATCCCAGCACTCCTCTCAAAGATTCAATAGTGTCATGCAATTAGCTGCCTCTAAGTCATCATTACAAAACTTCAGGTGGCAAGTTTAAACTCCATAAATCTATATGCATAAATGTGGTGGAGTGTTCAATTCACAGCAATTTAGCTGCTCACTGTCTTCTCCAATAACCTAATTTCTTGGTCATAGATATACTCAAGATTACGTTCCCATCACAATTATCATTTGTCAGCAAAAATTGTTGTTCTATCTATTGTATTCTGCGCTGTGGCGCGATAGCAGCGCTGAGACGCTCTTCCTGTCGTCACTGACATCCTGCAGAACGAATGATGTATTTAAGAGACTATTGAGTAATATAACACACAATACACGCATCATTCCAAGGTTGCCAGCCTACCGTTTTTGATGACCAACGATGTGTAGATGGAGCTTGCAGGTCCAGAGGTCTCACTAGTTTCAGGGCTGGAGGGGGTTGGTGGACTGCGGCCCCAGGAAGTCATCGGGGCCCTCTGGGAAGGTAAGAAGCTGGTTGGCTGGGAACAGTTCTGAAAATACACCACAATCAACTAGTATAATATACGCACTACACTGCAAATAGACTCAAAAAATGACCCAACAAAAACAAAGACGGAATGAACATTTGTAAAGAGAAATGTATTTTCTGTCCTGTGCTGATGGACCTGATCACTGCTGTGTGCTTTTTACACACTCACCGTGAAAGATAAGGCCTTTCTCTTTTCTTTGATCCTCTTTATGGCATTCCTCACCTAAATGAGAAGCACTGTTTACCCCCACTGGTTTGTCCAAAAGACTGGCAGCCTCACATACCGCACAAAGATACATTATGATATTCTTCCTTGGTAGTAGCCGACGGCAGCATTGACAATGGACTGAATACCTCCGTACCTCACTGTTGTAGACAGCATACACTAAGAAGATATACAGGCCCTGTGGAGAGAAGAGAGGCACATGTATTATTCAAATGTAATAAGTTGAAAGTCTGGTGCATCTCATACTGATTTTAAAGTGTGTCTTGTCAAACCTTGTATGCTTTGTCAGTCAGCATAATTGTCAGCTTGTTGCAGTGACATACATGTAGCAGCCACACTGCAGGGTGTATACTTTTTAACTGCTGTTTAACCTCTACCACCACATTTTCAACAGTACACCTAATTATATTAAATTAAATGAGGCAATACACACATTTGTGGACTGAAGCTGAAGAGGAAGATTTGGCGCTTTGACTTTCTCTCTGTCATACTTTGCTTTAATAGACTGTTGAAGCAGCCCAATAAGATCACCTTTCTTTGTAAAAAGACGAGGATGGGCTGGCCCAGCATCCTCCTCCTACCAACATGAGGAAGAACTCCTTCTGTAGTGTTATCTGCCCTCAGCTGGACACTGGCAGTAAATCTGAATTAACTAGCAGCTCTCTGGAGGTCACCCAGGGGCTAGCTCATTTTGATTAATTAAAGACCTGGGAAGAGCACAGAGGGGTGTGTGGGGTCAAAGACAAGGAGAGAGACTGGATGGAAATTGTAAGCGAAACAGGGACAGGGTATAGAAAAAGGTTTATGTGAGAGAAGAGTGTCTGAGAGAGGAAGTAACTGCTGTGTTATCAAGGGAGGAGAGCTGGGGGTAAATGTGGTGTGACCGGCCGTTCAAAGGGCTCCTGGCTTCTCCTACACACACACACACACACACACACCACACACCACACACCACACACACACACACACACACACACACACACACAAAGGTCCATGAACAGTGGCCCCGGTGCACGCAAGTAACTCATTATAAAGCGTGCACTGCACGCACACACACACACACGCACACACACATGATATAACCCATTCATTAGATGTGTATAGGGCCAAATGTTTTTGGATTGTGCCATCATTTTTCTAAATGTTCTCCACTAAGTAGTGGGTATTTAGTATTTTAAGCATTAATTCAATGGATTTAACAAATACTCTGCATTTACAGTTAATGAATTATAGCTATTTTCACACAGCCGTTCCCATTTTCAGAGGCTTGGAAGTAATTGGACAATTGTTCTACAGATGGTTTGATGGCTGAGGGGTGAAGTGTTACCTCGTCATTCCAAGTCCAATTCAGCTGATAAAGGGTCTGAAGTTGATTAATAGTTAAATTCCTAAACTGTTAATTTTGTGTTGTTGTCATATCTATTGAATTAAAGTTCATTCCATTTGAACAAAATATTGACTTTTTCAGTTCAAATCATTTGGAGAATTGACAACGATTATCAAATGATCAATATTTGTTTGAATGAATTTCTAAGATATTTTACTGGAAAAGGTCAAAGAGAAAGCCTTCAGGTGTTGCTACAAAAAATGTTTTTACTTGACGTTCAACATTCGTACATCACCTAGTATCGGTGAATATTTATTTGACAAGATTATCCAAATAAGGTAAATAGCAATACACTTTTATTTTCTGGGTACAAAATTTTGTTATAGACATCAGCTGATTTAGTCCCGGAAAATTACAAAATGTAAGAGATATGGGTTTGCCACTTTTGATGGTTGAACCACCAGGATTTTCCAATGTGTTATAACATCAACCACCACGATTTAACAATGTTATTTATGTGTTACAACATGAACCTCCATGATTTTACAACATTCTCCACATGTTACAACATGGTCTTAACTTATAGAGTCTTAACCACTATGATTTTGCAACGTTATCCACTTAATACAACGTAAACCACCATGATTTTACAATGTTATCCACGTGTTGCAATGGTGCAACCATATGATTTGGTGCCATATACTAGTTCCACTGCGCCCCCCCCCCCCCCAAGGGTTGCACACTCCAATTTGGGAACCATTGCATAAGCTATCGAAGGAGGGGGGCTCTGCTTAATTTCCAAAATCTGACATATCAGGATCATCAGTAATAAAAAAGTACTGTGTGCTGTCTGCAAGTCATAATTTTTCTTATTTCATAGTTTGATATCAAACCCAATACAAGGTTATAAAAACATTAAAACACTTGCTCCTTGCAACCTGACAAATAGAATACCAGAATTCACTCTCTTTGAGCTCTGATTTTGTGGCACCCTAAAGCTGTTTTTTGGCCTCTGCCAAGGTCATACACATGATGAAAAGTCGAACAACTCTGTAACTACTTCATGTGGAGATTAATGGAAACCTCTGTAAGTCTTCTGATGTGTAAAAATAAGTTTATTATATAAATTTATTATTATGTTACCTGTGAAGAAATAACGGTCATATACAGCTGCCTGTTGCTGCAGAAACGATATGAACTATATGAGTGCTGTGAGTTGGTTTACCTGCAGTGCATTGAGAATGATGAATATATAGGCAAGTACTACCGACAGATGGACCAGTACTCCACACAGCCAGGTCAAACCCAGAACTGGCAGCAGGATGAGAACTGGACGGGTCACAGCCCTGGAAAATATACACAGAATGCCCACACATGATTTGTTAAAGGACGTACAGTATGTGGATTCATTACTCTCAAATAAAAATGCATGAGAATTAACAGACGGCAGGAAAAAAAACTTGTTCTGACCCCTTTTGATTCCCTTAGTGCTGTGATCTCTTTGTCAACCGTTATACTGGACACAAGTAAAGGCCAAAAGAAGGCGCCAGTAATGTGGAGTTTTCAAGGTATTTTGATGACCTCCTTGAATATTTCCTCCAACATCACTGCAGAGCTATAGATTTTACAGCCTAGCACATACTCCTGTTTTTTTGCTATCATCCTTTCTGTGATCCTGGTGCTTATACGACCACTAAGCGTTCCATGGGGCAAGGCAGAAAGGTTGCCTTTGTTCGAAGCACTATTGTTGTCACACTGCTGCACCTGGGTAGAGAGATTGAGTTTTCAGAGTGCGCCATGTCTGCAAGGACAAAGCCAGCACTCACGTCCCTCTCTCCACTTTTATTTTTGAAAGTTGTTCTCCTTCTAATCTCCTGAATTCACGTAATATCTAGAGATGGCACAGACGTGTACTTTCAGTCTGTTTGTGAGGGAATGAAGAGAGACAGTGAGGAGAGGGGGCGTTGTTGTGAAACTGTCCTCAGGCATAGCCAAATATGCAAAGGAAGAATCCGGATGAAATAAAACACATGCTTGTTTGTTTATGACTCATCGCATGTGTTGTCTGCACAGTGGTGCAATTGTTAGTTGTTTTTTTTCTTGAATTGAAGGACCTTTTACCCCCAAAATGAAGACATTCCTCAGCTATAAGCCATTTTAGCAATTCCTTTTAATTCCAGTGTGCTGCCAGGGTTTCAACCTAATTTGTATCATTATAATACTGATATTCTATATTTGTTAGGGTTTCAAGACATCGGTCTCAGAGATTTCTACCCATATACCATGGAGGGGGATTCTATTTGAATGTGTTCTTTCCATAAATAATTCTCCCCACTGCCCTTGATACTGATTTCACAGTCAACTGTTCATTGGGAACATTTAACCAGACAAAAGTTGGGTCACATGTTGTCATTCAATCAGAAGGGGTGTACAAACTTTTGTCTGGTATTATGTGTTTCAGTGGAAAGTAACTCCAAAGACATTGGCAAACAAAAAGGTAATTGTCTGGTCGTGGGTTATTTGTTTCATAGTAAATGTACCTGCATTTACACTCAGAATGTTTAACGTGCCGTGCAAACATGTATCATTCACTCACACACTGATGGATGAGGCTGCCAACCAAGTGCCACTGGTTTGTCACAGTCTAATCCAATCATTGCCACATTCTCCCTAACCGATAGCACAGCCTTCGGCAGCCATTTGTGGGATCAGCGTCTTGCGTACTATAGGAATCAGAGATCAAACCTGTTTACTTCTTAAGCAGCCCCAACAACCCCTTAATATATTATTAGCACCAGTGGTGAAGTTGCTAAAAATGTTGCATGTATATATACCTATACTGCAATAGAACTAATAACTATTGGTTGTACCCATATTCCATAATCCTGTGACCATAGCAACACTGCTAGCCCTGAAAAAATAAAAAGGGACATTATTTTGCTCCTCAGCCTTTGGCTAATACAAAATACACTACGCATTCCATTTAGAAGCAGAGTAGTTGTTCAAAGAAATAAAATATGTATAATGACAAAGCAAACATCTCTCTCTCTCTTATTGTTAAGAAATCTCCTGAAAAGAAGAGCCCGTTCTGCCATGGCCCGTTCTGCCATGCCAACGACTCAGTTTGTTGCCTCCAATACCAAACAACTAGCAGAGTGCAGTGTGAGCTCCGCAGGTCTGGTGGATCTTATCCCACCATAGCCCCCCTTGAATGAAGACTTCACAGCCCACATTCCAAAGACAGCTGGCTGGTCAAAGTGCTGGTGCTATAGAGTGAGGGCAGCTGCCCTTTAGGTGGTATCGCTGGTATATGCCCATGAAGGGACTACAGAGCCAGTGGACCTGTACTACAACCTCCTACAGCTAAAGGCTGCGCCTTGCTCTTCCAACACTTTGATGAGTTTCCATTTGATGGACTTTCTCTACTGGTGGTATAGACCACGCAGGCAGCAAGAGGGACATGCAACACCGTGTTTGTTCAGTCACGTCGACCTTTTCAGGATCCTTCCTGGGCTTGATACACCAACATGTGAGAGAAGATGTCACTGATTCAGCAGCCACTTCACAGAATGACTCCGTTAAACCTATCCATTTACTTACATCTTTATTTGTTCACTACTTGATACAAAAGAAAAAATTGAAATGGAACTACTGTATGTTTGCACAGTGGCTGTATGTGTTGCTAGGGGGGCCTGTGCAGAGTACAAGGGTCTACACGGCTGCACATACGTGCAGGATAGGGGTATTGGATATAAATACACAATAATGCGTATAAGGTATTGTATTGTATTGGTATTATTATAATTAAAGATAGAATCTCAATTTCAAAGTCATGTCTCAGCCTCTTGGAACATCAGCAAGGCTGCGTTCTTTCCCCTCTGCTCTTCTCCCTGTACACCAACAGCTGCACCTCCAGTCACCAGTCCGTCAAGCTCCTGAAGTTTGCGGATGACACCACCCTCATTGGACTGATCTCTGATGGGGATGGGTCCGCCTACAGGTGGAGGTCTGACCATCTGATAAAGTAAAGTCTAAACAACTTAGAGCTCAATGCTCTGAAGACAGTATAGATGGTTGTGGATTACAGGAAGAACGCAGCCCCACCCATCACCTGTGACTCAGCAGTCACCACTGTGGATTCCTTCCATTTGCTGGGCTCCATCATCACCCAGGACCTCAAGTGGGAGGTGACCATGAGCTCCATCACCAAGAAGGCTCAGCAGAAGATGTTCTTACTGAGGCAGCGGAGGAAGTTCAACCTGCCAAAGACAATGATGTTGTACGTCTACACAGCCATCATTGAGTCCATCCTGTGCTCCTCCAACCCCGTCTGGTACGCTGGTGTTCGCTTCGAAGAACCTGAAGCAGGCTAGAAAGATTGTAGCCGACCCGTCTCATCAGGACGAAAACCTCCCGCCACACAAACAGCTTCTTCTCGTCGACAGTTGGGCTCATCAACAGAATGCATGACAGAAGGGGGTGTCCCCCTGACTGACTCTGACATCCCCCTTTCCACCGGTCATTCCCCTGCTCCTTCCTTCACACCCCATATTTACACACACTTGATCACTTACAGTACATCTGTGTGCCTGTGCATGTTATTTTTATCTTTTTAAAATATTTTTATGTTTAATGTTATTTGTCTATATTGTACTGTACATTTAGTTGTAAATGTAAATTGTATATGTAATATTTCCCTGCACTGTGTTATTTGTCTTATTGTCCAATGTTATACACTACCGGCCATGTCAAAATCCTAGTATGTCTAACATACTGTGGCAATAAATGTTCCCGATTCTTGAATCCTAAGCCCTAATTATTTCTATTTTATCATTCTATTTTCCTGAGAATGTATTAATTGATATTGAATGTAGGATAACCATATATAAGTATTATGAATCTGCATGAGCTTCACTGTTGGTGAATAACATTTTCAAACTGATTGAACTACTCATTAGCCCAAACTAATTTCTTTAGCAGTTAACATTTGAACTTCACTATTGTTTCACATAAATCACGTTTAAGACACTGATGACACTGACAAGTGTCTAAAAGAACATAACCCTGTTATAATAATAGTCTGCACCAAAGATGTAGTACACACACACACACACACACACACACACATACAGTTGTGGTGGGACCAGGTGTTATGCTGATAAGCTTTTAACTCCCACAGTAGACTCCCGAACCTAAACTCCCAATCTCTCACACTCTATCTATTGACTGTGGAGACGGAAAGTGAGTGTGAGTATGATAGAGAGTTTGAGTGTGGAAGTGATAGTGATAGAGAGAGAGAGAAAGAGGGAAGGCATTGTATCTCACCAGGTGAGGTCAAAGATCTCTATCTTTGACGCCGAGCTTGGACTGAGCATCTTCGCACGACGACGAGCGCTGGAAACAGTCACCATGACAACCCGACATAGCACGACTGTATTGACCTGCATGTAGGACAAAGGCATCAATCTGGCCTCCAGCTAACACGAGACGTGCTTTGGCAGATGGTATTGGCCTTAAACTTACATGTAAAGAGGGGCATGTGTACCAGGCTCATCAGGCTCTGAGCAAATTACACTAAACAAATCATAGTTTGTAGTTTTTACTGTGGTAAGCACAGGTAAATGTTAAACGCATTTGTGGAACGTTCTCTCTGCTTTTTAGTAGGGGTTTGGGCCGGGATATATCACCCGCATGCTCAGCTTTAGGTGAGTCTCATGTTCGCAAAGAAGACTTGCTCATTCAAATATTTCTCTATGCATTTTTTTTTATCTCAGTTTCCGCCGATATTGGTTAATCACAACTATGTATAGCTAGTGGAGTAAGTTGATCTGCTGGTGCCATAGCGAAATGTATTAATAAGCAGGTATACATATATATATAATCACTCAAAAGACAAGCGTAGGGGGGTTGAGAGTCTAACCTTAAAGAAACAGAATGCACAATAAACAAATTGAAACACAAACTGAATTTTTTAACATTATTATTTTATTCTCCCTAACCATTAAAGTAAACTAATTTTCAATATTTTAACAATCAACAATGAATTCAAAAGCTCTCCATATTTAAAGACTTTGTTCCAATGACATGGAGGTATATGAGGCAGGTGAACACACACGCACACACACACACACACACACACACACACACACACATATTGAGATTACTTACCGCCAATACAAAGACAACCGGTCCCACAAAGGCCCAGATGGTGTCAGTCTTCACATTGAGCCAGCAGTGATCATCTGCCTTGTACTCGTCCACTGATACTGTCAGTGTTATACCAACTATCAGAACAGGAAGTCCTAGAAAACAATTTGATAGAAGAAGATGAGCGGTGGCAGTATTGTGACAACATGCAAATCTTAATGAAACAGACTATTTAGTCTGGTTTGTTCTTTTAGTCTACTTAGTCTGATGACGTCAGCAGTGGAGGCGAACACCTTCATTTATTCACATTATTCTCAGCGACATAAAACACTCCTAGATGTATTTAGCAGAGGTGTCAAGTAACGAAGTTCAAATACTTTGTTACCTTACTTAGTAGAGAGAGAGTAGAAGTTTGGGGTATCAATACTTTACAGGAGTATTTTATTTTTCAGACGACTTTTTACTTCTACTCCTTACATTTTCACCCAAATATCTGTACTTTCTACTCGTTATTCCTATTTCATTTTGGCTTGTTTTCCGGCTTGTCATCGTTCAAAAACATACACAAAGAAAACGATCGGGATAAATCGCGCCATCTGGATTGAGTGAATTAGATTGTGGTTGGATGAGAAGTATAAACATTAACCATCCAGACACCCTATTGGTTTTATCAGAGATGCGCCTCAGATGACACAAATCAGAGTGACGCTGGGTGCGTAAAGTGGTGCAAAGATCCTTTTTCAGGAGGCAGGTCGGTGGTCGGTTCCTCCGATGGTCGGTGGTAGCTTGTACGAGCTGATCTCAGTTGGTATTTAGCGACATGATCCCTTCTTCTCCCATGAAGTAGTAAAGACACTGCGGTCTACGGCTACCTGATCAATGGGAACAACGTGTGTTTACTCATGTCATTTAGCACGTCACTGGAAAATTTGTATTTGTTTAAGCATGCATGTCCCTCCGTTGTGTTGCCTCTCTGAATATCGCCATGTTTCCATCATCCAAATGGCAGGTCACATGATCTGAAGGCACCTTCTGATCATGTTGTAACAGACTGATGTTCTGTGAGTGAGGTTACACATTAAGAGTGTGTCCTTAATTGACCTTTTTCTCTCCCTTTCGTTACTTTTACTTTTATACTTTAAATCATTTTGAAACCAGTACTTTTATACTTTTACTTAAGTAAAATTGCTTGAGTTGATACTTCAACTTCAACTACAAAAGTATTTTTAAACCGTAGTATCGATACTTCTACTTGAGTAATGAATACTTTTGACACCTCTGCTATTTAGGAACATGAACAGTAGCAGTTGAAAGACTTTTAAAAGTTACCGCTCGAGATGAAGATGTGTAAGGGAAAGTGAATTAAACTACAATCCAAGTTCTTAGCTTGTGTTAGTCTCAGCATTTTCCAAAAATGTTGTCTCTCTGGAAAATCTGTATCCTAAATAGACTATACTTTAGTTTATGTTAAAACAAGACTGCATGATTTCAAATTTAGGACCATGACATTTGAACTCATGCCTCATGGTAATCTAAAGCGAACTAGTTCATGAAGCAAGCTTCAACATGGCAGGTCAGAGTTTACCCCAGCCGATGATGTAGTAGAGAGTCATCCTGCGGTCCTCGCTGATGTTAACTGTCACAACTTTGCTCCAGAGCAGCAGTCCTTCCACCAACATCCAGGAGAAGGAGGCCATGAAGAAGAGGTGGAGTAATGCCGTCACCACAAAGCATGCTGCCTACAAGATAATCCAAGCTTTTACATAGCATCACTAGCATATTGTGCTTAATCCTCCTATTACTTTTGGGGTAAATTTGACCCGATTCAATGTTTAACGTTTCTAAATAGATACCTAACATCATTTCTTTTGCTTCAAATTGTATGACTTTTCCACATTTAACAGGGGAAACTGGGTAAAAAAGAACATGATGATATGTTTTCAATGTCCTGTACACATGTTGCATGCATCAGTGTTGTTCGGGGTCAATTTGACCCCAGGCCGTTTTAGCTGTATGAAACTAATCAGGTCGTCCACAGTTCAGACACAAAATCTTCACCTACATACCCAAGCACTTGCACCTGCAGTATATCATCAAATCATCTACAAAGTAACACATTTGAACCTATTTGGGTTTGGGGGGTGGGAGGGTGGAGCTGGGACTGCTGCATGAGGGGCTACTGTGAGACTGACCACTTGACCAGCATCTTGGTGCTTTGGGTGCTTTATTATTCTGCTGTCTCTCTCATAACTGAAAATGACTTCTAAAGAAAGATTTTCTGTCAATGAGGTTTTGTCACAGCTCTCACGCAAAGGAGAATGTGCCTGAGACAAAAGATGATGTTGAGGAGGACCCTGATTATGAGGCATTCTCCTCTGATGAGAATAAGACCCTCATTGTTGACCCTCCTGTTGTCTCTCAACCACCAGCAAACACTCTACCCTCCAAAAATGTAAAGTTATTATGAACAACATGTCATCAGAATGCTTCCAGGTTCTGACAGATACGCTGTCAGCCAAGTCCATGACATAAAATCAGCATTTGAGCTCTTCCTAACATCATCAATGGAAAATGATCGACTTGAGATGACACATTTAGAGACCGACCTGCAGGCCTACATTGGGTTGCTCTTTATGGCAGGAATGTACAAGTTAAAAGGCGAAGCAACAGCAAGCCTTTAGGCTGCTGACACTGGAAATATATAATATTATAATAATATTATTATAATATATATTATTATATTTTATAAATATTATTGTAATATATTATAAAAATGATTTTAAATGGTATGTCAGTGACATTTTATTCTACTCTGCATATTTCTCCATAGTCGCTTAATGGTTATTTCTGGATGTTTAAGTTTCTAATACATATACCTGTGAAATCTAATTCTAATAATTGTCTAGGTGTTTAAATCACTGGGGTCAAATTGAACCCAATGGTAAAGGGTGCAAGTAAATTGTACAATGGGTCTCATGATGATGACCAACACTGCTCAAGAGTCACTATAAGGTGCAGATTTTATTACCATACAATTCAAATGTGCTACAAACAATCCTTTATCAAAATATTTAATGAATATACCTCCTAGAGTAAAACACAAGTGCCTCACCTCATTGGCAGATGCCCAGTCGCTGCACATCAACAGCAGCTCAGCAATGCCCAGAGCAACAATCAGGTTCTTATGGACAGTGGTACGGTCGGATTTTGGGATACTTCTCAGGAAAGCAAACAAACACACACGCAGCATAACATATATTAGAGTTGATTTAACAGTAATTTTAGGATTTCTCTTTATTTTTCTTCCATTTATTGATGTGAATCTGGAAGGGTTTTATGAAATGCTTTTCACCCTCTTTGCTTCTCAGAGTGCACTCTCTGATGTCTGTGACTCACCCCACAGCAATGAAGAGGATGAAGGTGAAGAGGAGGCCACACACAGACACTCCACAGCCAACGAACGTCAGCACCTGCAAAGCTTTTTCGTTCTCTGGGCTCCTCTTAACCCCACCCCCAAACACACACACCCACACACAGGCACGCACAAAGTACATGAGCTTTAAATAGCATACTGTAAATGAAAGCCTAGACAAAATTGTGATAATTGGGGACAGCAATGTTACCTGGGCTTCATAGACCTGCAGCAGCAACGCAAAATTGGTGGTGTGGTTGCAGGAGCACACAGTGTATCCATATTGTTTGGACACTACATCACAACCTTTGGTATTCCACCACCCACCAGACTCTGGACTAGTAAGACACAAACGGCACATTTTTGCATATCTACATACACACAAGAATGCCAAGAATGACAATATGCTCATATCTAAAGGTTTTGCAACATTCATCACATTCCTTTGGTGGACCGATAAATATGAGACCTCTAAATTGACATTTTCTAAACATTCATTGGCACTTACATGAGATCAAAATCCCAGAAGGCGCACACTGGATCATATACAGTACCAGTGGGATTCTGTGAAACACATACAATGTATAATTCAATTCAATTCATTTAATTTTGCATAGCCCAAAATCGCAAATTACAAATTTGCCTCAGAGGGCTTTACAGTCTGTACACATGCAGAATCCTCTGTCCCGAAACCCTCACATCGGCACAGGAAAACTCCCCAAAAAATGATACCAGATAAGATACTTGGTTAGGGAAAACAAGAGTGGAGATTTGAGGGATTCCGCTAACCTGAACTCTGTGTTGGAGTTGATAGCGGACCGCTGTGCTAACCGGCTGGTTGTCTCCCATCACTGTGGTGGAAATGACAGAAGAGCCCAACACAGTGCCCAAATACCTGTCAATGTACACAATTCCTCTCATATTATTTCTCCTAGAAAAGAACACATTTTTTTAATGCTTTTTGCAAGTACATGTTATTAGTTAAATTTGGAATTTATGTTTCAGCTGCCATGCTAACATGCTAATATGTTTTCAAAAAAGGGAGCTTGTTTTGAGTAAAGAACAGACTACACACAACAGATAGCAGACACAAATAGTTAGACAAAAAGGCATAAAGATAAGTAATATGTAAAGTAACAATGAGGATAATTCTGTGTGTAAAAATGGCTACTTCCAAGCTATGATTTCCAATCAAATTTCTGATTCTCAGCTGTCCCTTCTATCACATTTTTACAAACCTTCTGTGATGCTCTGTGGAAGTTTTTGGGCAGAAGAATGAATCAGGCATACCTTGGCGTGCCTGGGTTTGTGTATGGGGATTCATTTATTCTACAATCTAAAGTAAGGATAAACCACTGAAGAGCCTGTTTTTGAATGAGGTGTTCAAAAGTCTGCATATTGCATCCTGGAACATGTGGAATAGAGTTTTGGTGGATAAAACCACATGGAAATATTTTTTCACTCCTCACTCACTTGACTTTGCAGAACTGATGAAAGTTTTATTTTTATTCTATGATCAGAAAATCATGTTTATTTCCATTTCTGAATATACCTTACCTCTGGCTGCCATCAGTGACGGTAGGAACCATGGTGATGTTCTCCTCCAGATTGAAAAGAGGCCACAAGGAACCGTACCACGTGTTGACCAGGGTGAGCTTAACAAAGCCTACACATTCAACACAACAACAGGATGAGGCTTTCTTCAGGTTACAACAGACTGAGAGAACTGTAGTTCATTTAGGATCGCTCATTGTTCAAGACTTAACAATGCACTTCACTGCTAGACCTTGGCAGAGTTAGTGGGTAAATCCATGCTACACATTCGCAAGTTTGTTGTTTCATGCAATGCATCTGTTGTCATTGCAATGACTCTTCGCTGTGATAAAGTGCAGGAGGAGAAATATGATTGGTTGTTGTTGCATTTGACCTACCGTTGTCATGGAGAGCCTGTATCTTCTGATGTGGGACTGAAATGCAGTCTAGTTTGGAGTTCTTCTCTGTTTCAGGGCCACAGAAGGTAAACCCTCTGGATTCTTCCTGCAGCATCTGATGCTGCACCTCCACTTCTGGGACAGGATAAAACAGGACAAATATAATGTAAGGAAAATTGCACACCACTCTGATTTATTCAAGGATTTATGTATTTGTAATGGAGAATTTCCTTGTGTGGAAACCGTAACACTAGCTGTGTCAACATACACATTTCGGAGGTGTGTTCCATTGCATTTTAATGTAGAAATATCCAACATTTACTCTGTTTAGAATTGGCAGCAAAGATTTGGTAAGTGTTCCATGGGCGCAACCCGCAACCCACATAGACAGCTCTGCTGCTCATCCCACAAATGTGTGTTCCTTACAAATGGGCCACCATTGAAAAAGGGAAATAAACAGGCTTTCCAACGGTATAAGAGTTTCCTTACTTTTTGTGCTAGGTTTGTATATAAATTTCTTTATCATACATGTACTATAACATTTCAGTATGTAAGTGTGTGTGACTCACTGATGTTGGGTCTGTGAATGATCAGGTGATCAGTCTCTACCATCAAGCGAGGGCTAAGGCACGTCACCATCCGGTCAATACTCTTGACTACATCCATGGGGCCGTTCACCACCTAAAAACACAAGAATACTGAAGTCTCAGCGGCAGAAATCCACAGTACCCTGCGCAACATAGTTGTCATAGCTAAGGATCTAGGCCTACATTTCAAAATGACTGTTCAAATGCCGCACCATGACAAAATGCTCTCAGCGTCGATAACTCTTCCCCAGAGTTTACACACAGTTTGGCTACAGACTACACACACAGGTCAATAGATTGCCCTATAATGGTGGATGCTGTGGATGTTGCTTTTTAGCAAACCCTCTTTCTGAATTCAATATGCCCTCTAAGAGCTGAGCCTTGGAGACAGCGCTTTGAGCTGTGCGAGGGAGGCTTAAAGATGAGCACTGAATTTCAGAGTGCTGCTCATCCATTGAGTCTAGGATGAGTTGGCCTTGGAGCGCTGAGAGGCCTGGGGGGAAGGGAGCCAAGTGCAGAGAGAAACACAACACTAATCAAGTTGCACACATCAATAGTGCAGGGACGGAAGTGACAATGCACCTACTGTGAACTGGATAAAAGCACATTTTCTGAATCTGAATTCTATTTTTGATCAGAAATCCAAAATGTGAAAGTTGTGAGATACGTATGGAGACTGCTGTAACATTTGTCTACTCTGTCCTACTATTCCTGTTGTAACTTCCTCATTTCGCTGAAGATCATGAGCTCACATGAAATATAGAAGCACACTGCCCTCTAGTGCTTCAGTCTGTCCATCTGTTCAGATAGATAGCTGGCCAAACAGACAGATTTACAGACAGGCAGGTAGGTGTATATCTACTGATACAGTCAGGGCCATTAATATTTGGACTGTGACACAATTTTTCAAACTACTGCCTTGTTTATGCAACAAAAAATTGTTTGAACTCAAGCAGTCTGTCTTTGGTTGAATTGAACACTTTAGTAATTACACACATTTTTGAACAGTCACCCCTGTTTTCTGAGGTTCGAAAGTAATTGGAGAGACTAACAGGAATATTTTAAATACTTTGAGAAAATTCCTTTGCCGTCAAGGGTTGCCTGCAGCACCCATAGACATCACTAAACGCTGAGTTTCCTCCCTTAAGATGCTTCGCCAACCTTTCACTGCAGCCTCCATCACTTGGTTTGTAGCTCTTTCTGCCTTGAGTTGTATCCTAAAGGAAAAGCAGGTGATGTGGTATGTTTGGTATGATGTTCCTTTCTCCACTCTCTTCTCTTATCATTACAAGTTCATCTTGGCTTTATCCATCCTGAGAATCCTGTTCCTCAACTGTTCAGGCTTCTTCAAATGTTTCCTGTCTAATGTGGCCTTCTTGTTCTTGTTCTCGAGGGGTTTGCACATTGTTGTGAATCTTCTGTATTTACATCTTGGCGGCGTGACTTTGACAATGACACGCCTACCACATCTAGAGAATTCTTCACTTTGGCAGATGTTGTGAAGGAGACTTTCTTCACCAAGAAAGTGATTCTGCCATCATCCACTTCAGATGTCTCTGTGGTCTTTCAGGTCTTTTGGTGATGGTGAGCGAGTACTGGTTGCCAGTACATTCCTTCTTTTTAAGAATGTACCAAACTGGCCAACGCTAATGTTTCATCTATCTGCTGTTAGTTTAGTTGTTTCAGCCTAATAATGGCTTCCGTCTCTTGCATTGACATCTCTTTGGTCCTCATGCTGAGTGTTCCAAGGATCAGCTACCAAATTCAATTTAATTTAATTGAATTTGAATCAATTTATTTTGTATAGCCCAAAATTGCTTTACAAATTTGTCTCACATCTCCTCACATCAGGACAGGAAAAATGAAAACCTTTTCATGGGGAAAAAAGGGAAGAAACCTTAACATTGTGAATTGACTTCAGACCCTCAATAAAGAGGGAACAGGCCAGAGCCCTCGCCATCCAATCAACTGTAAAAGAACCTCTGAGCCTCTGAAAATGTGGATGACATGTGTGAAAATGGCTGGTATTCCTGGCTGTTAATGTGGTGTATGTAAAATCCATTAATTTACAAGTGGAAGTCTGCTCTTCAACTAATTACTGATTACTTCAGGTAAAATTGTGCAATGTGCAAATATAATTTAATACAGTGGCAATATGTAATACCTTTTTACAAATAATGTACCGTATTTTCGCGACTATAAGGCGCACTTAAAATCCTTTTTTTTTCTCAAAAAACAACAGTGTGCCTTATAATCCGGAGCGCCATATATATGGATCAATTGGTTGATCCATACTGGTTGACGAGGATCCATTGGAGGGAAAGTGTGGTGGCAGCAGCCGCGGTAATTTCAGCTCCAATAGCGTATATTAAAGCTGCTGTAGTTAAAAAGCTCGTAGTTGGATCTCAGGATCGAGCTGACGGTCCGCCGCGAGGCGCCACCGTCTGTTCTAGTGCTGCCTCTCGGTGCAAGATGCACGAAAGCATTTGCCAAGAATGTTTTCATTAATCAAGAACGAAAGTTGGAGGTTCAGAGATATTGTTAATATTCCCATTAACGTTTGAACAACGTTACCATGGGAGTGAAGAGTTTTTAGAACGCTTAATAAAGTTTGATTTAGCACAGCCCGATCTAGTGGATGCACAACGCAACCCCAGTCAAACGTTTTACTGCAGTATCTTTTATTCGCGCCTTATAATCCGGTGCGCCCTATATAGGAAAATAGTTCTAAAATATTCGATTCATTGAAGGTGCGCCTTATAATCCAGTGCGCCTTATAGTCGCGAAAACACGGTAATTACATTGTGTGTTAAATGAATAGAAGAATGTTAAACACATTATATGTGAAATGTCTTTTAGCTTAGAGTGGAGACTTTGAGCCCCATACAAGCATATTCACACATGGCCAGAAAGCATGGGATGTGCAACGACATCCTGTCTTGTAATTGAATATAAGTCAAAAAGCTTCAACCTCGAATTGTTCTCTATATAATACTGCACATTGCACATTGACATTTAGGATATGCATAAATAACCATTCATCAAAAAATGCAAAAATAATTTCGAGGAGATTCAATTGACCGGTTGTGTAACACCCAGACTTTGGTCACTGTCTGTCTGTTTTCTGTTGTGTTTTCTGTCATTTACCCTGCCTCTCGTTTCAGACACCTCCCTTCCTGTGTGCCGCTGCCCCTTGGTGATTGGAAGCCCCGCCCTTATTGTTTCCACCTGTGTCTCGTTCTCCTGTGTATTTAGTCTGTGTCAACTATGTGTTCTGTGCCAGTTTGTCTCTATCGTTCCATGAGCGTATCAGCTATTTGGCAGGTGTGTCTTACCATGATTCGACCTGCTTCTGTCTACCTGTGAGTCTTTGCCTGCCGATTTGGATTCATCTGCCGGCCTTGTCTGACTACCCGTGTACTGAACCCCTGCCTCAAGTAAAGACCATGGCCCTTTCTCAATACCTGAGACGACGAGAACGGACTGGCATTCCCGCGAGAATAGACTCAGGAGACAGACTCTGAAGTCCTGACTCGCAGGTTCGGGGGAATGGAGAACGGTCATTTCCGCAATTGGAACAGCTAAATAGCTGTTCCAACCAGCTATTTAGCGACAGCGACCAGCTGACGTGGTGACGTCACCACGTCAGCTGGTCTTGCTAATATGTTTTAATTTAGTTTTTGACTTAAATATTTTACTATTAACAAGCTTTTGTCTCATTTTCATTTAAAATTAGAAATGGTATATAATATTGAGCACCATATACACTCACCGGCCACTTTATTAGGTACCCCATGCTAGTAACGGGTTGGACCCCCTTTTGCCTTCAGAACTGCCTCAATTCTTCGTGGCATAGATTCAACAAGGTGCTGGAAGCATTCCTCAGGGAGTTTGGTCCATATTGACATGATGGCATCACACAGTTGCCGCAGATTTGTCGGCTGCACATCCATGATGCGAATCTCCCGTTCCACCACATCCCAAAGATGCTCTATTGGATTGAGATCTGGTGATTGTGGAGGCCATTTGAGTACAGCGAACTCATTGTCATGTTCAAGAAACCAGTCTGAGATGATTCCAGCTTTATGACATGGCGCTTTATCCTGCTGAAAGTAGCCATCAGAAGTTGGGTACATTGTGGTCATAAAGGGATGGACATGGTCAGCAACAATACTCAGGTAGGCTGTGGCGTTGCAACGATGCTCAATTGGTACCAAGGGGCCCAAAGAGTGCCAAGAAAATATTCCCCACACCATGACACCACCACCACCAGCCTGAACCGTTGATACAAGGCAGGATGGATCCATGCTTTCATGTTGTAGACGCCAAATTCTGACCCTACCATCCGAATGTCGCAGCAGAAATTGAGACTCATCAGACCAGGCAACGTTTTTCCAATCTTCTATTGTCCAATTTCGATGAGCGTGTGCAAATTGTAGCCTCAGTTTCCTGTTCTTAGCTGAAAGGAGTGGCACCCGGTGTGGTCTTCTGCTGCTGTAGCCCATCTGCCTCAAAGTTCGACGTACTGTGCGTTCAGAGATGCTCTTATGCCCACCTTGGTTGTAACGGGTGGTTATTTGAGTCACTGTTGCCCTTCTATCAGCTCGAACCAGTCTGGCCATTCTCCTCTGACCTCTGGCATCAACAAGGCATTTCCGCCCACAGAACTGCCGCTCACTGGATGTTTTTTCTTTTTCGGACCATTCTCTGTAAACCCTAGAGATGGTTGTGCGTGAAAATCCCAGTAGATTAGCAGTTTCTGAAATACTCAGACCAGCCCTTCTGGCACCAACAATCATGCCACGTTCAAAGTCACTCAAATCACCTTTCTTCCCCATACTGATGCTCGGTTTGAACTGCAGGAGATTGTCTTGACAATGTCTACATGCCTAAATGCACTGAGTTGCCGCCATGTGATTGGCTGCTTAGAAATTAAGTGTTAACGAGCAGTTGGACAGGTGTACCTAATAAAGTGGCCGGTGAGTGTATATAATCAGTCATAAAATAATTAGCTTTATCATTTTAGGAGGAGGAGGTTGGATACAGTAACAAAAAATAAACTATTATTCAAAACTAACTTCAGTCATAAAATTACATTATGTTACTTAAATAAAGTTGTATTTAAAAACTTCGACATGAAGTTGTGTTTATTTTCATCTGTCGTTGTTGCCTGTTGCTGAGGTGAAATGCATTCTGGGATATTTGGCTCTCAGAAGAACAGACGAGCCGGCTCCGATGCATGCCCGGTAAAATGGGCGAGTCACATCCGGGTATTAGGACTGTTCTCGGCCAGATGCGGACTTTAGAATTGGAACAGTACTCGGGCTGCAACTGATGACGTTTCACGAGTCCACGAGAACAAAAGTCCACTCAAGAACGCATATTAAGAAAGCGCCCTTGAACCTGACTTCCTTGCTTTTGAGTCCAGGTCCTAGTGGCCTCACCTCCATAACCGGTTGGATTTGCTGTTTTCATCTAATCTAAGATCCACTCTGATTTAAAAAGACCAATCTGCATGGTTATGTGTGGGTTCATCTGCCAATATATATTTTAGTGTAATTTCTTTGCGCATATCTCCACATTTAAAATTCTACAGGTTATGAAGTGAAGAAATACATTTTAGGAGGCGTACATGACAAACAACCATGTTTAACGCAGTGACTGAGCTGTATAAATACTTTGCTCTTGTGTACCTGTAGGGTCTTTTCTTCTAAATATGTGCTGGGCTATGTCAGACACCTGTACAATGCACAAAGTGCATGGACTGGCACAGTGAGGAGCAGTGCTACAGAGAGGAACTTGCAGTGCGACTGTGTCCGTGATACCTCTTTGATGGCCTGCCACTTCAGGGCGTTGTCTCCACCGATTATTCTGTCAGCCACGCTGATGAAGTGGCGGCTGAGCTCCTGGGCCACGTTCCGGCTGTGGTTGGTGGCTTCTGTGCCTGGCTGAGCAGGGACATCCGCAGCCAGAGACAGCAGCTTGATGATGGAAACCATGTCTGTCGGCTCCAGTCCCTCCTGTCGGGTGTCCTCCAAGGCCTGGGCAGAGATGTCCAGCAGGGTGGAGGCCTCGGCCAGACTGCTCAGGCTTGACGGCTGCTGCACCAGCGCTGCCTTGGGGTGGGGGGTCAGTGACACTGGGTTAGACGGCGCTACGAGCCCACTTTCTTTATTGTATCCTGTTTTTTATTTTATGGTTATAATTTGTCAGTACTGGGAATATTATTTTTGAAGGTTATCATATAACGTTTTTTTTCATGTCAATTTAGGTAATAAGTGTGTAAGTAGCAGTACACGTACGCACACCATATTCTCTACTTGAAAGTTTATGTAGTAGAAAGCATTGCTTCTGATTCATTTACAAAATGACTCCTGACACATGACACATCACCAACTGTGACTTGTTCTTTGATCACTGATCTCTTCTTTGCAGGGGCCTTTTCTCTGTGCAGCACATTGTTGGTGAATTTAGTAATAAAATCCTCAAGTTACTCTTTTTTGTCATTTTACATTCAAAGCGCACCGTGGTGAATGGACTCAGAAGTCAGTTGACAGGAAAGAGCTGTGGAAGACGAACTGTTATAGAAGAAAACATTTAGATATGTATCTTTATGCTAAATAGCAATGCAAGCTGTGCACCTGAGTTTTGTTGGAACGCTTCATCAAATGGTTCATGAAAGCCGTGGGCCCGGAGTTCTGAGAATCTGTCATCTGCTTCACCGTCAGGTAACGCTCTGTGCCAAAAGAAACCGCAGAGTAGATGATGTAATGGCAGGATGCTCTACTCCCCCAGCGGGACGAGCCTGCTGACGCCATGAGAATAAACCAGTGAACTCTCAGCAGAGCCTGACTTCTGACCTGTGTCAGTGGGGGATTTCCTTCACTTCAGGCTTGGATATTCGTTTAGTGACAGCAGGCCAACATTGTATTCTCATTACCTTTCTTCCACTCTCGACATTTAACTTGAGTACCTCCAAATTGAAATGACATACTTGTAAACGTGTCTGATAAACTCAGATGGAAGGTTTACTTTGATGTTTTTATATGCATATGTTACAGCAAAGTTACGTCTTTTATATTTTAAAAGGAGGGCGGTAAAAAAAGCTGAAAGCTTTGAGCTGTGAGTATAAGATTATGAGAAATTATCATTTTCTGCAGTGGTCCTATTTGAGTCATTTCTGTCGTATGCATTGAATGTATTGTACATCTTTTACGATGTTCATTCTGTCCATCCTGGGAGAGTTATCCGCTGACGTTCTCCCTAAGGTTTCTTCCTTTTTATCTTCGAAGGTTTTTTTTTTTTTTTAAATTACGGGGAGTTTTTCCTTTGATGATGTGAGTGTTCTGGGACAAGGGATGTTGCATTTGCAGACTAAGGCCCACTAATAAAAATGTCATTTGTTATTTTGGCCTTTATAAAATGAATGTAATTTAAGATTAAGACCAACCGGTCAATAAACTATAATATAAATCTTACATAGCTGTGTTCACACTAACTTGAATGTATTTGTCTTCACGCCGCTACTGTTCAAGTGTATTTTCTAGAAGAAATGACCTTAATACTAATCAACATAAAATTTCCAGTGCCTTTGTGTAATCAACATTAAAGGGAATATTGGAATTCTTTAAATTGCAAGTCAATTTTGTCAAATCAAATCAATACCATCACTTCTGCAGACTGAACTATGCATTTGTGTCAATGTTTCTATTAAGACTGATTTCTGATTTTAGATCATTCTATTGCGTCTGTTCATGTACACACTGTGCGATGCTCACCTCTTCTGCTCCTGCAGATGAACAACAGTGAATCGAAGCAGTTTGTCCAGCCGAGCAGTGGGAGCTGATGTGACCATCCCCGAAGCGTCCTGCAGCCATGCAGCTCCATCTGCTGGTACACTGCTGCATACATTCATACAGTGACACAAAAGTCAAAGCCTTCACTGGCAAAACATATGACCTATAAATCAGGCAAATCAAATACGGTTTGATTAAAAAGAAAAATGACATTGAGGAAGGATTTGTTTTTTGTAATAAAAACCTGACTGTATTGGACTTTTAAAAGGAAACTGGGGGAGTTATTGTTCACTAGTGCACGCAGTTCTGTTCCTCCACTAGCAGCCCCCGCACTGTTGGAGATTTGGGAATCCCCTCCTTTCATACTCTGTCACTGTCCTCCATGTTGTCATCCTGTGTATCTGGACTGTTAATTCTCACACATGCACTGTAGTGTCACCACAATCATAGAATAAATCAACGTTCTTTCTCATGGTTACACCAAAAAGCATTTTATTTGGGTGGAGATTTTGTGAGTAAAGCTAAGCTAAGCTTTACTTAGCACTAAGTGCTAAGAGCACACAGTCCCACGCACAGCCCACTATCAAGGCAGCTTGTGAAAAAGTAAAGATTTGCAATTTTTGGTACCCAATAATCTGGTGTTTCTTGAATGAGTATGCAGAACTCTGGAGGAAGCACCTTTTAGAATAATGAACACTAAGCTACCAAGCTAACAAATACAAAACAGGCTAAAAACATAATGTGTATACCAGATAAAAAGACTTCAACTTCATATTGTGTGCTCATACTCATACTTGAATGCAGGGACTTGAATAGACACAAATAAAGGCTAGGGAGCACCAATGATGGCGCCGGAATGAAGCTAATGTGGGAAATTTGCTCCATTCGCCCATGTTCATAAAAAGAAATATTCCAGCTCAAGCACAGAATTTGGGTTCCGCTGTGGTGGAGATTCTCTGGTCATCACTGACAACTTCCCACTGCCTAATTGAGCATTGTGGAAAAAATATTGAACAAGGGCGAGAGCCACAAACGCTCATAAACTGACATATTTGTGCATGTGCATGGGGGAAAAAGATATAAAATTCCGTTTTCAGGGGGTATTGTTTTTTTAGGGGGGCAATGGGTTGTTTTTGGTCTGTTTAGGTAGGACGCTTTATTTGTGTTCTCTGTATATAGGCACATGGTGATTGAACATAACACAATGTCAAATGGTGAGCCCCCAAGAGAGGATCGGTCAATGTTATCTTACCTGGGCAAAAAAGAAGCAACTGAACCTCTTTAACCGTTGGGTGGCTGTTTAGGTCGGCAAGATTCCAACTGAAGAGCAACTCCGGGATCATGGGTGAACATACATTGAGAGCCTGGATATGCCTTGTTTCCAGAGAAATATTCCAAACATTGAGGTCAGTGATATTTCCAAAAAAAGGCTCGGTGAAATTTCCTCCAAATGAGTCTTGGTCCTGACCCAGTATAAATATACCATCCCCATAGATATTCCTGGAAGAGTCCGTGCCTGAGCCCATGTCCTTTCTGTCTCCATCCACATAGATAGCCCAGTGGCCACTGATCCGGAGCCATGTGACACATATGTGATGCCAAGCGCCGTCATTGGGAAAGGACGCCTTATACGGCAGGTGCTTCCCGTGGATGATGAGCGCAAGGAGAATGCGTCCATGCACATCCACTTGACCCCTTAGCTGGAACTCATTGGTAAAGATAGGTGCAGCGTAGGAAAAGATGGTGGACACCTCAGGCCACTCTGGGTTCCACTGAACTCGAACACACACACTGATGGACGACATGGTGGGAAAGGACATGTTGACACGAGAAAAGCCCTCACGGGACTCCTTTGGGAAATTTAGAGCAGAGAACTGCGCATCTAAATAAAAACAGAAGAAGTACTCAGTGATCAAAGTGTTATTTTTTTAACTTGCTTTGGATGTTTTAAGTTCCACTAAATGCACTCACACTGTTTGGAGAGGGCCACAGACCTGGAGTCTGCTTTGCTTGGATCCCTGACCCAAATAGGCAAACGATGTCTAGTATGCTTAAGCAGCTCAAAGACTCCCTCCTGGTCCTCTGACTGTTCAAGGGTGGCAAGGGAGCTGAAATGGCCTCTGCAAAATCTGTCGGCACTGGAGAAGGTCAGCGAGTTATTGGCCAGCTGGAAGGCCCATTGAGAAGTCAGATGGACCAGTCTGGAATTTTCTGGAGAAACACAGAAAACAATCACAACAAGAATGAATGAAAAATAGTAGCATGTGAATCAGTAAGAAATTCAATGGCTTTTGGATTGATGGAATGGATGGAAAAGACAAGTCAGTACTATGAATTGAACTTCTGGCCACTAAAAGTGATTAAGAGTCTCACCATGTGACTCCCCGTCTCTGTCTAGTCCAGCATGTGATGGTTCGCTCTCACATACCACCTACAGGAGAAATGGTGTTTACATTTTATTCTAACAGTTGCTTTGCAGCATTTGCCTGTAAGCAGCATTTCCCATCTGTTTAAAAAAATTGATTGTTTACAAAGGCTTTTGAAAACACATTCATAGTCATTCATTTACAGTTAATGTGCATATTAGCGTTTTCAATACAATGCATTTTTAATACAAATAACAAAAACTATTTGCACAACTCTTGTTATTTTATCTAGTATATATGGTCATTACCACAAATGAGAAAAGTATAAGTCCAATATGCAGGAATCCAGTCATCTCTAGACCAGTGTAGTTTCCAACTGAGATGGACCACTGATCTTTGCAAGAAAACGATATTTCCGTTTTAATTTAGAAAAAGTCACAAAGTGAATACAAGACCCTGTTTGCGTGTCAGTCTTTAACAGGTAGTTTCCCAAAATTCTGAAGGTAAAGTCCTGATTCATTGTCGCCTGATCCCCATTTTCCTGTAAAGCAGCAGAAAGTCTCTTTGAGTGAGCTGGGATGGAACTCCATGCGTTGACTGATCAAACCCAAATCTGGTCCAGACTCCTCAACCAGTCCATCGGTTCCAATATCCAGCATATCCAGCAGAGCTTTTAGTCTCCTGACTGGGCAAGAGCCAGCAATCTTAGAGTGTCTGTCCAAGAGAGCCTGTCGGTTTCCTTACTCCCCTCCCCCCCCCCTCTTTAGTACCCTGAAGCCATCTGCCTTTGTCATGTAAATGTGGCAATTTTTTAAAAGAACCCTTCTTACGCAAGCAGTGTCAAGCATTTGGCACAGACAGTTCATCCCGAGCAGCAGGGCGGTGGATATTTTTGACACAAAGACCTTTTTCATGCCTACTATAGGAATTTCTAAAGTTACATCCTAGTAATACACATCTTCATAGTGGGGTTAGTTTTACTCAGTGTACATCTAACCATAACGTTACTATGTTCAGTGGTTTTTCATCTTGTTAACAATGCGCCTGCCAAATGCTTTTGATGGGCACTTACACATTAGATTGATGACTAGGTAAATGGATGGAACAAAGACTTAAACACATCACTCCCATATCCAGATTCAGGGTAAAGAGAAAAAATGTGTCTGTCACTTTCAGTTGCTGACAAACATATTGTACTCTTGAATACACAGACATGGTTCAGTTGCTGTAGCACTGGATCACTCAGAACTTTTCTTTATGTATGTTTGTTCATAATTTACTTGTGTGTTTTTTTCAGTCGAGAGAAGTTATCACCCTTTGAGGATTTTCAACTTCGAGAGAAGGACAACTATGACCCACAAGGTGAGGTTCATGTGACTGGCCTGGTTAGTTCTGTACCTGCTGAATGTAGTATGCCGTTGTACAAGCAAGAGCGGCTGTAGAAGCACATGTTCTAAACTGTAGTGACCTCAAAGCCTGTCGGTTTGACAATGTTGCTTGATGGATCTTTTTGTGTGTACAATGTAAACTGGAAATTATATTTGTTTGATTTTTTTAGATATTATGACTGAATAGTCAAATATTTCTTCAGCTTAACATTATGAATAGAGGTAGAAGGAATCTATGTTCTGCCATGTTAAAATTCAGTGATAATAGAAAAACTGGAATCGGAAAAAGCCTTGTGTATTGAAATAATCAAGGATAGTAGACTATGCAGTGATACATTTAGGAAAGAACATTTCAGTTTGTTTATCTCATGACCATTGTTTTAAGCATGTATTTAGACCAGCAACTAAGGAAGTTATACACAGCTAAGGAACCTGAACTTTAAACATATATATTTTATTCCTACCTATTTATCTTCAGGGCAAATTCAGGGTAAAGTTTGCCAGTAAACGCTTGGGTTTTCATGTTGTTTAAGCCCCGACATGGTTGAAGGAAAAAGTTGTTGTTCAGTTAGAAGAACAGCCGACAGAAGAGGAGGGCATGAGGGAGAACCATGTCCAGGACTCTTTGTCCCATTGGCTTCTTGATCAGTTAGATACTTGGGTGGAATACCAATGACTGGCTTTGTCTCAATCTATTTGGTTCTGGACCATTGAATTCTGGGAATTAGGGCTATTTAGCCTCTACTAAATCAGTCTCTCTCTGATCTCAGTCTGTGTCTAGACAGATGTGTGTGAAGCCACTAGAGACAAGAAAGGTTGAAAGGTTGGTGATGTGGTATTCACGCAAGGTAATCACAAAGCTACTGCACCTTTTAGCCTAAATCATTCTGATTAGTGATAGGAGGTGAACAGCAAATCAGAATAATGAAAAAAATGAAAATGCGGTGCAAGACTATTATAGTGCACCTATATTTTGTAATATATATATATTTAAATGTTTCTGTCACGCCAATTTAGTAAATGCATTCACATGAAGTACAACTACTACTAAGTACAACTACTGGTGGTGTCCATTATGGCAGCGTATTTGGAAAATTGTAGGTAAAACTACAAATGGGAAGTTTCCGACAAAAAATAGAGATAGATTAAACCAGCAAATTTCCTTCAAGAAATATCCTCAGCTCTTGAAAAAAGTAATTCATAATGTAAAAACCTTACTACAGTAGTGATCCTACCAATGTTCACCAGTCAACTTCTAATCAATTTCAGATGGGATTTACAGGGAAACAATCAACAGTTAGATAAAAACTCCACTTCAGTTCGAAAGTATACTACCTGCAGGTGTCACTCAGTGATGATCAGGACATTCTGATGTACCATTTCAGACTTAAAGCCTCTCAAAATGTCATACATGAGCCAACTTCCTTCAAAATGTCATTCACCAGCCAACTTCTGGTCTATTTTAGATTTGATTTAAAAGGAAACTATCAATAGTTACATGATCATTTTACTTCAGGTTGATAGTACACATCCCCAAGGTGTCACTCTTTTCTTTGCTGATGCTCCCTCATGTCACTGTTATCAGATTCTTATAATATTTACAGTAAAGCGTTATCAACGTCTTAAGTCTTTTCTGACAGCTTTTGAGAGGGATCAAATTAACCTGTGAGGAGCAGGGTGTAAAGTAAGAAACATTAAACTTCTTGTTGCCACCAGGAGGCGCTATGACTAGGGTTAAAAATGATCATATGGATTTCTGCTGGGCCAAAAAATAGTCCAAAAGATTTTCAACGATTAACTGCAGCACCCCCTATTGTTCAAATACTATAAAAACATGGGGGTGTGTTCAGGGGTTCAATGTTTAGCTATGTCAGAATATTGGTGAGGGCAGGCCAATTCATTCTTAAGTTAGTTGTCTTGCCAGAACCCCTTGCAAAGTTCATTATCTCATATCTTCTCGATATCAACACAATTCAGGGGGACATTGAACCAATAATTGGCAAAAATGTGTTTTTCACTAAATTCAAAATGGCGTAAAATCTATCTGAACGGTTGTTACACTACCAAACAAAGTGGTTCATATCAGCTACACCTTAAGTAGATAAAACATTAAGATGCGGCATCTAAAAATGTAAAGCCTAGTAATAGGGAAAGTATCCAATGACCAATGATCTTTACTAGTAATGGAATATTCATATATACTTCTACTATTATAACAACATCCACCGTAACAACCCCCTTGATCCCCAACAGTCAGACTTCAAGGCGCGCCATTCCACAGAGACTGTTCTCCTTGGTCTCTCAGAGCAACTCCACACTGCTAGAGCCACCTCTCTCTTCTCTGTCCTCATCCTTCTGGATCCAGGTAAAAACATTGGTGCTCACGTACCATGCTGTGAATGATTCGAGTCCAGTCTACATCCAGGACATGGTCAAACCCTACATCCCAACCCGCACACTACACTTCATCCATTCACAGCATGGTACGTCAATACCAATGTTTTGAACTGGATGCGGGCAGCCACTGGTAACCAATGAAGAGAACGGAGCGCAGATGGTGGAATGAACTCTCTGTTGAAATCAGAACAGCAGAGAGCCTTTACACCTACCGCAAAATAAAGACACACCTCTTCAGACTATACCTCAACTAAAACACTCCCAAATTGTAGCAAAATACTTATAATGGGTCTTATCTATAACAAGTTGTAAATCGGATTATTTGATATTTTTTTGTTGTTCTTCTGAGTTTGTATTTCTATGGTTGAAATGCACGTATTGTAAGTTGCTTTAGATCAAAGCTAAATGACATGTAATGTAAAGGAACTCAGGACATATTTTACCACTGTATGATAAATAGGTATAAAAGATAATAAGGCAACAAAATATTTCTTTATATGTTAAAATCTGGAAACCAACTACTCTTTCCCATAACTGAGGTAAAGCTTGTCAGGAATTCAGCTTCCTGAACCGGGTTTCTGTTACATTTCCATTCTAACCTGAAGTTGTTTTTTCTGAGTTTCCCCAAACACACCCTGACTGATTATTCAACCATCGACACCTGCTGCCGCCTGCACACCCGGTCCTGATTACCATCCCCTTCACCATTTAAGCCGTGACCAGACTACCAGTCCCTGCCGGATCGTAGCGTACCACGTACGGTTTTTGGCTCCTGCAAACTAGATTTCTCGCGGTTAGTGAGGAGGCTACTCCGGAGACCATTCTGCCACAGAAGCTCATTGTGGGTGTCATCACCTGGAGGATCGAGGACGAGGTGATGACTGCCCTGCGGACTCAGCCTGGGCCTGGAAATGGTCCGCCAGGTCGGCTGTTTGTACCCGACTCTGTCCGTTCTGCTGTGCTTCAATGGGCCCACGCCAGCAAGCTGGCTTGTCACCCTGGAGTGGCTAGGACCATGGCCTTACTGCGCAGACGCTTTTGATGGCCGGCCATGGGAGACCAGACTCGGAGTTTCGTTGCTGCATGCCCGGTGTGCGCTCAAAATAAGGGTACCAACCGACCCAGCTCTGGACTCCTCCATCCTCTGCCCATCCCTCGGCGACCATGGTTGCATCTGGCTCTGGATTTCGTGTCCGGGCTGCTCTTATCTGAGGGAAACACCGTTATCCTGACGGTAGTGGACAGATTCAGCAAGTTCGCTCACTTTCTGCCCCTTTCCAAGCTGCCGACTGCCACTAAGACCGCCAACATCCTGGTCAAGGAAGTGTTTAGGAAGCACGGTCTACCTAGTGACATTGTTTCGGGCCGTGGCCCACAGTTCACCTCAGCCGTTTGGAAGGCCTTCTGCCGAGCCATTGGAGCTACTGTCAGTCTCGCATCCGGATTCCATCCCCAGTCTAATGGTCAAGCCGAGAGGGCCAACCAGAAGATGGAGTCTACACTTCGCTGCCTCGTCTCCTCTGACCCTACCACCTGGTCCTCTCAGCTACCATGGGCTGAGTACGCCCTTAACACTCTCCCGACTACCGAGTCAGAGTCCCTGCCCCTGCCTACGCGGTTGGGGATAAGGTCTGGTTGGCCACCCGGAATCTGCCCCTGTGGACTGAATCAAAGAAATTGTCCTCCAAGTTTACTGGTCCGTTTGTGGTGGAGCGGATCATAAACCCAGCTGTGGTCCGTCTGAAATTGCCCAAGACCCTCAGAGTCCATCCTGCCTTCCGCGTCTCCTGCTTGAAGCCTGTTCTCCTCAGCCCCCTGTTGCCCCCTCCTCCCCCCCTGCCCCCCCCCCCCCCCCCGCGGATGATCGACTGGGGCCCTGTCTACACCGTTCATCGACGCCAGACGTTGTGGGCGGGGTTTCCAATACCTCGTGGATTGGGAGGGTTACGGTCCTGAGGCGAGACAATGGATACCTCGGTGCCAGATCGTGGATGCCGGTCTGCTTCGGGACTTCTATAGGCTCCATCCTGGTGCTCCGGGTGGTCCGCCCGGTGGCGTCCGTCGGAGGGGGGGTACTGTCAGGAATTCAGCTTCCTGAACTGGGTTTCTGTTACATTTCCATTCTAACCTGAAGTTGTTTTTTCTGAGTTTCCCCAAACACACCCTGACTGATTATTCAACCATCGACACCTGCTGCCGCCTGCACACCCGGTCCTGATTACCATCCCCTTTAAGCCGTGACCAGACTACCAGTCCCTGCCGGATCGTAGCGTACCACGTACGGTTTTTGGCTCCTGCAAACTAGATTTCTCAGAGTTATGAAAAGTCAGTGTGTTTGTTTGTTTGTTTTTATTTCGTATCACTAACCAGCTACCTGTTTCCCTGCCTGCAGCTCATCCCTTGGATCGCCCTTTCCCCCTGCCTAGCCGCTGACCCCACTCATCCCCACCCAACCGGACCAGACCTTCCCCACACTTTTTCCATAATAAATACCCACCGTTCATTTTGATTCTTTTGTTGTCTGCTTTTGGGTTCCCGTCCTGGACGATTCGTGACAAAGCTGCAGTATGAAGTCGTTTAAAATGGAAATATTGAAGCTTAAATTAAATCCATCAGTCTCTCTCTCACCAACCAGCTGCGGCAGTTTCCTTAAGCCAATCACACCATTGCTGTCAGACTATAAAATGTTTTCTTCTAACATTTTAACTTGATTGGATGTGAGCCTCCTCCACCACTCACCTGTGGCCACCATCCCGGTGATGCTCCTCATTGATCACCATGACTCCAGGGTCTGGACTCCAAGGGAAAAGGCTTTATCTTGCCTCAGCATCACTAACCCCTAATTTTCTTTAATAGGTAAAATATTTTGCACTACTCAAATTTGTATTTTTATTCTTTATTATCTCAGAAAATGTATTTCGATTAATCTTAAATTTAAAGGGCATGTTTTAAAATGCTTTGAACAAATTTGTTTTGACCCAGTGATTGTTGGAAGTTCACAAATTGTTTCTTCTGCCAACAAAATTAGCCATTATAGGTGTAACCAAATAATCAGTCGAGTCATTTCATATATACCTACTTGAATGACAAGTAAATACACTACCAAATACATTTCTGAAAAGGATGGAAAAGGAAGCAACCACTAATGCTGCTTGCGAATTAGTAAACTTTTTGTAAAGCTTACAGCCAGTGAAAAATGGTGCTATAATGCGGATCAGTTATAATCAAGTAACCAGTCATGAACACAAGGAGTCAACAGAATTATAGGCATTTCAATTGCAACCTAGAGAAACAAGTTCCCATAACATGTCGCCCTGACCTACGTAACTATTTGAAACATTTGAAAAATGTCTGTTGTGAAAAGAAAAGGTCTAAATCTTCTTAATGTGTCCTTGCTGTGCTCACACAAATATGCTTGGGTGCATTATTCCCTATTCTCTTATCATATGTGCAGACATGACAGCAATATATCTTCAGGCTGGAGCAAAAGTAAGGTAGTTGTGTGTGTGTGTGTTTATGCTGACATAGTGTTTCTTTACACAATCCCACTCTGAGCTTTGTGTGCAAACAGGTGTTCGGCGCTCTTTTACTGGCTTTGAGTCAACACTACAGTGTAAACTTCCTTTAAGTAGATGAGTACTTTACAGAGCCATCATGGGTATTCACGTCAAAGATTCTCATTTTGGTGGGATCCTCAGTTAGTAAAGCCATATAAAACATCTATTAACTCATGTGTTCTGGCCAAAAGGGAAGAGTTGTAGACCTTTAGGATAACCAGTGCTCATATGCGTCCTGTTTTTTGCCAGTAGTCAACAACCACTTGGTCAGATCTCTCTTCATCAACAGCCTAGGCCGAAGTGAGCAGAAAACCACAAAAGAGTCCAGGCTAATTGACCTCCTCCCTTTGCATGCTCTTTCCTCCAATGTAACTTCGCTGCTACTGCCATCCAGTGTATTTCCATGACAACCTGGGGATTGTAAGACTGGTATGAAAACGTCAAACACTTGGTGGTCTCTCGCATCATTGCCCACAAAAGCCCGGTGACCTACATGTAGAGCCCGATAAAGGCTTTTCCCAGAAGAACAGGCTAAGCAGTATCCATAGACAGAACAGAAACACTGTGACCCACACCCAACACCCCCACTTTTTTATTTGTTGTAAATTGCGTGAAGGCAGAATGAACATGAGAAAAGTTACTACTTATTAACTGTTTCATTGGAATAAACTGCATCCTGATAGCAAAGGGCAGTTACTTACTCGTACCATGCAATAACTGTACAAATGAATGAGATTTCTATAAATACTTTCAGGAGTGAATTCTGCATAAGTTTCTTAATGCTGAAATTACTACGTAGGTATTATGAAATATGAATTCCATCTCGCTTCATCGCATAGGAAACTATAAAAACCCTTCAGCTAAGAGACCGCTATTAGTTCGCCACACGAAACAATAAGTACATTTATTTATTCATGTTAGTTCAATACTAAAATAACCCCACTTGCGCAGTTACTTTCACTCCAACAGTTTCATTAAACCTATCAAGGTATTTTTGTCACCCATACCTACGTTTCCTGAAAAGACTATATGCATGGAAATTTAGATATGTTGCTAGACTTTTGTAGGATAACCCACAAAAGATGAATACGTTTTTTGTAAAATGTGATACATAAGGATTGTGTGGTTCTGTAAATCTGAGTGCAGAAAATGAAAGCTGAATGCTCTCATACAGACATTCCTAGCATCAGCATTTGTCCTGCATAATCTGGCAACAGCAGATAGTCTTTATGGCCGCCCCTTGGCCATCAATCAGGCGTGCTACTGAGGACCTGGTCGACAGCAGCAGGGGTCTGAGGGTCGCTACGGAGACCGCCTTTTAAAGGAGTCATATAAATGATATAGAAAACAAAAGGAAAGGGAAAGACAGAGGGAGGGAAGGGTGGAGTGACGGGCCCATTGTCCTCTTTGGACAGAAGCAGGCTTCAGCTTGAGTGAGACATTACTAAGCTGAGTCAACCTGTGAGTTCATGCAGCAACACAACAGGGTTCACACTGATTCATTAGTTTGATTCAATATTGTACCGTTACTGTTCCTCTATGATAGTTATTTTATTTTATTATTTTGATATAGCATTCACTGAGACAGGCAAATGTCAGATTTCCTTAGGTTCAGGTATATTAATTGAACCCTGTCATGATGGTAACGTGCCTCTACCATATGGGTACAAAATCAAGTGAAAAATCAAACTAGACGATTTGAAATATGGGTTGAACTTGCAAAATCACAGCCTGAGGTCTCAGATCTCAATGTCAATCTGAGGATTTCACCACAAGTCGTGAGAACTGTACTTAAGATTCTCTTTTTTTGTTTTGCTTCACTCTATCAAATTAAAACCTTCTATAATAGCTGTCCACACCCTATGGCTTAGATCAGGAATCAGGAAACGTTTATTGCCATCATATGTCAGACATACATGGAATTTGACTTGGCGGTTGGTGCATGACGGAAGACAATAAACAATAAAAATAAAGTGACTAAAACACTAACAAATGGTAGCACTTAAATTGTACTTCTAATGGCACTTTTCTATAACATGTTTTGATACCGCTTATTTGATGACAATTGTATTTTTTTGTTACTTGTTCTGAGTTTGTATCTCTATGTGGAAATACTTTGGATAAAAGCGTCAGCTAAATGACATGTAATGTAAAAGTGCACCAGCTAAACAGAAAGTGACAAGTGAAAGTGACAAAGTGTGTCTGCATGTAGAGAGTGAGAGTCAGTCAGGAGGGCCCGGGCTGTGTTGATGAGCCCGACTGCTGAAGGGAAGAAACTGTGGCGGGACCTCAGCCTCCTGGATGGAAGGTGTCACTACTGGTGGGTCTTGGGCAAGGAGGGAGGACTCAGACACGGAGTTATACGAAAACAAAAGGACTTTAATAGTCGAAGAATCAAAACTAAACTCAAAACCACTCCACCCGAGAAAAAGGGGAAGGAGGGAAAAATCAAAGATCTTGCAAACGGAACAACATGAACATGAATCCCAGGATGAGACGAGTAAACGACTGTATACAACCGAAGACAATGACGCGACAAGAGGCAAGAAACTCACAAGGCTTAAATACACAAGGGAGGTGCAGGTGATTGAACACAGCTGGAAACGATCAGGCACGGCAGACAATCACAGGACAAGGCAGGAAGTGAAGTTACCCAGGAACACAAGAGACATCAAACTATAAAATAAAACAAGACAAGAACCCATACCGTGACAGAAGGGGCACAAAATGTTAATATCGTGGTGAGAGGGGTCGGCTACAATCTTTCTAGCCCGCTTCAAGGTCCTGGAAGTGAACAAGTCCTGGAGAGACGGCAGATTGCAGCCAATCACCCTCTCTGCAGAGCGGATGACGCGCTGCAACCTGCTCTTGTCCTTGGATGTGGCTGCAGCGTACCACACGGTGATGGATGAGCAGAGGATGGACTCGATGATGGTCGTGAAGTGCACCATCATTGTCTTTGGCAGGTTGAATTTATTCAGCTGCCTCAGGAAGAACAACCTCTGCTGAGCCTTTTTGGTGATGGAGCTGATGTTCAGCTCCCATTTGAGGTCCTGGGTGATGATGGAGCCCAGAAAACTGAAGGAATCCACATTGGTGACGGGGGAGTCACACAGGGTGAGGGGGGAAGGTGTGGGTGCGTACTTCCTGAAGTTCACAACCATCTCCAATGTCTTCAGGGCGTTGAGCTCCAGGTTGTTCTGGCTGCACCACGTCACCAGGTGGTCAGACTCCCACCTGTAGGCGGACTCATCCCCACCAGAGATCAGTCCAATGAGGGAGGTGTCCGTCAAACTTCAGGAGTTTGACGGACTGGTGACTGGAGGTGCAGCTGTTGCTGTATAGGGAGAAGAGCAGAGGGAAAAGAACGCAGCCTTGGGGAGAACCGGTGCTGATGGACCGAGAGGCAGAGACATGTTTCCCTAGCTTGACGTGCTGCTTCCTGTTGGTTCCTGCTTCCTGTCGGACTGTAGGAAGTCAGTGATCCCCTTGCAGGTGGACTTGTGTTACGTCTCCCTTAGTCTAGGTGTAAGGGAGCGCAAGCCCCGCAAACATGAGCCCTGATGAACGCGGCGACCAGAGATATGGGGTCGTGGTGTGAGTGACGACTACTAACACACAGGCATATGGTGTAAACAAAATAGGAGGTTTATTCTCTCCTTAAAAGGAAAACCAAACACATGTTCAGGGGAAAAGGGGCTGGGCGAGACCAAAGCAAAGAAACAAGTAAAAAGGGTGAACACTTCCCTAACTGACCTAATCCCCCCCCCCCCCCCCCTTTACTCTACCTCGGGCACGGATGAGGCCCGCTAACCAAAAGTACAGGGAGTGGTCCGCCCAGGTCTTGCCTAGTGTATCTAGACAGGCAGTCAGCTACGGGTGGTGTATACCCATGGGTCTCTTCCAGAGGTGGGATCAAGTCACTGTTAGGCAAGTCACAAGCAAGTCTCAAGTCATTGCCCTCGAGTCCCGAGTCAAGTCGAGTCAAAGACGAAGCAAGTCCCAAGTCGAGTCACAAGTCACAGCCAACAAGTCTCAAGTCGAGTCACAAGTCGTACCATTTTAGTTTCGAGTCATTTCGAGTCCTTTTATTATAGTGGGGACGGGGAACCCTGGGTGATGGTGCGCTGCCTCACAGACCTAGACTACGAAGGGAAGGGTAATGGTGGATCGACTGTGACTGTGTTATAGTACTGTAACGCTCACCCCAATGCTGCAGCGTAAATAAGGAGGCGATGACTGGCTTGCAACTCCGCTGCATTTATTTATATAAAACAACTCAACTTCGGTCACTGTTGGCCGTCACAACGCCGAACGAACACTTCCGCATACACGGCCCCCCAAAACTCGGGTTGTCTCGCGTAACTACAGCTGGTAACGGAGCATAACGTGAACACATGCAACATCTGCATAACTGATTAACTAATAACTTTAACTCAGCTCATTACACTACTTTAAAACGGACGTTGACATAATGTTGGCGAGGATTTCCATCGGAGTCTGAATCCGGGTTCAAAAATCCCGATTTTTGTAACCATGAACGAGCTGTCTCGTTGATACGGTCAAATGGACTGCAGTGATTGGATGTCGTGCAGGCAGCGCTCTCTGCATACAGGTGGCGCATATTTTTTTGACAGATGCAGATAAACAGAGCGGCGCGGTGGTGTGAAAATGTTACCCCCAGTTTTCATGGGAAGTAGCAAGTCTTCGAGTCAAAAGGCTCGAGTCCAAGTCAAGTCACGAGTCATCGGTATTCAAGTCCAAGTCGAGTTTGCAAGTCTTTGTACGTTTTGTCGAGTCGAGTCTCAAGTCATCAAATTCATGACTCGAGTCTGACTCGAGTCCAAGTCACATGACTCGAGTCCACACCTCTGGTCTCTTCCCTAACAATATCCCCTTTCCCCCCCCTGCAACACAGGAAGAAAAATGTTTAACTCAAAATAAAACAGTATACAAAACAAATGTAACATACACACTAACCCAAAGAGCCCACGCTCTGGGACTACCGTTTAACAAACAAAACTCTCTCTCTCTGAACAAGATACTCACAAACCCCAACGACGGAAATAAACACAGAACCATGAGGGAGGACACCAGCGAGCCACCAGAAGCGCTCTGCCATCAGAGCTGCAAAACCCTTCCCTCAAAGATCTACAATGACAGGTCTTTATAGACCTGCACCAGCTGCATCCAATAATGAAGGGGAGGAGTCCAGGTCGGTCGTATCCAATCGGCTGCACCTTGGGTGAAGGGTAGCCATCTTGCCTGCAGATTTCCTGTACATGGAGAGACAGGACACAAACCAACACAAACACCCCCAAAACGTAACACTTGGGCACATGCAGCTGGGAGAGTTTGTCCTACAGCAGAGATTTTTCCACTCACAGAAGTTCCCCTTATCCTGACAAAAATAAAAATGTGAAATGAAGTTGTTAGAGTTGTTACACTTTTTATCATGGTATGCCATTTTTTGGGAAGAGGCTTAAAAAACGGGCTTGGTCTTAAAGGGGCTCATGCACTGGGCTCTATATAGAGATTTTCCCCTGCATACAAATTCACAAGTAAACACAAGAAAACGTTCTTTAATGTTCTCCATCCAGGCACATTCCCACTGAAGGGACTATTTTATTCCGTGACTGTTTACAAACGAGAAGTGATGACCATCACAGTTAAGATACGTTGATACTTATCACAACGTCCTTCGAGCTACTTAAAGGAGCCACTGTCTTCTCCAAGCTCCACCTCCGCAATGCCTATCACCTGGTCCAGATCCAAGAATAGGATGAGTGAAAGACAGCATTCAATACGCCAAAGGGTCATTACGAGTATTTGATGATGATCTTCCAGGCCCTGGTTAACATGTGCTCCGAGACATGTTGGTTCAGAACATATTGGTCTACCTTGACGACATCTTGATATTCTCCAGAAACCAAGAGCAACACATGGACACCGTCCAGTCCATGCTTCTGCGCCTGCTGGCGAACTCCCTGCGACAAGTGTCACATTCTATTTGTGGTTGGCCACGGACCAAAAGCTCCATCCCTGCACTTTTTACCTTCTTACGTCAGCTTTCCCCTGCCGAGAGAAAATATGACATTTCTAACTTTGAACTGATAGCAATAATGTTGGCGCTGGAGGAGTGGTGACATTTTTTTTTTAATTATTGTATTACAATTTTGGGGAGGGTGAGATCTAAGCATTTCATTGCATAACTTGTTATTGTAATGACAAATAAACACCCTTGCACCTTGAGGGGACCAAACTCCAGTTTCTGGTTTGACCAATCCCAAAAACCTGGAATACATTCCCTCTGCCAAGAGACTCAATTCCCGACAGGCCAGATGGTTGTTATTCACCTGGTTCCACTGTGCTTACCTACAGTCCGGGGTCCCGCAATCAACGTTGGAGGAACCTACCTCTGACTCCCCGACCATAGTGCCGAAAAGCCATCCTCACTTGGGAGATTAACCCTTAGTCCCTTCTTCGAAAATGGAATAAGCATGACAAAAAGTGTAACAACTCTTTAACTACTTTTTCCATTTCTTTTCTGTAGGATATAGGGGAACCATTGTGAGTGCTATAATGTGAAATATCGCTATATAATATGTTAGCGCACATTTAAGTTGTTTTGTACTCGTGGTTTCCGGCGTGCTGTTTGTGTCTTAAACTAAAAATAACTTACTTTCAAACTTCTTAACTTAACGTCGGATATGTCAATCCATTTATTTATATAACGAAAAGAAAAACAAACAATTCGGTTCACAATCCGCCGTGCCTCACGGTCAAAAGTTATCTGCCTCGCTGTGCGCCACACCTGCACTAATTAGCCCTGGTGTTAAATAGGCTGGTGGCAAAAACAGCGCCATCCCATTGCAGTATTCAGAATGGCTCCAACACAACCGGCCCCTAATTGTTCATGGCACTTCAAGACATGACAATTATAAACAATTCATGTATGGAGACATTCATACAACGAAACTAACGTTTGCAAACAAAAATAATAAACAAACAAACAAATCGACCCTCTTTTGGTGCGTTTGTTTTACTTTTACATTGACTGCTCTACCAATAGTCCTAATTTTGTCACTGGTCTTTCAATTACATTTGTTTTGGTTTTGATTTGCACAGATCTAACTATGCCTGATTTGTCTGGAAAGGCTTTAATAATCCTTCCAATCATCCAAGAATTTCGTGGTGCTGTAGCATCTGCAATCAAAACAATATCTCCTTCCAAAAGATTACGTTGTGTTTTGTTCCACTTTTGTCTTTCCTGTAGCGTTGCAAGATACTCTTTCGTCCACCTTTTCCAAAACAAATCTGAAAGATATTGAGCCTGTTTCCATCTTCGTCTTACGTACTGGTCCTTTTGATCAAACAGACCTGGAGGCAAAACTGGTTTTCTTTTCAAAGTAAGAAGATGATTAGGTGTTAGTGGCTCTAAATCATTAGGATCCTCTGAAACTCTCGTAATTGGTCGGTCATTCAAGATTGCTTCGGCTTCGCATAAGACTGTGACTAACGTTTCATCAGTTAGAGTCTGTAGATGTAAAACAGATACCAAGACCTTCCTGACCAGTCTGATCATGCTTTCCCAAGCACCGCCATGATGGGAAGCTGCAGGTGGGTTGAACGTCCACTTGATATTGTCATGAATTAAAGCCTTCTCAATTGATCTGTGGTTTAATTCTGCAATTGCTCTTTTTAGTTCCTTTTCTGCACCTGTGAAATTTGTGCCATTGTCTGAGCGAAAGTGTGCCACGGGTCCTCTCCGGCATATGAATCGACGAATAGCACTGATGCAGGAGTCTGTGTCTAACGAGTGTGCCACTTCTAAATGAATTGCCCTGCTGGCCATGCATGTAAAGATAACCCCATAACGTTTCACATAAGAACGTCCTTGTTTTACTTCAATAGGCCCAAAATAGTCCACTCCCACATTAGTAAATGGAGGCAAGTCTGGAGTAATCCTCTCGTTGGGGAGATCCGACATTTTTTGGTCACACAATTTTCCTTGGTGACGTCTGCAAAAAGGACAACTTGACAAGATTTTCCTTGCCGCTGCATTGGCATGAGTTACCCAGAACCTTTCTCTCAATTTGGAAAGGATGTAATTTCTCCCACCGTGTCTTGTCTGTTCATGAATATGTTTAAGAATTAACATGGAGATGTGCTGATCTTTACACAGGATGACTGGATGTTTGCTCTCTTCGGGCATTGCAGTCCTGGACAATCTTCCACCAACTCTTACCAGTCCTTCCTCTAAGACAGGATTCAGCTTGTAGATAGGGCTACACCCTTTAACAGGTTTTCCTGTCTTTAGTGCACAAATCTCAGTGTCAAATCTTTCCCTCTGACAGAACTGAAGGATAGCATTTTCTGCTGCTAATAGATCCTCCGTTGATACACCTTCTCGTTTCAATGACTTTCTGGCTTCCAACATTTTTCTGTCAACATCAAGATTAGCCATTCCATCTTTCACCAGTTGCTTCCTTCTTTGACTCAACTCCAATAGAGTCCCTTTGACCAACAGCAACCATGCAACTGCGACTTTCAACCTTTTCCAGTCAGAGAAATAGGTGATGAGTTGGCTGGTTGCATTATCCTCTTGAATGGTTATTGCGTTTATGGAGATTTCCACTTTGACCTCTGGATCATCCTCCTCCAATGTGGACTCCACTTCGTACTGTAACCATGTTTCTCTTGCTCTCCACAGGAATTCCAGACCCGATAGCCATGTTTTGCTGTTCAAAAGCTTATGGACTGTCAGTCCTCTAGATGCGTCATCTGCAGGATTTTGTTTTGTGTGAACATAGCGCCACTGCGCTGGCTCTGAAGATTCCCTAATGATGGCTACTCTGTTGGCCACAAATGTTCGAAACCTTTTGTTTTCATTGCTGATGTACTTTAAGACTGTAGTACTATCAGTCCAGAAACAGGATTCTGACAAAGAAAGCTGTAACTCTGATTTTACCATCCTGTCCACTCGAACAGCCAAAACGGCAGCAGTGAGTTCCAAACGAGGAATGGTTACGGGTTTAAGAGGTGTTACTCTGGACTTTCCAAGAAGAAAGGAAATATGAACATGACCTGCTTTGTTCTGTAACCTTAGGTAAGTTACCGTACCATATCCCCTTTCGCTGGCATCGGCAAAGTGATGCAACTGGGCGTGGACTGGTGTTCCAAAGTCATGTGGTTTCAAGCACCTACTCACTCGGAACTCTGAGATCTCTTTCAGGTCAGTTAACCACTTTATCCACTGCTGTTTTAAGGTTTGTGGAACTTCTTCATCCCAGCCATAGTTCCTTTTGCACAACTCTTGTAATATGTGCTTGGCTGGAAGAAGGACTGGCGCAACGTACCCTAAGGGATCGTACACTGCACTAGTGACTGATAAGATCCCTCGCCGTGTTTGCATCCGTTCCTTGCAGTTCACATGGAAGTTAAACTTGTCATTTTCCAGACACCAATGTAGCCCCAGTGCTCTTTCCACCGGAAGTTCGTCTATGTCCAAATTTAGTTCACTCACACTTTTAGAATGTTCTTTCTCAGGAATTGTTTCAAGGACTTTGCGACTGCTACTTATCCACTGTGTAAGATGAAACCCTCCTTTCTGGCAAAGTTCAGTCAGGTCCTGGACAATCTGTACTGCTTTCTGCGCAGACGGTGAGCTTTTCAGACAATCGTCCACATAGAAATTTTTATATACCGTGTCAATCACTTCATCCGAAAATCCATTCCGACTGTCGTCTGCTGTCTTCCTTAGAGCATAACATGCACAACTAGGCGACGACACTGCTCCAAAGAGATGTACAGTCATTCTATATTCTTCAACTTGCTTGTGCAGATCTCCATTAGGCCACCACAGGAACCTTAGAAAGTCTTTGTCTTCGTCAGCCACTCTAACTTGATAGAACATAGACTTCACATCAGACATAAAAGCAACTGGTTCTTGTCTGAATCGTAGAAACACTCCTATTAAGGAACTTGTAAGGTTCGGACCCTGCAGAAGTTGTTCGTTCAACGAAGTTCCTTTAAACTTAGCTCCACAGTCGAAGACAACTCGCAACTTGCCCTTCCTTGGGTGATATACGCCATGATGAGGTATATAGAACAGGTTATCTTCTCCACAACGCAACGCATCCTGTGGTACTATTTCTGCATAGCCACTGCTGATGACATTTTCAAGAAAGCTTGTGTATTCTTGGTGGAATTTCTCATTTCTTTCCATTTTCCTTCTTAGTCCAATGAGGCGCTGTTGAGCAATACAACGGTTGTTTGGCAGAGTTACCTCTTGGGCTTTAAATGGCAGCTTTAAACTGTAATGTCCGTCCTTTAACTTTACAGATTGATCCATTATTTTAATGAATCTTGCCTCTTGCCTTGACATTTCTTCATTGTCGTCGGCGATTTTCTCATTGAAGTCACTTTGGTACTGCTTCTCCAATAACAGCTGAAGTGATTCTACAGATAATCTGTTTACAGAAACAGAAGGATAGCCAATGCCGTTCCTATTGTCTTTAGAATCCTTTCCTAAGCCATTGATCACCCACCCTAATAGGGTTTTAACAGCAAAAGGACCCTCACCTTGGCTATTCACAATTTCCCATGGTTCTAGCAACTTTGAAGCATTAGTACCTATTAATAACTCCACGGTAGCATCAATTTCAGGGATTTCAATGTGATCAAGGTAAGGCCACTGTGATATGTCCTCTGGTTTCATGATGTTTGCTGTGTCAACTGGCATCTTTTTCTGTGTGTAAACATTTGGAAGACTGTAGTACCTTGTTCCATTAAGGCTGGCTACTTCAAGTCCATTCACAATGTATGTTGACACTGATGTCTTTGGGCTCATCGTTAACAAACCTATTTTGGACTTTGTTCCAGTAAGATTAAGTCTACGCATAAGAGCTTCAGAGCAGAATGTGGATGTCGAGCCATTGTCCAGAAAAGCATATGTCTGAATGACCTTGTTGCCCTTTTGTGCTTTTACCTGAACTGGCAGGATGGAGAGCATTCCACTACCACCGGCCCCGGTCTGGCTCCCAAATGTCTGAGCTGACACAAGCGTATGGTTTACAGCTGGTTTAGGTTCCTTGGGATAGATGCCACTGCTGTTCATCGATTTGTCCACTTGTTTGACGTGAATGTGTAAAGCTGTTGGATGGCTCTGTTTGCATTTTTCACAGGTTTTCCGCTTATCGCAATTTTTGCTCAAATGCCCAATGTTGAGACACCCAAAACATACTCCTTTTTCCTTTAAGAAGTTGATCTTTTCACGATGTTTATTTTTTGCAAGTCGTTGACATTCATCCAGACTGTGATCTTGCAAACAGAATAAACAATTGATGCCGATGTTGCTCTCCCTGTGTTTACCTTCCTGTGTGTCCCTGCGTTGCACGTTGCTAACAGCACAGACGTTTGTAGCAAAGTTACCTTGCTTCGACCTAGACTTGGCTGTATACACATCCCTTTTAACCTGCCTCTCTCTTTCAGTAGTTTGAATATCACCAAAAATAGGATCAGACAAGATTTTTACTTCATATTCCACAAAGTGTACAACGTCTTTAAAGTTAGGTTTGCGGAGTTGTCGCTCCCGAATACCGCAAGCAGAACTTCTAAATTTTTCCCTTAATTTAAAAGGAAGTTTTGAAACAATAATTTTGAGGTTAGCCGGCAAGTCCAGCTCTTTCATGTCCTCCAAATCTGACATTGCATTATAGCATCCACGTAGAAATAATGCATAGTCCTGTAGAAACAAAACACCTTCAGGCTTCACCACAGGCCAGTTGAGAACCTTTTCCATATATGCTGCTGTAATCTTTGTTTCATTGCCGAAGTGTTCCCGTAGGAGAGCTTTAGCTGTTTCAAAACCTCTCTCCGCACTCATATGTAAACAGCTTTGCACAAGGTCGTGAGGACGCCCCCTGGTGTACCTTTCCAAAAAATACATGCAATCCCCTTTAGATGCAGCTTTCTCCTCCACACAATGCTTGAAAGCTTGCATGAACATTTTGAACTTCAATGGGTCACCTTCGAAAACAGGTAGTTGTCTAGGCGGCAGTTGGCTTGCTTTGTGTTGTTGTAAGAGCAGCTCGGATATTTCATTTTGCCTTTGCAGAATCTGTTGTGTAGAATTGTCATCAACTGCATGTGCAACATTAGCAGTAGATAAACCTTTATTACTCATCAATCTTGTAGATTTTTCAAACTTCGCCTCAGAAATGTTAGGGCTTTCTTTTGATTTTTGCTTCTCAAAGTACGACTCCATACCATCCTGATCTGAAAATGTTTGCAGTACTGCCAATTCTGCATCTGAGGCTTCAATCTCAGCATCCATTTCCACCTGTTCCAGTTTTTTTCTTATTGATTCCACCTCCCGTTCCAATTCATGTTTCTTTTTTAACGCTGCTGCACGTGCTATGAGTGCAGCTTTCCTGGCTTTTGCTTGCGCAACTTCCAATGCAGCTTTGCTTGATCGACTTGATCTTTCACTGGTACGGCTTTTAGTGCATGATGATGTACCAACATTTGATACACTATCCGTTGGCTCTATATCATCCTCAAGGGCAACGGTTTCAGTAGTACCATTATTTGCACTCTTAAAACGATTTTCTACGCAATGGCAAAATTCGTTCACACTTAACAGCTTTGCTTTGAACCAGGTTTCATGCCTTTCCTTTTCATCTACGGGTAGCAACTCAAGCAGTTGGTTATGTGCAACTTTTGCGTCTTTAATCAAAGCTTGATATTTGCTGAAGCTACCTTTTATTTCAGCTTCATAACCAGACTGACACATTAACCCTTGAACAGTTTGTTTTATATTGGCAGCTTTACTTAACTTGGATTTTCTTAGTGTCTCTAAGCCACCTAGTTTGGAAAGCAGTACTTTTTGTGTCAATTTTACAGACCTTTTTTTCACGGAGGCTTCATCCTCATTAACCTTTTGTAAGTCAGCTGACACATTTGTTACCTCAGTACCTTGATGATCTTCATCTATTTTACCTTGTTTTCCAGTCAACCACCCAGAAAACAGCAATATTTCACAATATCATGAAAAACGAGCATCAGAATAAAAAACAAACCATTAACATTTTCATTTCTTGCAAACCCAAATGTCTCTTATTTCAAGTCCTTGTTGGAAAATGTCAATGTCGATAAACCAAATGTCCATCCATTGTGTTCTCGTCAGTCTTGCCGTTTACACTTTAATAACTGCAGGCAGCTCTGCTTCATTCCTTCCTACTCGTGTGTGTTTAACTGCTCATACCTCGCGGCTCGTTCCAGGTCCAACCAACTTTTCTTCACTTGGTGACGTAGTGTCCAATCCTCACTGACCAATGTGAGAACGGTCACCAACCTCCGTCGTGACAGAGTTCGGACTGCCTCACTATCCACTGTGAGGCTCCAGCGTACTTTCACCGACATCCGCTACCAATCACCGCTGTCCGTCAACGACCTCCGCCGCCGATCCCCGCTACCGGTCACCGATCTCCGCCCGTGGCTGCGTGATTTGCTCCACTGTCCAATGTGAGACGCGTTGCGCCCGTAGTATACGACTAACGCTATATCCAAAGCACGCGCCAGCGTTTCCATTCAGCGGATCGCCGTCGAAGACAAGGTGCTCAAACAGCACAAGGGTCGTGCTGTCTAAACTTGATCGGTCTTTTTCTCATACTGAGCCAAACTTTTGACTAATTGTTGGCGCACATTTAAGTTGTTTTGTACTCGTGGTTTCCGGCGTGCTGTTTGTGTCTTAAACTAAAAATAACTTACTTTCAAACTTCTTAACTTAACGTCGGATATGTCAATCCATTTATTTATATAACGAAAAGAAAAACAAACAATTCGGTTCACAATCCGCCGTGCCTCACGGTCAAAAGTTATCTGCCTCGCTGTGCGCCACACCTGCACTAATTAGCCCTGGTGTTAAATAGGCTGGTGGCAAAAACAGCGCCATCCCATTGCAGTATTCAGAATGGCTCCAACAATATACTCAACTCAACTTTATTCATAAAGCACTTTCAACACCACAAGTGGAACCAAAGTGCTGTACAGAAAAACAAACAGTAAAAACCACACAAAATAAAAACAAAGAATTAATACACAACATATGATATACAAACCTTACAAAGCATTATCAAATGCTGAAGAAAACAAGTAGGTTTTAAGCGCACTCTGAAAGACGCCCAAGGAAGGACAGGTTTTTACAGACAGAGGAAGGTCATTCCAAAGCCTAGGAGCTGCAACAGAAAAGGCCCGATCATCTTTACATTTTAAACGGGTTCTCGGAACCACGAGAAGCAACTGATCATTTGAGGGTAGAGATCTACTGGATTGACAGCAGCTGATTAAATCAGTAACATACTCAGGGGCTAGACCATGCAGAGACTTAAAAACATACAGCAGTGCATTGTATTGGATTCTGTATCTTATGGGTAACCAATGTAGTTTAATTAACACCGGAGTAATGTGATCTCTCTTCTTAGTACCTGTTAAAAGTCTGGTAGCTGAGTTCTGAATGAGCTGCAAACAGAGGACCCTGACTCACACCCAGATACAACACATTACAATAATCCAGACGTGATGACACAAAGGCACGAACAACCTTCTCCATATCATTAAAAGAAAGGATAGATTTCAATTTAGATATTGATCTAAGATGGAAGAAACTATTCTTAACAACAGTATTGATTTGCCGGTCAAATTTAAGGTCCGAGTCAAAAATGACACCAAGGTTCCTCACACTAGACTAGTTTTTTTCCAGGAAACAACCTTAGGCAGTAATCACCCACGCACCCCTTATTTCCAAATAAAATCATCTCGGTCTTATCCTCATTTAGTTGGAGAACATTTTTCGCAAGCCAACACTTCATGCTAAACATGCATGAAGAGACTGAATGGCACAATTATGCCCATGTTTCAGTGGTAAGTAAATTTGAGAATCATCCGCATAAAGATGATACTGGATCCCAAATTTCTCAAAAATAGAATCTAAAGGGAAAATAAAATTGCAAAGGAAGAAAAGTAATCACCTAAACCACTGGTTCTCAACCAACCCCCCTTAATGACAAACCGCGACCCAAATCGATCGGTCAACGGGGGGGGGGGGGGGGGGTGCTAGCAGTGTTGACGACGGGCGGGGGGGAGGGTGCTAGCGTTCTAATTGCCGCGTTGACTGAAAACATGGACGGACGAGCCGGAAAAAAACCGACACTCCGCTGTCACAGGATGAAGGATTTTTTTTTTAAATTTTCCCATGCAGAGGCCCGCGACCCACTACTAACGGGTCCGCGACCCACAGTTGAGAAACACTGACCTAAACTAACTGAAAAAGTCCTATCCTTCAAGTATGAAGAGAACCATTACAGGGCTAAGCCCTGAATGCCAACTTGATCCCTAAGACGATCGATGCAAATATTATGGTCAACTGTATCAAATGTTGCTGTAAGATCTAACAACAGCAAGACAACACAGTTTCCAGAATCAACACCTCGTAGGATATCATTAGACACCCTAATGTTAGACACCCTAATATATAACAGTGGTTAATAAATGTGAAGATTTTCTTTTAAATTTACAGAATTTGCCTGAAAAAAATCACTTGCAGGGTATCCATCACTATAAAATAATGGAAGAACCAGGTTAAAAAACTCACCTTAGTCAAAGTCCAGGTTGTGGACAGTATCCGTGGGAAGATTTACTTTGATTGAGTAAATCAGGAAAAAAGGTTTTAGTACGGCGAGTTCAGGCGAATTTTCCCAAATAGAGATTCTGGCCCATTTGTATATATTTATACTATTATATACTATCTTTTTTACTTGTGTATTACCAATGGTGTTCAATACATCCAAATAAAACATTTTGGGGAAAATGGGAGACCCCATTGAAAAACATCTATGGAAATGTTGAATCCAAATGCAACAGATGAATTTGTTTGCACTTTATTCGAGAGGTTTAACTGAGAGATATGATGCAGGTATGTGTGTAATATATGAGTTATTCTGTTTGTGGCTTAGGGTTAGGGCTGTGGCTTTCTCGGTTTTGTGGTTAGCATGTTGATTCGATTGATGGTGAATAAAATGTGTAATCCAGTCAATCGCGAGTAACTAAAAGAAATGACATCACGTTACGCATGCGCGGTTGACCAAGACCAATTCTAATGCTAATCAGCAATCCTTGCTTACAAACAGACACATACTGTATGATCTCATTCCAAATCATCAGGTATGCATCAAACCGTGTGTCACGTCTACTGAGCTGGTGCAGGGAGGACTCAGACGCAGGGTTTCCGGTTTCCAAAAAGGTGCTCTTTAATAATTCCCATTATTCCCTGGATTCCTTTAGATTCCCTAAAAACCCTATAGGGCGGGGGGGGGGGGGGGAGGACTAGGGCAGTGTTTCTCAACTGATGGGTTCCGACCCACTAGTGGGTCGCGGGCCCGTTTGTAGTGGCCATTGCATGGGGAAAAAAAAGTTTAAAAAAAAGTTTTTAAAAAAAAATTCATCCTGGGATTTTATTTTGAAGGGACTTTCTCTAATGCAGCGGAGTGTCGGTGTTTTTCCGGCTCGTCCGTCCATGTTTTCAGTCAGCGCGACAATTAGAACGCGGAAGCACCCCCCCCCCCGTCGACACCGCTAGCGCACCCCCTCCCCCGTCGACACCGGCAGCGACACCGGCAGCGACACCGGCAGCGAACGCGGAAATCCCCCCCCCCCGTTGACCAATCGAATTGGGTCGCGGCTCGTCATTAAGGGGTAAAGGTGGGTCCCGGAGCCAGACAAGTTGAGAACCACTGGACTAGGGGATGGGAGGGAGGGGGCACAACTGGAGACGTGACTGGGGACGGGACAGGAGGAGCCGGGACGGGCGGAGAGACGGGCTTCGAGGAGCCGGGACGGGCAGAGAGACGGGCGTCGTGGAGCTGGGACGGGAGGAGACGGGCGTCCCAAACCGTGACACCGTGACATCATTCACCCTGCGATAGTCCACACAGAACCCGTATAGAGCAAAGGTCCGAGGCTCCACCCGCGCCCCTGTTGGCCGAGTCTTTGAACCTCTGGGCGGTCCCCCGGCCCCAGCCTTGCCTCCAGAAAAAGCCTCCTGTGGTCGTTGGGGGAGAGCTCTTGCCGGTCCATGAAGGCCTTCTTTACGTCGACGTAGACATGCCTGGTCCCGGGTGGCAGACCCAGGATGGCAGTCTGCGCCTTCCCGTGCCGCGATCTCCCCCAGCATTCGCCCGAGCGTGACGGCCGACTGCCCCAGCCGGCTGCGCCAGCCCCTCACCATACCATTCATTCAGGTCCATCCGTGTTCAGGCACCAATGTAGATAGCGCTACCTGTGGGTTCTCGGACAAATGCACACACACTCTGAGCTCTGGAGGTTTACAATTTGTTTTATTTGGTTCGGTTTTGTTAGCAACATATGTTGTCCGTCTTCTCGTTGGCCCCGAGCGTCCCGTCCACCTCCTCCCTCCGAGTCCTGTTTACTGTTTATAGGGAGATAATAAGGCAGAATGTCAGCTGCTTTCGTTAGCTGCGTCCCGGCCCCGTTCTCTGAATCACTCCCCCCGCTGTCCCCGTCTACAGCTGACCTATCCACACCCTGCCAACACAGTGATAATCTTAGCCATTTTCTTATTTCAACAGTTCATCATTGACTGTACATGCTAGATAAGACTGCTCTCCTTTAGTTACACATCAAACTGTGGATCTACTCTCAAAATGCAGTTCTCCTAACTATTCCAAAAATAAAATAACATCAGTAGTCATAACCAGCTCACTTTATGTTGGCGAGGCTACCTTAGTCCACCCATTTAAAAAATAACCCCAAAACACATTTTTGCATTACCCCTCAACCTCACTTAGTTTGCCCTAAATACTAAATTAGGGGCATTCACTTTCAATGTAGGTTGTTGTAATTCTTGCTACTTCGATTGTACATATTGTGTGCATCTGTTTGTAATTCTGTCTTTATCTAACTTCTTTATATTTAATGTGCTTTGTTAATGATGGTTATTGCTAAATGCTTTGAGGCATTCTTCCTGATGTATGACAGTCTCCCTTCCACCACTAGATGATGCTCAAGTGTAGGACAATGTGGAAAGTTTATTCAATATGAATACTCACTGTGTGTGCATGTGTATGCCCGGAAGAATCTGTCAAAAAATCCTTCCCAGTTGTCCCTCCAAATATCTGCTGATCAGAGAGCAGACAGATTGCCTGGTGCTGTTTTACTTGCAGTCACCTGCAGTCAGCCTCCATAGAGATGACTGAGATGGAGGCAATTACAGGTGCAAACAACAGGAAACAGATGTGCAATTATGAGAACAGAGGTTTGCACTAACCCCATGCTCATTGCCCCAGTTTTGTTGCAGCAATCAACAATGCAATCCACAGCAAAAAAACAACTAATTGAGTTCTCACCACACGTAAAGAGCCACATGTATGGATCATCAGAAACACAAGTCAGACTCAAATCCTCTGCTAGTCACAAGTCACATTTAAAAGGACCAATACACTGAATGCAAGGTATGCTTTTACCATTATGGGGATCCAAATTTGTTTAAACACCATGACACAATTTAAGTTAATCAACCATACAAGCCTAGATGACATTATACAACATCTGAAGTCATCGCCCTGCTGCTTAGATATTCTTCTAACAGACTTTTCCAAAAGTATTTCAAACTCCATGAATACTGATCTCTTACAAACAATAAACACATCTCTCCTCTCAGGTGTCTTCCCACAAGCCATTAAAATTGTTGTACTTAAACAACTCCTAAAGAAGGTACATTTATACACTGTAAAATATTTGAAAAGGCAGTTTTTCAACAGCTGAACTACTTTTTGGCCGCAAAGCACCACAGTACTGAAACTGCTCTTGTTAAGGTTTACAACTCGCTCCACTTAAACACAGACAATGGCATAATTTCAGTCTTAGTATTACTGGATCTCAGTGCAGCATTTGACATGGTCGACCATGATATACTACTAGACAGACTACTCACCTGAGTAGCACTCTGGCACAGAGACACACTTACCTGGTTTATCCTACCTGAAAGACCATGAATATTCATACTAATACTAATTATACATCAGAGCTGAAAGAAATTACATGTGGTGTAGGTTCAATACTAGACCAAAACTTTTTGTTTTGAGAGCAAAAGTTTTTGTTTTGAGAGCAAAAACAATAGTTTCTTAGAGACACAAATCTACCTTCATAGTACCTCAGAGGCTGGAGAGGATAACATGTGATGATGACATGTTGAGTTCTTTTGGTGAGTAATTGCACAATCAGCTCTGAGTGGTCCCGATGGCTGCACACTTTTGATAACAGTGTTGGAAAGAAGTGGACTCAAAAAGGCACACATTTATCAGATCAGATGAACAAATTAATTTAGCAGACTACATTACATGTCATTTATCTGATGCTTTTATCCAAAGCGACTTACAATAAGTGCATTTCAGTTGTAGAGATACAAACTCAGAAGAACAAGTAACAAGAAAGTACAATTTTCATTAAATGAGCAGTTTCAAAACATGTTATAGATAAGTGCTATTAGAAGTACAATTGAAGTGCTACATTTTGTTGGTCTACAGTTTGTTAGTGTTTTACTCAAGGTATAGTCTAAAGTGGTGTGTCTTGAGTTTTCGGCGGAAGATGTAAAGGCTCTCTGCAGTCCTGATATCATCAGAGAGCTCATTTCACCATCGAGTGGTTTTCTCTCAGAGAGGGAGGAAAAAGCAGCTTGGCAGATACAGAGCAGATTGTGTAAAAAATCGCTGTGATATCCACAGTTATTTACTGTGTTTGTGAGCAGTAAGCTACTGTAAAACTATTTAACAGTAATTTACTGTATATTCAGTCAAAGATTACAGTAGTCAACAATCTGTGAAAATCAGAGTAAGTAAAAATTACTGTTATAAATCACAGCAACACATTGTGTACTGTATAAAACACAGTAAATAAAAAAGTACTGCAGAACATCAGAGTAGCCAAATAGGTACTGTAGTAAATCACAATAAGTAAAATTTACTGTTGTAAATCACAGCAACACATTGTGTACTGTATAAAACACAGGAAATATAGTACTCTAGTACTCTAGAATAATACAGTAGCCAAAAAGGTACTGTAGAAAATCGCATTAACCAAAAATTGTTGTGAAATACAGTTTTTGACAGTGCTTGTGAGTAGTAAACTACTGTAAAACAATATCAAAGTAATTCATTGTGTATTCATTCAAAGTCCTTAATTAACTGTATAATATCAAATTAACAATTTGTGTACTGTAGAAAAACACAGTAACCAAATAGTCAGTCAGTAAAAATGTGAGAAACGCAGTTACCTAAAAATTACTGTAGAAAGTCAGAACAACAAGTAGTGTACAGTGTATTTATTTATTTAACATATGATGGTATTTCTTTAGAAATTTCACAATATACACCACATTATGCAAGTAGGTTAGTTTAGATGGTAAAGCTCTTAACTGCAACCACATTGAATCAATACGATTGTTGGAACTTGAAAAGTGAAACTTGGACCGCAAAGAGTTAATCTCAAGTTACGTGTTCGTAAGGTGGAGTATTCGTTTACGCTCTCTTTTGGGCACAGCTGCACCCATTCTGTGAATGATTTCAATGGATAGGGTGGTCAGCTCAGCACAACAGTACTGGAGTGGAAATAACAAGTTACCCTGCACAACTAGCGTACTAAATTGAGTTACGGGATATGTGCTGGTAACATGTTTTTTCATGCAACATTTTTTAACGAACAGGGAGTGGGACACCGTTGAAAGACTGGATCTGAAAAGACAAGATAATTGCCTGTAAGATGAATGTTTTTCTGAACATAATTTCTCTGACTAATTATCGTTAATTATATACGATAATATATTTAGCGTTAATAATCAGTTCAGTAATTTATTTGTAGTGTTTTATGTTAGCAAAAATGTTTTTTACTTCCAACCATTTCTAAATTGTGTTTGCCTTTCTTCCGTTAACTTATCCAAATGCCATACTAATGTAAGGTTTGTAAATTCAGTGCAGCGTCAATTTCTGCATTAATTTTACCTGTCTCTTGCTTCTCCTTCCTGTAATGATTGGGGACAGGATCAAAACTGCACCTGAAGGTGATGTTTGGCAGTTATTGCTCAAGCTAAGGGAGGTTGTTGATCTGATATGTGCACCCAAGATCCATACCAACCAAGTGGCATATCTCAAGGTTCTTATTGAGGAATACCTCCATCAAAGAAGCACTTTGTTTCCAGGAAAGTCGCTAAAAGCTGAACACCACTACCTTGTGCACTACCCTTAGCTCATCCTTAATTTTGGTCCACTTATTAGATTGTGGACATTGCGCTTTGAAAGCAAGCACAGCTATTTTAAGCAGTGTGCTAGGAAACTGCATAACTTTAAAAACCTCTGCAGTACTTTAGCTGAAAGACACTAGTTGCTACAAACATATTTACACTCCAGCAGCTTGTTTTCTCCAATGCTTCAAATAGGGGAAGCAACTAAGTTTGATGACCAACTATACCAGATTCGATTTCAGAGGGCTGTCAGGCTCAAAGGCCTTCGTCCAGAAGACACTATTGAAACACCATCTGTAACATTTAAAGGGACACTGTACAAAAGAGGCATGGCAGTTGTAGTGTCCCAAAATGATATTGCCTACATCTTTGGAAAAATTGTGCTCATCCTGATCAATCAGTCATGTGTGCATTTTGTTGTAGAGCTGTATTGGTCAGTGCCTGTCGTGGATCTTGGTGTGTACTGTCTACAAAGCACTAATTCTGCTCATTATGAGTGTCCGACCATTCAGAGTCTTGCTAATTACTACCCATTGAATGAAAACAATAAGTTTGGTCTTCACTTGATTGCTCTTCACCATTCTGTGTGTTATATGTAAAAGACGAATAAATGGATTCTATTGAGAGTGTGATAAAGGCAGTGCTGCCACAACTAGATGGTGAGAGACTGAAGACGGTTGTTGCTGAGTTGGTGTCCAAGTTTGTAGTGGAAACACCAGATGATCTACAGTTCATCACGGAGGGAGACATTGGACATCTTCTAACACCCATTCAGTGCAGAAAGATTAATTAATGGCTGCAAAAGAGGTAAACATTTTGATGTAGCGGCTTATTTTGCTCTGCCGTGTATGTACATGTTTAAGTTGTTTGTAGCTCAAATGATTCCAATAATCTTGCAGCATAGATGCAAATATTCTTCTCACTTTTGTTTTTGTATGCAGATCAAACAAATCAACCTTGGCCACATCTTTACCTGAGGCCGAAAATAGTGCTTCCTCCAGCATTTCATATTTTACCAGTCCAATCAGTTCACTGGAGAACAGCATTTGGTTGGACACTTTTGTGGTGCCATGGGACAAAATGAGGCCCACTCTCAGAAGAGCCATTGACAATGATAATAGACCAGAGGTAGAAGATTGCAGACACATGGTGAAAGTCATCGTTGATTCCATGTGAGAACACTGCTAGTAGTAAGTATAATATCAAAGTATTGGAGAGCAAAAATGAGGGGGGAAAACTAGTAACATTGGACACTCACACATTCATGCACATCAAGGCTATTGGCAGGACTCAGGTTGACACGACCGTGTGTTTCTGGGACCATCAGAAACTGTATGCATGAGTTAGACAGTAATTTCTGTGAGGGCCACCACGTAATTTGGCCAGCTCTTAAGCCTTGAACATATAAGGCTGTAAAAAATGTGTTTTGTGTCTGTTTTGTATAACAGACTTTCAAATGAAATGCAGGTCTCAAAACTGGCTGATTCCAAATATTAACAACCATTTTCATTTGTATTAGGTTCCTTGTCAGGATCAACCCAGACTCCAGCAAATGTGGTGCCAAATTCAAAAAGGGCCAGGAAACCAGAAGACCGGTTAAACGCAAAAGCTCAGGCATGAACCAACGCGTCATATCATTCATGAGGGACTTCTCCATGTTCAACCTGCTAAATGATTAGATGGAGGTGAGGCTTGAATAATGATGTGGCCTTTAAATTAAGGAATTAACTTATTTTTATGTTAATGTTCATGTTAAATTTGAAATTAGCTCCGAAAAAAGTGTTTTGGTTAAATTTGCCCTCAAAATGTCAAAGGAAAATTTCAGTTGCAAATAAAACCTGCATGGAGTGAAGAAATTCCAATCTCTATGGTATTCTGTGGATCTTTGTTACTAAGATCCTGATAGTTAGATCCGGTGGCGTCCTGTCCAATATAGAACCAGCCGTTATTAAATAAGTATCACTTATTTTACAGGTCAAAGTCTAACACGTGAATAAAATTACACTACTTGGAGATGGGGTTTATATTAGTTATAACGCAATAATTACTATAAGAAATATGTTTTTATTACATTTATATTATTTGTTTCACTGTTATTTCACAATCAAAAAACTATTAAGAAATACAATACATAGTACCATTTACAATATTATACTGTGATTCATTTTTATTCTACAGTAAGTTACTTGTCACTAGCTGCCAGTTAATAACTGATTCGTTTCACAGTAGTATATTGTGATTCATTCTACAGTAAGTTACTTGTCACTAGCTGCCAGTTAATAACTGTGAATTTCACAGTTCGTTCGTTACGGTGTAGGGTTTGACCATGTCCTAGATGTAGAGTGGACCCGATCCATTCACAGCATGGTATGTGAGAACCAATGTTTTGAACTGGATGCGGGGCAGCCACTGGTAACCAGTGAAGAGGACGGAGAAGTGGAGTAGTGTGGGAGGATTTTGGAAGGTTGAAGACCAGTCGAGCTGCTGTATTCTGGATGCGCTGCAGTGGTGGAATGGCGGTAGCAGAGAGACCTGCCAGGAGAGAGTTACAATAGTCAAGGCGGGAGATGACAAAAGCCTGAGCCTGGGATTGACACTGACACTGACGGTTGCGGTGCGGTGAGTCTGTTGCGTCACTTCCTGTCAACAGCGTGTTTGATGTCATTGAACTTTTTCAGAGCTCTAGCTATACCAAGTTGATTCTGTCGTGATATTGTCAGTACAGGCGGCGGATTATCTACGTGAGACGTTGTTAAACGCCTCACCGTCCAGCACTTTGTCGTTTAAACGAATAGTTGCGTTAACGCCACCTCTTTTAGCATTACCTTAGCAGCTAAACTTGTGATGTCTTCCCTCCCTACCTCCCCTGCTCTTTCTTGCTCGGTGTGTCACATGTTTAGCTATTCCTCTGCCTCCTTTACGGATAATGGTACATGTAAGAAGTGTAGTATATTTGATCGCTTGCAGGCGAGGCTTAGTGAGTTAGAAGTAGGGATGAGCGAGTACAGCATTATCTGTATCTGTATCTGTAGAACCATATGAATTATCTGTATCCGTATCTGTACTCGGATTGGGCGGGGCCTAATCGGAAAGTGGGCGGGGTTTAACCCGGAAGTTGGAAGGATTTACCCCGTAAATTGTCGGGTTGTCTTGAAATGGGCTGGGCTTTAACCGTTATGCTCTTTTTTAAGCATGCAATTGACCCTTCGCAGGGAGCTTGATTAACAGGTGATATGACCAATCATACATGAACTTGAAAAACAGTACTGTACTGACGCATTTCTGGGGTTAAAACAGCGTTCCTTCTTAATTATTATGTTCCTTTATGTTTATCACTCATTATTCTGTATCACTGATGATCATGAGAGAGAGAGGGGAAGTGTGTGTGTGGCTTAATTTGTAATATTAATATTTAGTTATTTAACAACTAGTCAACGTCAGACACTGAGTGCGTGAAGAGAGCCAGCAGACGGTAAAAAAAACTGATGACCGGCAGAGAGATTTGATTTTGAAAAAACCTTTATTTTTACATTAACTAATAGCAATATGTATACAAATTAGACAGGTATATAATATAAAATTTATCTAATAATCAGTTTAGACGATCTGGACTCCGCCGCACTCCTCCAGGATCTATTTGTCCGCGGGTCGCCCCGCACACGATCCTCCTCAGCCAGGCTGACGCCTCACTCTGTCCCGGTTGTGCTCCCCCCTTCTCGGTTGAGCTTGAGGAGGAGCTTCCTCAGCCTGAAGACCTCCTGTTGGGTGAAGTCTCCTGCGCCTTTCTTCGTACTGCCGTGTCGGGCGGAGCGAGCAAACTTTTCCAGATCGGAGAAGTACTCCTCCAGCTTCACTCCCCTCTCGTTCTTGGTGAGATGCAGGAACTCCTTCACCTGCCCCACCCCGTACCTCCTGGAGACCGTCCCACCTGAGGAGACACTGATGGAGGAGCCCCACCCCCCGCCTCTCCTTTGCTCTACGCCCCCCCCCTCTTTGCCTGAGAGCCACCTCTACAGCCTCTGGTTTTCCTTTTCAGGTGGGGGACCTTAAAGCCCACCCCCCCCTCTTCCATCTCCTCCTCGCTGTCGGAGACCCCCCTCTCACGAACGGGTGACCCCCGAACTCCTTCACCATGGTTCTCCCGACTCACCCCACTCGTCTATGGAATGCCGTTTTAGTCAAAATTAAATAAATGAACAAATACACGGTAATGCATAATGACACTGCATTTCATAATAAATAAATGAATAAAAACACGGTAATGCATAATGACACTGCATTTCATAATAAATAAATGAATAAAAACACGGTAATGCATAATGACACTGCATTTCATAATAAATAAATGAATAAAAACACGGTAATGCATAATGACACTGCATTTCATAATAAATAAATGAATAAAAACACGGTAATGCATAATGGCACCGTAATGCATAATGACCCAGTATTTCATTTCACGTTCTTATATGCAAATCAGGGGGCGTGGCTATCTATCACATTCAGAACAGACGACAGAGCCGTGTGCCGTCGACACCGCTAGCGAACCCCCCCCCCCCCCCCCCCCCCGATCGAATTGGGTCGCCGCTTGTCATTAAGGGGTAAAGGTGGGTCCCGGAGCCAGACAAGTTGAGAACTACTGGGCTAAGGGACGTGAGAGTGTTGACATAATGGAAGACATCGGTGGGCTCCGAGATAGCATGCTAGCATTAGCGGATCAAATCGATCAACATGGGTTATCTGCAGATACTATTTTGACACATATTGAGGGTTTTCTGGAAGTACTAGGGCTTGCGGTTCCGACTTCGGCAGCTCTAGACAAACGGCCCACCAGTTGAGAAACACTGCCTTAGCCAGCCCTTTTTGCACACGTCTCCGTTGTCTGTTCTGAATGTGATAGATAGCCCTGCCCCCTGATTTGCATATAAGAACGTGAAATGAAATACTGGGTCATTATGCATTACGGTGCCATTATGCATTACCGTGTTTTTATTCATTTATTTATTATGAAATGCAGTGTCATTATGCATTACCGTGTTTTTATTCATTTATTTATTATGAAATGCAGTGTCATTATGCATTACCGTGTATTTGTTCATTTATTTAATTTTGACTAAAACGGCATTCCATACTCGTCCCCTCTTTCATACGGTCACACACGAGACTCGCCCACTGGGCTGCATTCACCTCCCCATCCACACCTACATTCACCCCCTCCCTCCCGTGATCGATCAGCTGGGCTTCGCCCATCCCCTCCCCCACCTGACTGACCGGTTGGGCCCCACTCACCCCTTCACCTGACTCCCCGCCGGCCTTCTGAGCCACACTCACCCCTTCGCCCGACTCCTCACCGGCCTGCTGGGCCTCACCAGCCCCCCCTTCCTCCCTGGCACCCCCGGCACCCTCCCGGTTCTGGTTCTGAGAGGAGGGAGTCTTCACTGGGCAAGACCTCGCCAGGTGTCCCTCTCCACCACACCGGAAACACCTCCCCTCGTCCGATGTGGCGAACATGACATAGTCAAACCCTTCGATCCTCACCTTGATCACCAGGTTGAGAGCCTGGGTCTTGGTGAGGACCATGTGGAGCTGTCTCCTGTGAGACACCACATGTCTCAGCAGAGGAGACCTGCAACCTGAGGACACCTTCCTCATTTGGGACACCACCGTCCCGTGCTTCACCAACTCGCCGAGCAGCGCATCGTCCGGTACGAACGGCGGGACGTTTGAGCACGGCGCGAGCTTCACACCGTGCTTCCGCGTTAGCCCCGCGAGGTTCATCTGTGCGTGCTGCACGCCGATCGGCCACAAGCACGCACAAATTAAGACCGACAGAAAACAAAAATCACACACACACAATCACACCATAAAGACTCGTAAATAAACTAAATTCCAGCTCAAACAGTCACAATCAAACAATTCACCTCACGCTCCGTTCACTCCGCACTCCTTCCACTCAGAGAGAGAGAGAGAGAGAGAGAGAGAGAGAGAGAGAGAAGGTCAGTGCGTGAAGTAAAAAAAAAAAAACTGGTTAGAGCCAACTGAAAAAAAAATCTCCGACAGGCAGAGACGCAACGCAAGTCGCATTCTTAAGCACCACGTCTTAACAAGCCCCACGTTTACCTGAACTCTACTAGTCAAGAACAACAAACCGAAGTAAAAAGAAATCCTTTAAATGTATCTGGAAAGACCCGCGAACCTGCTGACAGAGGGAGGGAGAGAGGAGTTCTGTGTATGAGTGAGCTGAGCGGGACACACACACAATAAACGGTATGTGTGTAGGGGAGGGGCGCTGTGACTACCAGCCAATCACAGAACGCAGACACCTACCCAATGAGGACTTTTATTCTATCCGAGTACAGATATTGACTCGTATTACTCGTATAATACTCGTACTCTGAAAAAGTGCTTTATCCGTACCGGATACTCGTTTCAGCCGAGTATCCGGCTCAACTCTAGTTAGAAGCATGGCTCCGCACCATGGAGGTAGCCGCTGTTAACCAGCCATTTCCTATAGTCGGTGCGGACCACATAGACGTATCGTTTGCTCCTGCTAACCGTCCCCCGGCAACCCCCGAGCGACCGGGAGGCTGGGTGACTGTCCAGAGTAAGCATAAGTCTAAGTCGAAGCACACGGTTAACCACCAACCACTTCACGTTTCAAACCGCTTCTCCCCACTCAGTGACACACCCGCTGAGAAGCCAACTCTGGTGATAGGTAACTCCAATCTGAGGAACGTGAAGTTAGTGAAACCAGGGGCCATAGTCACTTGTATACCCGGGGCCAGAGCGGGCGACATTGAGTCTTATCTTAAACTGCTGGCTAAGGATAAACGTAAATACAGTAAGATTGTAATTCATGTCGGCGGTAATGACTCCCGGTTACGCCACTCGGAAGTCACAAAAGTTAACGTGGAATCGGTGTGTACATACCCTAAAACAATGTCGGACACCGTCGTTTTCTCTGGCTAAACTTGATCAGTGACGACATGTTTAGCCGCATGTCGTCATTCCGCCGCTGGTTGTCGAGGTGGTGCCCAGTAAATAATGTGGGCTTCGTTGATCACTGGAAGATGTTTTGGGGAGTGCCTGGTCTGATTAGGAGGGACGGCATCCATCCAACTTTGGATGGAGCTCAACTTATTTCTAAGAACCTGACCCAGTTTCTTGATGGACTTAATCCATGACCCAGAGTTCAGACCAGGAAGCAGAGTCGCAGTCTTACACACTTCTCTGCGCTTCTTTCCGAGCAGTCACTCAGCCATAGCGTAATAAACTCTATAGAAACAGTTTCTGCCCCACGGACACTGTTATTTAAGTTAAAAGGTAAACAACCGAGGAGTTAGATTTAATAACTTAATGTTAAAAGTAATAATACAACATTGCAACAAACTAGGAGAATTAAAGGGGGACTTTTGAATATTAGATCTCTGTGCTCTAAAGCTGTTTTAGTAAATGAATGAATATCTGACAAACCATGTTATTTTCTGTCTTACTGAAACATAGCTATCGGATGGGGAGTACTTTAACTTAAACGAAGAGACTCCTCCAAGTCATGTTAATACTCGTATCCCCCGAGGCACAGGCCGAGGAGTAAGTGTGTACAGAGTGGCAGCTATTTATGACTCCTGCCTTTGAAATAATCCTTAAACCTAAACTGGATTATAACTCATTTGAAAGTCTGACATTCAGACTTTCACAACCAACCTGGAAAATAATCCAGCCGGTTCTCTTTGTTATAGTGTACAGGGCCCCAGGTCCTTATTCTGAATTTTTATGTGAATTTTCACAGTTCTTAACGAGTTTGGTCCTTAAAACGGACAAGGTAATTATAGTGGGTGATTTTAACACTGATGTTGATGTCGATAACGACAGCCTTGGTACTTAATTTCTCTCTTTGCTGGAATCAATTGGTTTCTGAATTTCTACTGCCAGAATCTCCTCCTCCTGCCAAAGGTTTCTACAGTCGATGTTTATCGGATACCGCTGTAGCCTCATTTAAAGAAGCCATTCCCTCTGCTCTAAGTTCAGTGTCTTGTCTCAAGATATCAGAAGACTCCTGTGAAAACTTCAGTCCATCACAAATCGACCATCTTGTCAATACTGCCACAGGCTCTTTGAGAATGGCACTGGATGGTATTGCTTTCCTCAAAAGAAGAATGGCAACAAGAAGGAAGTTCGCCCCTTGGTATAACTCTCAAACCCGGAACTTAAAGCAAACTGTGCGGAAACTTGAGCGGTTATGGTGTTCCACCAAATCAGAAGGATCTAGGCTAACTTGGCAAGACAGCGTTAAAACATATAAGAAGGCTCTCCGTAACGCAAGAGCATCTTATTACTCATCATTAATTGAGAAAAATAAAAACAACTCCAGGTTTCTCTTCAGCACTGTAGCCAGACTGACAGAGAGTCACAGCGCTGTCGAGCCGTGTATTCCTGTGGACCTCAGTAGTAACAACTTCATGAACTTCTTCAATAATGCGATTCTGACTATCAAAGAGAAAATGTATGGTCTACTACCCCCAACCAGAGCAGACCCGCCCTCGGATGTAGGAACCTTAGACGCAGCCGTGGGCCCTGATACCTACTTGAATGGTTTCTCTTCCATCAACCTTGATCAACTGACTTCTACAATTTTGAAATCCAACTCTTCCACTTGTCTCCTGGATCCAATTCCAACTAAGCTGCTTAAGGAAGTTTTTCCGTTAATTAGCACATCCCTACTGGATATTATGAATCTGTCTTTGTTGACAGGACATGTACCACAGTCCTTCAAGGTAGCTGTAATTAAACCTCTTCTTAAGAAACCTACTCTAGCTCCAGAGGTGTTGGCTAACTACAGACCCATCTCTAGTCTTCCCTTCCTCGCTAAGATCCTTGAGAAATCTGTCACAAATCAATTATGTGACTTTCTACAAAACAATGCTTTGTTCGAGGATTTCCAGTCAGGATTTAGAGTGCATCATAGCACAGAAACGGCACTGGTGAAAATTACAAATGATCTTCTACTTGCATCGGACCAAGGACTTGTCTCTTTTCTCGTCTTGCTGGACCTCAGTGCTGCATTTGACACCATCGATCACCGTATCCTGCTGCAGAGACTGGAACACTTGATTGGCATCAAAGGAACTGCACTCAGCTGGTTTAAATCTTATTTATCGGATCGATCTCAGTTTGTGTTTATGAACGGTGAATCATCGAGGACCACCAATGTTGGTCACGGAGTCCCACAAGGTTCTGTGCTTGGACCGATTCTATTTACCCTGTACATGCATTCTTTGGGCGACGTTATCAGAAAACACTGCATAAACTTCCATTGTTATGCAGACAATACTCAACTGTATCTATCGATCAAGCCAGAAGACACCGACCAGCTTGTTAGACTTCAGGATTGTCTTGGAGACATCAAAACCTGGATGACCTGAAACTTCCTGATGTTAAACTCTGAAAAAACTGAAGTTATCATGATAGGCCCAGAGCGCCTTCGAAGTCAGCTGTCACGTGATACAGTCTCTATGGATGGAATCGCTTAAACCTCTCCAGTTGATTCAGAATGCTGCAGCACGTGTATTAAAAAGAACTAAGAAATGGGATCATATAACTCCTGTATTAACTTCTCTGCACTGGCTTCCTGTTAAATCAAGAATAGAATTTAAGATACTTCTCCTCACCTACAAGGCACTTGCTGGTGAGCCACCGTCTTATCTTAAAGAGCTTGTTACTTGCTGGGCTACTTGTGGTTCCTAGAGTTTTAAAAAGTAGGATGGGGGGCAGAGCCTTCAGTTATCAAGCTCCTCTTTTGTGGAACCAGCTTCCACTTTCAGTCCGGGGGGCAGACTCGGTCAGTTTAAGATAAAGCTTAAAACGATCCTCTTTGATATTGCTTAAAGTTAGGGCTGGCTCAGGTTAGCCTGGACCAGCCCTTAGTTAAGCTGCTCTAGGCTTAGACTGCCGGCGGACTTCTTAGGACACACCGAGCCCCTCTCTCACTCTCTCCTTCCACAATCATCCATGTTTTATTAATGTACATCATTAATTAAGCTTCTTTCCGGGAGTTTTTTTTGCTTTCTCGCCTAGCAGGTCTCCGTGGATCATAGTTTCGTGCGGACCCCGGTTCTGACTCCTGCTGCTGCCATCATCATTACTTTAAATATGATTCATATTACTGTCATCATAAACCAACATATTTCTGCTCTCCCTCCCCACAGAAGCCTCTGTGGATGGTGGTTTGATCTGATGGTGGTTGTCCCTGCAATGGTCCTGCCGTACACCTGTTCTGCTACGTGCAATTACTTGTATCATTTCTGTTAGAGAAATTGAATGTATTGTACATCTTTTACATTGTTTATTCTGTACACATGACATCCATTGCAGTCTGTCCATCCCGGGAGAGGGATCCCTCCTCTGACGTTCTCCCTAAGGTTTCTTCCCTTTTTTCCCCATTGAAGGGTTTTTTCATATTTTGCGGAGTTTTTCCTGTGCCGATGTGAGGTTTTCGGGACAGAGGATGTTGCATGTGTACAGACTGTAAAGCCCTCTGAGGCAAATTAGTAATTTGCGATTTTGGGCTATACAAAATAAAATGAATTGAATTGAAACAATTGCAAAAAAAACAGATATGGGAGAAGCTTCTATGAATTTGAAAACACAGAAATAATAAAAGCTGAAATTAATTTAAAACGTTGCTGAAATAATAGAAATAGGAAAAGCTGAGAACATTTTTGTAGTAATATAAGGTTTAGTACTATAGCTGTAATTGTGGTACTAGCAGCAGCAGTAGAAGAAGTAAGTACTAGTTTCACTACTATTTGAAAGCAATTGTGGTGTACCTATTGTAGAGGAACAGGTAATAATTGAGGCTTTTATTTTGAAATAATGGAATTGGGTGGGGGGGGTTTTGGAGACAGAATGTTTGTTATTCAAACCAAATGGACTTGGTAAAATAGATTTGTACAGCGCTCTTCTAGTCTTCTGGCCACTCAAAGCGCCTTAACACTACATAACATCATTCACCCATTCATACACCAATGACAGAACGTACCCTACACAGTGGCACCTGCCCAACCAGTAAGTAATATTCACACACTGTAGTCACAGCTAAAGGAACAATGCTGGGATTAAGTGTCTTGCCCAAGGACACATTGACATGCAGGTTAGCCGGGCCTGGGATCAGACCGCCAACCCTCTGATTCGAGGACGGCCGCGCTCCCCACTCACCCACAGTCCCCCTAAGCTAAGAAAACTAAAAAGTTATTAATTGATGGGCCTCAAACATTACAGTAAGAATTCCCTCCATGGGGGTTGAAATACTAGTAGTACTAGTAATATTAGTAGTAGTAAAAGTCATTTTAGTAATAATACCAGTTGAAATACTAGAAGTACTAGAAATATTAGTAGTGGTTGTCGTACTTGTATTTGAATTTACTGTAAGCTTCGTGCTGGTCCCATCAAAAACGGCACTGGATACTTCCGGTTAAGTTAACCGTCATGTGTTGATGATGTCATAGAGGTGCGACGTTTTGTGAAATAACCCAGTGAACATTTTTTGGTGTAAAAGACGTTGCAAAATGGTTTAAAAGTGAAAGTTGTTTCAACGCCTATTCGTAGACGTTGAAAAGACTTCTATATTTAGACCACATATCAATGTGACGAGAAGTGCTATACGTCGGGCCATAGACGTCTATTCAACGTCTTTTCAATGGCAAAATTGCTCGCTGGAAAAGTACAAGTTACATACAATCAGCTGTTGACAGTTGTCAATCATGTCAACAGCCCTTAACAAGGACAACATAATTTGATTAATTTGTATTTATTCATATCAATATAACACTAAACACTTCCTATACAAAAATAAATTATATTTTGTGAAAATAAACTATGAAATTATAAGTGGAGCAACAACATGAACCAGTTAGTTTAGAATTTTGTGTTTGTAAACCATTTTTCTGAATCATTGGCACTTCATTTTCAGATTCTATAAAAGATCTGGCTCTGAGTCACTTAAATCCGGATCGTATACCTGAAATCAGATCCGTCTCCCTCATCGTCACTTCAATGATTCAGAATGCGCAGAACACCCCTCAGTTGCAGATGCCTCTAGTCAACAAGTTAATTCAATTCAATTCATTTTATTTTGTTCAACCCAAAATGAAAAATAAGCCTGAGGGAGCTTTACAGTCTGTAAACGTGCAGCATCCTGTCCCAAAACCATCACATCGGCACACGTAAAACTCCCTTCAACTGGACAACACTTAAGGGTGAACAGCGGAGGAGTAAGTGTGTACAGAAAGAACAACTTAAAGATGTACAGTATGTTCAATTCCTATTGAAATTATTCAAATACAACTGCAGGGACAAACTCCATCAGATGTAACCTTCATCCACAGGAACCTGTGAGGAGGGAAGAACAAAGACTTTAGGGAAAAGGCAAAGTGTGTAATTTGGGTTTATGACAGTAATAAAAAAGTTTAATAATGATAACAGCAGCAGGTGTTTGAGAACCCTTATTTATAGATTGTTTACATATGACATTATAAACAATTTATGGCATTTCTGGAGTAACATTTCCAGGTATATTATACAGTACCATACTTTACAATGTTGCTTTAAGCATGCAGTAACTTACAATGTTTTGGCTAGCTTGTTTACAGGCCACAACATGTTGAATTCACCTGCAATCTGTGTTTAGGCTGCGTTGCTTTAAAAACGTGTATTTTCTACATGAAATGGGAACGGCAACAATATGATATGGGTACAGCAACAACCTAACGCATAAGCAACACCAAACACACAGAAAATACTCTATGATGTTTACTTTTGGTCCAGTTCATGTTGAACGCTAGCATGCTAACTAGCAAACTATCTGCGCTAATGCTAACTAGCTTGCCAAAATAACAGTCTTTCCCGTATCGAGTGGGCAGCACAAGTAAAATAACTGGTTATAGTTCCAGCTGTGCTTCATTCAAACACTCACATACTTACAGAGTATTGGGGCCGGTAGCCGTGGTTGTATCAGCCCGTTCACGTCGCTCTGCTCCCGGACACACTTCACCTCGCGCTGCACCTGGTGGAAGCTCTGCAAGAACTTGCGCATGCGCGTTACAGATGTGATCAGAGTAACGTGTTTTCAACTAATGTTTGAAACGGCCCGCATTATTTTGTCCTTAAAGCATATTGTTACGCCCCACCTCCTCTCCCGAGCCGGGGTGGAGGCGTAACAGACACACACTCTGTATTTCCATATTCATGACGTTTTAAGAAAAATCTTAAATGCGTTGAAATCACGTCTTTGCGTAGACCAAATTTCGCCGACCAGTTCATTCATTGTTATGAAAATCTTAATGATATTATCGTCTCTCTTTCAACCTTACGTTACAACATGACGCATAATCAAGAAATTTACCTGTTTCTAGCACGTTAATGTTTCACGCCGGTTGAAAAGACGTTGAAATGAGGTCTTAGACGTTCAGACCTCATTTCAACCCGATTTCAACCATATTTCAACGTTGAAATAACGTCTTGTGCTCACTGGGAAAGATGGATGCATACAGCGCCAATGACTAATATTAGTACTACGTGTTTTACTTGGGCAATTAAATGTCAGTGGACACACACAAATACTACAGCCCCCATCACGATTACAATTGTTCACTCCTCAGTGCGCAGTTTCACCCACCAGCGGACACCAGCTGGTCACTAATGAGCTCACAGCGTAGACAGACAGTTACTGAGAATCCACACCTCAAACAAATGCTTTCTGGAGCAAAACTATTTGGGGTAGTCAAAAAATAATCGCATTTTGAGAGACACAAGACTCTACTGAACGCATGAATGTAGTTTTTATGTCTCTATGTGTTTTCAAACTGCTCAAACAGCATTTTACAGAAAGTGTACCTTCTGTGTTTTGTTTTTTTAAATGTCGGCAGATTTGTATTGAAGCTAATGGGGCTCGGGCAGACTTTGTCTCACTATCGGGCTCCTCACACAAAAAGTAAATAACTGAGAGATTCCAAACTCATACGAGTACAACCAGCACAAGCACGGCATCTGTTTTTTTTTTTAGAAATGAAGGCTGAAAAGTGAATATTGTTGCTGTAAAGAAAAAAGTGCCTTTTTTTTACCGGATTCTGAGACAGCTCTCACTCTAAATTCCGGAACATTCTGGAAAACTCCACTCTAACTTCCAAACGGACCCCAAAACTAATGAAACGTAATTAGTGATTATGAAAAAACTATAATAGATATCAACAAGCTGTTTTTTTATGAAATTGTTAAGACTTGTGTTAACATTTTTAAAGTTTAAATGGTCTCTCTAGTTGAAAGATTGGAAAAGCTGAAAAAGTTGAAAGTTGAAGAAGTTTTGAGAGGATTTGAAAATTTAATCCATTGGAAACCATGTTAAAAAGGTTGATGATTTTAATTTATATGAATTCAATTATAAGAGCTAGAAAGCTAAAAAGTCATAGCACCCCTTCCCTGAATGAGCTGAACATTTTAATATTTGAACGGTTTGAATAGCTGAAAGTGTGAAGGAGTTGAAAGGGGGCGTGGAAGAAATATACAAATAATAATAATAAGTTGAACTAGAAAATGCATTTCCTGCTGAAAATGCGTTGGAATGCAAAAAGCTGAAATTAATTTCAAAAAGTTGCTTAAAATGCAACAAGCTGAAATTATTCTAAACATTGCTGAAGGAATAGAAAAAGCTGAAATACATTTAAAAATTGCTGAAAATACAGAAATGAGAAAAGCTGAAATGAACTTGAAAGAACAGAAATGGGGGAAGCTTCTATGAATTTGACAAAATACAGAACTAATAAAAGCTTAAATTACTTCTAAACATTGCTGAATCTTTTTCATTCAAACTTAATGAACTTGGTAAATGGACTTGTACACCGCTTTGCTAGTCTTCTACTACTCAAAGAGCTTTAATACTAGATGACATCTCTCACCCCATTAATACACTGATGACAAAACCTACCATACACAGTGGCACCTGCCCATGTGCACAGAATAAACAAGACAGGAGAAGATCCTGGCAACAAGTCAAAATAAAATATAAAAACATTTTGCAAATAGTGTAGAAATTACTGAGAGCTTCGTGGCGGTCCCATCAAAAACGCCCCTGGATACTTCCGGATAAGTTAACCGTCATGTTTTGATGACGTCATAGAGATGCGCCGTTTTGTGAAATAAAGATGGACGCATACAGCGCCAATGCCTCATATAAGTACTACGTGTTTCACTTGGATAATTTCTCCCCCCTAACAATTCCTCCCCCCTAACCCCAGCTGGTCTACCGTAACCTTTAACGTGACGGACCTTCTTGCGGTCCGCGATAAAGGTTATTAATAGTATATTAAGTTGACGCTTTGTTGCGTAAAATAAAGACCAAACGATCTCCTGTCATTCGCGTAAGAAAACAAATTCACGTATCTGCAGCTCAATCGCCGAAAGAACAACGTCACGCCCCTCCCCCGTAACTTTTGACGTGCTTATTAACCTACAGACCTTCTTGTGGTCCGCGAAAAGGTTATTAATAGTATCACTCGCGTAAGAAAATAAACTCACGTGCCTGCAGCTTAATGACAACACCGAAGGAACAACGTCACACCCACGGTTTAAGTCTCCAGCGGGGAGTAGCCTCGTTAGCAGTTTAGCTAGCTAGCACTCTAGCACTTATCGCTCTCACATGTTTGAAATATCTTACGGTCCAGCCTCCACATTACTTACGGTCTGCTCATCCCGGGTCTCCGTCCCAACTCACGACACGCACGTCCATACGTACCGTTATCTAACCACGGTTAAACCTGCACGTCCCTGAGCTACGTCTTTATGGCCATAGATCAACAGCTGGTCGCTAATTAGCTCGCAGCGAAGAGATTGAAGAGATTTAGACAAAATCCACACCTCAAACAAATGCTTCCTGGAGCAAAACTATATGGGGTAGCCAAAAAATAATGACATTTTGAGAGACCCAAGACCCTACCAAACGCATGAGTGTAGTTTTTATGTCTCTATGTGTTTTAAAACTGCTCAAACAGCCGTTTACAAAAAGTGTACCGTCTGTGTTTTTTTTTTTAAATGTCGGCAGATTTGTATGGAAGCTTATGGGGCTCGGGGCAGACTTTGTCTCACAATCAGGCTCCTCACGCAAAAAGTAAATAACTCTGAGATTCCAAACTTATACGAGTCCAACCAGCACAAGCACGGCTAATGTTTTCTTTTTAAATGAAGGCTGAAAAGTGAATATTGTGGCCGTAAAGATAAAAGTGCCTCTTTTTTTTTTACTGAATCCTGACACGGCGCTCACTCTAAATCGCGGGACAATCCGGAAAACTCCACTCTAAATTCGAAAGAAACCCCAAAACTAATGAAACATAATTAGTGATTATGTAAAAACTATAATAGATATCAACAAGCTGTTTTTTTAATGAAATTGTTAAGACTTGTGTCAACATTTTAAAGTTTAAATGGTGTCTCTAGCTGACAGATTGGAAAAGCTGAAAAAGTTAAAAGTTGAACAAGTTTTGAGAGGATTTGAAAATTTAATCCATTGGAAACCATGTTAAAAAGGTTGTTTTTAATTTATATTAATTCAATTATAAGAGCTAAAAAGTCATAGCACCCCTCTCCTGAAGGAGCTGAACATTTTAATATTTGAATGGTCTTAATAGCTGAAAGTGTGAAGGAGTTGAAACGTGCGGCGGAAGAAATAGTAGAAGAATAAGTTGATTAAAGAAAAGAAGAACAATACTTGGAATGCATCAATACATTCCAACAATTATACAAGTACTTCCAGAGTTATTTTACTTGTCATCATGGGTTTGCCATTTTCGAGCCGAGGACGAAAAAGGCAGGATTTCAAGACTTCACAACAACAGTGTGACCGCTGATCGTGTCGGCTATTTATATGCTGACCCACCTGCACTTCCCTCCTCCTTCTGACTTATGCATGCCCCCGCTGACTGATAAAAACATGGAGGCCATGCAGAATGAAGTGTGCCTCTGCTGATGAGGGAGAGATTGAAGGACCCACATGCGTTTCCTGTGTCTCTCCAGGCTTCTGAGGAGATCTGCTGCTTACTCAGGAGTGAAAGCCTCAAATTAAAGTGTTTGTGCTGACAAAGGACAAATGGGATTTTTCTTTTGCGCAAACGGTGCAGGATTGTGTTGGCTTGCTCAAGTGTCAGGGAAAAACTTCATCCTGGTCGACACCTCTAATGAAAAATGTGCATGAAATTAAGTCCTGCATATTGCTTTCGATTTTTAGAGTTGTTTATTGTTAAAAAGATCCCGATTAGCTGTAACCAAAGTGGGACAAGCTAGTCTTCCTACAAAAAGAAAAATCACAATGATAAACTAAAACTAAACTAATGGTTCAAAATACATTATTACAGAATTACATTAACTATTTCATCCATACAGTAAATATGTCCATTCCCTACTCACACTTTTAAATAGTGCATTCTCAGATAGTACTTGAAAGAGACGAGAAGTGCTATTCATTTTACGTTTACCAGCCTGTTCTCTACCGTTAACCATGAGAGTCGACGGTGCATACTGATCGTGTTTGTTCTTATGGGACAATCTAATACTAACCTGGCACCTCTGTTTTGGGCAGTTTGTAATTACTTTAATTGCCCTTTAGATGTAGATGACCATACAGGTGCATAATAATCTAGGTGACATGAAATTAGAGATTTCGCCACCTGTCCCACAATGTGTGTAGGGACATAAGAAAGACATTTCCTCACCAAAGAGATACCACAACCAATCTTCTTCACTATGGTGTCAATATGTTCTATTATTGTACCTAGTAATTTTACTTTATCTATAGGTTCCCCAGACAAGAGCAAACTCATCATTGGTGTAGATGACAGTTTATGACTCGATCCCAAGATAATTGATTTGGTTTTCGAGATGTTCAGTTCCAACTTATTTCATTTTATCCAATCAAAAACCATATTTAACTCAGCTGATAAAACATTGTCCAGTTCACCGACAGTTTTTGCAGCATAGTACAATGTGGAATCATCAGCATATGTTTGTACAGTTGCTTTACACAATACTGATGGAAAATTATTTGTGGTCTAAGGCAGCTCCCTTGCGGGACCCTGCAATCCAAGACTTTAGAATTAGACCAGCTGCCCGTGTAATGAACCCATTGCGCCCTATTTGTAAGGTAACTCTTCAGAAATTGAATCGCAGTTGGACTTAATCCATAGCATTCCAGTTTACAGATGAGCTGTTAAAGACAAAGTATTCCTGTATATGTAAGTGGACCATTCTCTCCATCAGTTTAGTAGGGACTTCAATAACTTCATTACTTTCCGCTCCTCCACACTATTGAACTGGAAAGTGCATAAAAAGTATGAAGAGGTTGGCTTTTTGATCCCAAAAAGAGATCACTAGATACAAGAAGAAGCAAACAGAGAAAGAGATGCCTTTCTTCTCTCCTGTGTATAGATATGTCTTTTTGTACCCTTGAAGAAGGAGTTAATTGAATATTCATGAATGAGCATGAATAAGTGCTCTGTCAGCCAGAAGTGTCACTGATAGATGAGGGGTGGACCTGCATGGTGCTCCAATGGCCAGCAATGGCCCTCCATAGAGAGCAAAAGAGGCGGGGGCCTCAGGTACAGAGAAGGCTTGTCCTGGAAATAGACAAATATGGAGGACTTATCTTCAATCCATGCATATATTGAGCTCCACCTCACCGGCAGATAACCCCGGTGTTGACTGGGCAGCTTAATCAGATATCACTGGAGATGGGAACAAGTGAGCCAAAAACTGATGGAGGAGAGCTTATTTTCCTCTTTCACATGGCTGGACAACAATCTGGGAATCCCTACTTGTTTTTCACACAGCAAGTCCACAGTCCAGAAACACACTCCAATTTTATCTGACAAGTTCTCACAGGTGCTTTTCTATCCCCACTGTCTTTCTCCTCTCCCCCTTCCGCAAGAGAAGGAGGGCGACAAACACCCACGAACACACACCGATTTCACCGCTGATGTTTTGCTATGATCATTTTATCCATGATGCCACTCCTCGGTCGCTGTGCAGCTCGTCTGTACAAGTGTAAAGGAGGAGTGTTCCAAATGTAAAATGTTCTGCTGAGGGGGATCAGCGAGGCTCTGTGGCCAAAACAAGGCAATATACAAAGTGAGTTTTGTTCCAGTACACAGACTGGCCTCGTCCGCACCAACTCCAGTTAGCATGCTTGGCTCCACCAACATACACCAGATGGCCTCCTCCCCAGGCAGAGAAATTGAAAGAGAGAGAGAGACAAGAGAGGGAGAAAAACATGCAAAGAGAACGGAAGGGGAAAAGCACTGGTGCTTGACATGCATGTCCCAGAGGTGCAATGCTCAGTCAGAGTTATATCCAACACTGGGCTTGGCTGTTACTAGAGCTCATCTAATGTGAAGACTAAGTGACGGGAAAACCTAAATCCCACAAATCATATACAGGTATATATAAGTCGGGATGGCCAAGTGGTCTAAGGTGGGTCGCAGCCTCCCCTGGAGGCGTGGGTTCAAATCCCACTTCTGACAAATGGTCTCGCTTAATCGTTGGATATGTTGTTTGTTGAAAGGTATTTGGAAACGAAGATCAGAGATGGATTTTATCTTTTGCTCTGTCGATTGGATATGATCTGGAGGACCCCCATGAAAACGAGATGGTGCATCTCATGGGGTTGATCCTCTAATAAAATGTTCATAAATAAATAAATATATAGATGACCTTATTTGATTTTCCCTCTCTTCCTTCCACCTCAACACTCATGGGGACTTTTGGATTAAACCAAATAAATTTAACTCTTGAAATGTTGTTTTAGAGGTTTTAGTGACAGAACAATCCCATCCTGGTGTGGTATGTTGAATACTAAAGGCAAGGCAATTCAAAGTGCTTTCCATAAAACGATAAAAACCACTTAAGGAAGGAGATTTACAAAAAGTTAATTGATTGAAACCTAAAAGAAAAACAGTTATTAAATGGATAAAAGAAGATGTTAAACATTTAACAATAGAATACAATTTGCTGTATAGCTTTCTAGGACTTTGTTCCAGATATTTGGAGCAGAAAACTTTAACACTGCTTCCCCGTGTTTAGATCAGACTCTGGGAACAAAAAATAGACCAGTCCCAGACGACCTGAGGGTTCATGGCGGTTCATAAGGTATCAGCAGTTCAGAAATGTACTTTGGCCCGAAACCATTCAGTGCTTTATAAACAACAGCAGCATTTTGGCCCAAACTAAATGATTATAGTTGAAAAGTGTATATTTATTTATCTCCATACTCAAAAATCTATACAAAACACACAGGATCAAAGAGGCTGAGTCTAAGGCAAATTATTGCTCAAACAACTGGACTTTTAATTAACCATGATGCAACTTTACAAGGTCTTTCATCAATCCCACCCTACCTCATCCAGGTCCACAATCGAGGTATTGGAAGGCAGGATTTATATTAAGAGAATACCTCTCAAATCTTTGATCAAATAACCTTGAAAACACCATCACGGGTTATTTATTCAGACTTTAGAATGCTCATTCAGAATCACAACTTACACTATGAAAACATTTGTAATTCTCTTTTTAGCATAAGAAAATGAATCTACTTTGATAATTTTCTAAATTGGTGCGGACCCTTTTGCATGAATAAATAATACAGTGCACAAGAACATGAGTTGTTACCATGACAATTCAGTAGTACTGGCTGCCAGTTGATTTAACTTTTTTTGCCATGAGACTGGAGTAGTTAATTACTCAATCTCAAGACACTAGAGATTGAGTGCATATAACTTGTGCTATATTTGGTTTCAAGCAGAAAAAGAATAGCACTGGGAAGTGTTTATTTGTTAAGAGCAGCATAACGTCTCTCGGTATGTAACCTTCGTTCCCTGAAGGGAACGAGACGCTGCGTAAAAACGCTGTGGGAACCAAATACCCACTCACTATATGAGCAAGTGACCGTGGTGTGAAGAAACTCAGACGAGAGCACCTGTGCTCAAGGCGAGGGTTAAGGTTCCCGACAGAAGGGCTTCTGAAGCCGCCATACCCCAGGTAGAATGGGCCCGTACAGCCAAAGTGCGGGCTGGCCGGCCGATTCATACGCAAGTGCGATGGCCTCAACCACCCACTAGCTGCGGCTCTAAATTATTACGCCTGGTCCGACGTCAGGAACGGGGGAACAGGGTGCCACAAAGGAAGCGAGATACCTAGACAGCAGACGGGGATAAACCTTTGGGAAAACGCGGCAGGAACTCCAGTACTGAACCGACCGGGCAGTTAACTGGGTCCGCTGTCGTTCCCCACACCAAGTGGCACCATCTACCGGCATACACCCTCCTAGTGGTGGGGGCTCTGGAGTGGAAGGTGGTCTCCACGACCTTGGTCGGGAGACCGGGGCGTAAAAGGCGGGCCCCCTCAAGGGCCACGCCCATAGCTTCCATAGCTCAGAGTGGGGGTGAATAATGGACCCCGACGCCTGAGACAGCAGGTCCGACCTGATGGGGATCTCCAACGGGGGACCTGCGAGGAGCCTGAAACACCGCCAACATCTCCAGCTGGTTTATGTGACAGGACTGGATATGATGCTGCCACAGCCCCGAGGCTGAGTGACCACTCATGATCGCACCCCAGCCCGTGAGGGAAGCGTCTGTCATAAGAGTAACCCGACGACAGATCGCTCCTAAAATAGGCCCTTGGGATAAGAACCAAGGGTCCCTCCATATGACCAGGGCCCTCAGGCAGCGCCGAGTGACCTCGATCAGACGGTGCTGGTTTCCCCTCGGGGAGAACCCCTTGGTCCTGAGCCACCACTGCAACGGTCACAAGTGTAACAGGCCGCAAGGGATCACATTGGATGCCGCTGCCAGGAGACCTAGCAGTCTCTGAAACTGTTTCACAGTGAGTGGCTGGCCTAGCCTAGCCTGCTGAACTGCAGAGAGGATCGAAACTACTCGAGCGGGAGACAGGTGTGCCCACATCGTGGTCGAATCCCAAATAACGCCCAGGAAGGTGGTCCTACGTGCTGGGGATGCTTTTCCTGGTGTTGAGTTTCAGCCCCAGACGGTTGATGTGGGCAAGCACAACATCTCGATGTTGGGCTGCCAGGCGCTTAAAATCAACCAGTCGTCCCAAGTAGTTCAAAATACGGATGCCCTGGAGACGCAATGGCGCCAGAGCAGCATCCACGCATTTGGTGAACGTACGGGGTGAGAGGGCTAGGCCGAACGGAAGAACCTTGTATTGGTAAGCTTTATCCCCAAAAGCGAACCTCAGGAACTTCCTGTGTCGTGGGAGGATGGGAATATGGAAGTAAGCGTCCTGGAGATCCACCGTAACAAACCAGTCCTCAGACCTGATCTGTGCCGCGATCTGTTTGAGAGCATCTTGCATCTTGAAGCTCAACTTTGCAACAGCGCGGTTCAAACAGGGGAGATCCAGTATCGGACGGAAACCCCCATCCTTCATTGGAACGATGAAGTAGCGGCTGTAATAGCCTGACTCTCTGCCTGGGGGGAGAACTCGTTCTACGGCTCCCTTCCGCAGCAGGGTCTGTACTTCTTGCTCCAACACCAGAGCCTGCTGGGGGTCTACCACCGTGGGTAGCACGCCCGCCACCTAAATTGGATGGCGTAGCAGACGTCGATTGTGTGCAGGACCTATTGAGATACAACGGGGAGAGCTCGCCACTCACCCAAAAAGTTTCTCAGGGGCTCTGGCCCCTCGGGGCCGGTCTCTGGAAGTCTTGGGTCTACAGACACACCCCCCTGTAACAGAGTACTGGCAGGGAAGCGCTGGTGTAGTAGAGCCAGAACCCTCCTCTGAGGGGGCGATCGGCCCTCGGGCTCACGCTCGCTGGACCCGGTCGTGCCCCGAAATGGCGGCGGTGGCGGTGAAAAGTGCGGTGGCACCCTAACCCCTCCGGTGGGGATCACTCTCCGGGCTCTGACCCTTACGGTGTCAGGGCCTATTGGACAAAGCCCTCTTCGCGGCGGCCGTCTTCAGACCAGTCCGGCCGCGAGAGAACCTCGTCCAAGCGTATCGTGCTGCGGCCCAGCCTCGACGAGGGGGTGCGCGCAGCGAGACGCTCTCCTGCTGCGCCAGGTGGTGCGATCTCGACGACGGCCGGGGCCGCCCTCGAGCAGCTCCGCGGACGTGGCGTCGTCGGGGAAGGAAGGAATCGAGCGCCTCCGCCTCTCCGCGTGGAGTTTATCCGCAACAGCCCCAATGGCACCTCCGAAGAGGGTTGCCGGGGAAAGAGGGGCATCAAGGAGGAAGGCCTTGTCCTTCTACTTGAGGCTGGAGTGGCTCAGCCAAAGGTGGACTTTGCCATCTCCTTCGTGGCCTTCAACGCAAGGTCAGCCGTGTGCAGCTCACGAACTGCCTCCGGAGTTAGCTCCTTCCCCTCGGCCACGTCGGCCAGCAGCTCTGCCTGATACGCCTGGATATGCGTCATCGTATGCAGGCAGGAAGCCGCTTGCTCCGCTGCCGAGTAAGCCTTGCCCACCAGAGCCGAGGTAGTCCTCGAAGGCTTGGTGGGCAGCACCGGTGTCCTCAGCGACACGGCCGCGGGGGAAACATGGCCCCCTCCGCGGCCGGCATACTCACGTAGCCATGTCACTTAGCCTCAGCTAAAGACGAGTACAATGCCGTACGCAGGTTGTACACGCGGGAGGACACCGGCCTACTCCAGGACGCTGACACCTCAGTGTGGACGTCTGGGAAGAACGGCAAGCACCGACGCGGAGGAACTCTGCGGGAAGGTAAAAACCGCTCCTGCAGCTTACCGGAAGCAGTAGGCTGCTGTTTACCCGCCGGCCAGCTGATATGAAACCTGTCAGTGGCTCGGGTGAGGACCTCCAGCAGTTCTTTGGCGGCAGCGGGGGAATGATGCGCCTCGGCGTCAGCCTCCGCTGCCTCTACGCTCAGCACGTCCTCCTCCTCGGAGCTGGAGGAACGTGAGAGCGGCGTCTCGTCCGGGGTGGAAGAAGCCGCCGAGCCCCCTCAAGGGCTAGCTGAGCGTGCTCCACGCCCAGGCAGACAACACTCAAGGCGTGTGAGTCACTGCCCGTAATGAAACGGGTGCGCGGGGGGACACACTGGACAAACCGCTCAGCCATTACTATGTGGAAAAACTTCGCACACACTAAATGAAGGCACAGAGATGAATGGTCCTGCCCTTCGGGTCCCTTTATAGTGCCCTGGTCCTGGCGTCGCCCGTCTATGACGTACCAACTCGCCATTGGTTAGATTTCACACGTGCTTCATGATGCGGTCACGCGGAGGCATTCCCACAGCGTTTTTACGCAGCTCGAGTTCCCTGAGAGGGAACTCTACTTTTGCAATAAGCCAGTATACTACAGGTAAATAAAACTATTGGTAAATGATAGTAAATAGATAATATTTTGCTGAAATTCAATCTGGGAAACCCACCGCAATCGATTGATAATTACGTAAAAATTAGCTGATTTTGCTACTTGAATGCTACTTGAAAAACAATCCGGTGGTCTCAATTCTCCCCTTGCATTGGAAAGAGTAACAGTTATTGTTGTCACGGTTTGGGTTCTTGTCTTGTTTTATTTTGTAGTTCAATGTCTTGTGTCCCTGGGTAACTTCACTTTCTGCCTTGTCCTGTCTTCCCCCGTAATTGTCTGCCGTGCCTGATCGTTTCCACTGTTCAATCACCTGCACCTCCCTTGTGTATTTAAGCACTGTGAGTCTCTTTGTCATGCCCAGGAGAAAAAGAGGAAGCAGGCGCAGAGTTATCAGGTAGGGAAGGGGGTCTTTATTGGTGCAAAACAAAAGGGCTTTTAAATTGATCAAAATAACAACTGCACTCTATGGACGGAGGCAACGTCTCAAAAAACAAAATCAATCCTTCCGGAGAAAAAACAAAAAGGTCCTTAATCTTATCAAAATAACAAATGCACTCTATGGACGGAGGCAACGTAAAAAAAAACTAAATCACTCTGTGGTGGCGGGCGTGGTTTCAGCTCGGCTGCAGGGGGGAGAGAGAGGGAGTGGCTCGGGGAACAGGGCCAGGTGGAAATAATAATTATCAGCTGTGGGTGATTGTGTATGTGTGTGCGTGTGTGTGTGTGGGTGCTCCCTTGCACTTAAGGAGTAAGGCGAGGACGAGCGAGAAGGAGAGCGGGGGACGACGAGCGAGCGAGCCCGAGGCTGACACAGTTTCCCGAAAGATATAATAAAACTTGTTGTGAATACTCGATCCTGGCCCCGAGCCCTTTATCCGCACGACGCACCCACGGTACAGTGGCGCCCAACTCGGCGGAGAGGAGAAATGACGGATGAGGAGCAACGGCAGGGGATGGCGGCCCAGCCAGTGCTCGCACTGGGCCGGATGTTGGCAGAAATGGCAGCGATCCAGCGCGACCAGGCGGAGGCCAACCGCCAGTTCCTGGGGGCGCTCCAGGCACAGGTGGGGAGGCAGGCCCAGACCCTGGAGCAATTGGTGGCGCGGGCGGAACCACCACCGATCCCGACAGCGATGGCGAGCCTGACGCTCCACCGGATGACGGCGGAGGACGATGCACAGGCATTCCTGGAGGCCTTCGAAACAACGGCGGAGGCGTGCGGGTGGCCGGCCGGGGAGTGGGCAGTGAGGCTGCTCCCGCTGCTAACAGGGGAGGCGCAGTCAGCAGCCATGGGGCTGCCCCCGGCGGTCCGGCGGGACTACGGGGCGGTGCGCAAGGCAGTGGTCGACAGACTGGGGCTGCTGCCGGAGGACCACCGGCGGCGGTTCCGTGGGGCCAGGCTGGGACCCGAGGACCGGCCATTCGCCTACGGGCAGCGGCTCAAGGACGCGGCCGCCAGGTGGCTCCTGCCAGGCGGGGTGGGATCAGCCGCGGACGTCCTCGAGAAGGTGGTCCTCGAGCAGTTCGTGGAGGGGCTCCCGGCCCGGACGGCGGCGTGGGTCCGGTATCACCGCCCACCGACACTGGAGGCAGCCGTCACCCTGGCAGAGGACCACCTGGCGGTACACCCCCGCGGACCGGGCAACAGGGAGGGCGCGCCACCACCGCCCCGACCCGCGGCGGCACCCCAGGGATGGAGCCAGCAGCAGGCGGCAGGACGACCCGGACCGGCCCCACGGCAGACACCGACGGCCCCGTACCGCGACCCCCCAACCACAGCAAGCCCCGGCCCCCTTCCTGACCCACAGGGAGGTTCTCAAGCGCCAGGGCAGGAGTGCTGGAGGTGCGGGCGGCCCGGCCACCTACGGAGGGAGTGCCCGCTAATGGAGGTGGGGCAGGTGATCCGGGTTGCCGGCGCTCCAGCACCCTCCCCCGGCCCGGGAGCGACGTACCGCGTTCCGGTAAGAATCCAGGGGGGTACACGCCAGGCGATGGTGGATTCGGGCTGTTCGCAGTCCATGATACACCAGAGCCTGGTTCGGCCCGGGGCATTGATGGAGGCGTCGCGGGTGAAAATTAGGTGTGTGCACGGGGACGTTCATGAGTATCCCATAGTGTCCGTCGAACTTAGGTTCAAGGGAAAAAAATATAGAATAAAGGTCGCGGTTAGCTCCCACCTGACGCACCCCGTAATTTTGGGAACGGATTGGGAGGGATTTAACACGCTAATGGGAGAGGCTGCGGGGGTGCGTTCACGACCGACAGGGACATGCGGTATTTGTGCTGTGCTCAGCGGTGACGCGAGGTCGTCCGACGCCGCCGGGGGAGAGGGGGAACCGGCGGAGCCTCCCGTGGAGACTCTGGCGGTTCCCGAGTTCCGCTCCATGGAAGATTTTCCACTCGAGCAGTCTCGGGACGATACTCTACGCTCAGCCTACGACCAAGTGATAAGAATTGATGGTCATTTGGTGCGCCCTGACGCAGCACAGTCGTACCCGCACTTCTCATTGATTAGGGACAGACTGTATAGAGTGAGTCGTGACACTCGAACGGGGCAGGAAAACACACAGTTACTGGTGCCGAAAAGCCGCCGGGAAATGGTTTTCCAGGCGGCTCACTATAATCCGATGGCGGGTCACATGGGATACGGGAAAACACTAGACCGGATAATGGCCCGATTTTATTGGCCAGGCATCCGGGCGGACGCGCGCCGCTGGTGTGCGTCCTGCCCGGAGTGTCAGTTAGTCAATGCACCAGCCATCCCGCGCGCCCCGCTGCGGCCCCTACCGCTGGTGGAGGTCCCGTTCGAGCGCGTCGGCATGGATCTAATCGGGCCGTTTCACCGGAGCGCACGCGGATACCGCTTTGTGTTAGTCCTCATGGATTACGCAACCCGGTATCCGGAGGCAGTGCCATTGCGCAATATCTCTGCAAAGAGCGTTGCGCAAGCGCTGTTTCAGGTCATCTCCCGGGTTGGAATCCCGAAAGAGATTCTAACAGACCAGGGCACCTCGTTCATGTCGCGCACACTGGGAGAACTTTACGGGTTACTGGGCATTAAGTCCGTCCGCACCAGCGTTTACCACCCCCAGACGGACGGGTTGGTGGAGCGGATGAATAGGACGCTGAAGTCCATGATTCGTAAATTTATTAGCGACGATGAACGTAATTGGGATAAATGGCTTGACCCTCTGTTGTTTGCAGTTCGGGAGGTTCCCCAGGCCTCCACCGGGTTTTCCCCCTTTGAGCTTCTGTTTGGCAGGTCACCAAGAGGGGTGCTGGACCTTATTAAAGAAAGCTGGGAGGAAGGTCCGAGCCCCGGGAAAAACGAGATCCAGTACGTCCTGGACCTACGAGCAAAGCTCCACACACTGGGTAGGATGTCACGGGAGAATTTGCTCCAGGCCCAGGAACGACAACAGCGGCTGTACAACAGAGGAGCCAAGCTGCGAGAATTCACACCGGGAGAAAAGGTACTTGTATTACTTCCTTCTTCCAACTCAAAACTCCTGGCTAAGTGGCAAGGGCCCTTTGAGGTCACACGCCGGGTGGGGGATGTTGATTATGAGGTGGTGCGGTCTGACAGGGGCGGGGCTACACAAATATACCACCTCAACCTCCTGAAACCCTGGAGGGAGGCGGAGTCTGTTTCTCTGATTTCCACAGTATCGGAAAGAGAGGACCTGGGGCCGGAGGTGCCAAAAGCGGCCAATCCCACCCCGCTCCCGTGTGAGGGTCATCTCTCTGAGGACCAGAGAGCAGACGTTGCCCAGTTGCAGGAGCGGTTTGCTGATGTGTTCTCCCCCCAGCCAGGCCGCACCGACCTGATAATGCACCGAATCGAGACACCCCCGGGGGTGACGGTGAGGTCACGACCCTACCGACTGCCCGAACACAAAAGAAAAGTGGTTCGGGAGGAATTAGCGGCAATGTTGGAGATGGGGGTAATAGAAGAGTCCAACAGCGCCTGGTGCAGCCCCATCGTTCTGGTGGCCAAGAAGGATGGGACTGTGCGGTTCTGCGTGGACTACCGCAAGGTGAACGATGTGTCACGATTCGACGCCTACCCAATGCCCCGGGTCGACGAACTCCTGGACCGGCTGGGCACTGCACGTTTTTTTACGACCCTGGATTTAACTAAGGGCTACTGGCAGATTCCCCTGTCGTCAGAGTCCAAAGAGAAAACAGCTTTCTCCACTCCGTATGGTTTGTACCAATTTACCATGCTTCCCTTTGGCTTGTTCGGTGCCCCGGCCACGTTCCAGCGCCTCAGTTGGACGGAGGGAGGTACGGTATTTGGGGTACCACTTGGGGGGGGGGCAGGTGCGTCCCCAGGTAGACAAGACAGCGGCGATCGCAGCCTGCCCGCGCCCCAAGACAAAAAAGGAGGTGAGGCGGTTTTTGGGGCTGGCAGGTTACTACAGACGGTTCATCGCCGGGTTTGCGGACCTCACCAGCCCCTTGACCGACCTGACCCGGAAAGGTGCGTCAGATCCGGTCCAGTGGTCGGAGCAGTGCCAGCGGGCGTTTGAGAAGGTAAAACAAACTCTCTGTGGGGAGCCGCTCCTCCACACACCTAACTTTTCTCTCCCGTTTGTTCTGCAGACTGACGCGTCGGACAGAGGGCTGGGGGCCGTTTTGTCCCAGGAGGTCGAGGGGGTCGACCGCCCGGTGGTCTACATCAGCCGGAAACTGTCGGAGAGGGAGGCCAGGTACAGCACGGTGGAGAAGGAGTGCCTGGCCATCCGGTGGGCGGTGGGCTCCCTGCGCTACTAGCTCCTGGGACGCCCATTCACCCTCTGTTCGGACCACGCCCCGCTCCAATGGCTCCACCGCATGAAGGATACTAACGCCCGGATCACTCGGTGGTATCTGGCCATGCAGCCTTTTAACTTCAAGGTGGTCCATAGGCCGGGGACGCAGATGGTCGTGGCGGACTTCCTCTCCCGCCCTCTGGAGGGAGGGGGGGGGGAGTAAGCTAGGCCGGACGGCTCCCCGGCCTAAGTCGGGCGGTGGGGGTATGTGGTGGCGGGCGTGGTTTCAGCTCGGCTGCAGGGGGGAGAGAGGGGGAGTGGCTCGGGGAACAGGGCCAGGTGGAAATAATAATTATCAGCTGTGGGTGATTGTGTATGTGTGTGCGTGTGTGTGTGTGGGTGCTCCCTTGCACTTAAGGAGTAAGGCGAGGACGAGCGAGAAGGAGAGCGGGGGACGACGAGCGAGCGAGCCCGAGGCTGACACAGTTTCCCGAAAGATATAATAAAACTTGTTGTGAATACTCGATCCTGGCCCCGAGCCCTTTATCCGCACGACGCACCCACGGTACACACTCCTTCCGGGAAAAAACTGAGAACTATAAAAATCAACGTTACATCTAACATCAGCATACAAAACTGTAGCAAAACCAAAAAAACCTGCGTGGCGGCAAAGGCAAAAGAAACCTGTGGCGTGGCAGAACCTGGGAGAAACCATGGGAAAAGACGAACACACTGGCACAGGACAAAGGGAGACGCAGACTATTAATACACATGGAGGGGAATGTGGACAGGTGGACACAATCAGGCATCAGGGAAGACAATCAGACTGGTGACACATGAGGAAGGGTAAGTGACCTGAAACGAGAGGAGTTATTATTTCAAAATAAAACCGTAAATGACAAGACAACAGACAATTTCACCGCGGTGTGACACTCTTATCTTGTGTGGCGTCATTACATGTCGAATGTCCATGTGATCAAGTAAGTCTGTGTGTTCAAGTCCAGGTCCCTGTTTTTGTCTGTTTTGTTTTTGCCTCCTTCTGGTCCTTTTTTCGGTTGGAGTGATTTTGGTTTCGAGTTGACGATTAAAGTCTTTTTATTTTTCATTACTCCGCATCTGAGTCCTCCCTCCTTGCCCTCGCACCCGCGTATTGGCAATTGTTTTAGTCTAGAACAGTGCTAAAAGCGAATATGAGTACTTGAAAGATGTAAAAAAAAAAGTGTCCAAAAACCAAAACACAGATGGCCCAGTGGCCAATCCTTGCATCCCACTGCTCTGTTTTCATTCCTCCCTTTTGGTGATAATGTATTGTCTACTGTGTGTGTAATGATCCTCCAGAGCAGTCATCTACCACTAACAGGCACTTTGGTCAAACACATTACCATCGCTGTGCTCATTGATTTGTGTTGTCTTTAAAATGGGCTGTTTCCTCCAGTTGGTGGCAGTCGTAATTGTATCTCGCTTAAATGATTCAAATAAGGTGGTCTATCCCTCTTATTTCCATTTCCCCTCGCTGCACTGTCATTGTCATACTCACTTATTTCATTACGGATTCAGTAGACTTGATAAAACAGCAGGGGTGCCCCATTCTAGAGCGCTTAGCCAGCCCGGCCGAGACAGAAGTGGTCAAGCGGGGAAACAAATCACACCAAATGGAGCGTTTGCTCTTTGTGCAGCCTAGTTATGGAAAACTGATAGCCACATTCAGAATACTGAATAGGTGTAATAAATGCTGAAGAAGGGGGAATCTTCTCCTAATTGGGTAGAGGGGAGAGGGGGGGGTTGAAAAAGAAACATTAGCGTTCCCTTTTTTGTATCTAAAAATAGGTTCTGTGAAATATTCTAATAGCCTATACACAGTTAAAAGGGGCAGTGCAATCCCCCCCTTCTCCTCAAAGCCAACCCATCCTGTCTTTGGGCTGACAGATAAACATGTTCTGCTGGCTAATTGCAATGTTTCTACCCGGTCTCAAGTGACAGGCTAGCTATGGCTATGTGAAGCCTCAGATCGTAGTCTCGGGGGACCATTTCTGGTCACTTCGCATGAATCGCATCCTTCGCATGGAGAAAGTGGAGGATTATGTATCTTGAAGCGCACTGTGTACTTTTCTGAATGATTGGTTAAATTTGCAGCTAAACAGGCATTGAAGGATTAACTAACAAGTCAAATGCAGCAGGAAATATGACAGCTGTTTTTTGATATTGTCAACAAGGGAAATCTAAATAATAACTAAAATAAAGGTGGTCACATTCAATTTCCAGCCATTTCTATCAGTATACATATGCGCGTTTCTTGTAAGTATTCCATGGAGGTACCTTTGTCTGAATGGACTTCAAGCGGTCATAAAACATGAAGGCCCTCAGCTGGACACTATCTCCCGCCAATCAGATGAATAATAGTACAAAGGGCTGCTAAATTATTGAGACAGCTGCTCTGCTCTGGTCCAGCACAACGCTGCTAACAGATCAGTGCAGAGGATATAGGAGGCATTAAGGCCCGCAACCCTCCAGACGAAGCATTGGCTTGCTTTCTCAGGGAGCAGTCAAAACTCTGGGAGCCGTTCAACCCCAGTGTCGGTGGGGTAGAAAAAGGCTCATTATTCACAAGTAAAAACCAAACGCATAATACAAGTGGGACGCTGTTTAGAATGAATCAGAAACTGTGGAATTCTTAGAAGATGAAGACGTGGGGTCTGATCTATCTTTTTTGACATGTAAACTAGTGGACAGACTGTCCTCTTTTCTCAAACCAACAATGATGGGCGGGGGTTGGATTTGGCTGTCTCTCGCTGTTGAGGAAGTGACCTATATATGGGGCAAGGTCATTGCAAATCAATTTAATTTGGACTGTACTTAGGAGAGAAGAGCAGTAGCTTGGAGAGAACGGAAGAGAAAGCATGTTGTTTAAGTAAAACCCTCAAGAACATTATGATTTATTTAAGTGAGGAGAAAATATGAATTATGTATTGGCTCTACGAAGCATGCATCTCTTTTGTACTAATTGTCAGGAAGGCTTGTATCCAGTGTGTGAGGGGTGGAGGGGCTGCAGGACCCCGAGATCACAGGGGCGCTGCGGCTCAAAGCCGCCGGTCCTATAGCCACAGCCATTGACTTGCAAATGAGCTGAAGGAGGCTAATTAATGGGAGGGCTAATGAAAGCAGTAGTTGGGCTCAAGTGAAGAAATAATCTGGGACCCCCATTTCACTTTCTCCCTCTTTATCTGACGTTCTAGCTCTCTCCCTCTTCCACACATTCCAGGGCGTGATCGTCCTCTCTTTTCCCACAAGATGGCTCGTGCCATTGAAGTTGATTGCAGAACGCATCAATATGTGAACAAAGTTGTTAGTGGTGGGGTGCTGTAGTGACTCGTGCTTGTGATGGGGGGTGTTCGTAAAATTAGCATTCATTTGAAGCGACCCCCTCTCCTCCCTCTGTTATTTATTCTGTAGCTTTTGGCACATTTTCTGTTTTTCAACTCCCAGGAGGAGAGATGGATGGAGATAGAGCAGGGTGTTTAAGATGTGTGACAGGCTGTAATCTGAACTTTTGCACTTTTTCTTTCTTGTTTGCACCGGAGAGAGTAAAGCAGTAGTGAAAAAGAGAAGTCACCCTCTCCTCCTGATTGAGTAAGTTGAAGGGTGGAGGAGCAGGCTTGTCTCAGATACAATGTCCTGCAGTTTTCTCACTTTGAAGTACTGTGACTATTCTTAGTCCAGTGGAACTCCCTTTGACTACCAACACTACTACTACTGTTGTGGCAAGTCCATCAAATCAAATTCAGCCCGGTCTGAGACAGAATCGCGTTCCGAGGGAGTATTGTCAAGGTTTTAAAGACCCTCGTCCGGGCCGCAAACGATAATAGAGAATTTTCTGACCAAGTCAAAAGTGACTTATCAAAGCGGCTGGTGCATTTGAATGTCATTGGCTTCTCCTTCAAACTGTCTCCTCTTGGTTAATCCTCTTCACATCCAGGTGCGATTCTGCTGCTGTAACCTCTTACACACTTATCTCTTCCTCACATTCCAATACATTGTATTACATGTACATGTAGAAACATTTGGCTTTATGCCTCAATGAGTGAATATAACACAGCATTAACATATACGTATAGTTTTCCTTCATCTTAACTAGTACACTTCAATTACAACACAACATATAAGATCAACACAGATTAACACAGTTTATGTGGTGCAATACTGAAGATATTTGCCTCACTCGGCTTTCTTGCATCCAGTTAGTTATCTAACACCTGACAGGAGAAAAAACTCTAAAAAAAAACGTCTTTGGGGAGAATGTTGGGAGAAATCCATGAAGGAAGGCAATTAGCTTCCGTCCCCAGGTTTTAACAATACATCGTGACAGGGTGTTAATGTGTACCGTATTTATATGATTTATAATTGTTAATAATTATAATGCATTCACTTTATCTAACATACTAATGTAATATCTACTTTCTAACATCACACAAACTACAATTTTACACTAAACATTATTACATGTAATATACTTCCTATCGCAAGGCGTGCACTTCTACTTTAATCCCTAACCGTATTAAACAGTTTGAACATTGTAAATTCAAATGAAACAAAAACACTTCAAAACTACTTGGCTATGTTGAAGCAACAAAATAGTTAGTTAACGTGGAACACAAACGGCAGTCACCAGAAGGAAAGCCCCTCTGTTTTGTGAGCCATCAAATAACCTCCCCCTGTGAAAACTTTTTCGGACTCAATAGAATTATATTATGGAGGTGAAAAAAAAATCTGATACATACGGATCCATATATTCTCTACATGAAATGTACCAATAATAATCCTGTGATGGGATTACCATTATGTCCCTGATTCCTGAGGGATCCCTCTCAAAGAATGGTCAGAAGTCCAATAGATGCCATGTGAAAAAATGAACAACATAATTACATTAAATCATAGTCTGTCCATATGATAAAAAGTATACATATAACAGAGCTGGGTATAAGTCCTGGTTCTGTTTTAGTTTTTCAGTGATCCTTGTTTTATTTTCAGTTCCCTGCCTCTTGTGTCCCATGTTCACTGCCTTTGTGATTGGCTGCCCTGCCTCTGATGAATCCTTCTTTTTCTTATAAACCTGCACCTCCTCAATGTATTTAAACTATATCCCTTGTGGTTTTTTCCTAAATGATCTGATCCTGCTTGATGTCTTGCCCCTTAATCTGCAAGGTTTGTTATCCTACATTTGTACGTATTGGAGAAAGAGGTAAGCAGTATTGAACAGAAAAGATACTCCCCTCCTTGTTGCGATCTTGTTGCGATGGTGGGAGAGTGGAGGCTTGTGTTTGGATCAGATGTTCTGCCCTGCAGTTGTGTCTTGTTTTTTTGAAGTGCTGTGACTCCTCTCAGCACCCTCGGCACTGCCATCGTCTGCAGGATTTTGCAGCATAGAACCATGCCGCTATTTGAAGATATGGAACAGGGCCTTCACTGATCGAGACCTGCTACTGCCACAGGCACTTACAAATAAATACATACATACAATACATAGATACTAGGGCTGTCAAATGATTAAGAATTATAATCAAATTAATCAGAATTTTCAGTGGATTAATCAGGATTAATCACTATTTGCAATTACACCTTAATCCTAACCATTTTTTCTTTCTGAAATGCATACCAAAGATAAATAACTATCATTATTATTATCATCATTATTATTTTTTACATAAATACATATTATTGATATTTGACTTGGTTTAATTGATTCCAGAAAATAATCAAATCAATGTTATTTGATAAGTTACAGACTGATTTCCCTGCATGGCTCTAGAAGGGTCTCGAGCCTCTGCATTTTATCCCACTCTGCTGCGGTCGGCAAACGAGTTTGTGCTCCTGATGGTCCAGGGCTGCGATGACCAGACATGTCAACCCTCCCGATATTTCCGGGAGACTACCGAATTTCAAAGCCCCTCCCGAAAATTTCCCGGACCGACCTTTCTCCCGAATTTCTACCGATCTCCACCGGACAATAATAAAAGTTCCCCCTGTTGTCAAGCAGCAATTGGAACGGAAAAAGATGAGACTGGCGCTGCAAGGAAAACCGCTAGCACCACCCCCCCCCCCCCCGTCGATCGCCAGCACCCCTCCACGTTGACCGCTAGCACCCGCAACCCCCCGGTCCTTTTGAATTGGCAAGTATGGCGATGACGGCCTCTTTATTTCTGCTCACGCGCTTGACCATTCGAATTCCAACGTGTTGGAACATTTTTCTATTGTGCTGGTCAAATGATCTGAGGTTGATTTTGTTAATGGCCTGCGAACATTCAGCGTGGACTGGCGCAAACGACTTGCTGAACCTGATAACCTGACATATGCCTACATGTGGCAGTAATGTGTTGTGTAGGATGAAGTGCATTCCCTAGAGGAAGAGGTACTTTCCTGACCTGAATAATTTGTCACACTGCGCATGCGTGAAATGTGTTAAAAACATTGACGTAATTAACAACAAACAACTAATTAACGTCGTTAACGCGCTATTTTTGACAGCCCTAATAGATACACATACATAACACAACACATATACAAACTTACACACTAAATCTCAACTGGTTACCCTTTGGAATGCACTCATGATCTGACTCAGACCTAAGAAGCAGCATTTGGGGCTATGCAGTGACAGCCCTTGCCGTAACATCTCAGATGTTTTGTGAGGAGGGAAAGATTAATACTGTTCACATCACTGCTGCTGTATTTCAAGGTCAATGCATAAATCTAGCTCAAATGGAAAGATTTTCGAAAATGCTGTGTTGTTAATTGCGATGACTAAAGTAAAAGCACTTGGACGGGATATTGGAGGGCTAACTTAGTGTGTGGCTATGGCTAAGTGGAGAGTAATGTCGTCAATTAGGGATTGGCAGTTCAATCCCAGAGTTCACTTAGCCTGAAATACCTCCTGAAGCTGTGACTAAGGTGTGTGAATGAGGCAAAGCGGAAGAGAGTATGAGACAAAGTGGTGATCATAGACTTGCAGTGGAGTTACAGTGAGGTTAGTTGTAGCGCAGTTCCTAGTGAAGATGTAGTCAAGGTGATTGCGAGCTTTGTGAGTAGGAGGGGAGGGATTGAGTGACAGTGCAAATGAAGAAAGTAGCAGTATGAGGTCAGATGACTTCTCTGTCAGGATGTTGAAGTCTCCTAGGAGGATGAGTTGAGGGCCATTTTCAGGGAAGTTTGACAGGACGATGTCCATTTCTTCCAGGAAGTGACCCAAAGAGCCTGGCGGACGGTAGAGGACAACAATGTTTAATTGAACCGGGTGAGTAACGGTTAAAGCATGGAATTCAAAAGACAGTGGGGGGGAGGAAGATAAGGGGTGCGGGGAAAAGATCCATTTGGGTGAAATGAGTAAATCTGTCCCGCCACCCTTGCCAGTGGGTCTGGGTGTGTGGTTGAAGGAGAAGGCAGAGGAGAGAGCAGCTGGGGTGGATGTGTTGTCCGGTGTAATCTGTCTCAGTGAGGGCGAGAAAGTCAAGCGACTGCTGGATAGCAAAGCCGGAGATGAAGTCTGCCTTGCGAGTAGCTGACTGGCAGTTCCAGAGTCCTCCTGTGACAAGGTGTTGGACATGTGTGTGGGGTAGGTAAGGGAGGAGAGATTACGACAAATATTTGATCTAGTCCGGGGGCGGTAGTATCTGCGGGTAGAAATTCGAACAGGTACAGTGATAAAACACATTGTTACGAATGAATATGTAAGGCGCTGTACTCAGCCGCCCCGAAGACTCCAAATCATGGTTTTATCTGCACCACAGTCCTGCCTCGGCATTGCGAGACACCTGTGTTTCCGAAGATCGTTGAAGATTGTTTAAAGCAGTATCTGCTTTGATCTGTATTAAAGAAAGTTCCAATATTTGGAAATTCTGAATTTCATTATTTCATTTACGCTGAATTTTAATTAAAAAACAGTACACTAATGTAAATCGATTTGTTATTAAAATGTTATTTCATAAAACATCCAAAATAATGTTTCATAAATTTGAATATAAGTCTGTTTCCATACTCTTTTGGCCAAACAAGCCCAGTACTGTAACACTATGAATAGAGGTGAATTATGTTTTAAGCTTCCGCTCATTTTATCAAGTTTCTGCGGATGCCGGCCCATATGGCTCAAATAGCCAAATACATTATCATAAATTGGTTGAAAGCTTGTGTAAAAGCTTGTGTGCCACTGCATATTAAAAAAATTACCTACTTCTTGATTTTATTATAATGGACAAATTACAAACATCTTACAACATGTCTTTTCCGTATTGGTCAGAGCCTATGAGGTCAGTGTTTCCCCCGACCAATAAAAATGTCCCACACACACGTTGTTCCCATTGATTAGTCAGACTGGCTGCGGCCAAATGACCAGTAAGTAAAACAAAATCCCTTCATCTTCATTACTAAAGCCTTGCATTAAGCCAAAGAAGGTAGTGGCAGTGATAAAAAGATACATCATTTTATTTAAGACGCTGTTATGTGCTAATTTCTCAATAAAGTTAGAAAAAATCATTTACATAGGATTCGCATATGGATGATGAAGCGGGTACACGCTACATTCCATTCTGGGAGCGGTTTATGCCGTCCTGAAAAAGAAACCTGCCCCTGCCACTTTTTGATCTCAGTGATCTCACTCAAATGTTCCCTGAAATGTTTAACCTTATTAATTCATTTTATGTGTTTAAAAGCCACCGTAATACCTCCCTTGAAACATGTTAGTTAGCTAGGGTAGCTCCAAAAAAGGTACAAAAGAACTTTCTGTTTTAGAATTCACACCACTAACCATGTCAGGCACTCTAAGTCAGATGACCTAACCTAAACCTTTTTATTTTGAAAGTAAAATAAAATACTAATGAACTGTAGCTCCTTCCTCTGACTCCATGCAGTCATCACAGTGTTTAGACTGGTATAGACCTCTGACCTGAAATGCTTCCCTGCAGCTCTCACTCTCTCTCTCCAGGCATAAAAACCCCTACTACCCTTTGCCTACCAACACCCTGTCCACCCCATCATGGGGCGGGTGCTCAGGTGGATGGCGAGGCAAAGCGTAGCCCCCTAGACGGCCTGATTTATTGCACCTCCTTTCCATCTAGGCAGAGTGGAGGCCCCCAGGGGTCCCGTTTGGAGTGTGCTAGGCACATCCGCCATCTCAGGCCTGATGGCCTAAGGCTCCCAGTCTGCCGTGATGCCAAGTACCAAATAGTGACTCCAGAATGGTTGCCATTTGTCATATATGCTGTTTGGGACCTGCCTAAAACAGTGGAAACACGGGTAGCAGGAACAATGAAACGTCCTCCCTCTCTTTTCCGAAAGACATTGATCTTTACTGCAACAATTTATTATATCATCTCTGCTATTGCTATTAAGGCATGACTATTAATGTGTTTACTAAAGATATAGCAACATTAGAGGTAACAAAGACAAGCCTTTTATGTACTGTATTGACAGCATATGGATTTGTTTATCCATGAATTCCTCGAAGCCTGTGCAGCCAGCCAAACATCTCACAACCATTAGACTTAACTCCATCTACATATTCACGAAGCATTGATCCATGATATTATCCTTTGAATAATCCATTCATATTTGACGCCATTGATAAATGGCACCATGTGTGCTAAGAACACTTAAAAGAAAAGAATAAGAAAATGACAAAGTTGCATGAGAAGATTTTGGCCCCTTTGGTAGCATGGAACACATGACCTTATTATGACTCAATTTGTAATGACGAATAAGTAAAATAGTCATTCTTCTTTAGCTATGATTTAGTATCAACCAACTCATGGGAAAAATTTTCAAGGGGTGAACGTTGAATAATAAAAGAAAAGCCGTGGACTAAACAACGTGTCTGGTCTCGCGACTCCAGTTTTACCCTTACGACTATTTTACCCTTCGGTGACTGTGAGTGTGCACTTTCTTAGTTTAGATTAGCTGTAAGCCCTACTTGGCTGCCTCAGTTTAGCTAACTTCATTGCACAGTTCTCACACCTCACGCCGTGAGACGCACAATTCAAGCAGTTCAAACGCCACACCTTGAGAAGACGGTGTTGAACCGTCTAGGCCACTGTTCGTTCGTTACTAAGCCTCCGGCCGCCACCGCCCCACACCTGCACCGTCCCAGTGTATTTAAGACATGGGTCACCGTTGGTCGCCATCCGTAACTATAAACAAAGGTCGGCTCACCAGTGAGACTGTCATAAAATCCTGGTGGTATGACCGGCAGGTTTGGTTTTCAGGCAGGGATAACAATAATTTACAGAACACACCTAAATGTTGCCTCATAAGGTTTGAACTTAAGTAGTAAGTAAGTAGGGTTAGAGTCTTGCATGCTGGGGGTTGTGTAATCCAACATAGATTTGTATCCCATTTTTTTCATTTACGATTCCTTATCCTAACATTATAGGAGTACATCTTTAAAGAGAAGAAGAAACAAAATATATATGTAGAACCTAACAAAATAACCAAATGAATAGTGTGAGCATTGTGGGATGTGGGGTTCTCTGTGTGTGTCTTCTTGTATTTACTTTTTAGCTTGTAGAATAGATGTCCGCTTGTAGGACAGATGGCGTGACCGGATCGGTCCTTATAAGGCAGACAATGTGAATGGTGGAAGAGAGAGCACAGGAAAAATGAAGATAAAATATTATCTGAGATAACACACCTGCGACCGAAGGGAGAGCCAGTTTGAACCCATTTTCAGGGCAAGGCCGAAGGCTGCAGGAGAGAGTACCAGACACTCATTGTTCGGGGAAGGCGTTTGTTACAGAAGGATGAACTGGGTTGAACCAACGTTCAAGGGCACCAGAGGGATTAAAACAGGTCAGTGTCAGAAGGCAGGCGGACTTTGGAAGGGATTTGCTTGCGATGCATTTCGATGTATTTCATTGTCTCCAGATATATCTGCGGAGAATTGCTCATGTACAACTTTTTCTCTTCTAAATAAATGTTAAACTTTTTAACTAATTTCCTGTAGTGGATTCTTCTATCAACCAACTCGGGTGGATAAGGAATATCCTAACAATTTTGGGGGCTCGTCCGGGATAGGAGTTTTCCTGCAGGGGGGAATTCGGTCCAAGAGCTTTCATCTGCTGAACACTGCGTACTCCCAGGCCGGCCTCAAAACAAGGTAAGCAGAAACCTGTTACTAATTCTGCATATTGATTAATCTAAAATAAGGAGTACGCTGTGGATTGGTGGTGAAGGAACCAAATTGATACATGAGCAATTCGCTAAAGTTAATATTAAGGAAACCGGTAAAAGTGCACAACAATAGTACCGGCGAGTACTATTGGGTTTAGTAGGTACCGGCGAGTACCAAGGGATCTTCTATCCGACACAAATTAAAGGATCAGGGATCCTATTGGGTTTAGTAGGTACCGGCGAGTACTATTGGGTTTAGTAGGTACCGGCGAGTACCAAGGGATCTTCTATCCGACACAAATTAAAGGATCAGGGATCCTATTGGGTTTGGTGGGTACCGGCGAGTACCAAGGGATCAATGATCTGACACAAATAAAAGGATTTTGAATCCTAGTCTTTGGTTTGGCAACCCCATCAGTTCCTGACGAGGGCTGAAGTCGCTAGGTGAGTGTCCTGGGGATTTGAGGACCCCCGAAAACTGGTCTTTGGTTTGGCAACCCCATCAGACCCTGACGAGGGCTGAAGTCGCTAGGTGAGTGTCCTGGGGATTTGAGGACCCCCGAAAACTGGTCTTTGGTTTGGCAACCCCATCAGACCCTGACGAGGGCTGAAGTAGCTAGGTTGGAGTCCTGGGGATTTGAGGACCCCCGAATCCCAGGGTTGGAGTCCCTAGGAGTAAAAGCTCCTTAAATCCTGGGCTGCAGTCTCTGAGCAGCTCGTGTGTGTGTGTGTGTGTGGGTGCAAGCAAGCAGGAGAGTGAAAAAAGAAAAAAAAAAAAAAAAAAAAAAGAGGGGAAACTGAGAACATAGACGGTCCGAGAGGTTAATATAAACTTTCGGTGTAATACATTGATGACCGAGAGGTTAACATAAACTTCCGTTGTAATACATTGATTCTCGGAAGGTTAAGATAAACTTCCGTTATAATGCATTGATTTCGAAGGGTTAAAATAAACCTTCGTTACAATAAAAGAATTCTGGAAGTATAACATAAGTTCTCAGAACAAACGGGGAAGCTTGCTGGAGCTGCGGAGAACATTTACTGTGTCACACTGAGGTGACCAGCTGTCCGAGCGGGTTAAAGCGATATAACTGGGAACTGTTGTTGGAATGGAAGATGAATATGATCGGGAAACTGTTGACGGCGGCTGGGGGCCAGCGCCGGGGTATCGATGGAAAATAATAAACGACCAGCTGAGGCTGTTGTTGGTGGCGGTGGGTGGAGAGACCACCGGGAAAAAGAAGCATGAGGCTGTGGAGCGCACGCAACGCGCGGTGAGAAAGTTGTTAGAAAAGAAAGGCGTTAGTTTGGCAGACAGGCTGTCACTGGCGCAGATTTTGTGGGAGAAGGAGAGAGATTGTAGAGAAGAAAAGAAGGAGCTTGAGTCGAAACGCGAGAAGGCGAGTGTGTTGAAAAAAGGAAAACTTCGTAAAGAGATGGAGGATGTGGAGGACATGAGGTCCGCATTGTTTTCGTACTGGATAAAAAGTAAAGCCGTGGGGAGAAATAACCAGGAACGGTGTAATGAGGAAAGACCACCGGCATACGATGTTGAAATAAACGGTGTGAATTCGGCTTCTGCACCTGCTGGGTTGTATCCTGTATTAAATATAACGGGGGGAGAGTTGGAAGTTGAAGAAAGTGTACCACTGCGGGGTTGTCGGGGCAACGAGGTAACGGGGGAAAGCCGGCCTTTCGAAGCGCGTCAAAATCGGGAGGGGTTTAAAGAATGGACGGACTCACGCACTCCGGGAAGAAGGGACAGCTCAGAAGTGCAGCGGAGAAATAAGGCGGATAAGGGAAAGTATTTAGCCGGGGCGAATGAGCGGGTGAAAACACAATTGAGATACGGGGAATCACCAGACATGGGGGAGAGAGGAAAAAAAGGCTCTGCCTCGGCTCAGGAGGAGCAAAACGGGGAATGCGGGGATAACAGCGACCCAGAGATTCACGGGGAACCGGGAAAAATGTATCCGTTATTCATGTCTTCTCGAGGTGTTAATAAATACAAGCCGTGGTCGCTGGGAGACGTGTCTGCTCTAGTCGCGCAAATGCCTGCACCATCTGAAGGGGGAGATAAGTGGCTAAAACAACTCGATACGCTTACTAACGGACACACGCTGGCGCTCGGCGACTTTAGGGCTGTAGCAGCCAGATGCATGACCGCACATGATTTAGCGGACGTGGAAAACAGAGCGGGGGTGACCCGACAAGCCGATGACGACAGATTTTTGTATTTCGCGACGGAGATCGGGGACGCAATGCGCGAGAAATGGCCACTTCTAATGTCGACTAAAATACCGAAATTACCATGGGACGCGAAGAAAACCCCGCGCGCGTATTTGGACGAATGTAAAGAAACCTGGGTAAAAAGCACTAGCCATCATCCGGGAACGGAGGGCATACAGAGAGAATGGTTCAGACAGGCGGTGCTGGAGGGAGTACCAGAGGGGGTAAAAGCTAAAATGATCACTAATCCAGACTTGCCAGGAAGTGAATCTGCGGTGTGGGAAAGACATTTACTGCACCATTTACAGGACGCGACTGAGGAAGCGACAGGGGAAGAGAAGCAGCTAAAAGAATTACAGGCTCAGCTTCTTAGGCTTCAGCTCACTAAGGTCAAACAGGAAGTGAGCGACAAGAAGCAGAAAGGGAAAGACGAGCGACAGATGACAGTCCAGGCTGCCCCAGCTGAAGGTAACGCCCCAGATTTGTATCCACTCCCACCATGGGAGGAGACGTCGTATGGGACAGCCCAGGGGTGGGGCCCAAACCGAGGGGGCGGTTATCGGGGAGGTTACAGAAGTAATTACAGGGGTGGCGCTGGTCGGAGAGGATCATACGGTGGGGGAGGAGAAAGAGGCGGCTACCAAGGGAGAGACGCTTGTTTCAACTGTGGTATGGAGGGGCACTGGCGCATGGAGTGTCCTAGCAAAAAGAAGAGACAGGGGAGGGGCAGGGGTGTCCCGTCTCAGGGGGCTTGGGCCCCCAATCCACATGCTGCGCCACCTAGGGGACAATACCCTGCACTGGAGGACTGGGGCTATGAGGCGGATGCCTCTCAGTGACACACCCCGATGGGAGACTCCGACAGCAGGGGCAGGGCAGACCCCATGCTGTCACTCACGGTACTGCAACAACAACTTCCGTTTCTCGTTGACACTGGGGCCACATACTCCACCATACAAGCAGCGGGCTCGTCTGCTATGTCCAAAGACAGTGTCAGCGTTATGGGATTCTCCGGGGTGTCACAGAAACTGCCTATAACAGTCCCCCTACCGGTGAAAGTGGGAAATCAGACATTGACTCACTCTTTTGTTGTCTCACCTCAAGTTCCAGTGAATCTTATGGGAAGGGATCTTCTCATCAAAACAGGGGCTTCAATCTTGTGCGGCCCGGACGGACTGAGTGTCACATTGCTGGATGGAACTGTGTTGCATTGCAATGACAATGGAAAGACTAATGGCCAGTGGGTGATGCAGCCACTGCAACAACAACAGTGCGCAGACATTTACTGGGGCCTCCTAAAGCCTGAGTGTCCTGACATCCCAGGGGTGATGGCTCTTTACCAAAAGTGGAAGCCTTGGATAACTCTTCTTGATCCGTATGTTTCTCCTCCTGACCCGCCTCATGTAACATTGTTCTATGATAGACAAGGGGATGATTGCTACTGGGATGAATTTATGGGGCACTTAGAGAGCACTGAGTGGGAGGTGACGTCACAAAACCTATATGTGGGCCCAGAAGGGGTAGCCACAGCTGTTATCCTCTCTCCTGATCAATTTAAATGGTATTTAATGAGCCAAGAGGCGGTGCCACATGTATCGCTGGCTCTGCATCCCAAACATCAGGCTAAAGACTTGGGTCCAATGACTAAACGAGCAGTGCTGCTAGATGACTGGGTGTGCACTCAACTGCCTGATGTTTGTTTTTCTCCTTCCGCTAAGATGTACAGAATCTCAGGGAAAGCGACTAACACTGTCATTTTAACGCACGAACAGGTGTCCAGAGACCACGGAAGGGAGAAGACCGACCATCCCCACACAGCTATCCTTCTTGAGAAACTTCCAGACTACCTCTGGTCCGAAGGCCCGACTGACGTAGGTTTTTGTAACACATGTAAACCAGTAACGTTTGAAATTCAAAAGCGACCCCCCATTTGGCAGTCCCAATACCCTCACAAGCCAGCCGCGGCAGGGGGGATCAGGGACACTATAGAGGGACTCATTAAGTCAGGAGTACTGGAGCCCTCTCAGTCCGCCTGGAACACGCCCATTCTTCCGGTAGAAAAGGCAGCAACTGGTAAATATCGCATGGCACATGATCTCAGAAAGATAAACGACATGCTGGTAACGACAACGGTACCCGTCCCGAACCCATACACTGCGTTGACTAGTCTAACACCACAACAACAATGGTTCACGTGCATTGATTTGGCAAACGCGTTCTTTTGCATACCACTACAGGAAAACTTGCGGGATGTATTCTCATTCACATATGGGAACAAGCAACTACGTTATACTCGGCTACCGCAAGGATTTGCTCTTTCACCTGGTATTTTCAATCAAGTGTTAAAACAAGCATTGACAGGTTGTCCGCTCCCAGAGGGCACGACGCTGATCCAATACGTCGACGATATCCTCCTCGCATCCACTTCAGCTGAATCCTGTGTGGAAGCAACAGACACCATCTTACGCTGGTTGGCCACGACCGGTTTCAAGGTCAGTAAGTCAAAGTTGCAGGTCGCCAGGCGGCAGGTTTCGTTTCTGGGGAGAGTGCTGTCAGGAAGCGGCTCAGGGCTCTCAGCCGCGCACAGGTCCAGTATTCTCCACCATTCGCGTCCACAGAATGTAAAGGAAATGCTTTCCTTCCTAGGACTCACGGGGTTCAGCAGACAATTCATTCCGCGTTATTCAAATCTCACTCAGATTCTACGTGCAAAGGTAAACGAGAAGGGGATGAGGAACCTCACTGCTGAACTCGATTGGGACCAAGGGGCGGAGGAGGCATTTATTACACTAAAAACAGAGCTGGCGCAGGCCGCAGACCTTGCAGTTCCAGATTACAGCGCGCCGTTTTACCTGGACGTTTCTGAAACAACAGGGGTAGTAAATGGGGTTTTGTTTCAGAAAAAGGGGGAGGGTAAAAGGAAGGTGCTTCTGTATATCAGTGCCATGATGGACAACATGGAAAAACGACACCATGAATGCACACAACACGCAGCAGGGGTTGCAAAGCTATTAATGAAAACAGCACACATAGTCATGGGCCACCCACTACACGTGCTAACAACACACAGCATAGTAGCTTATGTAAACTCACAAACTTTCACGATGACGTCACTAAGACAAAGAAGGCTGAGCAAGCTGTTAGAAGCTCCAAACCTCACCTTCACACATGAAGGCATCAACATGGCTGATCACATGGGAGAGGGAGAAACACACCAATGTGAGTACAAGGTGGAGCTGGAAGCAAAAGCACGAACCGACTTAAAAAGCACACCACTGATTGGCAATTGTTCACTGATGGCAGCTGCTTCAGACATCCACAACATGGGTTTCAGTCCGGATACGCGGTAGTCAGAAGTAATGGGGCAGGAACAGAGGTTCTGGAAGCGGGAAGAATTCAGGGTTAACAGTCAGCACAGAGAGCGGAGGTACTCGCGCTGATAAGAGCGCTACAGCTGGCAGAAGGGAAGGCAGTAAACATCTATACTGACTCGGCTTATGCGGTAGGAGCAGCTCACGTGGAGCTGGGGCAGTGGTTAAGAGCAGGTTTTCTGACGGCTGGAGGAAAACCGATTAAACACGAACCAGAAATGAAAGACTTGGCGGCAGCCTTGGCTCTACCAAGCACAGTGGCCATTATAAAGTGTAAAGGACACGAGCAGTCCAACAGCACGGTGGCAAAGGGAAACCAGGCAGCAGATCAAGCTGCAAAACAGGCTGCAGGTTACCAAATGGGGCTCCAAATGGTAAATGCAGAAGAAGAGGGACAATTGGGGCCACAACTTAATGAGGAGCAAATTGCAGAAGCCCAAAAAGGGGCGTCTCCACAGGAGAAAACGGTGTGGAAACAAAGAGGGGCTACGGAGGCTGGAGGCCTCTGGAGGTCCCCGGACGGTCGTCCAGTGCTACCACCTGAAATCAGAAACAGGTGTTTGCAGGAGGCACACGGGATGGCACATGTGGGACACAAACAGATGAATAGGAATCTTTGTCACTGGTGGCATCCGTTTTTGGCAGACATGACACGTGAATATGTTAAGACCTGTAAAATATGCATCACGTTTAACCCAAAACCGACGGTGAAGCCGGAGATGGGGGTGTTTCCGTTGACATTGGTCCCGGGACGGGAAATAGTCATCGACACTGACATGATCACCCGATGCGAAGGTAAAAGGTATCTCCTGGTATGCGTGGACGCCTTGACCGGCTGGCCAGAGGCGTGGCCCACAAAAAAAGAGGACAGTAAATCTGTTATCAAATGTTTGATAAACCATTACATACCAAGACATGGGTTCCCTGAGAAAGTCAGGTCTGACAACGGCACACACTTCAAAAATCATGACCTACAAGAAGTGGAGAGAATGTTGGGTCTGAAACATGCTTTTGGTACAGTATATCACCCCCAATCCCAAGGGAAAGTAGAACGCATGAACCAAAACTTAAAACAAAAATTGGCTAAAATCTGTGCACAGACAAATTTAACCTGGGTTCAAGCCCTCCCACTTGCATTAATGGCCATCAGAAGCTCAGTCAATCGGGGTACAGGTTTCACCCCATACGAGCTGACCACTGGAAGACAGTTTCCCGGACCAAGCGCAGGCTTGAAGCTCCAGCCTGACCCGGAGACACCGACAGGTGAGTATGCAAGTCAATATAACGAACTACGAGCTCTTGTTTCAGATTTTGCGGTCCAGGTGCGAGACAGAACCGGAGGGCAGAACACCCCTGATCCCCACACAACAGCCTGGGTCCTCCTGAGGGTCATTAAGAGGAAGTGGTCGGAGCCACGGTGGACAGGACCATACCAGGTGGAGGAGAGAACCTCACACGCTGTGAGGCTGAGAGGGAAAGGGGACACCTGGTACCACTGGAGCCAGTGCGCCCCCGCGGACGAACCGGGTCGCACTCTTCAGGACATCCTGACAACGCAGCAGAAAGAGACGGAACTGGGCACTGGATAGTGCCCGGACGTGCTCTCGGCGGGCAGTGACCGACAGACACCCAGTGCATGGTGTTCTGTGTTGACTGTCTACAACGAAAGAAGAAGACCAGCGACGAAGAAATGCACAATGCTATCCTCTCCTCTCCTCTGTTCTATCTTTCTCAATTCTCCGCAGTTAGTTTAGTTGAAATAAAGAATGTTGAGCACGCTGAATATTTCCATAATTGCTATGGGGGGGGGTAACGGTTGTAATTGCATTAGCTCTTATATACTTAGCTGTCACAGGTTCCACCTTGTTTGTTTGAGTGTTATTACGGTGTTGATACTATATAGCTTGGGTTGTTTTTGGGTATATCTTTCTGTGAGTGGTTTGTGTAATCTAGTGGAAAGAGAGCGAGCCACAGTAAGCGACAGAACCAACACTTGGGGGTCCCTTCTCAAAGTCAGACACGAAAAGACAGGGCGTGGTGTAAGGTAAGAGGTTTAAAGGTCCGGGGGGAGGCCCTCCTCCATCAGTATTGAAGGGCGTAGAGGACTTAGAGGAGGAGGTCGACCCGGCAGACTTACTCCATTAGTTAGGGTGATCTCTGTAAGAGATCAAAAGGGGGAAATTGTGGGATGTGGGGTTCTCTGTGTGTGTCTTCTTGTATTTACTTTTTAGCTTGTAGAATAGATGTCCGCTTGTAGGACAGATGGCGTGACCGGATCGGTCCTTATAAGGCAGACAATGTGAATGGTGGAAGAGAGAGCACAGGAAAAATGAAGATAAAATATTATCTGAGATAACACACCTGCGACCGAAGGGAGAGCCAGTTTGAACCCATTTTCAGGGCAAGGCCGAAGGCTGCAGGAGAGAGTACCAGACACTCATTGTTCGGGGAAGGCGTTTGTTACAGAAGGATGAACTGGGTTGAACCAACGTTCAAGGGCACCAGAGGGATTAAAACAGGTCAGTGTCAGAAGGCAGGCGGACTTTGGAAGGGATTTGCTTGCGATGCATTTCGATGTATTTCATTGTCTCCAGATATATCTGCGGAGAATTGCTCATGTACAACTTTTTCTCTTCTAAATAAATGTTAAACTTTTTAACTAATTTCCTGTAGTGGATTCTTCTATCAACCAACTCGGGTGGATAAGGAATATCCTAACAGCATACATCGCAAGCTTCAAATCAGTACAGTTTATGTACAAGGGAGTTACAAAGAGCAGAGGAACTAATACTGCTGCACCGCTAAAATGAACTGAAACAAAAGAACTGGCTGAGAAATGGAGAAAGGTGTTGAACTTCTACGTGGACAGCAAGTTAATAGAACCAAAGTTATTTGTGTTAACAACTGTCATGTTTTTAAAAACACACAAGATGTGAAAACAAACTGCTCTTAATTGTAACTCTTTATTTGGGGAGCCCAGCCATGCAGTTCTCTCCCAGGTTTTTACACTCACCCTATTCCCTCTGGATCTTAGGTCTCTACACATACTGCTTCCCATATGAATCAATAAGCATAAACGTTCAAGCACCAACATACATATATAACAAATACCACAACTACTTAACAGAGGCTGTGTATGCTGTTTCTTTACAAAGAAGTTTCTGATGGTAAAAATAAATTAACCATTCATAAAAGGTAACTTGCTGTTACTTTCTGCTTGAAAGATACCTGTAGTGGCAAAAACAGTTGAGTTTTTTCCTTTAAACCCCTAGATCTACGTCCTAGTTGATTTTACCACCATGAAGAAAGCAGGAAAAGCAATGTCAAGGCACACAGTTCTGTCCAATAATTCAATGCAAAGGGAGTTTGACCATCCAATGTTGCCGGTTTTATTGTACAAGAAATTGGAACCAGGACGCTATAAAGGGACCCAAAGGGCAGGACCATTCATCTCTGAAAGGCCGAATCAAGTGCCACGGGCAAGCCGGGAGTATGGCAAAGTTTACGCAGCGTCTCGTTCCCTTCAGGGAACCATGGTTACATACGTAACCTGGAGACGTTCCTTCTCAGGGAACTCGAGCTCCGTAAAAACACTGTGGGAACGCCAATACCCACTCCACCATACGAGCAAGTGATTGTGGTGTGAAATTAAGACGCACACTCAGACGAGAGCACCCTGTGCTCCAGGCGTAGAGTTAAGGTTGTTAGGATATTCCTTATCCACCCGAGTTGGTTGATAGAAGAATCCACTACAGAAAATTAGTTAAAAAGTTTAACATTTATTTAGAAGAGAAAAAGTTGTACATGAGCAATTCTCCGCAGATATATCTGGAGACAATGAAATACGCATCGCAAGCAAATCCCTTCCATAGTCCGCCTGCCTTCTGACACTGACCTGTTTTAATCCCTCTGGTGCCCTTGAACGTTGGTTCAACCCAGTTCATCCTTCTGTAACAAATGCCTTCCCCGAACAATGAGACTCTCTCCTGCAGCCTTCGGCCTTGCCCTGAAAATGGGTTCAAACTGGCTCTCCCTTCGGTCGCAGGTGTGTTATCTCAGATAATATTTTATCTTCATTTTTCCTGTGCTCTCTCTTCCACCATTCACATTGTCTGCCTTATAAGGACCGATCCGGTCACGCCATCTGTCCTACAAGCGGACATCTATTCTACAAGCTAAAAAGTAAATACAAGAAGACACACACAGAGAACCCCACATCCCACAAGGTCAAGGCGGTAAAATCTCACGAACGTGTGGGGAGAGGACCAGCCTTCCGCCATGCAAACATCGTGTAGCGATACTTTTCCAGACAAAAGGGCTTTAGAAGCCGCCATACCCCTAGTAGAATGGGCCCGAACAGCCAAAGGTGCGGGCTGGCCGGCCGATTCATAAGCAAGTGTGATGGCCTCAACCACCCACTTGCTCATCCTTCTTCTCGGCGGCCGTCCTCAGACCAGTCCGGCCACGAGAGGGCCCCGCCTGAGCGCTACGGCCCAGCCTCGACGAGGGGGTGCATGCAGCGCGACACTCTCCTGCTGCGCCAGGTGGTGCGAGCTTAACGACGGCCAGGGCCGCCCTCGAGCGGCCCCGCGAACGTGGCATAGACGGGCTCTTACGAGGTAGCACCATCGTATAGAGGCAGGAAGCCGCCTGCACTGCCGCCGAGCCAGGGCCACATTCGCGGCCGGCATGCTAGCATAGCCATGTCGCTTAGCCTCCGCCACTGACGAATACAAAGCCGCACGCGGGTTGTAAAAGCGAGCGGAGACCAGCTTCCCTCAGGACAATGACACCTCAGCGTGGACGTCCGGGAAGAAAGGCAAGCACCGGCGCGGAGGTACTCTACGGGAAGGCAGAAACCGTTCATTTAGCCTACCGGAAGCAGTAGGCTGCTGTTTACCCGCCGGCCAGCTGATATGAAACCTGTCAGCGGCTCGGGTGAGGACCTCCATGCAGTCCTTTGGCGGCAGCGGGGGAATGAGGCGCCTCCGCTGCCTCTACGCTCACCACGTCCAGCTCCTCGGAGCTGAAGGAACGTGAGAGCGGCGTCTCGTCCGGGGTGGAGGAAGCCGCCGAGCGTGCCTCCGACGCCGGAAACGAGCGCCTGGGTCTTGGGCCAGGAAAAGGAGACATGGTTCATTGATCCATTTGTGATCCCCATGAAGACATCCGGCGCCCCGTCGAGGGCTAGCTGAGCGTGCTCCACGCCCAGGCAGACAACACACAAGGCGTGCGAGTCGCTGCCCGTAATGAAACGCGGGGGGGACACACTGGACAAACCGCTCAGCCATAGCACTAGGAAAAACTTCACACGCACTAGATGAAGGCACAGAGATGAATGGTCCTGCCCTTCGGGTCCCTTTATAGCGTCCTGGTCCCAGTGTCGGCTGCCTATGACGTACCAGCTCGCCATTGGTTAGACTTCACACGTGCTTCATGACGCGGTCAAGCAGAGGCGTTCCCACAGCATTTTTACGCAGCTCGAGTTCCCTGAGAGGGAACTAAAAATGTCCCTGTGACAGATATATAAACATAGAGTAGTTCCTACTGAGTGCAAATTATACATAAAATATATCTCTCACAACAAGCTGTACAATAATAAATAAATAATAATAATAAAGGTCATGAAATGAAATGAATTTGTGAAAGTTAAACAAAGTTTGAATTCATTTTTGGACTTCTAGTTAGGTGCATTTGCATACTATGATTTACTGTCCAAGAGCACATGTGTGCCAGATTTCTAGGGGGCGCTATAGAGACATTTATTCAGACCCAAATGCCTTTAAAAATAGACTAAATGAATTTTTTCGAGGTTCTGATGTGCATGCCACATTTAACAACTTTATGAATATGATAATGATGAATATGATAAAGCCCCAAAAAATTCCTGAGAGAGAATAATTCCTTGAAATACAATAGGTTCCTCTACAACTACTTGTAGCGAGGACCCTAGTTACAAACTTGTGTAATGTGATCTTTTATATTACTACATTAGAATTTGGTAGTTGAAGAGTATTTAATAAGAAATCAACAATAGCAGCCCCCGAACTAACAGAAAATAAGAACAAAGAGAATATACACTATGGTATGCACATTAACAAAATGTTACCTGGCAATAGTAAAAATAACAAGATTCAGCTGTGTTGTTTACTGTGTTATACATGTATATTGAAAGTATTATTTCAATTAAAAAGTGCATAAACTGCTGATTAATTCAGCACACTTTCCAATTACAGATCAAACGGGCCTCCTGGGGGCTACAAAGCCACAAAGATGGCAGATGCCGTGCACACATTAAGGCATATTTCATACGGCCATGAAATATTGAGCTTGTGTTTGGCGTTGTGGTACGTCTGTGTGTCTGTGTTGTTGGGGGTGTATGTAAATCTGGTTGTGACAACCCTGTCCGTAGCAGGAGACTGATATCTGGGCCATGATGGGAGATACTACTTGGTAAATGATGCAATTTGCAGCTAAGATGCACCATGTAAGTTACATCTCACTTGCAATGTACTGTAGTAAGAAATGCATTGATGTGTGTAAAGTTAATTAGCATGTGCATATGAGACAGCAAATGAATGTAGACATTCATAGCTGTAAATGCCGGAAACCAAGGAATATGCATTTTTATAACATAACTTACAAATAAGTTATTCTGGGGATAAATCTGGTTGTGTTATATATCTGTGCCAAATGTAAAAAAAACAATGGGCACTTTGGCAGACACAAACCTTACCAGATGGCCAAACCACCTCAACTGGCTCCTTTCAACGCAAAGGAGCAGCGGCTATACTCAGAGCTCCTTGCGAATGGCTGAGGTTCTTACCCTATCTCTAAGGGAGTTGCCAGCCACTCTCCTGAGGAAACCCATTTCGGCCGCTTGTACCCGTGACTTAGTTCTTTCGGTCATGACCCATTCTTCATGAACATACGTGAGGGTAGGAATGAAGATTGACCGGTCGATCGAGAGCTTTGCCTTTCGGCTCAGCTCTCTTTTCATCACAAGGGTGCGGTAAAGCGAGTGCAATACCACCCCCGCTGCTCCAATTCTCCGGCCAAGCTCACACTCCATCTTCCCCTCACTCATGAACAAGCCCCCGAGGTACTTGAACTCCTTCACTTGGGGTAAGGACACATTCCCTACCCGGAGCAGACAATCCATCGGTTTCCTGCTGAGAACCATGGCCTCAGATTTGGAGGTGCTAATCCTCATCCCACCGTTTCACACTCGACTGCGAACCGCTCCAGTGAGAGTTGGAGGCCGCAAACTGAGAATGCCATCAGGACCACATCGTCTGCAAAAAGCAGCGATGTAGACCCTCCTCCCCCGACTACGCCTCGATATCCTGTACGTGAAAACCACAAACAAGATTGGTGCTGAGTCGCAGCCCTGGCGAAGGCCAAACCCCACTGGAAACGACTCAGACTTACTGCCGAGTTCCCGAACACAGCTCTCGCTTTGGGCGTACAGGGATTGGATGGCCCCAAGGAAGGACCCCCTCACCCCGTACTCCCGCAGCACCTCGCACATTTTCTCTCAGGGGACCCGGTCATACGCCTTCTCCAAATCCACAAAACACATGTAGACTGGGTGAGCATACTCCCAGGTCCCCTCCAAGATTCAAGGGCTGGTCCATCGTTCCACGACCATGAAGAAAACCGCACTGTTCCTCTTCAATCCTTGGTTCTATTGGGAGAACCCTCCTTTCCAGCACCTTGGAGTAGACTTTACCAGGGAGGCTGAGTAGTGTGATTCCCTAATTTTGAGAGGTATCACCCAGAGATGGGGACTTGAGTTTGAGACTCGGACTCGAGTGCGACTCGAGTCACACACACGGTGACTTCAGACTCGTCCTCGAAAGACTTCAGACTCGACTCGGACTCGAGCTTTGGGACTCGTGAGCATCTCTGGTACCACCACCCCGGTCTGCCACTCTTTCGGCACTGTCCCATACTTCCACACAAGGGCGTAGTAGTTGGATTCAGGAGTTCCTCCAAGGGTTTCCTTTCACCGCCCGATAACCTCCTCAGTCGCGGCCATCAGGGTCCCATCCTTAATATACACAGCTTGAATGGTTCCCTGTTTCCCACTTCTGAGGTGCCGGATGGTGCCGGATGGTCTTCCAGAACCACTTCTGAGGTGCCGGATGGTCTTCCAGAAGCACTTTGGTGCCGACCGAAAGTCCTTCTCCGTAGTTACCAGGAACTCCTCCCACACTCGCTGCTTTGCCTACATCTGAGCAGAGGCTGCTGCCCTTTGAGCCTGTCGGTACACTGCAGCTGCCTCCGGAGACCAACCGGATATCATAACCCAGAAGGCCTCCTTCTTTAGTCAGACGGATTCCCTGACCACCGGTGTCCACCACGGGGTTCGAGGGTTACCGCCCTAGGCTAAGACCTTGAGGCCACAACTCACTGCCGCGATTATAAACGATTATAAAATCGATCATTGATTTTTAACTTAGGGTGCTCTGGTACCACCTACACTAATGAACATCCTTATGTTTCAACGTGGTGTTTGTTATGGACACGCTCGGGTTCAGATCAGGGAGGCCATTCCTCCCAATCACGCCTCTCCAGTTATCTCCATCGTAGCCCACGTGCGGATTGAAGTCTCCCAATAGGACTATGGAGTATATTAATACTATTAATATTTACTTTGAGGAGATAAATAGGACGGTAACTAGATGGAAGAGTTGGATCTTTGTTTGGTTGCGAAATTGCAAATAGGGTTTTATTACAGATATCACTTTGTTAAAAAGTGGAGTTTAAATGAAAACATATACTTACTGAATAGTGTTTCGGGACACTGGTAGTTATGGGATTCCGTTTTTAAAAATGTTGCACGTTCTAAAATCCTGCGCAGTTTTGGTAGATTTAGTATTATCATATGAAAAAAAGCAGGACAATATTCATATGTCACTTTTTCAAACATTTAGAGACAAAATCAAAATCAAACTTTTCCAAGTACAATGTTTGGCAGCAACACAAAGTTGTTAAATAGTATAAATATAAAATGTAAATGTTAAATGTAAATGTTATATATGAATGTAAAATGTTATATATAAATGTTAAATGTAAATCTAAATGTTGAATCTAAATCTAAATCTTAAATTTAAATCTAAATATTGAATCTAAATGTTGTGTTTCAATGTCAGACATGACGACTGAATTACATTCATTACAATATTTACGGTAATTCATGCAGCAAGCCAAGATGGCAAGTCCGTATGAATTAGCTCTTGTTATAGAACTCGTTTTAGGTACGGGGCCACATACAGTCCACTTTGATGTCACGCGGGCCGGACCAGTGAAACCATGGGCATCGGGGGACATGATCGCGGATGGTCCTGTAGACGAGGGTTGCACGACTATCCGCGTCCGATAGACCATAGACAGAGTTATCTAAAGTTAACAGTAAGGTTAGGAGAGGAGAGTCCCCGGAAAGAGAAGTAGTTGTCTTTAGTCAGATTAAATACTCAGGAGAGAACAGGCAATGAAGCATGGGTGATAACAATCAGGGAGAAGCTTTCAATCACACAGGAGAGGGAGGTGCCTGAAATGAGAGACAAAGTGAGTGATAGAAAGCACAGACAAACCAGACAGTGAAAACAAACTAGGAATGGGTGTAACAAATAATACATTGAATAGAGCCTCCACACAGTCAAACCACACAAATGCGCCTACCCCAGTTCAGCTGCCAACTCAAACCCCCGTCAAACACCATCAAAAATGTTCAGCTCAGGGATTGGCTGAGACCACAACTGTAATCGTCATACTCTCCACAAACCATACCTTCTAGCTGTTTCCAGCCCATCACTAATTCCTGCACTATCGCGCAACACATGTAATGCCCAGTCCAGCGCATAGCCATTAGGAATGTTTTTACGATTCAATTTCTTCACCGTTTACACCACTTGAATAGTATCTGTTCCTTAAATGTGCGCTTTCTTCCCATTCCCACTGCAGTGCTTAAGTTTTCAGATGCTGTTGCCTGATATTCCTCTTGTTTCAAGTTGAGCATTTTATTAGCGGGGGCTTTAACTTCCAGTAGTATCAACATATCCTGTTGATAGCTTTTTACACTGCAAGATTCATGGCGCTTCCCTCCCTTAGTGTGTCCATAACTCATTTGAGTGTAAGAGCAAACAAACTGCTGTAACAGCTCTCTGGACAGGAGTTTGCCTGGTCGAGTATGTGATGTTGCTCTTCTTTTACTGTACTGCCTCCCAAACAAGCTTTACTTTGTAACCACCACTTTATGTCCCAAAAGACGGCGGACCAATAGTTGCTGAAATCCAATGTGACCATAACCCATAAATCATCTTTTAAGCACTGAGAAGAGCAGGTGCGAGCATAAACAGTGTCGACGCTGCTTTCTCAATGATATAAATAATTTATCAAACCTACACACACAGCACTGTTAATTCTGTCCCAGTCAGTGTGTAATCCTCAGACGCCATTTTAGTGGAGGGTCTGTCAAGACATACACATACACAATAAACAGTGTGTGTGTGTTAGAGGCGGCAGTGTCTGTCGCCGTAATGAATCCCACTGTGATCACTCTGGCAGTTCTGGTCATAACTCTCTGACCAACACACACACACACACACACACACACATAAATGCATGCATGTACATACCCCCCGACACACACAAACTCACACACAGACACACACACTGAGGTCCTGCTGGCTGTCTGCTCATTCATCATGCGACCCCTCATGGAGTTGCTTCTGGGTGTCTGGGGATGCAATGGAGATGGTAGAACTGAGGAGGGGGGGAGGTGTGTGGTGAAGGGGTGAAAAGGGTGTTGAATGGGGTGGGGGGTTCTGAGCCTTGGTGAGAAAGCGAGGGATGTGAGCAGACAGACAGAAAGATGTGTCTACACAGGGGAAGGATATTTTGTTTTAAAAGGGGAATAAATCTCAAAGCTCCCTCCCTTGGGACTGACTTACAGGCAGAATAGGGAGGGGATTGGGGAGCAGCACACATCTCCCATCTCCTGCAGAAGCAACCAACCCAGCCACCACCACCACCTTTGGCCATGCAGAACCTTGAGAAGAATCATCCCATTCTCAAAACTTTACCGTTCTGTTGACGACTGTTTTCACGTACCTTGTCCACCAGCTGATAGACGTTCCTTCCTCTGGAGCGTTAAGTGCATATCTAAATAGTTGATGAGCACTAAGCTGCTGGGTGAAAGTGTCGCTGGCGGCGCCTCAATGAACACTGGCTCTAAGACACCCAGTGGGACTGCTTTAAACAACCTAGCATCCTGCTGGTGGTTATCATGTTAAAGGAGATGGTTCGAGCCCAACGGGTTCTTAAACTCCCCATTCTTTTAAGATAAATATACGAAAAAAAGCTGTGTTTTATCCCATTCAAAGAATCAAGGAATAGCACAGACATATGGAATGTGACATATGGAAGGTATCCAGGGAGACTCATGATGGCTCCAAAAGAAACATACTCAACTGATTCCCTTGGACTGATAGATAGTTACTTTGTAAATCCCACAAGGGGAAATATTTTTGTATAAGTATATTTGTATATAAAGATGTTTTCATTTACTTAACGTGATCAAATATTCTGTCAATGTGTCTTTGCAAATATGTTATATTATCCTTTAGCTATAAGTTTCTCTACGGCGAGGCACTGTAGAAGTCACTCTATCCAATATTGATTGCTCGGCCTGTGAACGGATTTCCAAACTATTGCAATTTCATATATAGCTTCAAGAAGACAAAGTATCACAATCTTTTTTTTTGCTAATGTTCAAATTACGATTTGCTGGGAAACACCCGAAAAGACAGTTTTGAACGTAATGGATGTTATTGTTTGATACAGATGGATGCAATTGTAATTAAAGCTGCAAGCAGCGTTGGACGGGTTCTTGCTAATCTGCATGACGGGGCACTGGCCGGACGGCTAGAAACATAGCCAACCAAATTGCCATTTTGAATCATTCAAATTATATCAGGTAACTACATATGTGTGCCGCATTTAGTTACAATTTGAGCATGTTTAGTACCTCAAAAGCACCTTCGTTGTTTACTGGATACTAGAAAATTTGACTTCCTGCGCTATGACTTGATTCCACTTAACGGTCTTCAAGCTTGGAGTCTCATCAAACATGTACAAATTGGATAGAATCTGATCATGTGGAGTAGAGTTACAACAGTCTATTTGTCCTTGGCAAAGGATCAACTTTGCTGATGCTCCCACTCGCCGCCGTTTATAGATGATAATAAGAATATTGACAGTGAAGTATTATTACCCTTTTCTGACAATGTTTGAAAGGGTTCAGATGAACCTGTAAGGAGCAGGGTGTAAAGTAAAAAACATGCAACTTCCTGTTGCCACCAGGTGGCGCTATGACTACGGTTAAGAATGATCATATGGATGTTTACAGGGTACAGAGGTTATTACATTTGAGATATATGGAGCAGATTAGATAAAGTATGGTCAAGTTAAAACAATGAATGTTGCTGTTTTGAAAAAGCTCTGCGCGCAGATAGTTTAATATTTCCTCCGGCAAAAGGCAATTGTTAGAGCCCAAGGTCTCAAGATCATACAGGGCAAATTTGAAAATAACCTTTTAATCTCTGGGAGTTCGGTCTTTTACAACTCAAAGAAATCATGAAAATAGGCCAAAAAGGCAGATTTTCTAAAATGAACTGCAGCGAACCCTAGTCTTTAAATATTTTTTTAAACCGTATGTATTGGAAGATATGTGTCTTGCCAGATTTAGCCACACCCCTTCAAAGTTCATTAACCCAAAACCCATATATCAAGATATCAGCATAATTTTATGATGCGGGGGGACAACCAAAAATGATCCACAGAAAATGTTGTGATAATTGGACCCACAGTGTTAAGGAGAAATGAGCAAAAATCTGTTTTTCACAAAATTTAAAATGGCGGAAAATCTAGTTATTTTTTTGTTGCAGGACATAAAACCCCACAATTTGCCTTCACACCTAAGTGTGATTTCTCTCTCTTGGTGAAAAAGCCCTGAGATTTGATTGGTCAAGCCACAGACACCACAGGGGTCCCTCCGCTGTGGACTGTGAGGTCCCTGTCTCAATCTGTCTTTCCGAACTGGCTCTGGCTGGTTAGGCTCAGTGTAAGGATAAGACGCCAGAGCCTCTTTAAATCCACTTTGCGAACTGGCCTCAAGTCAGTTTTGAGGCTAAATATTCTACCACTTCAAATCAACTTTCTAAATCCACTGGCGTCGATGATAGGATTTTCAATTCAGGCTCTCCAGCTTTCAGTTGTTAGGCCTCTCCAAGCCAACACTTCCAAACCTTATTGTTGAAACCCTAGGTCTAAATGCTCCAGAGAGGCCCTCACTCCCGGCACAAGCAGCTCAACAAGCTCAACAAGCAGCTCTAAGAGAGCACCAGAGCTTTTTGCATCATGATCCCCAACACATGACAGAGCGGACACAGAGTTGAACAACACTCAAGAAAGACTTAAGATCTGCTATCCCTTGAGTCTTTCCTTCTTTCTTTTTATTTAAAATTCACTAACCAATACACCTGTCCCTCCATACATATTGATTTACTTACAGGCAGAGGTTTAACTATGCGAGGAACACACTTGGTGTACAAACACAGCATCCTAGCAACACCTCTGCCAGCTCGTAGCCACATGTGGCCTGTCATGTGGTCGGTAGTTTAGCTTTCAGCTAGCTCCCTTCCTCAGCTCTCCCCTTCTTATCTCACAGACACACACAAGCGGTTTCTCAAAGTTGCTAGGCTGCATGCTTAAGGACGCATTCGTCGGCCGCATACATCACTTTCGCTGCGCTTCAGCTGCGACTTGTCCGTCCCAATCTGTCGGCTCCTCCCAACGCGGTCGAGGGATGCAGCCCTCCAGGACTCGATTTAGAGGACACATCTGTTGCGTCCCCAGGAAATCCCAGCATACCAGAGGTCCGACAAGGATTTAATTTATTCAGGATGGAGGCAGGTGATCCATTGGTAATTGATGTCAGGTTTTTAAATACATATAAGACGCTAGAATAAACTGCTCTTAGTGATAACGTTAACTCACCCCACCCCATGCATCCTCTGACCCTGACTCTCACCTGAACTGCCCCTGGGTCCATGTACTGTTCTTATGAACATCAATGTAACAACACAAATTCATAACAAATACACAACGAGCCGCTCACGTTATTATGGAGGACCAAAAATGACTTAAGAATAAATCAATCAATAAATAAATAAATGAATAAATAAATAAATGAATAAATGTGTAAATAAATGTATGAATAAATAAATGAATACATAAAGAAATGTATAAATAAATAACTACATTAATGTATTAATATAAGTTGATATCTAAACAGAACATAATTAAATAAATAGATTTCTACATTTTTGTATATCTACATTTATTTATTTCTACATTTCAGTATTTCTTCATTTATTTATTTCTACATTTCTGTGTCCGTATGTAAATGAGCTTAGGATGGGCCGATCCTCATTCTTGAGCAGGATTGGTCACAGGAGTGTGATCACTCCTGGTCAACTATTAATGTGTCACAGAACGTCCGACAACGCCTCCTCCTGGTTTCACCAGATCCCTCTCTCCAGAGTACTAGGACTGCATCTCCCATCATCCATCTCTGCTTTCGTTATCCCCTCTAATCATTATTAGTGTCACCTGTGTGTCATTTACTCCCCTTTATTTAGACTCCCCCGTCCAGTGCTCCTTTGTGAAGTCTTGTTACACCCAGGCCTAGTTTCTAGAGTACTTCCCGGTTGGAGTTTGTTATGCATGTCGGTATTTCGCTGCTGGCTTGCCTGTGTTAATAAAGTACTGTAAATGGATACGACTCCCCCTGCCTCTTTGTCACATAATGTCTTACACATGTCGTTGTAGCTAGCTCATTTGCAGAAGTCGTCGTTAGCATTTGGCAACATGGCATTGTTTTTACAATCCATTTCACATCAATTGCTAGCTTTAGCAAACGATTTGGAGAACCACGTGAAGAAGGACATTCTTCAGTTTCAGCTGGATAAATTGACAGAGGACTTGGCTCAGCTCAAAGTCGTTATGGATGTGGAAGTGGACCAAACAGTGTTCGAAAGTCTTGAAGAAGCTGCACGCCAACTTCACATCCTCCCGGGACCAGAGAAGGCGACCCAAGGACGTCCGTCATATATTTTACCTCCAAACATTATTGAGGCGCATTTACTTTGGGGGCACACCGCTGGGGACATAGCGCAAGTGAATCTGTGGTCAAAGAGAAGATGAGAGCAACTTTCCAGTATCGACAGAAGATGGTTGGGGATGATGCATCATCTTCAGTCCTGGATGTGTTCCCTCGTTTTCTTGATGTACCTGGATTGGTAAAAAACATCTTTTGCTTTGGTAGTAGTAGTCCTGTCCGGTGTAGAACAGTAATATAGTACAGTGCAGGACAATATAATATTTTTCTGCACTACAGTGATCCCTCGCCACTTCGCGGTTCACTTATCGCGGATTCGCTATTTCGCGGATTTTCATAATGCATTTTTTTTTTTTTTTGGTGCATTGTGCTCTGCATTCTGATTCGCTAAAAACTCACTCCCGCTTCTTGTATCAAAACATTCTATGAATTGGCATGTCGGCATGTCGGTGTACAAGGATCTTTTTGCAAAGAAGAAAAAAGAGCGACAACAGCTGCCTATCACTATGTTCTTCTCCCGAACAAACACACCTGCACCACGGGCTTCAGAAGAAGAGAACACTGCAGAGCGCAGTCAGGATGCAGCGGCCCAGTCTGAAGAGCAGTGAAACGGCCTACACGTGAGTAACTGTATTTGTATAAATGTAATAGTTGCTAATTGTAAAAAAAAAAAAAGTTTTCTATTTCGCGGATTTCACTTATCGCGGGTCATTTTCGGAACGTAACCCCCGCGATAAACGAGGGATTACTGTATACTTTATTGTCTTCAATCTTCTTTTCAATCTTCCATTTCAGTATTTGACCATTCATCAATTTTGTCATGTATGCTTGAACCTGTATATTAAAATATTGGTTTCCCTGTTTGTAGATCGACCAGGATCTCTCAATGATGTTTGGTGACGAAGTGTCTCAGAAGTTCCTGTCCAAGTGGTCAACCTTCTTCAAGCCAAACATCATCACAGAATGCAAGACTACGAAGTAGTAAATGTCAGCATAAACGTACACTAAAATTCAAGTGTCGGCTGAGTTGACTGCAGTCTAGAGCTGCCGAAGTGGGAACCGCAAGCCCTAGTATTTCCAAAAAAAACATCAATATGTGTCGAAATAGTATCTGCAGATAACCCATGTTGATCGATTTGATCCGCTAATGCTAGCATGCTATCTCGGAGCCCACCGATGTCTTCCATTATGTCAACACTCTCACGTCCCTTAGCCAGCCTTTTTTGCACACGGCTCTGTTGTCTGTTCTGAATGTGATAGATAGCCACGCCCCCTGATTTGCATATAAGAATGGGAAATGAAATACCTTGTCATTATGCATTACCGTGTATTTATTCATTTATTTATCATGAAATACAGTGTCATTATGCATTACCGTGTATTTATTCATTTATTTAATTTAGAATAAAACGGCATTCCATAGAAACGAGTATCCGATACGGATGAAGCACTTTTGCCGAGTAAGAGTATTATACGAGTAATACGAGTCAATATCTGTGCTCGGATAGAATAAAAGTCCTCATTGGGTAGGTGTCTGCGTTCTGTGATTGGCTGGTAGTCACAGCGCCCCTCCCCTACACACATACTGTTTGTGTTGCTGTGTCCCGCTCAGCTCACTCACAGAACTCCTCTCTCCCTCCCTCAGTCAGCAGGTTTGCGGGTAAATTTAAAGGATTTCTTCGGTTTGTTGTTTTTAACTAGTAGAGTTCAGGTATACGTGGGGCTTGTTAAGACGCGGTGCTTAAGAATGCGACTCGCGTCGGAGATTTTTTTTTTTTTCAGTCGGCTCTAACCAGTTTTTAATTTTTTTTACTTCAAGCACTGACCTACTCTCTCTCTCCCCCTCTCTCTCTCTGCCGAGAGTTAATTTACCGTATGCTGGCTCTCTTCACGCACTCAGTGTCTGACGTTGACTAGTTGTGTTAAATAACTAAATATTAATAATACAAATTAAGCAACACACACACTTCCCTTCTCTCTCTCTCATGATCATCAGTGATACAGAATAATGAGTGATAAACATAAGTGAACATAAGAAGGAATGCTGTTTTAAAGAAATACGTCAGTACAGTACACTGGTTTTCAAGTTCATGTATGATTGGTCACAGAACCCATCACCTGTTAATCAAACTCCCTGCGAAGGGTCAATTGCATGCTTAAAAAAGAGCATAATGGTTAAAGCCCAGCCCATTTCAAGACAACCCGACAATTTACGGGTTAAATCCTTCATACTTCCGGGTTAGGCCCCGCCCAATCCGAGTAGGGATACAGATAATTCATATGGTTCAACAGATACAGATAATGCTGTACTCGCTCATCTCTAATATCTATTATACTTTTTTCATAATCACTAATTATGTTACATTTGTTTTTGGGTCCGTTTGGAAGTTAGAGTGGAGTTTTCCGGAATGTCTCGGAATTTAGAGTGAGAGCCGTCTCAGAATCCGGTAAAAAAAAAAAAGGCACTTTTTTCTTTACGGCCACAATATTCACTTCATTCACAGCCTTCATTTCTAAAAAAAAACAATGCCGTGCTTGTGCTGGTTGGACTCGTATGAGTTTGGAATCTCACAGTTATTTACTTTTTGTGTGAAGAGCCCGATCGTGAGACAAAGTCTGCCCCGAGCCCCATAAGCTTCAATACAAATCTGCTGACATTTAAAAAAAAAAAAACACAGAAGGTACACTTTTTGTAAACTGCTGTTTGAGCAGTTTTAAAACACATAGAGACATAAAAACTACACTCTACGTTCGGTAGAGTCTTGTGTCTCTCAAAATGCGATTCTTTTTTGACTACCCCAAATAGTTTTGCTCTAGAAAGCATTTGTTTGAGGTGTGGATTGTCAGTAACTGTCTGTCTGCTATGTGAGCTCATTAGTGACCAGCTGGTGTTTGATGGCCATGAAGACTGTAGCTCAGGAGTCCTCCACTGTGCAGGGACGTGTAGGTTTAACCGTGTTTAGCCAACGGTACATGGACGTGCGTGTCGTGAGTTAGGACGGAGACTCGGGATGAGCAGACCGTAAGTAATGTGGAGGCAGGACGGTTAGATATTTGGGACATGGGAGAGCGATAAGTGCTAGCTAGCTAAACTGCTAACGAGGCTGGAGACTTAAACTGGGGGCGTGACGTTGTTCCTTCTGTGTCGTCATTAAGCTGCAGGCACGTGAGTTTATTTTCTTACGCGAATGACAGAAATAGTTTGATTCTTTTTGTTTGGTCTTTATTTTACGCAACAAAGCGTCAACTTAATATACTACTAATAACCTTTTTCGCGGACTGCAAGAAGCTCCGTCGGATAATAAGCACGTCGAAAGCTGCGGGCGGACCGCCAGGGTTAGGGGGGGGAGGTCCGCTGGTGGGCGAAACTGCGCACTGAGGAGTGAACAATTGTAATCGTGATGGGGGCTGTAGTATTTGTGTGTGTCCACTGACATTTAATTGTCCAAGTAAAGCACGTAGTACTTATATTAGTCAATGGCGTCCATCTTTATTTCACAAAACCGCGCACCTCTATGACATCATCAACACATAGCGGTTAACTTGACCGCAAGTATCCAGGGGCGTTTTTGCTGGGACCAGCACGAAGCTCTTCGTAAATTTCTACACCATTTGCAAACTTTTGAGGCACTCACCAACCATGCCAAATGTTATTATATTTTATCTTGACCTATTCCCAGGGGAACACATGGACAGGTGCCACTGTGTATGGTAGGTCCTGTCATTAGTGTATCAATGGGTGAGAGATGTCATGTAGTATTAAAGCGCTTTGAGTGGTCAGAAGACTAGAAAAGCGCTGTACAAGTCAATTTACCAAGTTCATTTTCGTTTGAATGAAAAACGTTCTCTCTACAGGGAAGTGAGGGCTGATTGAGGCGAGGTCTGTGGGATACAGTCGGTAAGAGGTGGGTTGGAGAAGGAGGAGCGTATGTCAGCTATTTTTCTGGTAAAGTAGGTGACAAAGTCTCCTGGAAGAAGGGTGGAGGGGGGAGGAGGACTGGGGAAGATCGAGGAGTGAAGATGGAGAATAGTTTTTTGGGGTTGGAAAATGAGGACTCAATTCTGGATTGGTAGAAAGCACTTTTTGCAGCGGAGATGGAGGCAGAAAAAGATGACAGAAGCAACTGAAACGCATGCAGGTCATCAGGTTGTTTGTATTTTCGCCATTTCCATTCGGATGCTTGCAGAGTGGCTCTCGTAGCACGCACCGGTTCAGTCAACCACGGAGCTGGAGGGGATCTGCCAGCCCGTCGAGTCTTAAGCGGACACAGCGAGTTGAGAGAGGACGACAGAGTTGTTAGGAGAGTCTCTGCGGCAACGTTCGGATGCGAAAGAGTCAGTTGAGGGGAGAGCCGATATAACGGAGGAGGCCAGGGGGGGGGGGTGAGCGAATGTTACGGCGGACGGGTATAGAGTCGATTGATGGGGCGCGGTCGGGTTGGGTGAAATGAGTAAACCTGTCCCGCCACCCCTGCCAGTGGGTCTGGGTATGTGGCTGAAGGAGTAGGCAGAGAAGAGAGCAGCTGGGGTGGATGTGTTGTCCGGTGTGATCCATGTCTCAGTGAGGGCGAGGAAGTCAAGCGACTGCTGGATAGCAAAGCCCGAGATGAAGTCTGCCTTGCGAGTAGCTGACTGGCAGTTCCAGAGTCCTCCTGTGACAAGGTGCTGGACATGTGTGGAGCGGGCGGGGTAGGTAAGGGAGGAGGGATTACGACAAAGAACTGATGTAGTTCGGGGGCGGTAGTATCTGCGGGCAGAAATTCGAACAGGTACAGTGATAAAACACATAGTTACGAGTATGTAAGGCGCCGCGCTCAGCCGCCCCGAAAGACTCCCCGAAAGACTCCTTAGTCGTCTTTGTTCTGCTTGTCTTCGCTAACGCTGAAGCTAACGCTTCACCTAGTCTCCTGTTAAATACTCCTCGTTAGTGGAAGTCGGCTACGGCTGCGCTGACCACTCCCCCGTCGTTAGGAAACAACAGGTTGATTGCCCTCAGCTGAAACTCGTCCAAATGCAAAGCAACAAGCACTTTGACACCCTAATCAGTCGACAACAACAACAACAACTGGCAGTCAAGTTAGCTTAAAACATGAAACTGTAACAGATAAAGCAGTAGCAGTCAAGTTTCACCTAAAAACAGCAGAAGCAACAACAAGTTTAGCAGACTAGCTTGGTTAATGAAAATATACTCAATCCGATTTGAAGTCTGAAGATCTGGTAGAAGAGATGCACTTTGCAATTTGGCTTTAAATGGCTTGTTGGGCTTTGTAGAATCATTCAGTGCAACCCATTTCTGTAGATTTTGTTTAATCAGTAAGCATGAAATTCAATCTGTATTTACTGAATATCATCCTGGGTTAATTTTTCCGTTCCAAAGAGCTTCATACTGAACATTGTAAGGCACTAAATGAAAATCCTGAAATGAAATATATGGTGTTAAAAAGTCATGTGTGCTCAACTCCTTGCAGTATTTCCATTGCACTGATAACTATGCTGTTGATATAATGCATGATCTGCTGGAGGGTGTGGTACAGTACGAACGTAAGCTGCATTTTGAGTACCTTGTTAAACAGGGCTATATCTCTTTGAACACTGTACGGTATGGGTTGCGTGGGGTTGCAGACAAAGGCACAGGACCTCAGGGTGGCGAGTTTCAAAAGGCTTTATTTCTCGTTTATTCAACAATGCGCCGGTGTCCCGCTCTCTCGCTCGGTGGCACCTCCTCACTCGCCCGCCTCACTGTTTTCATAGGGGCGAGAGGAGACACGTTAATTATCCCCAGCTGGTTGTCAAGCGTTCCCACCTGGCACTGTTCCCCGAGCCACTCCCCCTCTCTCCCCCCTGCAGCCAAGCCGAAAACCACGCCCGCCACCACAAACACATTGTCAGAAAGGTTACAGAGCTTTAATTATGGTTACACAGAGCGTAAAAACAAACCAAGTGGGATAAAAATGGATGATAAGAGCAAAGATCTAGGTTTGAATGCCATCCAGTCATGGTGTCTCCTCCGTAACTCTCCACTAATATTTGGTGATGTCATTGAAAAGAATAACAGTCACTGGAACTTTCTGCTGCTTTTGATCCAGATTGTCAATATAGTGTTTTTCTATACCATAACTTATGGAACTAGAAAATACATTTCCTGCTGAAAATGCGTTGGAATGCAGAAAGCTGAAATTAATTTCAAAAAGTTGCTTAAAGTACAGAAATGAAATAAGCTGAAATTATTCTAAACATTCCTGAAAGAATAGAAAAAGCTGAAATTAACTTGAAAGAATTGCAAAAAAACATAAATGGGAGAAGCTTCTATGAATTTGAAAACACAGAAATAATAAAAGCTGAATTGAATTTAAACGTTGCTGAAAGAATAAAAATAGGAAAAGCTGAGAATTAAAAAATACATTTTCTGTAGTAATATAAGGTTTAGTACTAGTTATAAATCTAAACTCTGTCCTCAAACAGACGTAACCGGTGAACAACATCAGTCTCTGACACCACATTAAAACGTATGAAGACTTGTTATAGTATAGTTAGGTAGCAGGTCAGACCAACCATAAAGAAAGTTTGTGTCCCAAATATCTAACTGTCCTGCCTCCACATTACTTACGGTCTGCTCATCCCGGGTCTCCGTCCCAACTCACGACGTGCACGTCCATGTACGGTTAGCTAAACACGGTTAAACCTACACGTCCCTGCACAGTGGAGGACTCCTGAGCTACGTCTTTATGGCCATCGATCACCAGCTGGTCACTAATGAGCTCAGAGCGAAGAGATTTAGACAAAATCCACACCTCAAAATGCTTCCTGGAGCAAAACTAGTTAGAGTAGCCAAAAAAGAATAACATTTTGAGAGACACAAGACTCTACCGAACGCATGAGTGTAGTTTTTATGTCTCTATGTTTTTTAAAACTGCTCAAACAGCAAACTACTAATGAAACATAATTAGTGATTATGAAAAAACTATAATAGATATCAACAAGCTGTTTTTTTAATGAAATTGTTAAGACTTGTGTCAACATTTTAAAGTTTAAATGGTGTCTCTAGCTGAAATATTGGAAAAGCTGAAAAAGTTGAAAGTTGAACAACTTTTGAGAGGATTTGAAAATTTAATCCATTGGAAACCATGTTAAAAAGGTTGATGTTTTTAATTTATATTAATTCAATTATAAGAGCTAAAAAGCTGAAAATAGCACACCTCTCCTGAAGGAGCTGAACATTTTAATATTTGAATGGTCTTAATAGCTGAAAGTGTGAAGGAGTTGAAACGTGCGGCGGAAGAAATAGAAGAAGAAGAATAAGTTGATTAAAGATTAGAAGAACAATACTTGGAATGCTTGAAGCATTCCAACTAATAAGTTGAATAAAGATTCAAAGAGCAATACTTGGAATGCTTAATGCGTTCCAACTAATGATATGTTACTTGAAACATCTAATCTGTGATCACCATACTCCGTTCAAAGAATTGTTTTCTGACAAGAGGTTGATTCCTAAGCACCACTTGATGGTACACTATCCTAGATGCATAAAAAAAATTGGCCCTCTTATCCATATGTGGTGCATGCGATTTGAAGCTAAACACAATTTTTTCAAAAGATGTGGCAAAATTTTTAAGAATCTCTCCAAATCATTAGTAAAACAACATCAGCGTCAATTGGCGTTTAACTATGAAAATTATTGCTTTAGAAGGTTTGATTTTGGTCCTACATCCTCCAAAAACATCTGCAACTTGCAAGGTGGGGAAGAAATTAGTGAGACATTACATTTAGAAACCTGTTCAAATGTTACAAGTACAAGATAGGTCAAATATTACGGTACCGATGATCTCCCTGTGTTCAAAAAGATCTGTGATATCTTAATAGATGATCAGAGTGCTTTGATAATATCCTGTAATGTACAAACAATGTACTTTGATCTGCATACGGTATAGAAGACCAAATGGATCTGTTTTCTGTCATATCTGTGAAGACACTGACAAGCAGTGCTCTAATGAGAATAGTCAAAGAGCGTACATAGTGCCTTATTGTTACATTTAGATAAATTGACAGCAATGAAAGCTTTGGTAAGGTTTACGCATTTGAAAAAATAAAAGTGTTAAAGTACTCAACTTGTCATTCGGATTTTTTTTATTGACATATTTATAATTGACATTTAAATTAATGAGGGTGGGGAGTAGCAACAACACTTTATAGTGTTAATGAGGAAACTCCTTTTATAGTATGCAAATCACACTATAAGAGTTAATTAATTACTCCTTTGAGTATTAATTTCTAACACTACACACTGGGGTTGAGTGTTGTTCAATTTCAACTATATAAGAGTTAAAATTAACTCTATAACAGTGTTAAAATGGCTACACTTTAAAAAGTGTTAGATTGACACTGTCGAGTGTGGACCCCATGGGACACTTTTAAAGTGTTAAAATTAACTCCAATAGTGTTAATTTGACTCCGCTCAATTTGCTGTGTGCTGCGGAGGAAAAGTATATCTTCCTAAATTACATGAAATAAGAAGATAATCTTCTTTTTTATCTGTACTTTGTAATGTCTTTGGCTTTTCCTGTCAAGCCCATTAGGTTGCTAGGCCATGAACATAGTGGAGATAAAGCTGATGACACAGGCAGGAAGTCCCACGTTGGGCCAGACTGATCGGTTCAGCCTATGCGGTTGTTGAACGACTCAGCTCAGGTCTACCGGGAAGGCAGGTGAAAACTGGAGGCTACAAGGATGCAGCCTAGCGACTTTGAGACACAGACACTAACCCATACACACACCTCCCCTTCAAAAATGTACTTTAAGGAGCAGTTTTCTGTGATTTCTCCCTTCATCTGTACTGTACTGCTGGCTGGAAATATAGCCAGTGGTAAACACCAGATCTATAGTTTGGCTATTTGTCCCCTTTTAGGGTGGTGCCACATTATTTATTTATTTATTTTGTGAATTAGCTTAGTGATAATTAATACCTAGCTATTGATATCAACAATTTAATTTCAATGCTCATGTCGCCATCATATTAGAAGCCATGTTCTCACTGGCCTTTTTTGGTTTCCATGGATGCTCAGAGTTTAAAATCTACACCTAGTTAGATCTTTGCCTAAAGTGTTCTAAAATAAATAAATAGTACCTACTTGCAGCAACAGAAATCTCTAATGGATCTACTTTCCATCTCAGAATCTGGTAAAGTTGTTACCATTCTGGTTACACCAGTCAAATCTGCTACCTCAGTCTTCCGTAACAGCTACTCAGAACATCCAAATCATGGGCCGCTGGTCCATCACTGTTACAAATCTTCCCATTTGCTAATCTCATCTCAGGTAATGGGGGTTTTGGGGTGTCATTCTGGCCGAGTGCCACATTGGCTTTTCTGACCAACTAGACTACAATAGATTTCAATAGTCTTATACATCTTCTTGATGGTGTGTTCATGTGTCGAGGTACTATGTATCTTTATTACTTGTGAGGAGACATTTTGCGCAGCAGTATCAATACAGATTGGGAGGAGTGCAAATGTCTCAGATAGGAACAGCAAAATGTATAACATATACAATCCCAAAAATATTAAAGACGAAAAAATACATTTACATTTTTTTTCATATGGATCAGCTTGGATTGGTTGCAAAAAAGTGTAGATGTACAGTTTTAGATCTGAGCTATAGGCAGTGCATGAGCAAGAGTCCAAATATGCTAACAATAACAATACTTGTTGATTAATCTATTTATTGTTGAATCATAAATTCATTGATGATTTATAAAATGTCAGAAAGCTGTAAAACATGCCTATAACATAGTCCATATGAGACAAGGGCCTGCTTTTTCCAACCATAATGTGATGGTTTTCTTATGACAAACTCCAAAGAAAAACACAAAACACGTTGTTGAAGGGACGGACTCGAGACGGAATTGAGCAAGTTTTGTTTTCAAATGGTTGGAATTACAGTTTTTAGAGCTCCCACAAGCACATGGATGTTACTGATTGCAAATCAATGCATACCACACAATAAATAGCCATTTAACTTCATTCATTTTGCTTTACAAATGCATTCCTTATTGTTTAGCAGATTTATTTTCTACATCTGTCAGCCATCAAGCAGCCTCCTTGGTTCAGTGCTGATAGTTGTAAAGCATCCTCGGCCACAGTGATGCTCCAAATCTACACTTTCCAGCTGCTATTGCTGCATGTGTGTCCCGTTGTGTGTTGCTGTGCGCACTTCATTCTCCTCTAGAGAGCTGAAAGTTGATGCCTGCACCATGGCAGTGTGGAGATGGAGGAGCTGGCTTGTCCAGAATTGATGTCTCTTGAAGGCGTTTTGTTGTTGCTCACCCCTGTACCCAAGGGACCATTAAGCTGAAAATAATTGGCTCTGAATCTCTTCCCTTCATCGATCCTTTAGAGTCAGTGAACTCTCGGAAACACAAGCGTATTCAGAGACAGAAAAAGAATTATATACACATTCACACACACACTTACACATTTACACAAGTGTATGTACGGAAAAATAAAAAGAGAAAGAAAGGCACACAAGGGTTTAAACAAAAGCAGTCAGCAGCTGAATACGAGGAAGCATATTACCTGAGGATAGCAGTCACTGGTTCTCAGTGGAGGTTGAATCAAGTGAATTATTTCATCTCCTAAGAGATGAGAAGATTTTTTTGTTGTTGTTTTAGGAATAAAGAAGGAAGTGGCCTGAAAACTTCTGGATCCCCATTTATCTCCAATCACAGTCACACTGGCATCACATCTCTTCGTTTAGCAGTATACTACAGGTCAACTGGCGACCAACAGAGGGAGCCCATGCTATTCCACAAACGTGATGTTATGATGAGGAGAGCCACATACCCATCTGAACTACTATTTTGATGCTGCACACAGTCTTATTATTTTTCTCATATTGAGCAGATGCTAATGGTGATCTTATTTCCAGTGAAGTTTTACGTTACATGACTTTCTTGGAGCAAAAATGTACAACACTTATAATACCACTTAAAGCTGGATTCAAATGATTTTTGACAACTTAGGGGCAGTAGAACAAGTTCAAAACTGTAATACCAAGACTAATTACACTCCCAGCAGATCCAGAAGTACATTAGTATTCATTTGGAGTCATAGTTATGTCTACTTGATGATTGTATTACCTCATTTTTTGGTACCACTGCTTCTCAGTTGATAGCGGTAGCTCCGCTACTGCGTCACATCATCTTTTACCTGACATTCGCTAAATCCTTTCATCAGCAACCAAACAGAAAGCATTTGCACTAACCCAGTCACTTGTAGGTGTAGTTGTGTGAGGGTTGAAATGCATTAAAACAAATTGTGTCTGCTATTGAAGGGAACGTGGCTATTTAAAAATGAGCCAGGTTTATGCTCGATGACCACTGATCAGTCTGCAATGTATTAACTCTATATTCTAGAACTTTGATCAAGGTTATATGGCACAATCGACAACTGTAGCTGATCAAATAAAAGTAAAAACAATATTACGAGATTAAAAATAATTTCAAATCTAGCATTCCATATAACGTTTTTTAAATTTTTGGAACAAGGATTCAAACGAGGGGTTGGATTAGTAGCCGTAGCGTACATTCATCTCAATAACCTCCTTCAATCTTCATGTAGTCAGGAACACATTAATTAATTCCATATCCATCTGTCTTCATATTTTCTGTGGTTTCTGGTGGAATTCAAAGTGCCTGCATTCCTGTCATCAATACAGGCGGCCACTCTCAGTGAAGAATGGATGGCCACTGAGGACACAACAGGGGGTGTTTATCTTCAGTATAACTCACTCCCTCACTGGTCATTACAATACAGAGTAGATACACCATGAACGTGGAATTTATTTACGTACCCTGTCCATCCATAATGTGACACAGAGGTAATTAGTTCTGTTTATATTCATACTTCAGACATGACATGAATAATAATCCTGTGTACCCACCATTGGAAATAGGTCAGGGATAATTTAATTTGTATATCTATTTTCTCCCATTAAAAATAATCAGATAAGTTATAGGTTATGGCTGCGTGACAGTGTTCTCCACCACTGATGAACCATCACATTAATTGAAGTTAATGGGCAGAGCGTAAAAGCAATGGGATGAGAGAGATGGACAGAGGCTGCGTGGAGTGGCAAAGGGAGGCCTGAGTTCACTCCCCACGTTCCTCAAGGCCGGGATGAGAGAGCTGCGATTGCAAAGGAGCAGGGTTGATAATCTAACACAAAAACCTTTGCATTAAATATTTACTAAGATTAACTCTTCACAGGTTAATACATTTTTGTTGATAAACAAGTGTCATAATAAATGGAACTTGATGTTTTGTCCCGATTAGTAAATGTCAGTATATATGTTGCAGGTTTAGACAAAATAAAGACCGCACAGATGAAATTTCAGGTTCGCCTTTAAAAAAAAAAACACTTTTAGGATAATTATGCCCAGGGCATAGGTTTGCATGGGTCCCTAGGGACTAGTCACGACCAAAGTTTGTGAAATGTCTGCACCGATATTTAAAAAAAATGTAATGGTATATGTAAAACTCATTCGTATTATTATGACTACAATGTTCGTCGCTCAGAAGAGTAAAAAAAAAGTTTTCCAAAGCGTCCTCGAACAAGATTCCATGAACAGATAGGGTTAGGTAGTGGTGTTTGTGCAGGTTTACATACAGATAATAAATATATGTCCTTGTGATGATCACTGTATCAGGTTTTTGCTTGTTTAACTTTTATTATTTTATTTAGTCATTGAATACAAATACCACCAAGAATGATATCAATTAGTTAATCCAAGACACTGTAAATATTTGAGCAGGCCCCGGGCCACTTTGTACTTAAAAAGTTGGGCCCGCAGGTTAAGAACCCTTGTTGTATATTACCTCCGCCAAATTCTTCTATCCGAGCGTAAGGTATTCATCCTGTAGTGTGGAGCATGTCACTTTTGCTTGTATTAAATCTCTAGGATCTGCAACCTTTAGACCAGTGGGTTAACAGCAGCCGGCTTTGTTGAAGGCAGAAGGATAAAGCTAACATACCCACATAATGGGACCATGCTAGCAACTCAAAAGTGCTATTAACTGGTTAAGCCTATATTATCCCTGGAATAGTATTACGGTTTTCTCTGTTCCCTTTAATCTTAACCAACAGTTGTCAACAGTCAACTAAGCATGGTTAGTGTCTGTATTAAATAGATTAATTAATGTGCAGGAAAAATATCAGCCTGAAGCCATAGATGTAGAGCAGGGTGGTGATGCATCAGCATTAGGGGTTCAGGTGAGACGCTGAATTGTCCATCTTGCTAATTGTCCAAGTTTGCATTAATTGCTGTTTATAAGGGATGTCTAGACATAAACACACACACCCCCTCCCTTCTGTGCACACCGCATCTGTCTCGCGTGTCATGAAAACAAGATCGTCCCTGGAAGCGTGGCCCAGCCTATTTGGTGCAGAGAAGACGGCTGGCAAAAGTTCACAAAACCTTTACACAATCACACAATAAAAACTACTATAAAAAAGCATTGCTCTGGTTATCCCTGTTTCCTCTGTGAACTGCCAATGGGATTTCTCAACAATGATCAGGGTATAAGCAATACATTTCCCAAGAAATTCCCAATGTCTTTATATAGGTTAATGTTGTATTGATAATAATTAGCATTTTGCTTCATCTTCAGGTGAAAACAGACCTCAGGAACACAACTTCAAGCAGAACACCTGACAGCTTGCCATAGGATCTCCATCAATGGACCATCTCCTGATGCCTTCCCTTATAATAGGGCATTAGAATCTTTTTTTAGCAAGCCCCGCAAAATCTGTCAGAACTTCTTCAGACTTTGCGCATGTAGGCTGTAACAAGTAGTATAGTAATGTGTACTAGTGTCAATTTTGTATAGTATTGATGTGTGTTTTAGTACGACGTGTTTTGTAACTACTCCAATAAAGTTCTGCAGTACAAATTATTATTGAACGAATTATTCCAGTTCAGCGGTGTGACTAGACTATAAAACGAAAGACTATATATTATATATATATATATATATATCTACTATATTGTAGACTTGATTTTAAAAGTAACTAAATTAGATTACAAGTTACTTTATTAGAGGGGGTGCTGCTGACGATCCGACCGGCCAACGGTACGCAACAATTAAGTCATGTTTTCAGCATGAGGGTCCCGTCACTTGTATATACACACAGCGACACAAACAGAGAGAGAGAGATGCGCATTTTGGTATGGTAAACTGCTATGGTAAGGAATATTTTAGAACAATCTTTTGTCGAAAACGATTTCTGTCATTTTCTTTGGCTGTGGTATTCTAAGGGGTTTTACAGGAGAGGAGTGAGCTGTATATCTATAAACCAGTCAACAGGACAGTCTTCTTTGAGTAGAGATGTTGTATGTTTGTTTCACCCAAAGTAGGCAAGCTCTGAGCTACGAATGCATTTAACATGGGTGAACGTGTCGTTGATTGATTTAGTCTTGTCGATCGGATGGGTTGTGGGGAGCAACGTTGGAGGATCTGCCGTGCGCCCGGGCATGGCAAACCCCTTCAGGGCCCTACGAAAAGTTGGAAAAAAGAGGGAGAGAAAAGAAAAAGAAAAGGGGCTGGGAGTGTGGGGTTTTCAGAATGCGTACTCGAGTACAAGAAGAGTGGGTTGAGCTGTATTTATATAAATACCGGAAGAGGCGTGGTCTTGCTCCCGAAATGATTCTATTAGCTCCACTTCGACTAGGTAGTACAATCTCTTGGAATTAATGATTTGGTGTATTTGGAGCACGTAAAAAGGGCTTACATGTACGTGTAGCCCAGTTTCTGTTGTTTAATGGGTTATGTGCAACATAAAATATAACTTTGTGACCAGTGCACTGTTTAAGACAGTTATTTTCGTAAAAGCTTGGCAAGCCGCATTGAGGTAGAAGCGCAGACTGCCTGTCGCGGGAACTGAAAAGGGCAATTTGCACTCTCTATGTCATGCATATGCACACACGGGAGGGTCAAGGAGGAAGTGGCAGTTTCCCATAAAGAAATGACAGGGGATGGGTAAAGTGCACCTAATTGTATATTCCATGTTCTGTATAGAAACCACCCATGGAAGCGCGCCTCCATTTTGCGGTGAAAATTCTGCACCTCTTAAAAGCAGGTGTAAACCATAATGGCCACAAGGATCATACTTTTTCAATTGAGTGAACAGGAAATCATTAAACTTTACAGATTAAGAAAACATTTAGAATCAAAGATGGGATACAGAGGAAGTACAGGGAAATACCCAAATGGTTTCTGATGAAGCTTGTGGGCTGTTAAAAATCCAGACTGCACCACTGCAGTTACCTGCCAATCCCAGCCAGAGAAATGGGGCTACCATAACAAGGCTTGACGGGGATCTCAGGAAGCAGCAACACACAACAATCAATAGGCCAGCCTCAGAGGAAAAGAACATGGGGGAGCAAGACTTCATAACCAATCTCTTCTGAATGCATTAGAGTGGCTTGCTTCCACCCTCACTGTAACATGGCTTCATCTAAGTGAGAGAAACGCTAAAGAGGATGAGCGTGGTGACAAGTTGTATGAAGAGAGGTAAAGCACTGACAAAGCGAGTTCTTTGTGGAGCTGATCTATGGAGAGAGTTAGAGCTACATTCCTCTACTCACAGCAGGCTCTGCTACGTTTCCTGGTGGCTGCGCCACTTCCCCTCAGGCTTTGTCTCTGTGTGGTTGCTTTATAATGTATAATCGTTGTTCTAGAGTTTTGGATGGAGGGCATTTTCTGCTGGATTTTCAATCATTTTCAATAGTTGGACATAAATGGAATAACTAACTACACTTTAGACCTGGCACTATAATCTATATAGGAAGAAAATGGTGGTTCGTTCAGCAGTCATCTAAAGTTTAGATTCTAAACCATATGACATAATGAACTAAACCACCAGCTACAGAAGGAGGTCAACATCCCATTATTATCAATGCCTTAGCTTTGGCTGTAGCCCTTCATGTACGTCTCTTAATGAAGAGAAAAGCACTCAAGATCACAACTCTTTACTGTCCTGGCTCCTAAATGGTGGAATGAGCTCTCTGATGACATCAGGACTGCAGAGAGCCTTTACATCTTCTGCTGAAAACTCAAGACACACCTCTTCAGACTATACCTTGACTAAATACTAACTGTAGCACTAACAAATTGTAGCACTTAAATTGTACTGATAATGGCACTTATCTATAAATAGTTGTGAAACGCCTTTCTTGTTTCTTGTTCTTCTGAGTTTGTATCTCTATTTTTGAAATGCACTTGTTGTAAGTCGCTTTGGATAAAAGAGTAAGTTAAATGACATGTAATATAATAATGTAATGTAATAAAGGTTCCATCACAAGCAGTTTATGGTTAAGACAACCGTATGGTATTCAAGCAAAGGTATGCGTTCAACAACTGTGTTTTTGATGCTACATTTAGCGCACTGTGTGGGATTTTCAAAATGTGTGGTTCTGTGTATATATACTTCATGCAATGTTACATTACATGTCATTTAGCTGACGCTTTTATCCAAAGCGACTTACAATAAGTGCATTTCCACATAGAGATACAAACTAAGAAGAACAAGTAACAAGAAAGTACATTATAAGTGCCATTATAAGTACAATTTAAGTGCTACGATTTGTTAGTGCTACGGTTTGATAGTGTTTTTAGTCAAGGTAGAGTCTAAAGAGGTGTGTCTTGAGTTTTCGACGGAAGATGTAGAGGCTCGCTGCAGTCTTGATGTCATCAGAGAGCTCATTCCACCATCTGGGAGCCAGGACAGCAAAGAGTCGCAATCTCGCCGAGTGCTTTTCTCTCAGTGAGGGAGGAACAAGCAGCTTGGCAGATGCACAGCGGAGTGTGCGGGTTGGGATGTAGGGTTTCACCATGTCCTGGATGTAGACTGGTCACGATCCATTCACAGCATGGGACGTCAGTACCAATGTTTTGAACTGGATGCGGGCAGCCAGTGAAGAGAACGGAGAAGTGGTGTGGGAGTATTTCGGAAGGTTGAAGACCAGTCAAGCTGCTGCATTCTGGATTAGCTGCAGAGGTCGAATGGCGGTAGCAGGGAGACCTGCCAGGAGAGTGTTACAGTAGTCAAGGCGGGAGATGACAAGAGCCTGAGTCAGTAGCTGTGCCGCCTTCTGAGTGAGAAGGGGTCGTATTCTCCTGATCTTGTAGAGCTTGTATCTACAGGATCGTGTTGTCGCTGTGATGTTCGCAGTCAGGGAGAGTTGGGAGTCGAGTGTCACGCCGAGGTTCCTAGCAGTCAGAGTGGGCGTTAACACTGAGTCGCCGAAGTTAACAGTCAGGTCTTGAGTCGGAGAGTTTTTTCCGGGGAAGAAAAGTAGTTCGGTCTTGTCGGGGTTGATCTTCAGGTGATGAGCGGACATCCACTGGGAGATGTCAGTCAGACATGCAGAGATCCGTGCCGCCACCTGAGTGTCCGAGTCGGGGAAGGAGAGAATTAGTTGGGTGTCGTCGGCATAGCTGTGATAGGAAAAACCATGCGAGCGAATGACGGAGCCAAGAGAGTTGATGTAGATTGAGAAGAGGAGGGGACCCAGGACGGAGCCCTAAGGAACTCCAGTAGTAAGAGGACATGTTTCCGACACTGAACCTCTCCAAGTTACCCGATAGGTGCGGCCGTCAAGGTAGGATGAGAGAAGAGAGAGCGCGGAACCTGTGACCCCAAGTTCCTGAAGGGCGGAGATAAGGATCTGGTGGTTTACTGTGTCGAATGCTGCAGAAAGGTCCAGAAGGATGAGGACGGAGGAGAGGGAGGCGGCTCTAGCAGCGTGGAGTTGCTCCGAGACAGCGAGGAGAGCAGTTTTTGTGCAATGGCCCGCCTTGAAGCCTGACTGATGGGGGTCAAGGAGGTTGTTACGGTGGAGATAGGAGGAGAGTTGGTTAAAGATGGCTTGTTCAATAGTTTTGGACAGAAAGGGAAGAAGAGATACCGGTCTGTAGTTGTATTCTTTATAAGGGTTGAGGGTGGGTTTCTTCATGAGTGGGTTAACTCTTGCCTCCTTCAGAGAGTTGGGGAAACAGCCAGATAACAGAGCATTGTTAATGAGACAGGTGAGGAAAGAAAGAAGATCGGGGGATTGACTGTAGAATGTGGGATGGAATGGGGTCGAGGGGGCTGGTGGTGGGACGGGCAGAAGTTAACAAGGTAAGAACTTTGTTAGGAGACAGGGGTGTAAAACAGGGAAGCAGAGGTGAAGTCTGTGGGATACAGTTGGAAGGAGGTGGGTTGGAGAAGGAGGAGCATATGTCAGCTATCTTTTTGGTAAAGTAGGTGACAAAGTCTCCTGGAAGAAGGGTGGAGGGGGGAGGAGGACTGGGGGGTTTGAGGAGGTTAGTGAAGATAGAAAATAGTTTTTTGGGGTTGGAAAATGAGGACTCAATTCTGGATTGGTAGAAAGTGCTTTTTGCAGCAGAGATGGAGGCAGAGAAAGAGGAGAGAAGTGACTGAAACGCATACAGGTCGTCAGGTTGTTTGTATTTACGCCATTTCCTTTCGGATGCTCGCAGAGTGGCTCTCGTAGCACGCACCGGTTCAGACAACCACGGAGCCGGAGGGGATCTGCCAGCCCGTCGAGTCTTAAGCGGACACAGCAAGTCGAGAGAAGAGGACAGAGTTGTTAGGAGAGTCTCTGTGGTAATGTTGTATATTTTGCCTATACAAGGATGGTTAGTTTAGTCTGGGGAAAAAAACACTCTGGTTTGTTAACCCAGTTGTCATTATTTGTCCGGGAATATTGGAACATAGATATTTTCACAGGGTTTGAATCAAAACTGCCAGGTCATCTAGAAAATGTAATAAAGGGGCAAAGGCGTAACAAAAGGCAAACAAATAGTATTAGAAGTATGATGTGAAGGTGGGCTAACGGCTAACACCATGTTCTGCTGGAAGCGGCAGTCATCCAGGCGCAGATCCTGTAGAAGTCTCTGAAATTCACCGCGCCGTCTCCACCAGACGCACCATTTAATATTTGCATAATTTTTACTCGCTAATTGTAGTGGTGAATGGCTGTGTGTCGGACGGCCATGGCCTTCTCCTTGTTTTTTTGCCCGGCACTCATTAGGGTGATCAGGGTGTCCCAGTCACACAAGGCTGGAGTTGGTGTGAGAGGCCATAATACAACACAAGTGTGATAGAAATATTTAATTATGGTCTGCTATTCTCCCAGAATAAATCTATAATATTTCATCAATAACAAATGCAAAAAAGGATTCCACAAAAATTTAATTCCAAAAACTGAAGGTGATTTGTTGATTCATAGCATGTTTATTTTATCTGTTGTTAGGGTTATTGTATTTATGCTTTTAGTCTCTATGAGTCTATGTGAGTTCTAGCAATATTTAGACAATTTCATGTATGGCCAATATGTCACTTCATTTAAACTACATTTGTATTTGTCAGACATGATGATGGTTTAGTATCTTAGTATTTAGTATGGATTGTATCTATTTTGAAGTTGCATCAGGAGGAATGTAAACAGCAGCCACTCAAGGAATTCTGGGAAATATAGAGAATATTTTCCATCAACTTTGAGTGTGTTAAAACACCAATCATCATTGATTGACCCCAGCTGGGTTGGACTAGCTTCCATCAAGAGTGTTCCCGTATGGTATGTTCACACTGAACGCGTTGCCAGCGTTTTGCGCGACAGGATTACATACAAATTCTACGAACAGACGCGATGACGCAAATTTGCGATTAAGTAGCGCGTTTCGAGGGTCGAGTTCACGCTAAGTTGCCCAAACGCAGAAAACGCCAAAGTTCAAACATTGTTTCAGGGTGATAAACCATGCCCCCTCTCCGTCGGGCGCGAATACACAATAGGTGCGAATTGACCAGAAATGTACTACGAGAGTCGTGCGGCGCGTTTAGAGCGTTTGAGGCGATGCGACACATTTGTGCTGCGTTCGGTGTGAACGCAGCATTACACAAGCTTTCATTGCCATTTGTTCCTGCAGGTCCGATTGTGGGGAGTTATAATCTTTAGCCATGCCCCCAAAGATGGCACCTATGCTCCAGTCAATCCAAAAAAATTCAGTGGGAGCTACCGGCATCTGCATCTTCATGTGGCCCTCATAACGTGCACCATGTCTAAATCTGTGTTTTAATTCAAGTGACTAATGCTTGCTTTTACAGTTGCCACTAGCATGTCATCCAGCTACCTTAACTGCCTTTTTTAAGTAAAGTCTGCATCTGGATAAGAACAGTCATAATACCCGGATGTGACTCGCCCCGCCCATTTTACCGGGCGTGCTTTGGAGCAGGCTTGTCCATGCTTGTAAGGGCCAAGTATCCCAGAATACATTTTACCGCAGCAACGACAGAGGAAAATAAACACAACTGTCGAAGTTAAGGCACGAAATGTAATTTTAGGCGAGAATGTGAAAATGTATTTTTCAGGCGAGAAGTTAGTTGTTTAATCAACATTTCTCTGATTGGGTTGTCAAAATTGAGCCTAAAGGATGTGGGAGATGTGAGGTGTAGTTAACAGAACCGTTAAACTTCTCCATCACCGGGCGGTCAGCTCATCTCAGCCTGTTTTCGGCAAGACTTCTGTGAAATGCGTTGCTGGTTTTCACCTTCTGTAGAGGTTATATATGAGATATAACTGGGTTTGAGTGTTCATAACTTTTAATCTGTTGTCTGAGACTGATGTTGAGACGTTACGTCTCTTGGAGTGCAGAGTTTAGATTCATAACTTCATGTTTAAATGTATCTTCTTGTCTGTATCCACAGTGTGCAGTTTGTTATTGTCTGTCATTGTGCATTTAAACTAACAATGTTTTAATTAAAAAGAAAAGGGGAAGGAAAGGGAAAGACGAGACCGTCATCGAGACTCTAAACCTGCAGCACGTCAGCCTCAAAGAATCTCTGAAGCTCTGAATTGTAACAATAATGAATAAATATTTTATTTTATATATATATATTTTATATATATTTCTTTTTTTAAATGAAAACAAAACAAAAAAATAATTTTAAAATTGTTTTAAAGTATACTAGCAAGACCAGCTTACATGGTGACTTTAGCTGGTCCTTGCGGAAATGACTGTTCTCCTGTACCCTTGAGTCAGGACTTCCGAGTCCATCTCCCAAATTCCCTGTTTCCCCCTCCAGGGGTGCTGAATAGTCATCCCAAAGCACATTGGTGCCACTCCAAAGTCCTTCTCCATAGCTACCCCGCACTCCTCCCACACTCGCTGCTTGGCCTCCTTTACGGTAAAGGCTTCTGCCCTTCAAGCTCGCTAGTACACTGCAACAATCCAGAGTACCACTGCATATCATAACCCAGAAAGCCTCCTTCTTCAGTCGGACAGATTCCCTGACCACCGGTGTCCACCACAAGGTTCAAGGGTTACCACCTCTTGATGCACCTAAGACCTTGAGGCCACAACTCACTACCGCAGCTTTAGCAATGGAAGTTTTGAACATACTCCACTCTGGTTCAATGTCCCCTAACTCCACAGAAATGTGGGAAAAGCTCTGGTGTCTGGAGGTGTGAGTTGAAAATCTTTTGGACAAGGGCCTCTTCCAGATGTTCCCACTACGCGCTTTGGTTTACCAGGTCTAATCTGAGTCTTCCCACATCTTCTGACCCAGCTTACTGCCACCCTTGTAGCACGCACCCGACCCCATTGGATTCCCCCACAGGTGGTGATCCCATGGGAATTTGAGTTCCGGGGTGCCCCGGCACTCCTTTGGGGTTTACCCGGCCGGGCTCCGTGGCAAGCCCTTGCAGTGAAGCCCTCCATCTGGGCCTAGCTCCAAATGTGGGCCCCGGATCTTCCTCCTGGCCAGGTAGCTAATGTCTTTTGGAACCATTCTTATTCTGGCCCCTCGCCTGAGACCACTTTGCCAAGGATAACCCTACCAGGAACACCAGGCTTTAGACAACACAGCCTCAGGTTAATAGGGACACACAGACTTCTCCACCACGATAAGGTGATTTGTAAATGAAATCAAGCTGTGAAAGTATGTGTTGAAAGGGACCTAACTCCTTTTTTAACATGTGTTCATCCTGAGTGACATCTGAGTGTTTGATATAGAAAGAAAAGTAAGTAAAACGCAGACACATGCACATCCACTAAACTGATTTATTAAATGCAAGGCGTGGTGGGTTGAGGTAAAATCAATGGCTATTC